>NC_132793.1:91625000-92825000 GCF_048418805.1 Vulpes vulpes | reverse complement strand
TTTCATGCATATTCATGAAGGGAGCCACACAGCTGGGACCATGCGCTGTGGAGAGGGAAAATAAAGAGTGCTCTACCCCCCACCCCAGGCATGAAGAATGTCATTGTGGAGATGAGGAGCCTGACTGGAAAAGTTTAAGTGACTGTATCCTTCATTTTGAAAAGAGGAGGTAAGAGTTTGCAACACCAGCACCACAAGCTTTGGCTACTCTGACCAAACTCAGTAACTCAATCCTGACACAGAACCTCATACCTAAAATCACCTACCTAGAAGCTCTCCTCTTAAATATGCAGAGGGACAATCTTTGCAATGGTGTCAACAAAAGAAGTAAATGTGTTGAGATTAAAAAAAAAAAAAGGAAAATCAATGAATAGAAGTTGTTCATGGCAGTTAATACATTGACTATCCTCCCAATAAAAGATAAATTATGATTATTTATAGATTTAACCATGCAAAATTATAAGATGGTAAATCTTAGTTGGTCACTAGGACTAGGATCAAATATCATTTCAGTCCCAATAAAATAATTGCCAGGAAAGCATCTGCGATCTTATTTCTAGCATGCAGACAGACAGAGAAGCTGTTGCACACGCGATAGCACCCCACTGGAAGTTCTGCCTAGGATTTAAAAGTCTGCTGATCACAGCTGAGCACTGAGCAGTAAAGACAGTTAATCACAGAAGTCTGATATACATGGAACTGTGGGAGAAAATAAGGTCCTCAAGAGGCAATACATGCACTTGTAAGAGCTGAACAGCTGCATTTCCCTTGGCCACCCAACTGGGCTTGACCAGCCTCAGGGGACAGTGACCTGTTAGAAGAGGCCAAATAACAGATGCCCCCAAACAATACAAGTGGCCATATTGGACATCACCGATTTCCAATGTTTTTTTTTTTTTTTTTCCCAATGTATTTATTTCTATACTTTACTCTGCATATCAGTGCACAGTAGGTGCTCTACACAGTAAGGATCTTTTATGCAGTTTTATCCCAAGCTGTCAACATCCAAAAAAAAAAAAATTCAGTTAAGTGTGGGATTTAATACCACTGTGCTCTGAAAGAAGACCAACCCTCCCTAGAGGAGGAGACATACTCTAGACTACTTTCTTTCCTGTCCTCAACTCGAACACTCTTTACCAACATAAGTAGCTTCTTAAAATCTCTCTCCTCTGTTTTAGGAAGCCTAGAGCCTAGACCGTAGGCTTATCAAATAGACTAAAATGTTTAATGATATTTAACCAGTGTTTATAATTTTGGGAATCTCTACTAGAGAAGAAATTCAGAATATGAAATAACATGCACAAAATAAGTCAATGCAATGTTATTTCTATCTGCATAAAAATAAATAGGTTGAAAAAAATGGGTTAAATGTGACACCACAGACATGAATTATGATTCATCAATTGGAAGCAATCAAGTGCATTGCCATACTCTGACTAATTTTTGACAGGAAACAAGGCAGAATATTATTCTAGGACTATTTTTCTTATAATTATGTAAATGGCCTATTATTTTGGAAATTTTGTGTAAATGTCAGTCACTGGCATAATGGGACTTATGTTGTATATTCATGACATTGAAAATTGAGGCAAAATGATAAATATACTTCTACCCATTAAATATCTCCCATCTAATGGTAAAATAGAGGACAGTAACCTTATTCAATGAACCACTTCCACTCATACCTTCAGTTCCATGTTTCCAGAATTTCCAGAATTATTCCATTTAAGAATATTGAGGAGAGGGAAGTGAAGCAAGTGGAAATTATTAATTTATACCTTTATATAACTATATGATAATTTGATCCTAACTTTCCTTCTCAACTATCTCTGAGGGATATGAATGAGAGCATGGACAGAAGACGAGGTTTTCCATTTTTGTAGGCTTGGAGAATGACTTCTTCTCCATTTCCTCCTCTTACTTACATGATGTGTCATATTTATAAGTTCCTTTTGCATAATAGCATGAGCTGCAGGGACCCAAATTTCAATAAACACCAAGTGGAGTTCTGTATGGATAACAGTTTTTCCTTTTAATTTCATAAAAAATGCAAGCATTGGAGTTAAATTAAATAATTTATATTAAACCCTTATTAATAAATATTCAATGTTTTTAATAGAATGCTAAAAATACAGTAGGTTTATAGAATGTGAAATATGCATGAAATATATCATATTTAAATATTTATGTCTAGTAATAATAGGAAAATATGTGCTGGAATCCCCCTCCCCCTCCTCCCATGTCTCTCTCCAAAAGTGCAACATCAGAGAATCTCACTCTGCATTTCTCAAAGCCTTGGGAGAAATAAAAAGAAGAAAAGAAAGAGGAATTCAAAGAAAGTCTAGGAGACCAATTCTGCTGCCCTTAGTTGCTGCCTGCCCCAGAAGCTGGGTCTGCGTTCAAGGCACCCCTGGCTGGGAGGAATCTCAAGGAAGCATCACTGAGGAATGGGGTTTTGGAGACTCTGCTAAGCTTCAGGCCACGGCTGTCAGGAAAGAACTAGAGCCAGCCTGCAGGAGAGGCTCAGGCAAGGCCTGGATTCAACCCAGACATACCTGGGAAGTAAGGGCGAGCAGGCAGCCAGCTAAAACTGGGTAGGTGCAAGAGAATGAAGAAAACACGCACAGCAGAGTGTGCAGGACCAAGAGGAGGTCCAAACTCAGTTGAGAATCCGGAGCAAACTGGACAGCAACGGTGAAGGCCGAGTTTGCATTATGAAGGGGAAGCCCAGAAGGTGAAGGCATCCTGTGGCCTCAGTCAGGGTATCCTCCTCCCACCACCACACCCCAGTCCCAAACTGCTGTTCTCAATTTAGGCTCCAGATGAAAAACACCTGGAGAGCTCTTCCAGCATACCACACTGAAGCCTCATCCCTGTTCAATTAAATCAGACACTCTGGAGATTGAAGGCAAGACCAAACTGATATTTTTAAAGGTTTCCAGACTTAAATTTGGGGCTAGCCTGTTGCTGGGTGAGGGTGACTGAAGCGAAGGGTCACATATCTCCAGAGAGCTTGTAGTTGGGCTGAAGGTGCTGGGCAACTAGCCCCAATTTGTTCTTTTCCCTGGCCTACAGCCTGAATCTCCTAGCTCAGGGCAATAGTTACAGTAACAACTAAGCCTTGTATTCAACTGTTACCTCTTAGTATCTTTACTTCCCCAAAGGACCACATGAAGCAGATAGTTCCTGTAGGTCCTCTAGCTACTAAATCTATCCAGGGAAGATGGGGGACTAGAATTTGAAGGCACTCTACTCTTAGTACACCCACTGCTGTAGCTACTAAAATATCCAACATCCCCGACTGTTGCATTGCAGAGGTAAGGAATGATTGGCCCAGTACCCATGAGGTGCTGTTGTGATTGTAAATTTCTTGAAGGCAAATCAACCAGTTGTTTCTTACCTTCTTATACTCCTCCAGTGGCAATATGTTGCAGCAACAAATATCTACTTATCATTACGAGGCAGGTACCTGTTCTATGTCTTGGCTTTGTCACCTGTCAAGCAGGGATTACCAAACTAAGCTGTTTTAAAATAGAATACAATTATGGTTGCAAGTTATTTTCAAGACAAACTGATAATAACCTCATTTAAATGTTATTATAGGTATGACTTTCTTGACAACAAATGCAAGAATGGCTCAAACTTCAGACCCCAACCCCAGTATTTTTCTGGAGACTTATTGGCATGTCAGTATCAGGAATGGCTTTGCCATGAGTGGCTCACTTTACATACAATATTTTATCAGTTACCTGTATTTACACATACCTACTGTGAATTTTTAAAATTTCTGTGGCACACCTAAGTTTTGCAGTGTCATGAATAAATAAATAAAATCACAAAAAATTATAACCTTTGAGGAGCAGAGCAAAAGAGAATCATGTAATATTACATCTACAAGGCTAGATGGATAAACCATATTCTCCATGTCCAAATACATAGGTATACATGTATTAAACAAAATGTATCTGCCCATTATACAGGTTAGTAAAGTAGGATTCAAAGGACATTTATTAAGCTTCACATAAATAATGCATGATAGAACCAGAATTCCAATCTAGGCCTGTCTGAATCCAACACATAGAATGTGTTACACACCAACTTTGACATTGTCTCTGTATCATTAGGGGAATCTCAAATACCTTAATGTAAACAAATGTCTTCCAAGACCAAACATATTACTTTTATTTAAAAACAAAACAAAAAAAACAGCTTACACTTCCTGTCTGAAACTATATTTTCAATTTTCATTCTTTCATATCATTAGGAATTTTGTATATATTATGTTTAGAAGTGTGGAGAAGAAACCTTTTGCCTAATCCCTCCTTCTTAGTAATAGAAAACTTGGTAATAGAACACTGAACACATGGTCAACCCAAACAAAGACTACATATCTCAGCTTCCCCTGTATCTGAGTGTGGCCATGTCATTAATTTCCAGACAGAGAAATGTAAATAAAATTGTGTGTGACTTGCTAGGAGTAGCCACAGGGAAGAGTATGCTTCTCATTCCTTTCTTTCTTCCTGTTAGTGGAAATATGTACGTGGTTGATACAGAAGCAGCCCTGTGGGACATGAGGTAGAAGCCACACAATAAGGATGACAAAAAATCCAGGAAGTAGATGAAGCCATCATCCTACTCCTGGATGGCCTAAGTGCAAAATCTATTTCTTTAAAACCAGGGAGAGGCAAACTACAGCCCACCCTTCCAAATTCTGCCCACCCTCTATTTTTAGTAAATAAAGTTTCACTGGGTTAATTACGGTAATCTCATTCACGTGGGTATAATTTATGACTGATGCTGTGCTGCAAAAGCAGTGTTGAGTGGTGGCCAAGTGACTTGAGAAGCTTAAATTATTTACTATCTGGCCCTTTGCAGAAGTTTGTTGACACCTGATTTAAACCATTTTCCACTTAGATTTTCTGCCATTCAAAGCTAAAACTAATTCAAATGATACAGAGACCTTTGTTACCTGTCATGCTTATACAAAACAAAGCAAACAAACAAAAACAAAACAAAACAAAACAAAAAACAGAAAATTTTCCAAATGACTATGGACTACCATAGAAATTTTATGTATTTACTTTTGGTAGGTCTTATTAAGGTAAAATTGACACACATGTGTAATAAAGTATAATTTGATCAGGTTTTTTTTTTTTTTTTTAAGATTTTACTGATTTATTCATGAGAGACACAGATAGAGAGGCAAAGACATAGGCAGAGGGAGAAGCAGGTTCCCCAAGGGGAGCCCAATGTGGGACTCATTCCCAGGGCTCTGGGATTATGCCCTGAGCTGGAGGTAGATGCTCAACCACTGAGCCACCCAGGTGCCCCCGGATCAGTTTTGATATCGGTATATTCCTATGAAGTCATCACCATAGATAATGAAGAGATCCACCACCACCAAAAGTTTCTTATCACCCTATGTCCATCCCCAGAGAGCCATGAAACTTCTTATTTATGTATTCTAGAACTTTTTTAAAAATGATATATCTCATGAATTTATAGATTCAACCTGCATGTACTATTTTTTTTTGCATAACTTCCTCACACAGCATTATAATTGGGATTTATCCTTGTTTTTGTATGTTTCATACTTTTTTTTTAGCTCAATAGTATCTTATTGTATCAATACATCATAATGTGATTATCCACTCACGAGTTGATGAATATTGAGTTGAAGTATGGTGTAAAGTGTCAATTTCATTTTCTGATTGTTTATTGCTAATGGATAGGAATACAGTTGGGTTTTGCACATTTATCTTTCATAACTGCTTGATTAAATTTATTAGTCCTAATTTTATGCATAAAGAACATACCATTGGTGGGAAAAGACAGTTTGAATTCTTTTTTAATATGGATCTCTTAGTTTTCTTTATCTTTTTCTTTTATGCTCATTGCATGTCTAGAGTTTAGTACAATGTTTGATAGAAGTTGCAAGAGTGAACATCCTTGCCTGTTTCCCAATTTTAAGGATAACATTTTTAGTTTCTCATCATAAAGTCTGATGGTATCTAGTGGCTTTTGGTAGATGTCCTTTATCAGATCCTCTCTATTTCCGATTTGTAGAGAGTTTTAAATTACAACTATGTGGTAGATTTTGCCACAAGCCTATTCTCTGTATCTATTCAGGTGATTGTGTGATTGTTGTTCTTTATTAATCTGCTATATGGTATTAGTTGATCAGTTAATTATATTAATTAATTGATAAATTAATACATTGTATTATATTAAATCAATATTGCATTTCCGGGATAAATTCCATTTGTCATGGTGTATAATCCTTTTTATATGTTATATATATTAACAGTTTGCTAATATCCTACTAGGTATTTTTGAGTATGATGAGGAATGTTGGTTGACAGTTTTCTTCCAACATATTTGGTAAGGTATTATTGGTTCACATAATGAGTTAGGAAGGCTTCTCTATTTTCTGGTAGAGTTTGTGAAGAATTGGTATTTATTCTTCTTGTGAGTATTTGATAGAATTTTCCAGTAAAGATATTGTTTCTGGGCTTTTCAATGTTGGGAGATTATAGATTTCTTCTTGACTCATTTTAGTAATTTTTATCTTTCTTGGAATTTTTATATTCCTTTATTTATGATCTAATTCATTGGCAAAAAGTTGTTCAAAATATTCCATAGCAATATTTTTAATTTCTTTACAAAAAAAATAGGAAATGGGGATCCCTGGGTGGCTCAGTGGTTTAACGCCTGCCTTCGGCCTGGGGCATGATCCTGGAGTCCTGGGATGGAGTCCTATGTCAGGCTCCCTGCGTGGAGCCTGCTTCTCCCTCTGCCTGTGTCTCTGCCTCTCTCTCTCTGTCTCTCATTAATAAATAAATAAAATCTTTTAAAAAAATTAGGAAATTTGTGTCTTTCATTTTTTGTCTTAGTCTAAATAAAGTTTCTCAATTGTGTCAATCTTTTAAAAAGAATTACTTTTAGTTTCATATTTTTCTATATTTGGGTTTTCCATTATATTAATTTTTGTGTTATTTCTACTATTTCCTTCTTTTTATTGACTTTGAGTTTAATTTATCCTTCATAGTATTTTAAGTTGGAAATTTAGACTGTTATTTTAAATTTTTTCTGTTTTTAAATATAGGTGTTTGGAAACTATTAATACCCCTCTAAACATTGTTTTAGCTTCATTCCCTAAATTTTGATATTTTTTTCATTCATTTAAAAATATATTTTTAAAATTTCTGTAGTGATTTTGGGCAAAGAGTTATTTAGTAGACTCTATTATTTAATCTTTAAATATTTGAGGATTTCCCAAATATCTTTCCGATTTGGTTTCTAATTTAATTCTTTTAGAATCAAAAAGCATACTCTGTATTATTTCAATCTCTTTAAATTTACTGATGTTTATTTTATGGCCTAGTATACAGTCTATCCTGGATAATTTTTGATGTAGCCTTAAAAAGAAAGTACATTGTGCTGTGATCAGATGGAACACAGCATAAATGTCAGTGAAGTAAAAATATTGATATGTGGTTCAAGTTTTCATATCATTAGAGATTTCTTTCTATTTTTGAAAAGAATGTATTGAAATTTTCTTGTTGAATTGTCTATTTCTTTTCAGTTCTATCAGATTTTTATTTATGTTATAGGGCTGATCTATAAGATGCATATACATTTATATTTATCATATATTGACCTCTAGCAATATTTCTTGTCATAAAGTCCTTATTGTCTAATATTCTTATAGTTATTCCATGTCCCTCATGGTGAATATTCCCATGGTTTATCATTTTCTATCCTTTAAAGTCTACCTGTTTGTGCTTTTGAATCTAAACTGTGTTTCTTGTAAACAGCATGTAGTTGAACCTTGCTTTTTTATCTGGTCTAGCAATCACTGCTTTTTCACTGGAGGACTAGTCCATTTATTTATTTAGATATTTTATTTATTTTTGACACACACACACGCAGAGAGAGAGAGAGAGGCAGGGACACAGGCAGAGGGAGGAGCAGGCTCCAGGCAGGGAGCCCTACGTGGGACTCGATCCCAGGTCTCCAGGATCATGCCCTGGGCTGAAGGTGGCGCTAAACCGCTGAGCCACTCAGGCTGCCCCGATTAGTCCATTTATATGTATACTTATTGTTGTGATTGAATTTACAACTGGCATATTGCTCTTTGGTTTTAATATATCTCATGTCTTTTTTGTTGCTCTATTTCTCCTTTCCTACTATGTTTTCATATATGTTCATGAACCATATGTATATATACACACATGCACACATATATATTGATGTAATGGTTTAATTTGATATGTAGTACAATTATGTGATATTATATATGTATACTTGGTGTTATTTATGTGTATATTTGGTATTTTACATATATACATATAGTATTACTTATATTTGGTTGTATATATACATAGGAAAAGATCATAGGAAAAGAGAAACAGTAACAAAAAAGACATGAGTATCAATATGTTGAATAGCAATATGACAGGTATGTATTATCTATCACCATTTTTAATTTCTCTATTGATTTATGTACATATTTTTAGTTACTTTCTATGAATTATGTGATCATTATCACAAACCACTTTAGATTAATTGTTGTAAGATATAGAAATTTTGTTACAATATAGTTTCATTTCCTTCTCCTTTGTTTTTATCATTACTATCATATACCTTATAATTCCAATATACCTTATGAATCCAACAATAGTGGGCTGTAATGTTGCCTCATGCAGTCTTGTGCCATTTTAAGAAGTGAAACAAAAACAGAAAAAAATTCATACAATCTTCTACTTCTACCCACATATTTATCATTTCAGGTGCTTTTAATTTCTTCCCATGCATTTGAGAGTTACCTAGTGTCTGATGACGTTACGTTTAACCTGAAGGATTACCATTTGTGTTTTTTGTAAAATAGGTCTTTGTTCATCTGATTTATTTTAATTTACTAAAGCAGATCTTCTTTTCTAGTATAATCAGAAATAACCAATATGTCTTAATTATAGTATACAAATTTTTATGTGTTTTATTTTTTTTATTTATTTATTTTTCTTTTTTTTCTTTTTTTTAATTTTTTTTTGTGTTTTATTTTTATTAAAATATTTTCCAATTTTCCTTGTGATTTCAACTTTGACCCATAAATTATTTAGAAGTGTACTAACTTCCAGATATTTGGGTTTTCTTATACATTTTCCTTGGATTCATGTCAAATGTAATCCTTTCATGATAAAAAAAAATACACTCTGTACAATTGTGAACATTTTACACTTAATAAGAACTGTTTTATTATCACAGTTTGTGATTTATTATAGTGAGTGCACCCTGTGCACTTGAAAAGAAGGTTATGGTACAGCTTTTGTATATAATGATCAGAAATGTCAATTAGAACAAGGTACTTGATGGTGGCTTTTAGATATTCTGTTTTCTTATTGATTTTGTCTGACTTATCAATTCATGAGCAGCAACAATGTTAAAATCTTCTACCATGGTTGTAAAATTATCTATGTTCCCCTGTCATGTTATACTTCGTGTAATTTGAGGCTATATTATTAAGTACTTGTACATTGATAATTTTTGCCTCCCTCATATATTGTCCATTTTATCATATCAAAATATCCCTTTTTAAGTTGTTGAAATATTTCCTTTTATTTCTGGTAGTATTCTTCTCATTGACTTTATTTTATCGATTGTTAAAATAGCCTCTCTAGCCTTTTGATATTTACTCTTATCATGACATATATTTTTTCCACTTCTTTACTTTCAGTAGGCCATTTTTATGTTTAAAATGTGTTTCTTGTAGACAACACATAATGAGATCTTGTTTTTTAATCTCTTCTGGCAGAGGTTTTTTGCCTTTTTTTAAATTAGAGTGGATAAACCATTAGCATTTAATACCATCATTGATATGGTTGGATTTTTATCCACAATTATTTTTCTTTTTTATTGTTTTTTATTCCTCATTTTCTTTTTCTTTTGAATTATTTGAAGATTTAGAAAACATTTTGTTTTATTTTATTATTTTATTAATTGGACATTTGTCTGTATCTTTTTGTATTACTTTTAGTGATTTCTCTAGAGATTTCAATATGCGCTCTTAATCTTTTTTTTTCCTCTTAAAACTTTATGCTTATTATTTTATCACTTTAGGTAAAATGGAAATCTTGGCAATTATATCATTTCTCCACCACACTGATCTTTATCTTAGTGTTGTCATATGAATTATGACTTACTTCTGCCATACATCAGTCACTTTATTCAACAATATAATTTTTGCTTTAACAGTCGTGTGTGTGTGTCTGTTATGTTATGTGTTAAAGTTAATCTTTTATATTTATCCTGATACCAGTCATTTCTGTTGCTTTTCTTTTATTCCTAAATATTCAAATTTCTGTCTGTATCATTTCTCTTTACCTTGAAGAAATTCCTTTAGCATTTTTTACAATGCAGGTCTGCTGGGTATAAAAGTCCTTAGTTTCCTTTTATTTTAAATTTTCTTTAGTTCATCTTCAATTCTGAAGAATATTTTTATTGGAAAAGGAAACCAGAGTTGACAGTTCTTTTTTCACTGCTTTCATATTTGAAGAGAAATCCACTAGTATTCGATTTGTACTTCCACTATATGTAATTTCTTCTTTCTAGCTACTTTCAAGACTTTTTCTTCGTCTTTGGTTGTGAACTGATGTAATATATCCAAGCATGGTTTTATTTTATTTTATAGGCTGTAGTTTGCTGATATTCAACCTGTAAATATTTGTCTTTCACAGAATTGAGATGTTTCCAACAATTATTCCTTCAAATATTTTTTTCAACTACAATCACCCCCCTCTCCTTTTGAACTCCAGTTACAAGTATAACTGACCTCTGATACTGTTCCACAAACTCCTGAGTTTCTGTCCATTTTCTTTTCCAACATTTTCTCTACTTTTAGACTAACTCCCATTGATATATCTTCAAGTTCACTTATTATTTCTTCTGTTATTACTATTCTACTAATGGGCCCACCTAGTAATTTTTAATTTCTTATATTGAATTTTTTTAGTTCTAAAATCCAAATTTAATTTTCAACTGTAGTTTTCTTTACATGTGAAAAATAAGAGCCACTTTAAAATATTTCCCTGATATTTCCAACATTTAAATGAATCTTAAGCTTTGCATATATTTGTTTTTGCCTTTGAGATTTTTGTCACTTTTTACTTTTTTTTTTTTTTTTTTTTTGCTGTTACTATTATTATTTATTTTGTTTTTGTGTCAGTTAATTTTGCATCGTACTCTGGATGCTGTGAAGTTTAAGTTGTTGGATGTTGGATTTTGTGAAAGTCCTATGAAGAATATGTTTTGTTTTAGCAGGCATTCAGTCTAATTAGGTTTCAATTTTAAGTTATGTCTTCTCTTCTGTGAAAAGTGGTTGAATTCTCAGGTTAATTCTTTAAGTCTTTGCTATGCTGATTTGAGTCTGTCCTGTGCAGGACCAGCTCAGGGGTTAGACAGATACTAGTGCTTCAAGTATCCTGTGCTTCAAGGTGGTTAAATTCAGTTCTGCAAACTTTCACTATTTTTCGTTTGTATTTATTCCATATGTATACTCCTTAGGGACATCACTGAAAGATGTGTATGTCATTCATATCTCTTTTCATTCATCTAAGTCTTAGCTAAGCTAGTGTGACTCTGTCCCACACAGATGTAGCTCAAAGTTTAGCTTAAGACTTACACATTTTTATACACAGAATTAGAAGATTCTCTTCTCTCTTGCAGCATCTAATCTATCCTGCAATAATCCTTGAAAGCCTCTATTCTTAGTTTCTTGGCCAGAAACACAGTTTTTTTTTGTTTTGTTTTTTAAGTTTTGGCTGAAGGCTCCACCACCACTGCCATGCTGCCACATGACTGGGGCATAAAAAAATGTAATACATGGTAGGAAAAAGAAAAAAATGCCAGGAAACTCATACATGTGAAGCCACTTTTCCAAGTTTCAGCTCTACTGTACCTCCTTTTTTTTTTTTTTTTTTTTTTTCCTTTTTAGAGTCCTTTTGGTTACTTACAAATTTTGTGTGGATATTTTAGTTGCAATTTCTGTAAGGGATGGGCTAAAGTGGACCTTCATAATCATGCTCATACATTCTCATCTTCTACACTATATAAAGTTTTTAAATAAGAGAAGTTCATTGGATACTATATGGAAAATGTATATGACAACAGAGCTGTTGTTGAATGATTTAATTTGGACTAAAGTTTAAATGTGGTCTAAACTCAGATAAAGGCTCTGGGGGAGAAAACAAACTGGATTAAGAGTAAGAATTGATGGGACAATAGGAATGACTCAATATGAAGGGTGGGAGGGAGAGGTCAGGGATAAAGCTCTGGTTCTTTTTTTTTTTTTTAAGATTTTATTTATTTATTCATGAGAGACACACAGAGAAGCAGAGACACAAGCAGAATGAGAAGCAGGCTCCCTGCAAGGAGCCTGATATGGGACTCGATCCCTGATCCCAGGATCACTCCCTAAGCAGAAGGCAGATACTCAACCACTGAGCCACCCAGGAGTCCCAGAAGCCCTGGTTCTAATTTAGTTTGTTATAAATTTGTCAAATCCTTTCACTGAAATGAGAAGAGAAATAATTGAGATCTGAATCCATATTGAAAGTTTCAACCTGGACATCTTAAATTTGGGGTGTCCATGGGCCAAGATATTGTGGATATTTAGTAAGCAGTGGAAAGAATTGCTAACATAAAACAGGTATTCTATACATATGATGAACAAATTAAATTAAAATTTACCTTTAATAAAAAAGTGTTATGGGACTATCTTGGACTCTAAACATAAGCTATTATATATTTTATTTCCCCACTGCTTTATCTAGCAATGAAACATTTGATTAGCTACTGGAATTACTGACATTTCACTTCCCACCAGCACCATCAGTAATAGTTTAGGATTTAAATATTACAAATGGAGTCCACAGACTAGTGAAGACATTGCCATTTCTGTTCTAACCTGGTCTCTCTTTTTTTCAACTTTCAGACTTTGAGGATTTTATGGATGAAAAGATATAGAATTATTATGTGCTTATACTAAATACTAATATGATACTTTTTGATTGATTTAAATATTACATTTACAACAGTTTGATAAAGGGATCTAGTTTCAAAAACTGCATTTGCTCACCACAGAAAGTAACGTAGCATCTAATAATTATTAATAACATCAGAGGCAAAACAGGTTTGCTAAAGGGAATGGGCAGGAGGAAAAGACTTATATTTATTTGAATATTAGTGATATTCATTTGAAGTACTAGCTCCTTCGTATATGCTATCACACTCAAGCTTCCTATAATAATTTGGATAAATATCATTAGATCTACTTTGAAAGTCAAGCAGTTGAGACTGGGAAAATGGACACTAGCCCAAGAGGACATAGCTGGTAATCAGCAGAGTCTAAGCACAGACTCTCATGCTAGATGACTTTCAAAGCAGGCATTTGAAGATATTTGAGGATAGCCTCCTCCTGTCTATGTTAGCCTAAAACATTGAACATTTCAATAAATAGCTTGGAAATTTTCAAATAATTCAGGTATCCCAACTATTTAGGTTCCAAAAAAATCTGAGGATAAAGTAAGATTTTCAGGTTACAAGATATTGAAACAGTGCCTCTAATCATCATTTATGATTAATCAGCCTCATAGGTCTTTCGGCTAGAGGAAACATTTTTTCATATTCAAGTTTGTCTAAACATGTCAGCATGTCAGAGCTGTTTTCTTTTTTGTGGGTTTTTGTTGTGGGTTTTTTTTGGTTTTGGTTTTTGGGGAGTTTTGTTGGTTTGGTTTGGCGTTTTTGGTGGGGAGGGCTTAAGATACCACTAAAAACATCAAGCTAGATAACTGTGTTTAAAGTCTACTATTAAGGGCCAACATTCTGTGCTTCCTTGACATCTAGGGAAACTGGGAGAGTCTTGAATGGCCTAACCACATGTTCTCCTCTCATTCTGCTCCCACGATTAAGGTCCCTGAGCCAGATAACCCTCCATGTCAAAAGGACCAGGCACAGTTCCCACTTATCTCAGAGTATCTCTGAGTCGTTCCTTTGCAGCCTGTGGAATTATTCAAACAAGCCAATCATATCCTCCTGTGGGAACTGAGAGTCACTTCACCCTCTTGGTGCTACAAAGAGTTCCTCCCATGGACCTGCTTTTTCACTCTGTCCTAAGCACAACCTCATGTGGCCCTATATGGCATGCAGTGTCCTCCTCCCCCAGGCTGAGAGTATATGTGACTAATGAAATACTCAATCTCAGCTGCCTGGTATCAAGTGTCTTACATTGGTCATTCTCATAAGCTTAGGGTGAGAGCCCATCCCCTACTAATGAAGTAAAAAAGAAGTACTTCAGACATCATAATCAAAGAATAATCCTTGTTAAGTAAGGATTTTGATTTGTAATTCTGTTGACCCAAGATCTATTCAGGGCATCAGAGAAGCCCTAAAGCTTGCTAACACCAACAGTGATCCCTTATTTCAGTGGTGTCCTAAATAGAAATCAGAGAAAGATGGATGAAAGACTTCAAGAAGCCCTTCCTTATTTCATTACACCTACCATATGAGTATAAGAGAAGAGATATATAAACCTGGACTCCAGAGTGTTACTTTGTAGGATAATATAGTATGATGGTTAATGGTAACAAGCTCAAGAACTAGATTAATCAGGTTCAAATCTTAGCCCCACAAGTACAGACTTTGTGGTGTTGGGCAAGCTAATTAAACTCTATGACGAATTTTCCACAATGGTACAATAAGGAGATAATTATACCTATTGATATAATAGCAAATGTTGTGAAGGTCATGAGTTTAAATAAAGTACCTATCACAACGCTTGCTTTTGGTAGGTATTGTCTTTTTAGTGATGCTAGTATTCTATCAGTAATAGTATTAGAATTAAATTACTAGGTACTATTACATTGAACCACATGAATTGAACACTTTTTAGGTAAAAATAAGGTAAAATAAAGGCAATTTCTTTTTTAATTGAGATGTAATTGACATACAACATGATACTAGTTTCAGGCATAGAATGCAATGATATCATTGCTAATACTTGTTATTTCTTGGTTTATTGAGTAACAGCTATATTGACAGATGTGATGTTATATCTCATTGTGGTTTTGGTTTACATTTTCCTGATGATTGATGATGTTGGGCATATTTTCATGTACCTGTTGACCATTCCTATGGCTTCCTTAGAAAACTATCTATTCAGGCCTTCTACCTATGTTTTAATTGAGTTTACAAGAAATTTCTTACAGTCAACTTAGTTAATTTTCATACTTGTGTTCATGACTGAGAAGATGATTTCTGAAACTCCAAGTTATTCCTGCTTTCTGACTTTGGAGGAGTGTATTATAATAAATATAAAGTGTGTCCTCCTAATCACTGATATTCCACCTTACATGATTGTGTCAATGATTAGCTCTGCCTAATAGCAGAGACAACAATCACATATTACTTAGAAAGAAAGAAAGGACATTAATACATAAAGGAATCATTTCTATTTTCATAAGAATAAAGTTCCACAGCTACCTCTATAGTCACATCCTTACAACCTCTGTTCATATTTTTATATGAAGTTTTTACTAAGTAGAATTCTGTATTCTTAGTTTTGTTATCATTTCTGTGGCATTGGAATTATTTGTCTAATACTTTCACATTTTAATTAACCTAGGATATCTGGGTGCAATGGGCATTTTTTAAGCTTTTGGCCTCTATGGAAAGATATTCCTGTAAAAAAAGCTTTCTGTGGTATGTCTCTAATTAGATAGAAAAAAATACAACTATATGCAGTGGTTCTGGATTAGCCTGACTCGAATTAGGTATGGAGAATTTGGGCAGGAGGAATTAGGCATTAGTAAATTCAACTAATGTACAATTCATCCAAATAATTTGTTAAGTAATACTAAATGTATTTAAAGTGGAAAAATCTTATTCAAATAAATTCAGGCAGGAAAAAAATTTATTGGTGTACTGACAGATATCCAAGAGAACAGCTAGCTAAATGTTCAGTCAGATCCATGGACTCAACACAATATGCTCAGGAATCTTCCTTTTCATCTACAGATCCATGGACTCAACACAATATGCTCAGGAATCTTCCTTTTCATCTACCTGTAAGCTGTTATTTCACTTGAAATGAAGGTTTCTTTCATAGAGTTAGTAAGGTAGCCACTGGCCACCATTAGCCATCTTTGGCTCACTTCTAGTTTTAGAATCCCAACATAACTAGGTATTGTCTTGTCTCATAAGCATGAATTAATCTCACAAAAGTATCTGCTTGTCCAGGTTACATAGTGTGCTCATTTCTTAACAAATCTTTGGATCTAAGGAGATGGAATTTTATTATTGGCCCAAATTGGGTCACAAGCCAATAACTGTGGTCGGAGAATATAGTCAGAGGTTGTGGAACATCATGAGTGAGGGTCTCCATGGATAATATTGGGTAGAAAGATGCTGACAGGATAGAAATAACATGTCTGCCAATTGTCTTCTGCTAAAGAATGTCTTTTGTGGAGATATTATATTGTTCTTCCAGAAAACATTTGTCAAATTATCTTGACAGCACTACTTATAACACATTTCTGGGATTGGTCCCCTCAAAATCACTGGGTAGAAGCTGTGCTTCATTCTCTGGAACAGAATCTAATATTGGAAAATCTGTAAAATTAGTACAAATGAAGCTATAAACTTACTCTATTAGAGGCTCTGATTTTGTATGGAAATCCCTCATGTACATCTACTAAACAGTCATTTGTTATTATAGAACCATTTCAAGGGAAGGATCTTACCAAAAAGCTCCTCAGAATGGCTCAGAGCACTCCAGTCCTTTCTCAAATTCTGCTGACTAACTATAATCCTAAATTACATACAGGATTGTGCAATGCTATTAACTTATACTGTAGAGACATTTATTTCTAATAAAAGAATGAAGGGGCTCCTGGGTGGCTCAGTTGGTTAAGAATCTGACTCTTAAAAAAAAAAAGAATCTGACTCTTGGGGGATCCCTGGGTGGCTCAGAAGTTTAGCGCCTGCCTTTGGCCCAGGGCATGATCCTGGAGTCCCAGGATCCAGTCCCACGTCAGACTCCCGGCATGGAGCCTGCTTCTCCCTCTGCCTGTATCTCTCCCCCTCTCTCTCTTTCTATGTCTATCATGAAAAAATAAATAAAATCTTAAAAAAAAAAGGAATCTGACTCTTGGTTTCTGCTCAGGTCATGATCTTAGGTGTGTGGGACAGAGCCCTACATCGGGCTCTTCACTAAGCATAGAGTCTGCTTGTCCCTCTTCCTCTACTCCTTTCCCTCCCTCCTTCTTTCTCTCTCTCTTTCTCTCTCTCTAAAATAATAAATAAATAAAATCTTTATAAGAATGAAGGCAGAGATTTTTATTCATGTTGTTATCCTGAGCTAGTTATCAGACCATTATGGATGTTCTGAAGTCTATGGTTGACAGCTCCTTACTAATAAACCCTGAATAGCTAAGACTGAGTTGAGTTGACATCTGAAGTCTGGCTTTGAACTTTTGCACTTGTATTTATAAGAAAATGTATAAACCAACAAAAGAGAGTTCTGGACACTACTCTGTTGACACTCATACCTTTCTCAAAATTTTTTTCTATCAAAGTTGAAGCTCTGGATCTGGCTGACCCAGTTCCTTGTGTTATATCTAAAGAGGACAAACTTATGATAATGAGTTATACAAGCATGATATCATCATATTAATTAATTAGTTCTGGAGATGCTTCCTGCACAGTGAAATATGTCAACATAACTATAGAAAAGGCTTATTTCTGGTATCACTTCACTTTGCTATGTGAAGAAGAGAGAAGAGTAAGGCCTGAAAAAGGAGCCAGTGTGTGGCACATGTATGGCAAAATATGCACCTTTTGAAGTGAAGATGTTAGAATGTGAGGGGCAAGTGGTAAGAAATAATCCTGTAGTCAAGCATTAACTAACTTTCTTAAATTTACAAACTTATTTTATAGTAGCATAATCTCACAAACTTTCAGGAATATTTTTTCAATCTTTTCATCATTTTGCATGAGAGATTATAAAATATACTTCTAAGTATTTCATTTTGCATAAGAATATTTTTGAAATTTATGATAAATTTGATTTGACACAATCTCTAATGATATTCACAATATAAGTTTAGTAACTACAAAGCATGATGGGTATCTTAGAACGGATTCCTGGAAAGAAAAACAGAAATTTTATAAAGAAAGATGATTGAGAAGTGCCTTCAATATTGACTCTTGTGGAGGAAGGAAGGAAGATTGTACAGAGGGAGAAATGCAATTTAGAAGGCATCAACCCAATCCCAAGGTCCCCTGGAGAGTTTTGGAGATGGATCATCACTTGGAAATTGCTTGCCTTCAGGCAGAAAGGCTGAACCTTTCGCCTTTATATTACCAGTCACTGGATCCATGCTTCTACTCTGGGAAAAAGTACAAATTTAGGCTGGGTAGTTCTCTTTAGCTGAGGGCAATTCCTAAAAATGGAATCAACTGAGAACTGTTACCAATATTTCTAGCAGGTAGGGGAATGAATGACTTAGTTCTAAAGGATGAACATATGTGGTCCATCATAATACCTACCATAGGGGTTAAGAACATGGTTCTGGAGACAAACTATGAGTTCTACTCACTACCTCCATATACTCCCATGAATGAATTTGGGGAAGTTAGTGAAGTACTCAGAGATCACCATGGTGTTAGAGGTCCTCTGCAGTTAAATAAGACAAAGAAGAAGGAGAAGAAGGAGAAGTAAGAGGCATGCTGGTTAGAAAAAAAGGTTAAATTACCATTATTTTTGTTTGTTTGTTTCTAGTTTGTATTTAAATTCTAGTTGATTAACATATAATGTAATATTGGTTTCAGGAGTACAATTCAGTGATTTATCACTTACATATAACACCCAGGCTCATCACATCAAGTGCCTTCTTAATGCCCATCACCCATTTAGCCCATCCCCAACCACTTCCTTTTATCAACTCTCAGTTTGTTCTCTACAGTTAAGTGTCTTTTATGGCTTGCTTCCCTGCCTCTTTTTTTTTTCTTCCTTCCCCTATATTTATGTTTTATTTCTTAAATTCTGCATATGAATGAAAGCAGGTAGTATTTGTCTTTCTCTGACTGACTTATTTTACTTAGCATAATACACTCCATGTTGTTGCAAATGACAAGATATACTTTTTGATGGCTGAGTAATATTACTTTACATATATATGTGTGTGTGTATACTACATCTTTTTTTATCCATTCATCAGTTGATGGACATTTCCATAATTTGGCTATTAGAACAACATAATTTAAGTGAACTTATAAGTGAATTTATAAGTGAACTTTAAAAGTTCTAAGATATAAGGTTAGTATTATAAGTATTTAAAAATCAGTTAATTTCTATATACTAACATTAAACAACTCAAAAACATTAGAAAAATTCAGTTTATAATCACATAAAAAATACACACATTAAATGCCTTAGAATAAGTCTAACAAAAAATAAGCAAGACCTCTATACTGAAAACTATAGAATGACATCAAGAGAAGTTGAAAAAACACAAATAAATAGAGAGATGTATAATTCCAATTCTCCCTAACTTATTATAAATATTGAATGCAGTCCCTACCAGAGACATTTTTTGATAAAATAAGCAAGTGGATTCTAAAATGTATGTGGTCAAACAAAACAAATTCTAATAAGAACAATATTGGACAACTGTTCCAATATGATTTCAAGACTTACTATACAGCCATAATAGTAATGGACTCAGAATTCAATTTTAGATAAGATGCCAGGTCAAACTAATTGGGAAAGAAAAATCTGGATATTTGCATGATTTATTTTTTAATTTGTAGTGCATACACAAAATGAATCATAGATCTAAACATGAAACTCAGACACAAACAGATATTAATATAAAACAGGAAAATGGGACACCTTGGTGGCTCAGTTGATTAAGCATCTAATTCTTGATTTCAGCTCAGGTCTTGATCTCAAGATCATGAGATCGAACCCGACAGAGCCTGCTTCAGATTCTCTCTTTCATTCTCCCTCTGTCCCTCCACGCCTACTTGCATGAGCACTCTCTCTCTTTCTCTACAATAAGTAAATAAATTAATAAAATATTAAAACAGGAAAATATCTTCATGATTCTGGTAAAGTTTTCTTGGACATGCTACAAAACACACCAAAATGAAAAAAAAAAGTTAACAAATTAGACTTCATCAATTAAAAAAATTATTAATTTTCAAGATACCTAGGTAACACAGTTGGTTAAGCATATGACTCTTGGTTTTGGCTTAGGTTGTGATCTCAGGGTTGTGAGATCGAGCCCTATGTCAGGCTCTGCACCCAGCACAGAGTCTGCTTAAGACCCTCTCTCCTTCTCCCTCTAACCATCTCCCACTCCACTCTCTCTCTCTCTTTCTTTCTTTTGCTTTCTCCCTCTCAAATAAATAAATCTAAAAAATGAACTTAAATTTCAAAAGACTATGAGAAAGCAAATAGATAAGCCATACACAGGTAAACATATTGTCATTGCATGTTTCTTAAAAGGTCTCGTTTCCAGAATATGTGAAAAAAATCCCTACAAACCTACAATAACACAAAGCAACCAATTAAAAATGGGCAAAGTACTTGAACAAATACTTCACATAAGAAGATGTTACCATATACTCAGCATCATTAGTCACAAATGCAAATTAAGTCCACCACGACACCACTAAATGATATTAAGGATATGAAATAATTATGACTATCATACATTGTAGGAGGAACTTTAAAATGATAATACTGTTTCGGAAACTGTTTGATAGTTTCTAATACATATACCCAAACATGCAGTGAGTCTAGTTCTATATATTTACCCAAGAAAATTGAAAAAAAATTTTCTAAATTGTCAAAAAGATTCAGGGCATATAAAAAATAGTGAAAGGGATTATAGGGGAAAGGAGAGAAAATGAGTGGGAAATATCAGAAAGGGTGACAGAACATGAGAGACTCCTAACTCTGGGAAATGAACAAGGGGTAGTGGAAAGGGAAGTGGGCGGGGGGAAGGGGTGACTGGGTGATGGGCACTGAGGGGGGCACTTGGCAGGATGAGCACTGGGTGTTATGCTATATGTTGGCAAATCTAACTCCAATAAAAAAATATACAAAAAGTAAATAAATTGTCAAAAAGAATTTTCATAGCAACCTTATTCATTATAGCCTAAAACCAGAAACAATACCTGGGTAATGGCTTAAGTACTTGGGTATATCCATAAGAAGGGCTAATACTCACTGTAGAAAGGAATGCTCTATAGTACACAGAACAACATAGTTGAGTTTCCAAAATGTCATGTTAATCAAAACACAGATATTTTCACTTATATGAATCATAAGAATAGGCAAAAATAATCTATGGTAATTAAAATAAGGAAGTGATTTCTTGGGGTGGGAACTTTTTTGAAATGCTGTGATATTCTAAATTTTGTTTTGAAGGTGACTAAATAGATGTATACAGTTACCAAAACTCATCAAACTAAACCCACAAAAATCTGTGCATTTTGTTTTGTTCTGAATATCTAAAATATATCTCAAAAGTTTCTTAGAGGCTCAGTTTCTTGTGTGCGTTTTGTCATGTTTGTAAAATAAATGCTAGGAGGTCCTACTTTAGATGACTGTTATCAGAAATACTGACAATGTATTTACGTATGTATGTATGTATTTTTAAGTAGGCTCCATACACAGTAGGCTCCCTGGGCCCCAAGCTTGAACTCACAAACCTAAGCTGAGATAAAGAGTCGAATGCTTAACCAACTGAGCCACTCAGGTGCCCCTGATGTCAGAAATGCTGATTTTTGGAATAATATATATGACAAGTTTATTACAAAGTATTGCGGATGCTATAGATTGACACCTTGCCTGCCAACCACCATCCCCACAGCAGGACTAAGTACTTATTTCTTAACCTGATGGGAGAATTGAAGCTAGCAGTTGAAGTTTATCTGCCAGCAAATGCCCTTAGCTAAAGGACACATTCCATTCCCAGGATTATCCTTTATCAATAACTAGTAAATGCAGAGGCATGAAAGTCTTTTGCCTCAGCTCAAGACAACTCCTCAGGGCCATCCCAGCTCCAGGACTTCCTGTTTGGTATTGTCTGAGGCCGTTACTATATTATCATGATTACATCACAGCTCGACTTCCCCCTCCACTCCATCCTGTTTCCATTATTCTACACAGTTGTTGATCTCAAACACTTCCAAGTAAACTTCCTGCATGCCAATACCCATCTTCTCTATCTGTTTCCCAGTGAAGCCAACCTGAAACAGTTGGTGCCAGGAGCATTCCAAGAAAACAGACTTTAAAATGGGATTTGGGAACGAGGTCGACCTCTTTTGTCTGACATTGGCAATCCCATTGCAGTTGGGAGGTGAGTCATTGATAACCTCTGGCACTGGTGGTGATGCTCAATGACTTACCTGCTGA
This sequence comes from Vulpes vulpes, assembly GCF_048418805.1. Classification (NCBI taxonomy): domain Eukaryota; kingdom Metazoa; phylum Chordata; class Mammalia; order Carnivora; family Canidae; genus Vulpes; species Vulpes vulpes. Next base: position 92,802,517 of record NC_132793.1, on the reverse strand, counting down.
AGGGAATGCATTATCTGAAACTATATGGCAAGTGTTTGAGAAGTTTGAGGCTGAATGTAATTATAAGAACAATGGAATTGGATGGCCATAGCTAGAAGCAATCAAGCCTCCTGAGAAAGACAATGAGATACTGAAGGAGATTAATGAATCATTAAAGGTCAAAAGTGAAAGCCAGAGACCTCTTTGACAAATTAAAAAGAGATTCTCCTGTGTAGTTGGAAGACAAAAGCACTGAGAACCTGACCTATTCCTAAAACCTAATTTTATGAGTAGCGGAGCCCCAAGGAATGATTAGGGTTGAATTCTCAGCTCTGGGGGTTGCTGTGATTGAGATAGAGTGAGACCCTAAGAATTAGGATAGGGATGTCTGAGGTTTCTCATAAAAAACCTTGAATCTCTAGATCCGCTGAACCCTCTAGGCAAATGGAAGTCTCCACCCCCCCCCCTTGGTAAAAGCTAGGACCCCCTTCTTTCATGAAGACTGCAGTTTTCTGCCATGCAGAACAACATGTGTCCACTTCAGGATCTGCTTTGTATTCATTCTTCACCATTAAACCTCTAAGAGATAAACCACAATGATACTTTGCTGGGAAAGTGCTGAGCCTGCCAAAAGAGGAAAGGAATTTGCTAAGGGACTATAGGACATACTGTCAGAAGCCAGGAGATGATACACAGAACAGGATTCAGAGCGTATTGAAGTAGGCAGAGCAGAATCTAAGTTTGGATAGAGCCAAGCTACCAAAATGGGAACACTACCAGGAATATAAAATGTAATACTCTGGCAAAAAAATGTGGATGAGGATTTTAACACATTGACAGGATGTGTCTTTCAAGCTTGGGGAAATCAGTGACCCTCAGTAAATTGAATAGAAGTGATAAGCCATTGCAGACTATGTAAAAGGGAATCAAAAGGCTAAGAGAATGGGCATGCTAGAGTTGGTGTCCCGTATAAGACTGGAAGACCCACCAATTGACTATGTTCTGCAGGAGAGACTGCAGGTCACCCTGCCCACCTACCCGGCAAGCAATGCACTGATGAGAGGGACACCAGAATTGCTGAGTGGGGGCTAAGCAGGTGGACCAGTAGTGATGGGAGGAGACATGACTATAGGAATGGGTTCAATAATAGGATGGATGATAGAACTCAGAAATATTTGAGGATAAATGGTAGCACTTAACGGCCAGAGCAAGTTCTTTCTACACAAAGACCATAGTGAGTAACAAGTTTGAACTGTGAGCTAGAGTATCTGACCTGGGGAGATACAGAGAGACAATAGCAACACCACAGAAAGTATATATATTAAAAGTTTTCTCAGTCTCTTTACAAGTTGAGCCATTTACCTGGGTAACAAAAGAAAATATCCAAACATTATGAGAGCTTTTGCACATAGTATCTGAGGTGATATTGATATTCAGCGACACAAAGCATCATCATGGAACCCTCTATAAGTGTGGCTGTGTATGGGAACCAGGTGAGAAATGAAGTTCGGTGTCATCCACCAGCTGATAAATAAGAAACCTATCAGCTTCATCAAGGTCCAGAGAAGGAAAGAACCTTGAAGCAGATCCAGGCAAGCAGTGTGGGCACTTGAGCCATGAGATCTGGGAGACAATATGGTATTAGATGTGCCAGTGGTTAGAAAATATGCCAAGAGAGCAGTAAGGAGGGAAGGAAATCATCTCCACCCTGGCTGGGTAATTGACACTACTCATTAGGATGGGGTAGAGGCTGCATTTACATAATTGGGACAGGGAAAAATAAATTTAGTCACTGTTTGGGTATCTCTTACTATCCTGGTGATGAATTTTGATGATAAATGGGCAAGTGCAGCAGGCACAGCCTGAGAAGAATATGGTGACCAGGGGCAAATCTTTTCACCTGACTTCTTAGGTAAGCTAACTAGGCCAGAAAAGGGGTCATACTACAGGGAAGGAAATCTGGGACAGATGGGAAAAAAAAGAAATGGTAAGTATTGATTATATTCTTAGAAGCAGCTTCAGTGATGGAGGCTGAGTATAAGAGGACTCATACATTTCTTCAGGAGAGGAAGCCACCATAGTTCTGAAGAAGCTAATCCCCAAATTTATATGAAGCAAGTAAATCTTAGTAGTATGAGGGATGAACTGTAACAAACCCTGTGAGGTGCCAACCACACCCTCCAGGATTGAAGCACTTGTATATTTCCCCAGCTGTTGAGTGAGCTGATCCTGCAGCTGAACACTATCCCATCTTGATCCAGTGAGTTCCCCAGAAAAAAGTGTGTTGTTTCATCCAAACTCATGTATCCTTCTCTGGAGTAACTCACATGCAATGCCTGATCTATATAAAAATTCCACTTCTTTGCTTCAATTTGGGGCAACTCTGCAGGATGATTCCAATCTGGCTAGAACCTATGATATGAATAAACAGCAGTCTAATTTTTCCCTTTGTCAAATTTAATTTCTTCACTCCCCCAAAAGTATGGATCCTGAGAGCATACCTCCAGTAAACTTTCAGCCCATAAATCTCTACCTCATTGTTTCCTGGGAAATCAGACTTGTACCATAAAATTGCACCCTGAATAAACTCTAAATTATTATCATTATATGATTGACCAAACTGGACTTGATTGAGTACAATCAGAAAATGTTTATTCTCTACTCATCACTTGCTCTGAAGACTAGTTCTTTGGTCCTGGATGACATATCAGGCAGGTCTTTAGGATTTCTAGCCCTCTTTAGTCATAAAGTAAACTTATTTCAGGAAGTAAAATATTCATTCTTTTTCTGACTCTCTTCACCTCTCCAAGTGGCTTTCCCAGATGATGGGTCTTTAAGACTCCAGCAAAATTCCTCCCAAAGGGCTCATATTTGGTACTTGTGAAACCCATGCCATCATAGTCATTTATATAAGTGGAAGAGTATCCCTGGCATTGCTTTCAGATTTCAACAAATGATGATAAGACATCATGAAATTCTAAGAAGTAAGCCCTTTGAAGGTTTTTCTCTCATTCAGTCAAAGGTACAAGAATATCTTTCTCCACACCCTAAGGGTATGCTCTTTCTTTGCCTTATCAACATCTACTCTTATGATCTGGAAGTGGGTTATCAATAATTCTAGAAGAATGAGTTTTGTCACATCATGGCACAGTAGACCAACTTGTCCCTTTAGACGGGGAAACTTCTTGGAATATTATATTTTTTCTTAACCACTGGGGCCCTGGCCATAAAAATAAGATAGAAAAATCCCTCTCTAACATCCTATTATAATTATTGTTAACAGAAATTATATGTAATGGTAAATGTCTATTATTTCTCAGAATAAATGCTACTCTTGTTATTTACCTGAAAGTTAATTATGTGAAAAGTTGTTAACAATTTCCTTTTTTAAAAAAGATTTTATTTATTTACTCATGAGAGACAGAGAGAGAGAGAGAGGCAGAGTCATAGGCAGAGGGAGAAGATTCCCTGCAGGAAGCTCGATGTGGGACTCAATCCCAGGACGCGAGGATCACAACCTGATCCAAAGGCAGATGCTTGACCACTGAGCCACCCAGGTGCCCCCAACAAATTATTTCTAAGACAATATATATCATATATTTTTTTTGTACTGAATGTATAATAAAATGTAGGTTGGAAGTGAATTATTTCTTAAAACGTAAAGAGATAAAAACTTCATTCCTGGAGTAGTTGGCATTTTTAGGTTTTGAAATATTTCCCTGTCTCTCTGTCTCTCTCATGCACACCTATACACACAGGCACACAACTTGTTAATTCATTTTATAAATGTTATAATTTGCTTCTAAGCTATGATTTTCAGGATGCTACTGGCAGGCTCAATTCTACATATAAATTATTATGGGTACAGATAGATTATTTTATTACCAATAAATTAAAAGATTTTAATAGGACACATGGAATATCTTTACCTGTGTTTTTCTTTTCTAAGTTTTGGGTTTTATTATCAGATTACTAGAGACATAATTTGATTACAGGAGGTATTTTTGCTGTAGTTTATACATATTGTGATTGGATGAATTCAGCTTTACAGGTCCATTGAAGCTCATTGCATTTTTTTTTTGCTTGTTTGTTTTTAGATTTTATTTATCCATTCAAAAGAGAAATACAGAGAGAAGCAGAGACACAGGCAGAGGGAGAAGCAGGCTCCATTGAAGGAGCCCGATGTGGGACTCGATCCTGGGACTCCAAGATCACTCCCAGAGCTGAAGGCAGATGCTCAACCACCAAGCCACCCAGGCATCCCTCACTGCAATTTTAATACTGATTATTAACTGATATTTTAACATCATGTTTTAGACTTCCTTCCTTTAACCAACAGTCCACTGTAGACATAGGTAAGTAAGTTTAAGAATAAAAACTAATTCACCTGCCCACTGTGGCAACCAGAGTATCCCAGGGTATCCATCTCAGTGATGTAGGTGTGAGTGACAGCTCATGAGGCTGTCTGAGACCTACCAATACCAGATGTGCTTGGCTTTCAAGTCATCATTGGAGGCTTGCAAAGCATTACAATTTTGAAGAGGGAATACTTTGAAAGTTTAGTTATTGACTTCAAATAAAAATTAAAGCAAATCCCATTACTGCTTTTAAATGCAAGAAGTATCAGGGACCCTGAAATAAGCTGCTAATAGACAAGGGGAGCCAGTGAGGGATTTCCACTGAGATAAGACACAATCAGATTTGCCACATGGAGAATGAAAGAGAAATCAAAGGTGGGGTGGAGTGGATTAGAAAAATGGAAGAAGGGTTAAGAGATTATTGCTACAATCTCAGGACTGAGATGATAATGATCTGAACTAAGATACAAAGTTGGGATATGAAGAACTCTATAGATTCTAAGCATAATAAGGAAAGGGCACCCATATTGATAATTGCTTGCTTATGGAAGATATGAGTGAAGAAGAGGACAAACACAGTATGAAAGTCTGGTTTGGGATGCAGATTAGGTTTGGTGTCAATCACTAAAATAAGAAAGAGGAATAGGTTTCTGTGAAGAAAGATGAATTCAGTTCAAGATATTCTCAGTTCTGGGTATTTGTGGACAATTTCAGGAGCTATGCTGTGGAAATCATTCCATGTAGAACTCTGGAGAGAAGAATGTGAGGAATTGGATTTGGGGATCTTCAGGTAGAACCCTATGAAGAGTCTCAGTATAAGGGACTGATGCATCAATAGCTAGTTGCCCACTCTTCAACATAATACTCATCTTTTATATGAATTTAAGGATTGTGATTCAAAAGTTAAATCCCATTAGCATGTAGTATTTGTGTTCACTAACCCAAAAACATACAAAAACAATTGAGATAAAAACAAACTTTAGAATTTTCATGACTTCTACCTTTCTGCATCTCATGAAAGAAGATCCATGTAACTAATCTCTTTTAAAATAAAATTAAAATACTAAATTCTGACTCTTTATTCTAAACTGATTTGGGTTACTAAAAATTGGCAAAAAATTAGTTTGGACAAAACTTTGTGGTAGTATCACACAGCTATGCTCTGTGGCATTTCACATTTTTGCAGCATGCTCAAATACAGGCTGATGATATTGCTAAATATAAAATCCTATATTAATTTTCTGTATTTAGGCTACTGCATCATTTCTGCAATCAGTTGAGTAGTGGATAATTTAAAGTACTGAAAAAAATGCCATTTTTCTCATGCCGATAAAGTGAAGAAAAAAACCACTGATAGAGATTATAGCAGTGTGAAGAACATGACAGGGAGATCAGAACAGAGGAAATAGCATGTTAATGACATTCACTATTCTCCTTGTGTCAAGTCATCAGCATTTTTATTGCCACTATTTCTCAGCATACACTATTAGAATTTATTGAGTCAATCTGTCTCCATCACCTGTGATATAATATATTTTATTCAATAAGATATGGAATAATATTTATCTTTCAACTCCAATGACTGGCTTTCAGGACAATAACTGCTTATCAACCAAGCATTACAAGAGTAGGAGAGGTTGTACATTTTAATATCTGACCTGCGGGTTGTCATTTTAGCATCTCTACATTTGGTATTAAGAAGTGTGCAGACTTCAATCCAAGAAATCACTCAGATTCAGTAGTTATGGCAAATGATGGTATCAAATCACATTTTAAAGTTCTATCCTAGCAAAGCATATTGCAAGAAGTTGAGAAGGGAAAAGGCTAGTGTCTGAAGTTTACCCTATGAGATGTTTACACTGGATTGTCTATACCAGAATGAAACTCAAGCTTCTGAGCTTACTCAGCTCATAAAAAATATGTGAATGGAAAGTGGATGCTTTTTTAAAATTACCTCAAACAAATATCATTGAAAAATCAGCGTAAAAGTCAATCTGCAACGTATGTCCTCAAATTGTCAGTCTGAATCTGGGTGTGTCCAGAACTGAACATAGTGCCCCTGATTTTCATGTCATCGATGTAGTTGGTACCCCATGGCAGCCATTTAGAAGGAGAATTGCATTGTTGATAGCTATGTCTTCCTTTCAAGGGAAGCATATGGGTTTCATGCAGTTGAGTTAACCAAGTTCTCAACTTTCTGCACAGTTTAGCTTCCTGTTGCTCACCTAAGGTAATTCTGAAAAACAAAGAATCCACTATGTTATCCTTCTATGTGCTTTGATGAACATTTATTCCATATCTTCTTCCTACCCGCTTTCTCCCCAGAAATCTCCCATCGATGTGGAGACAAAGGGCTGTCACAGCTGACATGATTGAATTGGTATTTGGTGGCTTCACCCCAGAAACCAAGGGGGTCCGGAACTCCTGCTGGTAAAAAGCACTAATTTATCTGCTTTTAGTTTTGCTCACCAGGAAGTCCCCTCTCCCGGGCAGAGAGCAGAGCACTGCATAGAAGCGACTTCCTGTCAGGCAGTTTATTGCTTGATTGTGTCAGCTAGACCTGCATGAGTGGGTCAGACAGCAGGTAAAACACAAAGATATCTGCCTTCCAACAGGCACATGTCTCCTCAACATGTGCGGTATTACTACTATGTGTGCCATCTTTATCATTCCCTGCTTTTTTGTTGTTGTCTGTTAGTCTGAGCTTTCATTACAAAAGTGATCAGTTGCAGTCAACTTTTTCTGTCCAACCCACACACTCTGCATATTCTTTTCTTTATTCTTTTCTGCATATTAGAAGAAAGTGAAAAAAAAAAACTGGTGTTGGAATCATCTGATTTGAATTCAAATCCCAGTTAAGCAACTTACTAGCTGTTTGGTCTTAAGTAAATTCATCGGAGTTGCAGTTTCTTTGTCATTAATGCCTGCCCTGAAGGAGCTATGATAAAGATAAATGAAATGATAAATGTAAAGGGACTGCCCCAGATCTGACTCACAGTAGGTGCACTTGCTTCCCGGGGTGAGATGGGGGGGACAACTAAAGTTTTAGGTTATATTATCCTCTCAAAAGAAAACAGTGGAGTGTTGCTTGTTGGTTCATTTATTTACTTATTACTCACAGGAAGGGAAGACGGAAAGGAGGAAGTGTGGTTAGGAGAGATCCTGCATTAACTCCATTGGGAATTGCTCTAAGTGTGTGTTTTGTGTATGCTACTTATATCTTCTTAGAGTCCCCATTTTAAAAGCACGTCCTCTCTTTACTTTGGCACCACGAGAGACGGTAACAATAGGATTAAAAGGAGTGTATCTGGTTTAAGATTTGTCTTGAAGCTTTACGGAAGCCAAAAGGAGGTGTTATATTCCCAGCTTAGCAGGGGAGCACTTGGCACAGGAAATCTCAACCTCAAATCCTTGGCTGTCCTCCACAGATTTGAGGTTGCTTTGTTGTGTGTGTACCTTTGTGTGTTGGTGTTCGGGAGGAGGGTGGGGGGGAAGTAGGGGAGGCTTAGGAAGGGGGTGTGACTTAGGGAAAAGTGAATGGAGTGGAGACATCTGATAAAGAGATGTCAGGGTTTGGATCAGATCTTGATTCTTGTGCTCTGGCTGACAGTCTTGTGTACAAATGCCATCTACCAACCTCAGCAGGTCTCACTGTGGGCAAATTTTTCAGCCATAAGGCAGTTGATTTATCTGTAGAGGGGGGAAGAAGATACCTCTCAGAGAAGCCACATGAGGAATTATGTATAAAGCATATAGAATGACGATTGTTCTTTATTTAACAGGTTAGTTTCCTTTTATAATGTGGCTTCTTTATATCCTGAGAGAGCTGCACCTGGAAAAACCGCAATGTAACTTTGATTCCCCATGCAAAAGGCTGAGCAAGGCAAAAGTCACCTTAGACTGCATGCTTTTCCATAGAGAAGCTTCTTTCCCATTCAGTGGAATTCTTTAGACCATATGATCTGATTGGATGTTCAAACTTTGATTTTATGAAGCCCACATAGCTCTCTTTCTTGTGTGTAAGAAACTGAGCAATCCAATTCAGTATCAAGACCAAAGTTAGGGGCACCTGGGTGGCTCAGTTGGTTAAGCATTGGACTCTTGGTTTCCGCTCAGGTCATGATCTCCCAGTCATGAGATTGAGCCCCACATCAAGCCCTGTGTTCAGGGCAGTATCTACTTCAGAATCTCTCTCCCTCTGCTCCTCTTTCCCCTCCCCACCCCCTGCTCATGCTCTTGCTCTTGCTCTCTGTCTCCCAAATAAATAAGTAAATAAAATCTTTTAAAAAAGAAAAGACCAAAGTCAGCCCTCAACTGACCACACGGTTCCAATGGAATGGTAGTCTATTGAATATTCATTTAATGGTTTACTGAGAAGCTGATAAGTGCCAGACATCGTTCTAGATGTTCAGATTATAGAAGAAAATAATATGTACAAAATTCCTAGATTTCAGTGCTCATAGGCCAATGATGAAAACAAACTATCAAATATATACATGAAGTGGTATCTGATAGTGCTTATCACACTATTCTCACAGGAAAAATCACAGGGTAATAAGATAGAGACTTAGATAGAAAGGATTATGTCTAGGGATACCTGAGTGGCTCAGCAGTTGAGCATCTGCTTTTGGCTCAGGGCATAGTCCTGCAGTTCCAGGATCAAGTCCCACATCAGACTCCCTGCATGGAGCCAGCTTCTCCCTCTGTCTGTGTCTATGCCTCCCTCTCTGTGTCTCTCATGAATAAATAAATAAAATCTTTTTTAAAAAAGGATTATGTCTATGCTATAGACATGGAGGATCATAGAAGTCCTCTCTGAAGAGGTAATGTATCTGAACAGATATCTTAATGAAGTGAAGGAGAAATTTAGGAAAAGATTTGGAGGAAGTCTATTTAAAAAAGAAAAGGGTCAACCTGATATTTAAAAAGAGTAGTGCAAAGACCACTATGTCTGGGATGGGAGAGAGCAAATGTTGGAGAAGTGGAGATCAGACAGGCAGGATGTAGGTCATACAGGTAGTCAGGAACCAAGGAAAGTCCAGTCTTGTAGGCTTAGGCTAGGTTAAATAGTTGGGATTTTAATCTGAATGTGACATGAAGCCATTGATGGGTTTTGCACCCAGCAGTGATGGGTTTTGTTATCTCTTTTATATTTTGCCAAAGTTATTCTGGCAGCTATATGTAGAATTTACTGTTAATGATCAATGATGGACAAATATTAAAGTATTATTTAATCAATGCAGTATGATTCCATGGTAAGCATGATAGCAACAGATTGGATTGTACAGCCTACTCTTTATGAGTGGGATGACTCTAGGTAAAGTACAAAAGTTTGAGCCCCAGTGCTCCCAGCCATTAATTGGGAAGATCACCACCCACAGGGCTGTTCCAAGAATGTAATAAAGGACATACGTGAAATGTTTAATGATATAAGGTACTTAAAAATGTGAACACCCCTCCCCCTTGCTCCTCATCTAAATCATTCAGTTACTTAAGCCTAGCTACCTTCTACCTCAATAAAGTGCTTGCATCATTACTGTGTGCATGAGATCTTACTCCCACCCTGGGAGGACACCCAGATGGGCTGGGAAGGGGAGTGAGTAACATGGAAAAGTAGCAGGACAGAACTAGTCACGGTTCTGGCTAACCACCAAATGATGCCTGTAGCAAGTAAGTGCTAGAGGAATGCAATGAAAAGAGAGTGACTGTGCTACAGTCACCAGGGATGGCTTCAGAAACCTTGCAAATCTCAAAACAGCAGGTAAAGACAGGGTGGCTGTGGGCAGCCTTTAGTCCATATGTGGAGAAAGAGAAATACTTAATGGACAGGGTGTGGAACAATTTAACTGGAAGAAGAGTATTAGGTTGGGAGCAGTAGAAGGTAATGTTGGAAATATATGAGGACTCCAGGCTACGGACGCCCTGGGATTCTAGGTGAGGCTGTCTGTCTTTATCCTGCATGACCTAATATTCCCAACATTAGACAAAAATACCTCAAGACAGGAGCTGTTCCATCTGTATTTTGCCCAGCTGAGAAGATACTTATTGTCCTTAGGCACCACAGCATGAGGGGATTCTGTTGTTGGTGAGGTCTTTATTGGAAAAGCCATGTTTCTCATTCTGAAGTGTTTTAGTTATGTGTGGACAAATCACAGAGAATTGTGTGGTCAGGGATGGCTGGGGAAAGAGAGGTTAGAAAAGCCTGTCAATGAAGGAGGAAGCACATATTTTGGCTACCATGATGAGGAAAGCACAGCCATCAGAATGTTGTTGTTGTTGTTTTTTTTTTAGATTGTATTTATTTATTTTAGAAAGAGAACAGGGGGTGGGGCAAAGGCCATGCCCAACATGGAGCCTGACATGGGGCTTGATCCCATGACCCCAAGATCATGACCTGATCCAAACTCAAGAATCGGACATTTAAACAACTGAGCCACCTAGGTGCCCCAACCATGAGGATGCCATGATAGATTTCAACAGAAGAAATGGTTCATATCTATGAAATTGTGGATGATAAAGAGAATAGCCAAGAAATCCCTTGTTTCATTTCACAGATGCGTGTTACCCATCACTAGATCAAAAACATAGTTCTCTGAACACAAACTTCAAGCAGCTGTGTGCTGCTGAACTGACATCCACCTGCTAATAGGTATCTGGAAAATCCATTTTCTACTATATTTGTTAATAAATCTTAGTAAAGCATGTATTATAAGGAAATGCAGTGTCTTAGCTAAAAGAAATCAATAATGCTTTTAAACACAAACTCATTAGTATTAAAGATTATTCCCATTTTTCATTATATCGAGAAAGAAAGGAAATGATAATCATATCAATGCATGCCATCCATTGAACTAACATGATGTCAAATGCATTGTTTAAAAAATTAAAATGTTTCATACAAGTCAGATATTATTTATTTATTTACTCCCCTTTCCCCCCACACAATCCTTTTACTCCCCCATGCACAATTCTTTCCAAAGAATATTTGAGACAGCTTTAAAAAATGCATACAATTTACTAAGACAAAAATAAAGAAATCAGAGAGACATATATTACTATTAAAAATAGCATGCCATATAAATGATAAAAGGAACAATTAATATATCATGTTCCTTAATAGTGGTTGCTTTTCATCCTATAATCTAAAGTACTCTATAGATATCAACCTATTAATAGTCCTGTTATCTTTGCCCAGGTAATTCATTTTGGAGAGGATTAATATTCAATAAGATATCAAGTAACTTGAGATTATCATAGAAACAATAAATATTCTGGAAAACAGTGTTCCATCTTTTAGGCCATTTTCACAAATCATATAAGAATGATAATAATTCCTAACATAACAAGAAACCCTTGCTGGAGCATTGTCTGTGCATGCCAACTTGGTTTACTCACACATATTCACATTTATTCACACGTACGCCCATGCTTCTGTTTCAGTTCATGGAGACATACGTATACTTGCTTTGTGTAGAAAGACAAAGATATTCCCAGAAGGCGACTATGGAAGGAGGCTATCACATTTCTTACTTCTTCTGGTGTGCAAGCCAGTACTGCCCCAGACAACTAGACGAATGGCCTTTTGCCAAGCAGGATTTAATCACTGGGAGGCAGCTACTTGTCCCCACCTGCAACCACACCCCCAAGGTAATTGTAACAAGCACTGGGATTCCTTACAAGTCAAGGTGTGAGCATGAGGTTACCCATGTCACATGGTGAGAGGAACACAGGGATCATGCTAATCCTTTTACAAGGGATGCAAATCCACAAAGCATCTCAATGCCAACCTGGTCGGTCAGTGCATTCAGTGTATTAATTGCATTAAAACACACACACACACACACATGCACACATAATAAAAAAATGACAAAAAAGAACACACTCAGCAGAAGTCTCCCCAAATAGCAAAATACAATTTTTTTTAAAGGACTCAAAAATCTTAGTGGTAATTTTTGCATCTGACATCGTTCCATGTCCAATATTTATTACCAGTACTACTATGTTTTTCTTTTCCTGGTTGTTATTTAAAGGAGAAAATTTCATTAACAAACCGTGGATATAAAATATGAAGTCTAGATCACCTACTGCCAAGGAGAAGCCAAACATCACTAAAAAGGATTAGTTTCTTTCACTGTCTAGAAATTTTTCATGGAAGACCTTGGCTGGCCTTTTGATATTAAAACTTCCTAACAAGTATTACACAGGAGTTTTAAATTAGAACTTGCTGTCACCGAGACAGTTATAAACTGTTAAATATGTCCTTTCTATGCTAAGCTCCTGTAAAGTATGCACATGGCCATGGCTGGGACACTCTTCCTGACAAGTAGTGGGGTGAGATCACAAAGATTGTTTGCAAGCTGCCTGTAAGGCTGTGCAGGTGGCCTGTGAAGTATGTGTGTGTGCACATGTGTGCGCACGTGTGCATGTGTGTGTGTGTGTTCAAAATAAGCCACACTTGACTGCTTCTCAAATCACGTAGTTCTCTCCATGAAAACCTCTCATGGAAATGTACATTATATTTGTCCATGATACCTGCAAACCAGAGAGTGATTTTCAAACTAACTTTGCTTGCATTGGACTAATTTCACATTGAGTTTTCTCAAATAGCCAGAGCTTAAAAACTATTTCTATGCCACCATGATCCATAAGGTATATCATTATCCATAAGGTATCATAATTTGGTTGACTAAAAAATTGAGTCATTGTTTAAAACACTATTTTCCTATTATCATTATATTTCATGAAACAGAATAATTGGTATATGTAGTCAATGGCCACATCACAGAAAAAGTGGGGGGGAGTAGGTGGAGAAAAAAAGGAAACTCAGTCTGCCATTTTTTTTCATTCCCATGTTTCATTTTGTTTATTTTATAATATTTTCCAACAACAAATAGCTCCTTCAAAGGTTTATGCTAGAGGTTGCATAATAGACTCTACTTTCTCCTATTTGACTAGTAGAGCTTATAATTAGTGCTTAATTATAGTTTATATGGCCACTTTGGCCAAGAAGAAAAGAGCTGCTTTGTTACAGTCAATGGAGTATTTAAAGCTATGCCCAGGACAGGGATGGGTTTATTAAACACTTGGGTAAGCAATAATAAACTTACATTGATCGGGCAATTCGATAGATCTCTTTTATGTGCTGCTTAAAAAAAAACAAAAACAAAAACAGGTAGAACTAGAAAAAACTAGAAATCCTGTTGAATATGCTAACAGTAGTAACCAATTCCCTACAAAGCCAATGTAATAGGAGGAACATAACTACCACCCCCCAAGAAAAACTGACTCTCCAAAAATGTGAGATATTCCTGCTTTAAGCTGACTTTGACAAAAGGGATGGAATGTTTTATATTATATAATAAGTAATATGCCTTGAGAGCCAGGCACAGGCTCAGCATTTTCCTTGTGTATAAAGGTTAAATAAGTTGCCCAAGGTCATCGAACAAGAATTCAAATCAAGGGAGTTTTGTTGCACAACAGACACACTTAACCCTAAATTGATTTTTTACCTTCTTCAGCTTAAGAAGGCTTGCTGCTTGTGTGAACATTTGCTTTTTATAATTTTTAAATTTATGTTTCACTGACTATCCTTCCAAAATTGCTGGGAGACAGAATTGCCTTCATACTAGAGAAGCTGAAGAGACTGGCTACTCATTTTCTTAGCTTCTCCTGCAGGAAGGAAAGGCCAGGTCCCAGGCCAGCCAGTAGCATCCAGAGACTTGAACTGGGAGCCAGATGATGCTCAGAAGGGGAGCAGAGGGTCATTCACTTTGGCTGCAGCAGGTACAGTGGCAGCTACATCCAATTTCCCTGGGTACAGAGGGTTTCAGTGCCAGCAATGGTTCCAGGGCACAGGGGACAATGCTGAAGCATGTGGCAATGTGTGCTGCTGTATCCGTGCTCAACAAGGCCAGAGCTATGATGTTGCTGGTCTGGTCCTAGTTGCTGCTTGGCTTCTTTTAGCTTCTATGTTCTGAGTCTGCTTTTCTAGTCTCACCACTTCTTTGATGGTTTCAAAAGTCTGCCTTCTCTTTTTCAGCCCTCCAGAGCTGCTTTTGTTACCTACAACTGAGATCTCTGATAAACAAGAATTAGTTGATGTTTTCATTTATTTAAACACTCAACAAAATGGTTGGGTTTGTTGTATTTTGCGGCACAAGGTGAATTTCAAATTTGAACCTTGGAGAAGGACGTTAAGCTTTATCATTGTTGGCCTGCGCCTCACCACTGTACCTCCAGCTCAAAACATGTGTGGATAAAGGCAAGTGAGCTCTAAGCCCACTGCTTCTGAGCCTGCACACCATCTGTTGGGAGGCAGAGGGGGCGGGCTGCATTGTCATACTTGTTAGTTCTCTCCTGGGAGCATTGCTCAAAGCACAGGGTTAAAACAAAAATGAAACTGGACAACATAACATACAAACGGCCTCCTGCCGCTTCTTTTGTCACCTCTTGCTTTTTTTAGTCACAAAAATAGTCACCACCACGACCTCTACAATATGCTAGCATGCATTCTTCCCTTCATTCCCCCATCTATTGCCTTGAAGGAGCCCTGGCCTGGCCCCAGGGCAGCTTAGCAGGCAATATGGAGCAGAGAGACATCAAGTAATCATAAATATCTGCCATTTGAAATGGTGACAGGTGCTCTGAAGGAAGAGGCCTGCATCATTCAAGGAAGTGTTATGGAAGGCAGGTTCTGATATAATAAGCAATGTCATAAGAGCAGGCTCTGAAGAAATTACATAAGACCACTGACTGTTGGTTAGGTAAGCATTCAGGGTGGGTAGAAGCATCTTCGTTGTCACCAAATCAATTGCTGCAAACTTTGTGATTTTAAACAACACATATTTCTTACAGTTCTGGATGTCAGAAATCTAAAATGGATTTCACTGGGCCAAAATCAAGATATCAGCAGGGCTAGTTTCTTCTTGAGACTCCAGGAGATATTCCATTTTTCTTGTCTTTTCCAGCATCTAGAGGCCACTCACATTCCTTGGCTCATGGTTCATTTCTCCATCTTCAAAGCAGCAGCATGGCATTTTCTCTCCTTTCTGACCTCTGCCTCCACTCCTTACAACTAGCCTGATTTATTGGCCTTCCTGCTTCCCTCTCATAAGGACCCTTGTGGTAACATTGGGTCCTCCTGGATAATCCAGCATCATCTCCTTACTTATCTCAAGACTCTTACCTCAATCACATCTGCAAAGTTCCTTTGACCGTGTAAGATGACATAGTCATAGTATCCAGAGAGTAGGTAGTGAATGGGGGCATTCTGGGTAGACAGAACATTAGTGCAAAGGCACTAAGGCAGCGTGGAACATGGTGCAGTTGAGCAACTGAGGAAAGTCAGATGGAGACAATGGAGAAGAGCATGGTATGAAGAAGAAACAAAAAGCACTCAATGCACAGAGAAATCCTTGAAGGCCAGGTTGAGGACTTTGCTGTATGGAGTAATCACAGAAAGAAGCCAAGATCCCATTTTCTTTTTGTATATATCTATATATTTTTTTCTATTATTTACATGTTTTACATAGTTTACTTCAATCAGAGGCCACTAGAAGCTGTCTTGCTCTGATATGTTCCCTGATACTTGATTTGCATGTTTAAAGATGGCTATGAGTCCAAAGTGGAGGATGGATTGGGAAGCAGCATGAGAAGAGGCAGAAGGACCAATGAGGACTGGACACAGTATACTCCAAGAGAAAGGCAGGAGATCAGCCTCCAAGATACTTTCAGAGAACCAAAATGTGAGATGGAGCATCTCCTTCACAACACTTCCTGTTTCAAACCTTCCCATCTGCAATGAGGAGTCTCAGAACAGAAACAGGACTTTCAAAATCATGGTTAGTGAGGCAGAAATATTTATAACCTAGGGTTACTGAAATAAGGCATTCAAAATAACATGAACAATATTTCTTTAAATCTTCTTTAAAATATTTTATTTATTTATTTTTGAGAGAAAGCAAGAGTGGAAGTGAGAGAGAGTGCACAGAAGGAGAGGGAGGAGCAGACTTTCCACTGAGCAGGGAGCCAGAGGCAAAGCTTGATCCCAGGATCTGGATGGTGCTCTATCTTAGGACCCTGAAATCATGACCTAAGTCTAAGGCAGATACTAAATCAACTGAGCCACCCAGGCACCCCACATGAACAATATATTTTAAAGCAAAGTCAATTCTTAAAGAAACACTCTAAACAAGAATCACCAGTGTTAAGTCTTTTGTCTTTTTAAACAAATTTTGCCTTTTTGGCTTGTTTTTCATCTCAGTCACTCTGACGTTGATTCGCCAGAGAATTTTAATTATGTAGACTCATCTTTTTTTCAAGTATCTGAGCTCCCTTTTACTGACATGAAAGTTAAAGTCTTTTACATTTGCTTCCTCTCTTATTTATAAAAGTCTCTGCAAAAAGAGAAAAAAAAAAACATTTTTATATCCCATTGTTAACTGCAGTTACCCTTGTCCTAAAAACATAGGTAAAATTATTTAAATACTCATCATACTTTCCATAGAAAGTCCATCATCTTCCACAGGATCCCTATAAGTTCTGGAGAGATGATATTTTCCTTGTCATCTTTGGCTTTGACTTCTTTACTCGGATGAGTTAGTTTGGTGTAGAGATGATTTCACTTTTCTGTGGGTATTTCACTAGCCCCTTGGTGTTTGTGTATGGAAAACACTTCACAGAAATTTTTGACTATTTGTTAATTTGTTAATTTTCAGTAAGAGAAAAGGCGATTAGGATATATAATGTGTTTGGAGAACTAAATAAAGTAACAATACCAATTTAATATTCAAGTGGTTGCAACTCTAAGCCCTTGTAAGTGTCAGGATATCAAATCTGCTCCAGATATTCTCAGGGCCTCACTCTGAATATTTATTCAGTCCAAAAGGGAACATGCTAGAGATCTTTGCAGACTAACAGTCAGTCTTCTGAAAGGATTTCCTCTTCTCTACTGTGACTGACTCAGGATGGTGCCACCAAAACCCACTTGAGACCATTGTTGTCATTTCTCACCATGATTGCTGAGACCAATGAGTCTGGAGGATTTACTTCAATCATTGTCACAGGTCTCTTATTTCATGTCGTAACATCATATCTGAAGATTTCTTCCATCTTCCAATGCTGTCTTCCATCAGTTTCTGTGAAACAATGTTCTGGTTTGCTTTGGCCCTCTCATCCTCTTTGACACAACTACTACATGTTGAAAGTCTTCAAGAATAGGTCCCAAGACTCTGCTCTTTGTATTTTCCTCATACATACTTTTTTTTTTTATCCTAGTTATTTAAATTATACTTAAGCTCAAAGATTTACTCTAAGACTTAGACTCCAATGCTCATCTTCACTGGGATGTTCACCATGTCTGTGAATGAAATCAGGCTCTTGACAAACTCCTTTTAAACTTGGCTCTCCTGTTTCTATTTCATCAACCAGCCATCTCACCTGGCAAGTCAGAAACTAAATGTTCTTCTTAGTGCTCCTCACTTATGTGTGTCTCTTAGATTGCCATGTCCTGTTGATGTTACCTTCTAAATCTCTCTTGAGATCTGCAATCTCCATCGTCTGTTATTTCACACTAGGATGACAGCCTTTCATTTCTTTATATGTGGTGCGCTTTCTTCTTCCTTAAGACCTCTGCACATGATAGTGTCACCACGTAGTTAATTCAGATTTCAGACCTCAGCTCTGGATCATAGAAGATATGGTAGATCTCCCAATTTAAATTAGTTTTCTTTTATTATATATGTTTGTAAGCCCTGATTCTTTGCCTCACATTACTTGGTGATATTTTTTATTTATTTAAGATATTATTTAATATCTGTCAACTCCACTAGGCTACAATTTTCATAAAGACTGGATTTTTATTTGTTTTGTTCATTAATATAGCCGCCATCTTGCACAGAATTAGACATGCAATGATAAATATAAACATATGTTTATTTAATGAGTGAATGTCTTTGTGGCTCAGAAAATCATAGTAGCTTTCAAACTAGGTCAGAGGTCAAAAAGCTTTTACGTAAAGGCCAGATAAATATTTCAGGCTTTGTAAACCTATAGTCTTTGTGGCAGCAATTTACTTTTATAGCATGAAAACAGTCATAGACAATCTGTAAACAAATAGTCATAGCTGTGTCCCAATAAAATTTCAACAAAAACAGATTGTGGGCTAGATTTAGCCTGAGGGCTTGCTTTGCATACTCCTGAGGTAGAATACAGAGTTTTAAATAACTCCATGTAGAGAGCATTACATCTTTGTTTTTTTTTTGTTTTGTTTTGTTTTTTAAATTTTTATTTATTTATGATAGTCACACAGAGAGAGAGAGAGGCAGAGACACAGGCAGAGGGAGAAGCAGGCTCCATGCACTGGGAGCCTGACGTGGGATTCGATCCTGGGTCTCCAGGATCGCGCCCTGGGCCAAAGGTAGGCGCCAAACCGCTGCGCCACCCAGGGTTCCCATCTTTGTTTTTTTTTAATCATTTTTCAACTTTGGCAAGGTTAAAATTTCTCCAATTCAAATTACTAAATAGTACATTTAACACATTCTTCTTTATAACAATTATATTAAGCTCCCCCTCTTGCACTGTTGGTGGGAATGTCAACTGGTACAGCCACTCTGGAAAACTGGGACAGGGTCCTCAAAGAGTTAAAAATAGAACTACCTTACAACTCAGCAATTGCACTGTTAGGGATTTACCCCAAAGATAGATATGCAGTGAAACACTGGGACACCTGCACCCAATGTTTATAGCAGCAATGTCCACAGTAGCCAAGCTGTGGATGGAGCCATGATGTCCTTCGACAGATGAATGGATAAAGAAGCTGAGAATATTACTCAGCCATTAGAAATGACGAATACCCACAATTGCTTCAAAGTGGATGGAACTAGAGGATATTATGCTGAGTGAATTAAGTCAAGTGGAGAAGGACAGACATTATAAGGTCTCATTCATTTGGGGAATATAAAAAATAATGAAAGGGAATAAAGGGGAAAGGAGAGAAAATGAGTGGGAAATGTCAGAGAGGGTGACAGAACATGAGAGACTCCTAACTCTGGGAAACAAACAAGGGGTGGTGGAAAGAGAGGTAGGTGGGGGGTTGGGGTGACTGGGTGCTGGGCACTGAGAAGGGCACTTGACAGGATGAGCACTGGGTGTTATGCTATATGTTGGCAAATTGAACTCCAATAAAAAACATTAAAAAAAAAAGAAACTAGACAAACACTTAAAAAAATAAATACAAAAAAAAAAAACAAATGATAAAAAAAAAAACAACTGTATTCAAATTTCAGAGGATCTCACAATTTTCCCCTAGAACAAAGACTAGATGTTTATTTTCATTCTCATCACCAAATGGCCATATTTGGTGGTTTCCTAAAACAAAGGGAGTCAACATTGAGGATACAGAGAGTTTTACTATCCCCAAATGACAGTTCTTTAATGACACTAAACTGATTGAAAACACTTCTTCAGTAATATTACTGGTCATACATGCCAACTTTCTCACATGTCAATGGGTAAAGAAACTACTTCCCCACCCCATGGCCAAATGACCTTCTTTGGCCAATGTAATGTGTTTCAAAGTGTTGGGTGTCAATTCCAACCAGAAATTTTAAGACACAGGCTGTGCTTCTTTTCTCTTGGTCTTTGTGCTCAATAATATTCTAAATGGAGGCTAATCTATGAGCCTGGGCCCAAAGGGAAGACAAGCTGGAGTACAATGGCTACCTACCTAAGGGATTTGAAATGGAAGTGAAAAATAAATTTGTATTGTTGTAAACCATTGCAATCATGGGGTCAATTATCACATCGTATCCTAGTTTATCCTGACTAATATACTGGAAACCTCCTTACTCAAACATCAAACACCATTGTTGGAAAAGCCACTGTTGATGAGGACTAACTATAGTCTACATTGATGTGAAAAGGATCCTAATTATAGTCAGTAACAGCATGATCAGGTTAAATTGAATGGATGAGCAAGCTATATAATATAGGGTACAAAACATGTTTTGTAAAAATATGTTTAAAAAATTGAACTGACATGAAATTATTTTATAGTTTCTCATAAAATATGCCAGCTTTCTAAAACCTCAGAAGATCTAATATGATCTCCCAGTACTCCTACATAGCAAAGATTGACTGGAGTTAATTTTCAACATCTCCCTCTAAACACTATGTCCACTTTTCCATTTGCCATAGTCCTCTCCACTCCTGTAATAAATACAAATACCTTTCATTAACTCCCCTGAGTCTGCCCTCCCCATCTGCCGTGTCAGACTTTGTACTTGCCTGGCATCCCATCTATACCCTTAGTCACTCAAATCTTGAAGGCCAGTGACTGTGCCTTACTCATCTTTGTATACTCTGCCCTAAACACAGTGCTGGGAATATAGTGTGCTCAGTAATATCAGCTGAATACATAGCTATTATTGAACTTCTAGGCTAGAAGCTTCCATAGATTTAAAAACGTAATCAACTAAGACTCAGATTCACTTTGAAGTGATGAGTCTTATCAGTCCATCTGAATATTTATTAAATCTGAGTGAGTGCTAAAGAGAGTATGTATGCATGATGGGAGAAGAAGAACAGATAACCCAGACAAGTCAAAGTGATGTATGATATTGGCAAGTTATGAAGCCTGCAGGATCTTTTCCGATACTCGGTTGAACTTCTAGGGTTTTACAAAAAGCAGAAAATTTAAAGACATTTTCCTCCCTGATATTTAGTATCGCTTAATATGTAACTCTTGCTCCAAGCCAAGTATGGTAAGGTTCATCCAAATCGCAGGAAGAGAGAATAAAATTTGATGTCTGTAAGCTCAGAACTTTAATATTAATCACAAAGGCTATATCCTTTTCCCAAACCTGCTGTATTTCACGTCCCCGTCCTTCCCTCTCCCCACCCTCTTCCTTGCTCCATTACACTTTATTCTCTTCTTGGGGGTGGGTGGCAGAGGGAGTGGTAATTCATGCTGCATCTTCAGACTGTGTGCAGAACGTGTCTCCCTTCAAGGTGAACGACACTAAGTCAAACTCTTCATTTAAGGGTGAGAATGGGATCAGCAGTCAGTAGAAGAATTATACATACAGATCAGCAGAATCTTGACCAAAACGGACATAGGACAAAGAAATCCCTTGGATGTAGTATTTATTTACTTCCTGATATAGTTGAGGACAAATTTTAAGACATGCACAGGATTCTGGACTAGAAATCACTAGCTGTAGTGATTTTTTTTCCATTCACAGTTTTATTTCTTTACAACAATAGAGAAATGGTGGAATTTCATTGATGCATTTTAATAAAAAAGAAATCAAAATATAAGCAGTAATTTTAATTCTATTTTATTTTCATGATATAGTTGATTCAACCAAGATCCACTGTCACTACCAATAACATTTTATAAGGAACTGCTCTTAAGTAGAACTCTGCATTTGGCTTTACTCTCTCTAGTGGTCTTATCATTAATCTGTGTTATGTATGATTTTGCAACAGGGGAATCACAATATCTTGTGAAAAAAATAATCAACTCAGTAAAAAGAACTTGCTCAGTGTGCCTGTACTTTATTCATAGGTGAATTTCTATTGTCCATTATCATTTATATCTAATATGAACCATTCTACACTGCTTGCTTCTAATCCCCACGCTTGTTAAGGAGCTTAAGAGGAGAATCAGTTGATTTCAAGGCCTTTTGGAGTTCAAGGGCAAAGTGATTATTTCCTTAAAGGAAAAAAAGATCACGGACTCATCACAATTTCCAAAGTTCAGCTCTTTTTTGTTCACTAATTAGAAGCCAGACCAAATGCATATCTGGAGGCTTTTATACAAGCTATCAGCCCTTTGCCCTGGGACCAATTACAGAAAAGTATCTTTTACACATTACTCTCTGTGAATATCTAGTGTTCATACAAGCTGTCATGTTCACCATGAGTCATGCTAAGACCATATAATCACATAGCTGAAGAGCTAATGATATGTTTGCTCTTCTCAGTTTAACTTACAAACACACTTCAATGCTGTGGCTTATTTGTGGCTTAAACATGAATGTGTGTAAATATACATACATGCAAACATATTTTTTCAAAAGAGGACACTATTGAATCAGTAAATAAGATCATGCTTTTTCACCTGAAAAGTATATTCCCATGTCTAACTCTTTCCATAGGAATATATTTTTTATCTTGCAAAATGAAAGCAACATTTGAGTGTATGTATCAAGCACCCGATTTGGGTTCCTGCATTAAATTTGCATTATCTTTTTGATGTGTTTCAGAGAACAATTGATACACTGGTTATGTAGATCTATTGTTTAAATTGATTTCATTTGTCCAACTATATTAGTTTGAGAGAGAGAGGGAGGGAGGTGAGAGAGAAAGAGAGAGAGAAATTTACTTTGAGGAATTGGCTCATGCAGTTATGGAGGCTAAGAAGTCTAAGATGGAGATTCAGAAAAACAAATGGTATAATCAGTCCAAAGGCTGGCAGAGGAGTGTCCCAGAAAGACAAAGGTTTCATTTTGAGTCTGAGGGCAGGAAAAAAACAGTTCTCAGTTGAAGGTCATCAGCAAGAGGAGTTTCCTCTTACTCACAAAAGAATCAGATTTGTATATTCAGGCTTCAACTGTTTGGATGAGGCCCACTCACATTAAAAAAGACAACCTGCTTTACTTGACCTCTTGACTTAAATGTTAATTTCATTTTAAAATGTTCTCACAAAAACACCCTGCATCATGTTTGCTCAAATGTCCATGGCTTAGTCCACCAGATACAATACCATTCCAGCCCAAAGCCTTCATATTTATGTTTCTGATGGTCCAGTAATGTCTAATATAAGTCATGATGTAAAAGGTCTTAACTTCTGTTAGAGCTTTGAAAATGTGACACAAGTCAACAACACACAAAAACTCACCATTGAAAACAAGGCAATAGGACCATCTTCTCACAGTTCAAAGTCTATAGAAAGAACATTAGAGGGGGGCAGCTGAGTGGCTTAGTGGTTGAGTGTCTGCCTTTGGTTCAGGTCATGATCCTGGGGTCCTGGGATCGAGTCTTGCATCAGGCTCCCCACAGGGATCCTGCTTCTCCCTCTGCCTATGTCTCTGCCTTTCTGTGTCTCTTATGAATAAATAAATAAAATATTTTTAAAAAAGAACATAAGAGGTCTTTTAGAGAGATGACCTTTCAAAATTAGTATATTAGGATTTTCATTAGATGCCATGTGCATTTATCAAAAACGCCACTGTTTAGAAAGGCCACCTCGTTGTGACATTACAAGTCACTGTTGTCATTGAGCATTATTAATGTTTGAATGGTGGGGAACAAGACTCACGAAAGAATTTTCTGTCTTCCACTGAAGACACCACTTGATTATAGTTCATAGAGAAAAAAAATATTGCTTCTACTTTTAATTGCCATGGCTAGAAAGTGAAGTTAGTTTTTATTTTGTCAAATATTGCACTTTTGTCAACAAAGTATTTACAGTGTATGCTGACTCCCTACTTTTGATAGGGGGTGGAAGAGATTATTAAAGAGAAGATTTAAGGGAAGAGGAAAGAGTCATCTTGTCAAGAATTATATAGCAGTGTTGAGATAGTTACCTAAGGCTTACAATAGCATATTCTGAGAGGAAGCGTTTGGAAATATTTGTAAACTGTTTTTAGGTCTACGTAAATGTTATGCAAGTGAGGGTCTCCTAGGTTCAGGATAGGACTGACCCCCAGACTTGGTTTATCTGGTTTATAAATAAGGTATTCCTACCCCTCTTCACATCCCACCCTACATTTTATATTTAAGTTAAATGCCCTTTCCAAAGAGAGAAAAAAAAATCTTCAGTCAAGGGCACACAAGTAAAAGCCATCCTTTCCTAGAAGATAAGTACTCCAGGTCCATTTACACCCCTGGTTAATTGTAGTCTATGTACCTGTCCACGTGATTTTGGACAATCCACCCTAGGAGAATTTGGCTAGAGTTGCTAAGATTTTCTTACAGCTGTACTATTATGTCCACTTTGACAAAATTAAATATTCCTCATAAGAATCCCATCTGGCCTGCTTTGATTTTACATAGGCAGATCCAAATTCAGGATCTGTTATTTTTTTTAAATAATCCACTTCCTACTTTAGTAAGTCATGGTTTATGGTACTAATTGCTGGGGAATGAGAGATTAGATGCCTTTCTAGATTCTAACCCATCAAGATATTTACTTGACTGGCTCCTCTTCTCTCTTTCCTTCCAATATAGTTTCCATTCACTGTACTTAGAGCAGTTTAACATCTTTTTAATTCCTCTACCCCTTCAAATCATGCACTCTAGACTTTGCATAAGCGAGGTATCTTTTTCTCTAGGTGTTGTGAGGGACCAAGCAGTGTACAAGTGGCATGTATTCTTCTGAAAGAGATAGATACACAAGCAAACATAATGTAAGACACAACATAATACTGTTAATTATAGACACATGCAACGTGCTATGGGAACAGAGAGGACCCAGAGGTAGTGGGGACTGGGAAGGCTTCCATTAGATCATTGCATTTGATCCAGGCCCTTATGAATGAAAATTCTTGTATGATTGTGGTAAAATGCACATATCACAGAATTTTTCATTTAAAACAGTTAAAGTACATGGATATGATTCTAACAGATTAAGACATTGAGCTCCAGGAATGGACCAGCTGCACATTACGACAGAAAAATTGAAAGCATGTGAGCAGTCTTCATGAATGCCTGGAGTATAAAGAATATGATATAGATAGGTTAGGCCAAACAAAAATGCTTTCTTTTCATATTAAAACTTTGGAATTTATTTTGCAAATTATAGGAAAATAAATGCCATTTGGATAGTCATCGTAGATGAGGGTAGAAATAGAGACAAACGGCAAACAAGGAGGCACAGTAATATTGCAAATGTCCGGATTAAACAAAACAAAACAAAAAAAGTAGACATGGTTTATGAATTAGCAAGTTGCCTGGCACATTAAATTTAGAAGGTTGGTATAGAAGGATAAGCAAGACTTTAAAATGTTGTAGAATTTAGGATGTTGGGAGCTGAGTCAAGACCAAAACATCAAGGAAACTAATGAAAAGTCAATTTCGAGAATAGAAATGTTTCAAGATGACCATGGTAGGCAATACTGGCGCATTCTTTGAGATAATCAAGTGGACTGAAGAATCTCACATACATTAAGAGTAAAAATAAACCAAAACAGAAAAAACCTGCTTCCTTCAGTATTATGGCATTCGACTAGGCCAGAAGCTTCTCAAGTCAAGGTTTTCCAACTCTGAAACATGGAGAAAATGATACCATTTGGAAATCCAAAGGGATTTCTGGTGTGAGAAAGGACAAAGTAAGCCAAACTAGTGTAGTCATTTCAGGAATTACAAGTTTAGCCAATATGAAAAACTTTATTTTTCACTCTGCAACTTCTCTCAAATGACCCAGAAACTCAACATTCAAAGGAACTACATCTACAAAATTGAATATGGAATCTGGTAAGAAATTTCAAAGCTGGAAGGTTTTTAAGTTATCATTTAAATCATGACAGTCTTTCAGTTACTGATGTAAAATAAAAGGTAGATTCAGAAATCAATTAAAGAAAATATTATTACATATTTTGGGAATGTTTGATCAAGGAGAATAAATAGTGCAAACCAACAGTCAACACTACTTAAAATCTTATTTTATCAAAGATGACAAGCAACAAAAAATTTAAAGAAACAGAAAAGTCTAATACGATTTCCTAACTTAATGTATGCATATTATAATTGAATACAATATTTCTTTAGCTAGTCAGGGTTTGTGGGTTTTTTTTTCTGCTTAAATGTAATTTAAATTATGAACTGGTTCTTAAGCCAAAATAAAGGCACAGATTGCTTTAATACGTACAAAGCAGATGCTCTGATATCCCTATATGCAGATTCCAAGTATACATGGTAGTGCTTGAGTTACGAATACCAACTTAAGAATACTAGTCCTGATTTAGGAATAAATCCCACTTGAAACTATAACTCTGCCTCTGTAAAATATATGGGAAGGTGGTCAATATTAGACATTGTGAGGAAACTGCCAAGATTTAATTTAAATGTTAACTCACTATGCTGCCATTTTTTGCAAAGTTCTAAGCAAGGAATAATCCTGGGACAAGTTTTCGAGAAGCCATATCTTAAGCTGATAAATTGTTAGCTCTGTTCTTTTTCCCACCATGTGGACCTCAGTGAAGCATAGTAGCGTCTCCATGAATGTCCATATCCCCCAACAATCACCACCACTAAAACCTAAAAATCTTTCCTGTGACCACCACCATAATCTGCCATTTTTGTGCATTGGCTGGTCCCAGTCTACTTCAGAGACTTCCTAGAATTTTTTTTAAAAACTGATTGCTGCAGAATAATGAAAAAGACCAATCTTTTTTTCAAACAGAGTCATCAGACTAGTCAAGTTGTTGGGCAATATCAAATTTCTTAATATGTTCTCTGATATGACTTATTCATTACACTAGAGAAACTATCTTCAACTATCCTTGGTGCATAAATGAACTAACTAGAAGAAAGAGCTAAGTGGGGGGGGGGGGGGGAGGGATGTTTGTTTGTTTTTTTTCTAAGAGAATCTATAAAGATAGAATGAAATATAGTGTACATTAGGAGTGATGTTGAAATGTAGTTTAAAAGAAGTCCACTGAAAAGATTGGGGATATTGGTAACTTGGAGCAGAAGATCCAGGAGAGGATGAATTATTTGGAGAAAAAAAAAAGGTACTCATATATGAATCCATGATGACAATAACAAAGAACCCTAGAATAAAAGGATACAAATATAGTCTTTGAAATAAATTCAGGAAAAAGTGTATTTCTTCATGTTTATTTATTTATACATTTATACTTTTGTAGAATTAGCAATAGTGACACAGAAAACTAATGTACAATTTTAGGTCTCACACCTTATTCTGTGAGGTTCTCTTTATCCATGCACTCTTTATCAGGTCCATGAATAGATTTTTCTTGGCACTCTGGTCGTAGATCATTGATGTATGGATGCCCAACTGACTTGATCTAGCCCAGTAAGATTTTTCTCTTAGAGTATGGAAATAGGACAGAGAAATGTTAAATAAACTTCTGTTAACTGATCAACCTAGGAAGTGATTGATACAGCATGTGGAGATGGTACTGATTGCCCATTTGGTTGCCTAACCTGAGACAGTTATTCTACAAAAGAGAAAGGGAAAACTGAAGTAGTTGGGAAGGAAAGAATATCTCATGGATCCCCCAGAACCAGGAAGTTTATCTTGGTTTCTGATCTCCCAGTCTTCATTCCAGTATGCAAATGAAATGGATTCATATCTAATCTTTGATTTACAGAATTGCGCTTGTCTTTTTCCTTTCATATAATAGTTTGAAGGGTCTCTTTTCCTTGTAATCAAACAATTCCCAAAACATAAAAAATAAGAGGATTTCTAAAGCTTCAGTATACATTTATTCAGTACACAATATTTCAGTTTACAATATATATCCAGTATACAATATTTCAATTTTTTTTAGAATTAAATAGATTTCTCTGAGATAAACTCACCACGTTATGACATCAACATCACTCTATAATAAATGAACAGAAGCCAAACCATGAAAAATTTGAATGCCATTCTTTAGAATATTTGAAAGCCATTTCTAAAAGAGGATTTTTAAAAAATATCTTTACCTTTCTTGAACATGAGGACATAAACACTTTCCTGACAATCAATTAACTAAGTTCATAGCTTCCAAATAAATTTTATTATAGGAATAATCCCAAATGCACCCAAATCTGCAAGTTAGAATAATAAAATTTCCATTAGAAAAAAAACAAAAACAAAAACAAAAACACTGACTTCCCCAAAGGGCAGCACAGATCCATGAGGAAATGCAAAACTCTTTTAACTAATAGCCACAAAATTAAAAATATTTCATGTTTGACTGGACAGAGAGAGATATTAAAATTGTTAAAGCAGTTAATTAAAGTCTGTCACAATACAAAAGGTTTAAGTAAGTATAAATTTCTAACTGGAAAATGGTAATAAGTTTTCTCTTTTGAAAGAGAAGAACTAAAAGTGTAGAATTATCTCATACTTATTAGGTATTAGCGTGGGACAAATTCTGTCCAGGGCTTAGTTACAGTGCACTAGTTAATTTGGTCAAAATTTACTTGCTGATGACAACTAAAAAAGCCAGGTAAAGTATAAAACTCTACTTGAAGACTCCTCAAATCACCTTAAATCTAAGAATATCATTAAGATTACACCAGAGTACAAGAAGGCCCTGGCACCTGTCAAAAGAAAATGTATATTATTTTGGAGGAAGATAAAATTGTGCAAGTTTCAGATTACTTCTACACATAATTTTCAAATGGAATATCAGGCAAAAACATCACCAAGCTCACGAGGAATTCAAGACTGTGTGAAGAAACGTAGTAGAAATAGATTATTAGGGGTTCTAGAATTTGGAATCATCAGAAACAGAGTTTGAAGCAGCAGCTGTGTTTACTTTGTTCTACAATTTAAAAAAAAAGCATTTGAAGATTTTGGAAGGAAACTAAAACTAAAAAATTAAATGAGAAAGAGAAGGAAGAGATGAAGATGGAACTAAAGACAAAGACCCAGAAAAGGAAGGAGAAAAGAAGGTAGGAGGGAAAGAAGAGATAAAGGAAAAGAAGAGAAAGAGTCAAATTGAAAGGATATATTGGACAATAAATACACAAAATTAGACAATGAGTGAGTTTAATGGTAGAAAAAAAAACCTGAAGAGATAGAAAAATGGAAGATAGGTGAGACAAAAAACCTTTAAGATGGTGCCAAATAGGAAAATGGAAACAGGGTAGAGCAGCAAAAACCAATCCATGTGAAATTAAATTGCCACAAGAAGCCAACATAAAGGGAGACAAGAAAGGAGGGAAGAAAGGGATGACAAATAGAAGGAGCAAATGGAGCAGAAGGGATGTTCGAGGAGACAGTGTCTGAAAACTTTGCAACACTGGTGAGAGATCTCCAACAAATTCAATAACCCCTGTAACTATAATTAGAATAAAGAAAAAGAAATGTACACCTAGAGATACATTACAACTGGTGAAAACAAGGGATAAAGAAAAAGTTCTTTTAAAAATAGTTCCGGGGAAAAAAGACATTTCCTCCAAAGGAACAATAAGAAGGTATATATCTAACTACTCAGGGCACCTGGATGGCTCAGTCACTTATGTGTCTGATTCTGGATTTTGAATCAGGTCATGATCTCAGGGTCATGAATTCGAGCCCCAGGTCAAGCTCTTCTCTGGACATGGAGCCTGCTTAAGATTCTCTCTCCCCCTCTTCCCCCCCAAAAAACAATATGAAGAAAAAAATAACTTCTCAACAGAAATGATAGGAGGCAGAGGACAATGAACTTTTTTTTTTAATATTAAAAAGAGATAAATGGCAATATAGAATTTTATATCCAGGAAAAACCATTCTTTCAAAATAAAACAGAATTATAGCAACTGGGGACAGAAATGAAGGGATTGAGATTTATCATCAACTTTCTTGCACAAAAGGAAGTGCTAAAAGAGGTTTCAAGCAGAAGGAAACAGACACCAAGTGGGAGATGGGAGGTGGAGGAAGAAATGAAAAGCACGGAGAGAGAAAAATCAATACTAACTGTAAGAAAAATATTATGTAAATATATTTCTATGTTTAGAATTAAAGTAAATTTTACCTAGAGTATTCAGATAAGGAGAAGGAATGAATTTAAAGTATTCTACGTGTCTTGCATTGCCTGAAAAAAGAGTAAGAATACCAGTCAATATGTTTTCAATAAGCTAAGAAAATCATTTTCCAATTTGTAGGCTAGCCACTCAAAAGTATGAAAGAATACATTACTTTCAAAGTAATAAAAAAAATGATAAAATAAAAAGAAAATTAAAAGGTGAACATGGAAATAGAGGAAAAAAGAAACTTAAACCATCAGAAAAAAATTAATAAAATGACACATTAGGGATCCCTGGGTGGCGCAGCGGTTTGGCGCCTGCCTTTGGCCCAGGGCACGATCCTGGAGACCCGGGATCGAATCCCACGTCGGGCTCCCAGTGCATGGGGCCTGCTTCTCCCTCTGCCTGTGTCTCTGCCTCTCTCTCTCTCTCTCTCTCTGTGTGACTATCATAGATAAATAAAAAAAAAAATTAAAAAAAAATTAAAAAAAAATAAAATGACACATTAAATTAAAATATCAACAATTATACAAATGTAGTAAGGGTTCCAAGTAAAAGAAAAATAAGTCAGAGTATATTTAAAAAATTATATGTGTGATAAATGACATATCTAAAATGCAGTAAATAAACACCAATAAACATACAAAAAGTTGAACATAAAGGATGAGAAGGATACCACAGGTAAATATTGACCAAAAAATACAAAAAATTAATTTACTGATATTAATAGGAGACATGGTGGGGCCTAAGACAAGCAAAGTTCAAGTGTCATAAAAATAATATGTATAATTTACCAAGAGCTAAAATTAGAATGCATCTAACAACATGGCCTCAAAGTATATAGAAGAAAATTGTGGACAAAATTAAAAAGAGAAAAGGACAGGGGCACCTGGGTGGCACAGTAGTTGAGTGTCTGCCTCCGGCTCAGGTGGTGATCTCAGGATCCTGGGATCGAGTGCCATATTGGGCTCCCTGTGTGGAGCCTGCTTCTCCCACTGCCTATGTCTCTGCCTCTCTCTCTGTGTGTCCCTCATGAATAAATAAATAAAATCTTTAAAAAAATAAAAAGACAAAAAGACAAATCCACAATCCTAGTGGGATAATAAACATTACAACTCTCCGTAGCCAAACAAAAACGTTTTAAAAAAGCAAACTACAAAATTAGCAAGGATGTGAATGTGTTCCATAGCAAGCTCTACAAGGTTGATTTTATGGAAATATGTAGACTCAACACCTAATAACTGACACACATATTTTTAAAACACACATGGAACATTTTTAAAAACTGACTGTAGAATGAGTGACAAAGTCAATTATTACAAATTGCAAAAGGCCAAAGTCATACAGAGAGCATCCTCATCTTGGAATATAATTATTTTTAAAAATCAATAACAAAAAAGTAGTTAGAAAATACTCTTATGCATGAAAATTTAAAAATAACTTCTAGTAATGAACTCATGGGTCAGAGAAGAAATAACAGAAGAAATTTGAAAATATTTTAACTAAAGGAAAATGAAAATACTGCATGTGTGAACATGTGAGCTAAAGCTCTTGCCTAGTGGGCTATTTATAAGGTTGGACACATATATCAGAAAAGAAAGAAGCCAGAAGTCAGTTAGAATTAATCTAAAACATAAAAAAGAAAAAAAAGAAAAATTGGCAAATTAAACCCCAAGAAAGACAAGGATAGGGATAATGTACAAAAAATATTCAATTTCATAAAATGAATATAAAATGGAGTGGACCAATAAAGTCAGTGTGTTATCTGCATCCATGAAACAAGTGGAAAGAACTATAGTAAGACTGATCAGAGTGAAAAAAGACCGGATACAAAAGTAATCAATGTTAGAGAGGAACAGAAGAGCATCACTGGAGATGCTGTTTACTTTAAATAGAATACAAGGAACATTATAAACATGCTTATTCTAAGAATTTCTAAAATTTAAATAGAACGAGTGGATAAATTTCTTAAAATAGCAAAACTGACACAAGAAGAAATTGTTTTAATTGAGTCTCTAATTAAATGCCATCACATACACAACGAAAGAAAGGGACAGAGAAAGAGGAAGGAAGGAAAGGAGGAAGGAAGGAAGGAAGGAAGGAAGGAAGGAAGGAAGGAAAATGGGTGAATGGATGGATGGATGCAGGAGGGATGGAGAGAGAAAGGCAGAACAAGTTCCCAATGGCTTCATTGTTGAATTCTATCACATTCTGGGGGAAGAAATTATGCCCATCTCACTTAATACACTTTTACAGAGGAGGAAGAGAAATTTACTATCTATCTCTTTTACAGAGAATAGCATGACCTCATGTACCAAAAGTCTGATTACAAGAAAGTAAAATTATAATATAGTATAGTATAATTTACATACAAAAATTTAGGGGATCCCTGGGTGGCTCAGCAGTTTAGCACCTGCCTTCCGCCCAGGGCGTGATCCTGGAGTCCTGGAATGGAGTGCCGCGGTGGGCTCCCTGCATGTAGCCTACTTCTCTGCCTGTGTCTCTGCCTCTCTCTCTTTCTCTGTGTCTTTCATGAATTAATAAATAAAAATCTTTAAAAAATAAAAATAAAATAAAAGTAAAAATTTTAGAAAACTGAACATATCTAAATGTAAACATGATAATCCCTGATAACTAATTTGGGTTAATTCAAGTATTCAAGGAAGATTTATTTTTTATTATTATTATTTTTATTTATTCAGAGGTGGAAGAGGGGCAGAGGGAGAAGGAGAGAGAGAATTTCAAGCAGGCTCCATCCCAGCACAGATGCTCATGCAGGGCTCAATCTCAGGGCCCTGAGATCATGACAAAGTAGCTTTAATATTTAAACTAATCATTGTATTCACAACATTGATCAAATGAAAGAGAAAAAAATTGCATAACGCTGTCAATGGATGCATACAAAACATGTGGAAACCACTTAAATATGTACTGGAGGAAATACATTGTGATGTATTAATACACTAGAACACTCTTTAGCAATAAAAGTGAATAAACTGCAGCACAAACACACAGAAGAAGACCCACAAAGATAATGTTGATCAAAAGAAGTCAGACACAAAAGAATAAATGTCGTTTGCTTCCATTCACACAAAGTGGGAGAAATAAAACACAACCATCGTGTTTAGGATGTATGCATAGGTGGTATAAAGAAACAAGAAGGTGATTATATAAATTCCAAGGTAATGATTGCTTTTGGAAAGAGTTATAGGAGGTAGTAATTGAAAGAAGGCAGAGTCAGGGAAGCTGATCATGCTCTATTTCTTGACATGGACGGGGATTATACCAATATTCATTTGTTGATAAATCATTGAGCTGCATAACTTTGGTTTGTACAGTTTTCTGCACAGATTTTGGCTGTATTTTATTAAAGGTCTTTACCCAATCATATCTCCCTCACGAAGGAGAGAAGTAGTGATAGTATAAAAGGTTTATATTACAAATACAAAAAACTGAGAATTAGGATTCTAGTTACTTTTATTAATCAATGCGAAACAGCACTTTTGAGTTTCTTTTTTAATTTACATAGACCTCAAGTAAGGACTACATCATCTCAGGGGCACACAAAAAGTAAAAGCTACTCCCGTATGAAGCAAACTTCTTACATAAATTCATGTTGGAGTTCTGAGCATCTCGCTATTGATAGAACAATGACCTTAGCCACTAAAATCACACCAAAAGATTTTGCTCATATGCAACTTTGAGAATCATGCTTGAAACGTGATTCATAAACATAAATCACAGCAGATAACCCATAAGTTACTATAATGAACAAATGAGTTTATCGATTTCATTTTAAAACAACACAAAAATCACACAGAATCCATATTTTTAATCTATTTTGACATGCCAATACTTTATCAAGCATTCCACTCTCTAGTTAGATTATCATTTTAGATCTATCAAAACAGGAACACTTCTCAAGGATGGAAGCAGAGTGCTATTTTTCTTCTGCTATGCCTAAATGTGCCCATCAACAGATACCTGGGGGTGCTTGGGTGGCTCGGTGATTGAGCATCTGCCTTCAGCTCAGGGCGTGATCCCGGAGTCCCAGGATCAAGTCTCATATCAGGCTCTCCACAGGGAGCCTGCTTCTCCCTCTGCTATGTCTCTGTGTCTCTCTCTTTGTGTCTCTCATGAATAAATAAAATTTAAAAAAACAAAACCCCCCACAAATACCTGTTAACAGTGTACACTTAATTTTGAGCAAACCAAATCTGAGCCAAATTTGAGGTAAAACAGAATACTTAGTACCCGATGAGAGCAGTTAGGAAAGTCCCAGTTGAAAAGAGTACTGTGGGAAGAAAGGCCTATCCTAAGAAAACTCAATGATGGGAGAAAATGTTGGCCCTAAATGAACAGACTCAACTGGTAGCTTGGGACCAATGTGGAATTCTACTGGAAACCAAACATTTCAGAAACATGGAAGCCATATTTTACTGAGGGAAGTTAACTTTCAAAACGTAGGTAGAAGTGTTTCAAGAGAAGAGAAAAGCAAACAGACAGGACTGGAGAATGCAAGGAGAAATCTGTGGAGAATGTAGGGGAGGGACCTAACTTGAGTGAGAGTCACTGCAGGGCAGCAGGCACACAGGGGAGTAGAAACCGAGATGGAAAATGATTTTGCCCAAAGCTAGCAACATCATTACACACACACACACACACACACACACACACACACACACACACACACACAATGACTTTAATGTGTGGTGTTTTTAAAAGTTGTTGCATTTTAGTCTAAATGTCATGGGATGAAGGGGGGCATACATGGCAGGGATGACAGCAAGCTATCAATTTGACCCTCTTTCTCCCACTTTTTTGTGCCAATTCTTTCAAAATCATGAAGATGCAGATTAGGCCAACTTTTATGGGCCGGTAGAACTGCCCTCCTGTCCCAGTTAATGGCAAGATGGGTTGAAATGGCTCCCTGGCAGGCATATGTAAAATTATTACAAATGGAGTGGGTCAGGAGCCATGGAGCAGCACAGGTCAAGGCCTGTAAATGGACAGCCCTCAAAGCAGCCTGTTCCTTCAGCAGAGAGATTAGGGAAGCTCTTGGTCAAGGGGCAGCAGAGGGCACTCCAGGCCACATCAGGTTAAGTTGTGGTCACTTTATCTCTTGTTGTTGACGCAAAGTCCTGAGGCCATGGCCCAGGGTTTTCCTGCAGAAATGTGTTTACAAGCAGGTCAAGGACTTGGAGACAGATAACCATTAGCAAAACAACTTTTCTATTGACAACAGAGCAAAGAAAGGTGTGTTTGCAGATGAATTATCACTCGGTTCTTAAAGGAACAAGAAAGCTCAGTCGAATCACTAAATCCCAGCTTTCTTACCCATGACTGAATTTTCTGAGGAAGCGCTGCCTCTTGCTTTTCTCAGGATTACATCCTCATTTCACCAACTGTGGAGAAATCTGTGAGGGTACTTTTTTTTTTAGCCTTCAGTGATATCCACAAATTACCATTTGAGGCTTATTAAGAAGAAGGAATGATTTTGGGCCAGAGTCAGAAAAAAACAAAAAACAAAAAAACTGAATCAGAGCCAAAATAGCAGGAAAGCATTTCAGTCTCTTGGGTGAGTCTTGGGAGTGTCTTATTAAGGCCAGGGAAAGGGAATTCTTGAAATTTCGGTGAAAGCCTACATTTCTGAGGACTCAAGACAGAAAAATGGAATGGTCCGAGCACATGGAGGCAAGCAGGGGAAAAGCAAAACAAAGCCAATTAACAAACACATCAACCAAAAAGACTCAAAATACGGTTATCAGGAACAATGTGAATGCAAGACTTCACTAATGAACGTGCTCGAAGCTTTGAAAACTGTAGCCTATTTCAGCTTGGAGTGTGATGTAACTCTTGCAGAGAGGCTGAGAGGGGGAAGGCCTCTCATGGCATGTCTTACTCTTATGCTAAAGAAGGGAACTCGCATGCATTTTCACTAAAGGAGAAAAATCTGAACTTGGGAATCAGCCCGTGAGTAAATATGAGCTGTCTCATTAGAAAGATACTTCTCAATTAGTTTTCTTTTTTTCCTTCATTCTTTTGGCTCGCAGCCGCCTTCCGCACACCCACACAGACACAGTTTTGCACTTGCGAAGGGTCAGAAGGTTCCTGCCGATTTCTCTCCATAGAAGGCCTGACAATGTGGCATGTGCAGTCTCGACAATGACATGCCACTCAAAATCCCTCCCTTCAGATTGTCCCTCCCTTTAAAGGAGACAGCCAACGTGAATGAAACACTCTTTTCCCCCTGGGGACGTCTGACTTGCTTTGATTAACCCAGATACAAAGTGCCACTCAGAGGCCTGAGACAGTGGAATTCTTTATTCTCTTAACTAGCGATTCATTTGACCCTCAAGAATAGTATTAAGGCTTCGCAGTTTTCTATATTTCTTATTTATTTTATGTTCCCACTGCTTCACGAAGCACGCTTATAAAAACATTGTCATGTACTGTAGTCTTCATATTAAAAGGACGTTTTAAATGGTTTCATCTTAACATGTTTCTGCCACTCAAATTGGAAAACTTTATGCTAGTTCCTTTCCAAGCTGTTAAAGATTAGCTTGATGTAGATAAGGCTATTCCCCAAACTCATTATCTGTCTTCCAAATGCACCTTAAGGACTCCTTAATAAAGTCAAGGTTACGTGAAGAGTATTTTACTGAAAATCAGTGAATGACTATTAATAAATCTGCATTAAAGACGAGTTATTTTGTCTCTGTCTCTCATCTTTACCGCGAATGACCCTTCTCTCTTATTAGGTTTTTAAACAATAAGATTATTTCTTAATTTTACATCACCCATGCATCCATAGTAACTGGTTGGAAGAAGCTAGAAAATATGTCTGCCAGTTTATAAATAAACATAGGCCACACATTCTGCTGCGTATGTTACACAAATATTTTTGACTCCCGCATCACCCCCAAATGAAAACTCCATCTCCACAACCCACCTCCTTGTGGCTAGTGGTAGTGTATTCAATACACATGCACACATACACACACAGAGACAGAGACAGTGAGAGAGAGATAGGAGAGACAGAGACAGAAGAGAGAGAGAGAGAGAGAGAGAGAAAGAGAGATTCCTTTCCTAAATAAGGACACAAAGAGTTCCTTTTATTATGTTTTTAGTTCCGGTAAAACGAAATTTGAGTCCATATTTTTTCAGATGTTTCTCCAGCCCATACGGATCTAAAGCTACAACCAAAATACAAATCCAGTAATTCTCTTGCCACTCTACCTCTGAGTAACTGGACTTCCACCCAGATAGTACTTTTTAGCAGTTTGCTTTCTTTTAAATCTGAGTCTTCCCAAACACAAACAACAAATATCACATGCTGTTTATGCAAGATGGACTTCTTTTATCTTAGAGTCAGGAATTCTAATTCCTCCACATTCTTGTCATTTTTCCACCAGACTCAAGATCCTAGAGTTACTCGGAATTTTTACTAAAAATAAAAATAGTTCAGGGCACCTGGGTCGCTCAGTCAGTTAGGCATCTGCCTTCAGCTCAGGTCATGATCTTGGGGTCCTGGGGCTCCCTGCTCAGCGGGGAGCCTGATTCTCCTTCTGACCCTTTGCTTATCCCCACCCCAGCTTGTATTCTCCCTCTATCTCAAATAAATAAAAAAATCTTTTAAAACTAATAATAAAAATAAAAATAATTCATAATAATTACTGATTTATCATAAGCCCTCAGTGAGGGTCTCTCATAAAGTAAGATTGATGGTAGTGGAATTTTTACACATTTGCTTTCTCCACACACAACAAAGCTGTAAGCAAATCTTTTCATGCTTGCTGACTAACAGACAAATATTTCATTAGCTGCTCCTTTCTGACAAACCTGAGCCATCCTCAGATCTTTCTGCTGGAAAACTTTTACTGGGACTCTTCCAAGCAGTTGGCTTTTTGGGAATGATTTTTCTCACCTTTCTCATGTAGTCAGATTAAAATACAGTGTATGTGAATCATCTATATTTATTGATAATGTTGACTCAAGTCAAAATCACAATCTGCAGACATATAATCATAGTAATAGTGGTGTGGGAGACCAGTGAGATAATGGAACATTTAGAGGCTGCACCATTTTGGCTCCTGGGAATTATATCAGACACATAATAATGTTGCTAAAACTGCACCTTCATACTCTTGAATATGAGTAAAAGATTCCTTGTTCGCAGGGCCACGCCTTTCCAATAGAGAGGCTTACACACTGTTTAGTGCCTTCCTGATTGCCTGGATTCCACACTCAAATTTAGAGCCCATGGTCAGCAGCATTCCCAATGGGAGAAGACAAATCTGGCTTCACAGTAGAGGGTAAAATAAGGATAAACTAAAGATTCCTTAAAGTCTCTCCCATTCCACTCTTCCCCGAAAGTCCTGGGATGTTTTGGTGCTGTAGTTCTCCTGCAGGAGGCCAGCGTTGCCTTCTGGCTGCCTTCCACCCTCCTCCTTTTCCTCCAGGGTGATTCATGGATGATAGAATAGAGAGGCAGAGATCAAGGAGGCCTGGCATGTGAACAGCAATGCTATGGCATCTCTGGCCCCGTTGGTAGCAGTCTCTTCAGCAGGTGGCTTCCAAGGATGGGGATCAGTGTGGCTACTCCGGATGATCACCCCACAACTAATCCCAGTGACTGTGGGAGGATTCGTTCTGATTGAAAAATTAATAACTCATAGAAAAAATCAGTTTAAGGAACAAAGGTTGCAAATGACCTATAATGGAGAGAGCCTTTAAAATATTTTTATGTCTTCTTAGAGAGAATCATAAAAGCAGCACAAGGAAAAAGGAAAATATCAATGATATTTTATATATTTAAATTAATCATAATGAGTACTGTATATTTTCAACTTCCGTTTGCCATCCTTTACTTGCTATAAATTTTCAGGGTCTTCCTTGGGCTCCTGTTTCACTGAGACACTTGGAGAGTGTTTTTTAAAAATTTTTTATATCAAAAGGAACTTAGAAACAAAAATAACTCAAGCATCATATATTTGTTCAATGACGTTCTGATTTTATGACTCAGATTTATTGGCTTCTAATCTGAGAGTCCCAGTGTGGGTCCTGACACCAACCCCCAAATATAAGCTTTTCCTCTGGGCTTCAGGTCTGGCTCTGTGACCCATTTTTAAACCATCTAATAAGAGGCAGGAAAGTATAGTGGTCAAGGTAACACACTTTACATTTCAACATGTATTAAAACCCTAGGTCCACCATTCACTAGCCATTTTTATGTTCTATAAAGGTAAATAATAGCAATAGTTAAAATAAAGGGAAAAATCACATTTTATATATTTTCACAACTATTTAACGTGTATGACTGTTCTGATTTGCAAAACTAGACATTACTACTTTCAATAGTCTCTTTGGAAAATGAATCAGATAAAATTATTTAGCAAATATTTGTTCCATGTCATCCATCATAGTCAATAGCTAATGACTTATCTTGCCTATACATGCAAACATACATAGAATATATGTTTATAAATATGCATGAAAACAAACTATATAGGATAACTATGTGTATATTTATCTAGTTATATATGTGTATTACATACATAGTTAGACTAAAATTCTTGATGGTGCCTAAAATTATCCCTAATTAATGCCCCACTTACTGGACCTTACACAGGACACTTGGGGTACTTGTGTAGCATAGCATCTGAAAACCTTGATTTATTCCATTAGTAAAAACTGCAGAAGCCACAGTTTACAGTAATATCACTGATGAGCCATTTGGTATCTTTGTTTATAATTTGGAAATGTTCATTTTCTCTCAGTTACATAGTTATATATATATGTTATATATATAAACATATCTTTATATAATGTATGATGGTATTATCAGGTGCTTACCAGTTCAAAACTGTTTCCACCTGATGAATTGTTATTTCTTCTTTTAATGCCCCTATTGTACTTCTAATAATGATTTTGCTTTAAAGTCTTTCTCATTTGATACTGATGAAGCAAATAGCTTTCTTTTGCTGTTTGCCTGATACACACACACACATACACATACACACGTGTTGTTAATCCTTCTACTTTTTACCTTT
The DNA here is from genome assembly GCF_048418805.1 of Vulpes vulpes. Taxonomy (NCBI): domain Eukaryota; kingdom Metazoa; phylum Chordata; class Mammalia; order Carnivora; family Canidae; genus Vulpes; species Vulpes vulpes. The sequence continues at coordinate 92,762,439 of NC_132793.1, read as the reverse complement.
CTCTGTTCCATAGGAAGAGATACTCCTGTTTCAAAACATAGGTAAATTTTGATCTTGTTATCCAATTTGGCCATCTCTGTCTTTTGATTTGAAAGTCCAATTCATTCACATTATTGCAATTACTGATGCATTGGGATCAATTTCAACTACATACTTTTTTTCTTCATAGTGTTCTCTGACATCACACTTTCTTAATTCCTACAGTTTTCTCAGCTATGCTTAAGTGTACTTTTTTCCATGTAAATAAATTTACATTTAATTGATATAATATTTACATTCAATAAAATGCACAGTGCTTAAGTGTGAGGTTTTTCAATTGTATATACCCTAGTGACCATCATGCAAAACAAAATATAGGGTGTTTCTATTACCCCAGGAACTTCCCTTGTGCCATATTCTAGTCAATTCCCAAACTCCATAGATTAAAATGTTCCCAATTTTATCATCAGAGTGTAATATTGCCTCATCTAAAACTTCATATAAATGGCATCATATAACATGTACTATTTTTCTATTGTCTGACCTCTAGGCAACATACTGTTTTTGAGTTTTACCCAGGTTGTTGTATGAATCAGTACTTCAATTCTTTCTATTCCTTAGTATTCCATGTATGAACATGGCACAATTTATGTCCTTATTATTATATATTTTGATGGGCTGGTGAATGTTTCCCATCTTTTAGTTATTATAAAAAAGATTGGTATGAACACTCTTGTATAAGCCTTTGTGCCAGCATGTTTTCATTTTCTTGGGGAAATACCTAGGATTAGATTAGAATGGATGGGTGGGAAATGGATGTTTAACTTTGTAAGAAGCTGCCTAATGGTTATTCAAAGTGGCTGTACCATTGAAAATTCCAGTCAACAATGTAGAAGAATTCCAGTTGACCTACATATTTGCCTAATATTTGATGCTCTTAGTTTTTACTTCAAATCATTCTAGTGGATTAAACAATGGGTATCTCACTGTATTTTTGTTTGTTTGTTTAATATTATTTATTTATCTATTCATGAGAGACACAGAGAGCGAGGCAGAGACATAGGCAGAAGGAGAAGTAGGATCGCCACAGGGAGCCTTACATGGGACTTGATGCCAAGACCCCAGGATCACACCTTGAGCCTAAGGCAGACACTCAACCACTGAGCCACCCAAGCATCCCTCACTGTGTTTTGTTTTGTTTTCTTCGATTAAGCAAGGAGATTTTTTTGGTAACTTTATTTTTTAATATTTAATTTTTTAATAATAAATTTATTTTTTATTGGTGTTCAATTTGCCAACATACAGAATAACACCCAGTGCTCATCCCGTCAAGTGCCCCCCTCAGTGCCCGTCACCCATTCACCCCCACCCCCCAATTTGTTTTTGATTTATATTTGCCTCATGACTAAATATACTGAGTACTTTCTAATGTGTTTATTGTCATTTTATATCTTTTTAGGTAAAGTATCTGTTTAAGTCCTTTGCTCATTTTTAATTGAATTGTTTTTCTTTTTATAGTTAACTTGTAGAAGTTTTATAAAAGTTCTGGATAGAAGCACACCTGAGTGGCTCAGTCAATTAAGCATCTGACTCTTGGTTTCCCCTCAGGTCATGATCTCAGGGTCTGAGACTAAGCCCTGCCTCTGACTCTGCTCTGGGTGCATGGAGCCTGCTTGGGATTCTGTCTCTCCCTCTCTCCTGGCCCCTCCCCCTCCCTGCTCCCACATGCTTGCTTTATCTCTAAAAAGAAAAAAAGAGTTCTGGATACAGATTTTGGTCAGGTATATGGTATAGCATACACTTCCAGCCTCTAACATGCCTTTTAAGGAGCAGAGGCAATTTTGAAAAAATTATCAGTTTGTATGGTTAGTGCTTTGTATGTCTATATAAGAAATCATTTCTTATCCCAAGGTTATGAATATAGCCTTTTATATTTTCTTCTAGAAGTTTCATGGCTTGGAGTTTATATTTTGGTCTTATCTCAAGTTCATTTTTCTGTATTCAATTAGATAGGTATTGTAGTTAATTTTTTCCCTCAATGTATATGCAGTTGCTCTAGGAATATTTGCTTGAAAGATTTTTCTTTCCTTCATTGAAATTGATCAAAAATCAATTATAGATATACATACATATATAGATAGATAGATAGATAGATAGATAGATAGATAGATAGATATACATACATATACATATACTTAATTATGGGTATCACATTCACTTTTAGTTACCTAAATTTCCATCCTTAAGATGAAGCCACAATACATTGATTATTATAGCTTTATAAATCTGTAAATTAGTAATATAGTTCCTCCACTTTTATCTTCTTTACAAAATTGTTTGAGCTATGTAGGTCCTTTAAAAGTATATATACATTTTTTAATAAGCTTGCCAATTTCCACAAATCAATCTTCTAGGACTTTGATTGGGATCATGTAGAATTTATAGATCTGTTTAGGGATAATTTGTATTAATATTATTCATCTTTTCAAATAACTAATATTTGATTTTTTAATTTTCTCTGTAACTTTTTTTTATATCATTGATTTCTGCTCTTATTTTGATTATTTCTTTTCCTTTACTTTGAGTTCAATTTATTTCTCTTTTTTTCATTTCTTTTTTTTTTAAGACTTTATTTACTTATTCCTGAGTGACACAGAGAGAGAGAGAGAGACAAGGGCACAGGCAGAGAGAGAAGCAGGCTCTATGCACTGAGCCCGATGTGGGACTCGATCCCAGGACTCCAGGGTCACGCCGTGGGCCAAAGCCATGTGCTCAATCACCAAGCCACCTGGACATCCCCTTTTTTTCAGTTTCTTAATGAGGAAATTTAAGTAATTGTTTTTAAATCTTTAATTTGTAATATAAGATTTAAAGTTATACATTTAGAGGCACCCGGCTAGCTCAGTTGGTGGAGTATATGACCCTTGATCTTTGGGTTTTGAGTTCAAACCCCACATTGAATATAGAGATTACTTCAAAATATTTTTTTTTAAATGCAGTTATATGATTTCCTCTAAGAACTACTTTTACCACATTCAACAAATTTTAATGTTGTATTTTCATTATTATTCAATCTAAAATAGTTTCTAATTTTTACTTGGTAATTTACTTTTGGATTCAAGGATAATGTAAAGATGAGTTGATAAATTTCCAAATCTTAGGGTTTTTTTAAATTCAAATATTTGATCACTATTGATTTCTAAGACAATAGCATTGTGGTAGGATGTTATAAACTGAATGACTTCAGTATGTCTTGTGTATTTTAGTACTCAGTCAATAGTTTGTTTTAATAAATGTTCCATGTGTATTGTTAGGCATATATTTCAGTAAGTGTTAACTAGATTATATTGGTTAATAAGGTCAAGTTATCTACATATTTGCTGCAATTTTTTTGGTCTGCCTGTTTTATCCAATACTGGACAAAGATTCTTAAAATCTCAAACTATGCTTTGCACTAATTTATCCCCTCCTTTATTTTTGCTAACATTTTCCTTACATATATGGAAGTTATAAAGTTTATTCAGTTTAAGTTTTCATCTTGAAATGTATTTCAAGTTTATCCCATGTCTTCCCTGCAAAAAAGTTGTATTTTTCGTATTCCATTTTTCTTGTGTATTAGCATTTAGCTATATTTTTGTGCTATCTTGGATGACTGCTCTAGCAGTTACTTTATTTATCTTTAAGTAGTCATGGTTTACCTTCAAATAATATTATACTATTTAAAAAACAATGTAATAATCTTACAACTATATAATTCATCTTCCTCTTATCCTTTGTTCACTTATTTTCTTATGTTTTATTGTTCTATATGTTATAGATTCCACAATACACTATTATTGTTTTTGCTTTAAACAGACATTAGTCTTTTAAACCCATATGTATATGCAAAATGAAGGCTGTACCAAAAACATGCCTTTCATGTTTATCTAATACTCACCCTTTCTGGCATTCTTCAATCTTTTCTCAAGAAGATCTTGAGTTCCATCTGCTGCTACGATTTTCCTTTAGCTGAAATAACTTATTTTAGCATACATTATATAGTGTTGAATTGTCTATGTTTCAATTGCTCAAGATTTAATTTCAGATTAAAAATATTAAAGGGACGCCTGGATGGCTGGGATGCCTGGGTGGCTCAGTGGTTGAGCGTCCATCCACCTTCAGCCCAGAACATGATCCCGGAGTCCTGGGATCGAGTCCCACATTGGGCTTCCTTTCCTCTCTCTGCCTATGTCTCTGCTTCTCTCTGTGTGTCTCTCATAAATAAATAAATAAATAAATAAATAAATAAATAAATATCTTTAAAAATAAAAATATTAAAATTCCTTTTGTAGAAAATTTCTGAATGTGGAATAAAACAATATAGTATGGGCTGCTAATTTTTCCTTAACCTTCCCATATGAAAACTCAGAAAGAAATGCTCTATTTCACCATCACTTAGAACAATGAATATTAGTCAATGATATTTCAGACACCAGGACAAATGCCCGCCTTGTGGGACTCCCTCTGGCATTGGGAGAGTACCTAACTTATGGGGGGCAAACACCTATATCTCCATGGGGTCTCAGCTAGGCAGCATGGATATCAAATTTATAAGAGTATGTCTGGCTACTTGTTGGTTTTTGCAGAGACATATCTGTGTAGGAAATTAGGGCTTCTGGGAAATAATTTAGTTGGAAGGAAGAAGAGTACAGGTACAAACATCATTAACTAATAAGAAAGTTGGTTCTCTCAATCTTTCCAGGAGGACGGATAAGGACTGAGTCATGGATTTGTTTGTTTGTTGTTTGTTTAATAAGTACATGTAGGAAAATCTCTTGGGAAGCTATAAGGAATTGAGCAATGTGTACTGATAAAAATATTACTGCGAGGGAATCCTGGGTGGCTCAGTCAGTTAAGAGACCAACTCTTGATTTCAGCTCAGGTCATGATCTCAGGGCCATGAGCTAAAGCCCCAATTTGGGTTCTGTGCTCAGTGAGGAGTCTGCTTAAGATTCTCTCTCTCCCTCTCCCTCTGCCCTTCTCCTGGCTCAAGCTCTCATTCTCTCATAAATAAATAAATCTTGAGAAAAAAAATATCACTGTGAATATGCTATTTATATTTATTAGATATTTGGATTATGTAAAGATAAAGACAAAAACTCCAAAGAAAAGATTGCTAAATTTGGCTGAATATAAATGTAAACTTCCAAGTTCTAATTAAAACTTGAAAATAGCTAAAAGGCAAATTATCACTTGAGGATAATGACCTCGGGGTTGTGAGTTCAAGACCCACTTTGGGCATGGAGCCTACTTAAAAAAAAGAATCCAGTATTGTGAAAACCCTTTCATAGACATCTAAGAAGCTTTAAGAAGTTATGTTTCATTCACTGATGGAAATATGTGCAGCCATTAAAAATTATTTAGTAGAAAATATAAGAGCATGGAAAACAGACCTTATTAATATAGAAATAAAGAAAAAGATATATTATAAAATACAATGATCCCATTTTGAAAAGAAAACAAAACAAAAAGTATGAATATATGAATCTCAAAAACTAAAAGGATATATGTTTATTATCCTTACCAATATGGAACTTAAATTTCTAGTACTCTAATGAAAGATAAAAACTGCAATTTTATCAAGTTAGTTGAAAATAAAGGCTTTACAGGAAAACAATAAAAAGCATTATACTTAAAGCATAAAAGAATTTAGTACAAAATAGAAGAGATTTATAGCATTAAATATATATGCTTTGTTAATTGTACTACTGATTGGCCTTCTTTAATCTTCCAGTGAAATATTATTTTTAGCGCCTTTTATTGGGTAAAGGCAATGGGTTCCACTAATTGTATGCTATGTACATGCTACTCTGGTTTGAAATTTTTTTTAACCTTGATTAGCATTTTGTTGTGATCCTCTGTTTTCTTTTGTTTCAACAGATATCAGCAATTTAAATACCCCCTGATCTGTGTACAAAATCACATTTTTTGCATTTATCTTCCTTTTTTTTTTTATAATAAAAGAGGTGCAGTTTAAAGAGATGTCATCATTCTGCACTTGTTTAAGAAGATCGAACTGAATTTTGTATATGTAAATATGCTGTGGATTTTAAATTTTGGCATAATGATACAAAGGAGGGTCATCTTAAAACTTCAGTTGGCAAAGGATTATGACATCTCAATATATAAATTATGATTAGCTGGGAGGAATTATAAATGATTTTTCCCCACTGCAATTGTATGTATTTTTTCAAATTCCTACAATAACATCATAAGCAGAAAAAATAATGAATGTTGTGTAAGAATACATATATGGTTATTTGGGGATCTAGATCTAGAAATCATATCAGGGATGCTCTATCTGGCAGCAATTGGGTACCTTTTTTTTTTCCTACAGTAAGCAGAAGACACAGCATCTTATAATGTGATTTGAGGGCAATAGGAAGAGATAAATTTGGGTCTTCTAGCCCTGAAAATATCATATTTGTCTGGTTTCAAGAAGAAAAGTGTAATGTAATAATTTGAGAAGTCAATAGCAATAGCCCACATAGGTATGCCCAATTTTATGGTGCACTTAAAGCTTAGAAAAATTATTTAATCTGATGTTGGCATAAATGAAGTTTGATGTATGAGTATGCCAATTCCCATTGAAACTGCCATTTTAAGAAGTAGGAATAAAAACCCAAAAGAAAGAAAAAAAAAAAAAAGGAAAGGAAAAAGAAGCATATATCCCTTCCTTTGAAGCAAAATTGGATTTTCAGCATTTTACAGTTTTGAATTTCACATGAAGATGACCTTAAAAACAGTAACTATTAAAACAGTTATTAGAAGAGTGTATTATTTACACGGCATGCACTTTTGAAATAGAGGTTATAAGAATCATACAGGAAGACATAATCGTACCATGCAGTGTAACCTGCTTTGAAAGGTGTAGGCAGCATAGCAAAAAAAAAAAAAAAAAAAAAAAGTCCTTACATTACACTTGTCAAGAAACAGAAGTTTTATTACCAAGGAATTTCACTTTTGCTGCTTATTCTTAACACTAGCCCAGGTACTGAGAGGATTTGTTGATCTAATATAGATAGTGATGTCTTGGGTTTGTTCAGATTTATATGGACAGCATCTGGGGATCGGGAATTACATTTAAAATGTAATAAAATGTTCCTGTGCACTTTAACTTACAAATACTATACTTAAAAAAGTAAACATCAAATAATCTCGTGTATCTTTCAAGAAAATGTTGACATAGCTCAAGGAGCTCACACAGATATCTTTGAATCATTTCTAAGTAAACTTAATAAACTCATTTTCGTATTCTACTGCTGTACAATAAACTATCACACCTGGGAAAGGAAGAAATATCAATGCATATGCTCTCATTTGCTCCAAAATGTATAGTTTCTAGTATAAAAATATTTTTTTCAAACACTATCAGAAAAGTACATTCAAAATAAAAGTAAGCATATATAAAGGACCATCTATTACCAAGAGACTACAATAAAAAATATCAATAGTCACATATAAAAAAACAAAACCACTCAAGTTATTCTCCTGAAGGGTTCATATCATGGTCAGAGTCATTATTAGAGTCTGTTATTCCAGAACAAGGACACTTTCAATTTAATTTTTTTTTAAACCTTTGGATTGAAAAATTCCTTCCAAAGTTTCTTTAATAACAAAACAAGGAATCCACTTAAGTGGGATTAAAAAACAATTCAACTAAAATAGAAAACAAAAACAAACCAAAACCCCCCATTTTAAAAAATCCTATTTCACTTTTTCTTTACTATCCGGGAGAGTTAGTAAGAACCTCTTCCCTCCCACCCAGATCCCTATCAATTTATATTTTAATGGCCCTTGGATTCACCACCAGACCACTGTGAATGCACACCCCAGGCAGGAAGGTAGCAAACTGAACTGGGAAGAAGGCTATAGCTTTGCAAGTTTACAAAGTTGAAAGATGATAATGGGGCCGGGACAGGGTTTTATCCAACGGCACACATTGCACAGTGAACAAATGGGAAAAAGAAAAAAAAAAGAACTCCTTCCTTTGTGATATTTTGAAGATTTTATTTCAAATATTCTTTTCCACCTTAAATCACATTAATAGAAGCCTGTTGACTTCCAACAAACTGCTTGTGGCATAGAAAGTTACTTTTATCAAACTGTAGAACCACTATAATCATATTCTAAGTAATTCCATTGACTGGAATTGAAACAAGTCTGGATACAAAGATTATAGGTTTTATTACATTAAATGTTATCTATAATGTATATTTATAAGACTGTTGATTTATATAGGCTCCATCTTAGGCTCTTCGATGAAAAAAAAAAGAAATGAGTTTAATAAAGTTTATATGTTCTTAGTTTTATTTTTGTTTAGTGGGAGGAAAATAATCACAGATTATTTTGTGTCATATTCACTTTTAAAAATGTAATTTCATTTATTTTTTAAAAAGATTTTATTTATTTATTCATGAGAAACACAGAGAGAGGCAGAGACATAGGCAGAGAGAGAAGCAGACTCTGCGCAGGGAGCCTGATGCAGGACTCTATCCCAGGACCCCAGGATCATGACCTGAGCCAAAGGCAGATGCTCAACCACTGAGCCACCCAGGTGTCCCAATAATGTAGTTTTAAAGTCAGTGTCTGTTCTTCCTGGAAAGACATTGAATGGTGTGAACTTTTGTATGTAAGTGTATGTTAATGTGTGTGTGTGAGAGAGAAGGATCTCAAGCACAAGAGGGAGGGAGAGGAAGACAGAAGAAATTTTCTTAGAGTTTCTTTAATACAAAAGCCTTTTTCTGAAGCGGCCCACAAAACTGTTCTTAATTTTGCCACCTGGGATCAGGAAGCCAGGAACGTGGTGTATGGCTGAACTCCGGGTGGCTTGGAACACAAAAACATTCAAGCAGCACATTTTTCAAGTAGGGCCTATCACCTCTGAACTGACAACATTTCTTCTAGTATTTTGATACAAACGTGGAGAATTTGGCAGCTAAACTATTTCTCTTTAGAGCCCAACAAAATGAAGTAGCTGGTATCTCTTAATAGAAGCTGTAGGTCTCTGTCTGTCACAAGGACTCTGATGACTCCAAAGAACTGTTCTTATTTTGGAGCCCCTTTTAGAAACTCAGAAGGACATAAATAACTTCAATACAGCTAAATATTTACTTGGAAAATTCATCTTCCAAAGGCTTGGTAGGCAAGTTGCCACTCTAGGAGGGGAAAGAAACAATGTCACCTTGTATAGGCCATCAATTTCTGCTAGGTAGAAAGGAGTTTAACGCCTTTTGTTTATTTGTCAAATTTTTATTGAGATCCTACTGTGCACCAGGCACAATGTTGGGCTCTTGTCAATACCTCTGACAGGATCTGAAGAATCCACTTGAAATTTACTTCTCAGAAAACAAGGGAAAGTTGATAAATGATAATTATCCAAAGGATATAACAACATATAATTGACTAAAAATAAATTCAGCAATTCATTTTTTCATCACTAATTCATTCAAACTTTATTTGTTCAAAGAATCTTAGAAATTTCCACATCCCTTGAAACCAGCCTACCTTCCTAAGACAAAGAAAGCTGTCCAATACCTCTCTTTGCTGCTATTGCCAACCTTGTGGTCATGATTTTTGGTGGCTGATGCCATCAGAATGGACAATATTTTAAAAATATCAATCGGTTTATCATATCCAAATGAGCTCAACATTTTAACATGTTACTGGTAGCCCAACATCAGAAGTCTGCTCAATGATTTTAACTTTTGGTTTAAGATTTGTTTTGTTTGCATAACTTTTTTTTAGCGTGGCCACCAACTTTTTTTTTTTTTTGCTTGAAAAATCAGAGTAAGTAATATAATTATATCTGAGTTCTGTATTGTTATATTCTGCATGCAATTGTTTATGGATATATTTCAAGAGGAGATAGATAACATTTTAGATTGTAAAATAAATTTATGTCCCCTAAATAATTTGACAAATTGCTGTTTTATGGATAGTTGTTTTCTTTTCTTTTTTTTTTTAATTTTTAAAGAAATATACTTTTCAGAGACATTTGGTAACTTTCTGATCAGAATTCAACTTTTCCTTACACTATGAGTCCTAAATCACAAGATTTCTAGAATCTGGGTATCTTTTCTTTTCATGCCCGAGGCCAGATTGACACTTTGCACTTACTGCACTCTATTCAAATTCCAGCTTTGTGTCATATCCGATACGTGATCATAAACATATCTCTTAACCTTACCAGTCTCGGCTTCCTCATCTGTAAGATGAAGACAGAAATGCCTGCCTCTTAGAGTCATGGCAAGAATTAAATGAGATACTTCCCATAAAGCAAACACACAGGGTGCTCACTCGTAAATTCTGTACTAGACAGGTGGGTAGGGAAACAGCAGCAGTGCTGATACAACTAATGAGCTTTAGTTCTGACAACTGTGAAAACTCGATCATCAAATGCCTTTAAGGCCAAAGTAATATTATTTTTTGATTACTTGAGAATTTACATCAACACGTGGTAAAATTCACTGTTGTTGGCCACCACTGGGTTCTCCAATGCTAATATATCACTGGTGGTTAGGCCAGGCCCTGTGATTACTCCTGGTCAATGAAATGCAACTGAAAGCAACATGAGCCCCTGGGAGCCATGAGATCTTTTTTTGTCTTTTTCTTTCTTTCTTTCTTTCTTTCTTTCTTTCTTTCTTTCTTTCTTTCTTTCTTTCTTTCTTTTTCTTTCTTTCTTTCTTTCTTCTTTCTTTCTTTCTTTCTTTCTTTCTTTCTTTCTTTCTTTCTTTCTTTCTTCTTTCTTTTCTTTTTTTCTGGTTCTCATCACCAACACCCTTCATTGCAGTGATTGAGAAGCCAGTGATGATACTCAGGTGCCACTAGACAAAGCAGCCTGGATGGCTGAGCCAGCAGCACATTAGGGAAAATTGTGTAGAGATTTGTTTAGACTCCCCACTCAACTCTCCCTGAAAGATAAACTTTTGCTATGTGAGCTTAGCAATATCTTGAGGTTGTTTGTTACTGCAGCATAATGTAGCTTGTGATCACAGATAGGCAGAGAGATATAGTATAAAAAAAAAAAAAAACCTACATAAAAATAGTTGCAAGTTGCCCTTGATTTGTTAGGATTCGTATTGAATTTTAGTCTAAAGACAAATAAGTACAGATGCCTGGGTGGCTCAGTGGTTGAGCGTCTGCCTTTAGCTCAGGTCATGATCCATGGGTCCTGGGATCGAGTGCTGCATTGGTCTCCCCACGGGGAGCCTGCTTCTCCCTCTGCCTATGTCTCTGCCTCTCTGTCTCTCATGAATAAATATAATCTTTTTTAAAAAGTAAAGACAAATAAATAAGTAAAACACTTGTTCCCTTCCTCTTCTCCCTGCTTGTCCATCTACTCTGACCGGAAACCACTTGCCCTCCTTCCATAGGACAAAATCTGAAAACAAGCATGTCAATAGTCAGGAGGAACTCAGAGAACTGAAAGGCTGTGCAGATTCATGATTAGGTTGATTTTAGTTATTTATTTTGTAGATATTTATTTATTTATTTTAGAGAGAGAGAAAGAGGGAGAGAGTAGCAGGAGGGGCAAAGGGAGAGAGAATCTTCAAGCAGACTTCCCCTGAGCACAGAGGCCCATTCAGGGCTCTATCACCAGGACCCAGAGATCATGATCTTAACCTAAATCCAGAGTTGGCCATTTAACCCACTGAGCCACCCAGGTGCCCCTTTATCAGGTCAATTTTAGAATTAAGGTGTGTTAGAGTGAGAGTTGACCACAATAGATTTCCTGATATGGTAAAATTTAGTAGTAGATACACTTTAAAACATACAAAAAATTAGAATTTAGAAGCAAAGAGAGTGGTTAAAAAAGATACTTAGTTGTACACTTGAAACTAATATAACATTGTGTGTCAACTATACTCAAATTAAGAGAGTCTTGGTACGATAGTATGCTTTTGAAAGGTGTTTTATTTTCTTCTTAGCTTTGACCAAAACTTGTGATGCTTTTATCAAATATTTAGGACTCTTGGACCGAAAACTAAAGTTCAGTTACTTGACACAATTATTAAATAAAGTATAGGGGAGGCACCTAACTGACTCAGTGAGTTAAGCATTAGACTCTTGATTTTGGCCAAGGTCATGATCTCAGGGTCCTGAGACTGAGCCCCATGTGGAGCCCTGATATGGGTGGGTGTAAAGCCTGCTTAGGATTCTCTCTCTCCTTCTCACTCTTCCTCTCTGCCTCCCCTGTTCACTTGTGTGCTCCCTCGCTCACTCTCTCTCAAAAAAAAAAAAAAATTAATAATACTAATGTATCCAGGGACATGAAACAAAATCAAAAGTCCATGTTCTTGCCATTATACCTCCACATCTTTACCTTAAAAGAAACATTAAGGTCGATTCATGCTGTAGCAAATAGTAAGATTTCCTCTTTCTTATGGCTGAATAATATTCCACATTATATGTATATACCACAATTCCTTTATCCATTCATTCATTGATGTGACAACATGGATGGACCTTGAGGGCATTATTCTAAGTAAAATAAGTCAGACAGGGGCACCTGAGTGACTCAGTGGTTGAACATCTGCCTTTGGCTTGGTCGTGATCCCAAGGTCCTGGGATCGAGTCCCACATCTGGCTCCCTGCAGGGATCCTGCTTCTCCTTCTGCCTATGTCTCTGCCTCTCTCTCTGTGTCTCTCAGTAATAAATAAATAAAATCTTAAAAAGTAAATAAATAAAAATAAAATAAGTCATAGAGAGAAACACAAATACTGTATGATCTCTCTTATACGTACAATTAAAAAAAAAAGAAAACAAAAAACTCAGAAAAAGAGATTAGACTTGTGATTACCAGACTCAGAGGATGGGGGAAGAAGGAATTGGAATAAGGTCAAAAGGTACACACTTCCAGTTAGAATATAAATACATACTAGCGGTGTGATGTTAACATGATGACTGTGGCTGCCACTACTGTACAATATATAGGAAAGTTGTTAAGAGAGTAAATCCTGTGAGTTTCATCACAAGAAGAATTTTCTTTTTCTTTTTTGTTCTCTTATTTTTATTGTATGTATATGAGAAGTTGGAACTTAGCTGAACCTAGTGTGGTCATTATTTCACTACATATGTAAATTAAACCAGCATACTGTATGTCTTAAGCTTATACAGTGATCTGTGTCAATTATTTCTCAATAACACTGGGTAGAAAAAAAGAAAAAGACACATCATACAATACTTTCTTTCTCCTACAAAGAACTGGGGCATTATACCACATGGCTTCTACCTTACAAGGAGCTGATCATTGGCTTCATTTCCTCTCCTGATATTCTGAGTTTTTCTACAGCAATTCTCAGCTTGGATCCTTGCATTTCCCTTTGTGGGACTCTTGGAACAGAAGTTTCTTATAAAACTGCAACTCTGTGGCTAGAACAGCCATTTATTGCCAGGCTTTTAGATGTCAGTGCCCTGTGTACTTTCCCACAGATCTCTCAATTGTAGACTTTCAAACCTTACATATTTCTTCACCTTTCTTTGGAATCCTTGGATTATCCACTGCCAGGTTTCTGCTGAATTATCACATATTTAATGCCACTTTATTCTCTCCATCTGACAGAGAAACTTCCTGATGTGCTCCAGCCTCTTATTCTGAAAACATAAGAATGAAATTGAACGAAAAAGAGGAACTATTCTGTGGTATCTGCTTAAGCCATATAGATGAAAAGGTAATATAACTAGAATTCAGACTAAGTTTGTAAAATAATATTTAAAAATGTTCCATCTATATCAGTCTATTTCTGCTAATACAAATTGGAATAAAAATTTGTCAACAATTTAACCAGATGAGCAGAACTGGTTAAAGATTTGAAATGGAAATGCTTTTTTAAAAATAATACAAATGGGATACACCACATGGAGTGCTAACAAAATAGAACTTGAAACGAGCACTAATTTCCAAGAAAAAAAAAAGAAAGAAAGAAAGAAAGAAAGAAAGAAAGAAAGAAAGAAAGAAAGAAAGAAAATCAACTATAAAAGACAAGTAAAGCATAGAAATAATACTATAGAAAACAAACCTATTAGAGAAATTAATTTGGAAAAAATACAATTCCAAGAGCAATTAAAAAATTCATTTGTTCCCCCAGCAATTTGATATGCACATCCATGTGAACAGCCTCAGATGCAGGCCCGTCCCCTTGGTGGAAACTCTCCAGATTAAAGCAATGTCCTAAGCCCACATGTCATCACAAACTAATGAACAGAAGGTTATCTTTATAGTATCTAAATAGGCAGCTCCGTCATTTCTAGTATATCTCCCCAAATGATGTTGTAGCAGACACTGTGGACTGGCCATCCCTGATTCTGAACCTCTTTCTTCCTGGTCACTTTCCAGTTTCAGATGTGCCGCATTAGCCAATGTGCCGCATTAGCCAATGAAGTGTAGCAGAAGTGCTTTCTATGCCCAGAAAACCATTGCTTTCTGAGTACAAGGACCACCACATCTTACTTCTCATTCCTGCTATAATCTAGACATGATAGCTATGGTTCTGGCCAATATCCCAGCACAAATCAGGGAAATAGCAATGACCTCAGTATGAGACTAATTGGAAGATTGAGCCACTTGCATTACTCATTCAAGAGGGGAAAAAAAAAAACAACCCTAATTTGTAAGCCACTGCAGACATATTTTCTGTTACTTCAGTCAAGATCCTCCCTAACTGGTTCAAGTGCCCTAACACGATTTTACTCCAACATTTTTGATAAATTCCCAAGTAATCTGCCATTTTGTTCAATAACTTACTGATTTGATAGAATCTGACTTATGTGAAAATTTGACTGATTCCTACACATCTGTTATTTCAACAATTCCTGTATCTGATCATGCTACTGTAGTTGTTGCTGAGTATAAATTTCCTCCAATTTCCATGTCAAAGTCTGCTATGTTGGCTAGAGATATCACTGACCAATATTCAATCCAATTACCAAGGTTGGTGCAGTTACTAAATTAGAAGTTACCTGATGATATTATCCTAAACTCAGACTTGCAAAGACTATTCCCTAACCTTAAAATCCTTGTGACTAGGTCTCCAATCACACACACACACACACACACACACCCCAAAACAAACAAACAAGCAAACAAAAAACAACTTTCTCCCAAATGTGGTGGAAAGAAAAAGATGTTAAAACCTTCTCATGTAGCTTTATTTTGGACTTCCACATTATTGTTTATTAGACGTATGGAAAATATCTTTTACCATATTCAAGACTTCAGGCATTTTCTTTATCTTTCATAAGACAGTTATTTTGTTAATGGAAATGGTGGGCTGGTATTATCAATTCAGATCAGGGCACAAAATGATAAGATGAATATCAAAAGTCGAGGTGAAAAATGATTCTACGGGTCCAAGATGAAAGAAGAGGCACTGAGCACTAATGTTTCAAGCAGAATTTTGAGCTATGAATGAAGTACTAAATGAAAACACAGGTAATTCAAATTAACCAGGTAAGACTATTGTATAATATATACAATATGTGTATATATATGAATATATGTATTACGTGTACATAAAGAGTATGTGTGTATGTATACATAGATATATGAAAAACTAACAAAATTCCATCTTAGGCATAAAATTCTATAGAATTTTGTCGAATCATGATTTATGATGGATTTATGACATTCTTCCACCTCCCCCTTTTTTTCTTGTGAGCTAAGACAAGGCCAAGCACTTATAACTCCCTGCATTGACCACACTTGTGTAAGACATCAGCTAATAGGAAACATGGTTTCGATCAACAGAAAAATCACAAAGTCCTAACCTCTCATTTAATGGAACTCTATTACTATTAGGTCATGTGCAGTATTTAATACTGTATGACTTACACATATCTAGAGGTACCTTGAAACAGAACATACCTGCATTCTTTATTATATATTACCGTGAAAAATCCAGTCCTACTCTTTGGTCATTAGTTTGTTGTCTGTGAAACTAAGGTGTTAGACCAGATGGTACATAAGAGCATTCCACACCTAAAATTCTGGGCCTTGTTTTTCTTTATCTACTTTTTAATTTGTCCTTTTAATTTTTTATTGTAGTTTCAATTTGAAGGATAGGGCAAGGGATTCCAGGGTTCAAATTAAATCATTTCTATATTTCTACTCCTCCCCCTTATCCATTACTAACATGAATAGCAAAAGTATATGATGTCTGTAGGATTTAGTGCATGCATTAAAATAGTACAGGTCTGTATGCGCCTTGAGGTTTTTGTTTGTTTGTTGGTGGTTTGTTTTTACATTCTTAAGTGTTATTACATTGTTAGGGGTCCTAGGCTTTCCTTTCTTATTCTCCAGATAATTCTTCTAAAATTACGTTTTAGTTATTGCACACATAGTACTACTCGAATCAGGAAAATTAAAATTAAAAAAAAAATGCAGAAAGTTATGCTACTCTAAGAAAAAAGTTTTCCCTGTATGTTCTTTCAGTGCTTGCCCATTTATATGCAGGCATACATTTGCAGTTGTAATCATTTTATAGATATAATTTTTGTTTTCTTCATTTTTTATTTAACTTCCATAATAGCCATTTTCTCGTATTGTTATGCATTTTCTCATTTCTCTCTAGGGCAAGTTTCATTACTTCAAACTACTTTCCAGATCTCTAAATATCCTTATATGGTAGCAGTTACATTTTCTCCTTTTTCCCCCCACGCTCTTCCCATCATTTTCTACCTGTTTACTTATCTAAATAGTGGTAGTTATTCCAATAATAGATCAATCAATAGGAATTTTAGACCTATTCCAATTTTGCTAGTGCTATACCTAATTTTCAGATACACATTTGAAAAGGGATAGGAAAAACTGAAGAAGGTACAGATGGAAACAATAAAAATGATTAAAGGATGGGAAAATGGGACCTCTAAGGAAAGATAAAAGGAGATGAGATTATTTGTTCTTCAGAAGAGAAAACCAAAAGCTGAAAGGTAGGTTTATAAGGTTCCTAAAGAATGGACAGAATTATCTACGAGCAAGTGTTCCTGTTTGTTTCTTCTATTTTGTTATAGAACATGGAAAAATGGGTTTAAACAGTGATTAGAGTGGCCATAAAGATTCTATGACAGCATAAAGCTCTGGGAAAGAGCTGCAAGAAACAGCAAGGAAACATGTGAGGGATCTGAAATACTCAGGTGTTTCCCACTCTACTGAAGAGGGCTGTGTCTTCCCATATGTTGATTACTCGTAGTTCCATTCTGCCTTTCTTCAGGACACTTGTTTATTTTCTAGAGTGTCTAATGTCTATTGTTAGTAATTATAGCCTCTGATGAATGTATTGATGTTGACCCCCAATGAAGTATTCTTCTCAAAATAAATAACAAGCTTGCTAACAAAGGATTTTACCTAATCATAGTCTATTCCATGCCTCTATCTCACTTCTGCTTTATCCAGGCTGGTCTGTGTATGCGGTCAGCTGCTTGGATGTAATTTCACTAATACATTTTTTTGGAGATTTTATGATAGAAAAAAAATAGGTCAACTAGGTTATTTTCCCACATGGTATAACTTTTTTCAATGTATTTTTGTGAAAATTATTCTCATAGAATCATTGCTTGTTTGGCAGAGGTGGGTTTTTGTTGTTGTTTTTAAGATTTTATTTATTTATTCATGAGAGACAGACAGAGAGAGAGGTAGAGACACAGGCAGAGGGAGAAGCAGGCTCCACACAAAGAGCCGGATGTGGAACTCGATCCCAGGAATCAAACCAGGAGCCAAAGGCTGGCACTCAACTGCTGAGCCACCCAGGCATCCCTCAGAAAACCTAAGATCCCTAGTGTTATCCACAGCTACCTTGCCAAAGAGAAAAACAATCTTTTTGACAGAGACCTATGATTTCCCCTCATTAATGGGTCAGAAATTGTTCATTATGCCCTGCAATTCCTTAAGCTCTTAAAAGCAATAAGAATGCCACCATTTTGGAGAGGTTCCATTTTATGACTATTTACCATGGAGGCTCTGGACTCAGACTCCATGGGTTCATATCCTGGTGAGAACACTTGACTGGCTTGATGGTCTTAAGAAAGTTTTTTGTGTGACTTAGTTTCTTTAACTGTCAAATTCATAGTAAGAATTCATTTCACATTGTCATGGCTTTAGGATAATAAACCACCATCCCAACTTCCCATGAGTTTTCTAAGTAAGCAGTGTTCTCTAGTCTTACCACCACTACCCCATTGTAAGATTTGTTTTCCAGTGTTCATTACCAAAAAAGCCCAGAAAAACATATATTCATGAGTTTAATAGACAAGAGTGATTTTGGGTCAGGATGTCCATCATATAAAGAACAGTTTTTTTTTTTAATTTATTTTCTCTTCTCCCTCACAGTGCTATCAGCCACCCCATCTACCCTTGACCTCAAGAAGTTCTAATTCTCTGGTGTGATGCAGACCTATTTAATAAAATATTTACCCAAATGTCATCCTTACTCAGTTTCTCTCCCTTGGAGAATTTCCAGTGCTAGATGTTAAAATAATAATGTTGTCCCTACCTCATGACTCTAAGTTTAAGACCTAGTTCAGCCACTCTGTGGGTTGGTGGCTTTGCTCATATTATCTCTTCCCCATAAACATCAATCTACTGTCTGGAAAGGCTAACACTGTAACACACAAGGTTTTAAGTAGGGTATCTGGAAATGGAATGTCCATAATAAAGTTTTAGCCATCTTATTCCTGAGTTCACTCAGAAAAGATAATAATTAAATTAAGTATGTGAAGGGATTTTATCAACTACAAAACCCTAATTGTTTACAAAACCAATATCATCTTAACCATTATTGGAATGTACCTCCTTTTCGTCTCTTTCATCTCAGTGCTTCTGTACACTTACTGCAAGGATTTTTGTGAACTTTGTGTTAATTTCCATGCTCCAAATGGATTTGCCAGAGAAAATTTGGGACGCTTCTGTTTTGCAGAGTCCCTGGTTAGCCTTTGGAAAAGGAGCTTTGACATATCTAAGTTCTCTCACAGACGTAATCAAGCTCTGGATGAAGGATCAGTTAGGAAATTCAAACAGACTGGAACCACCTCACAAAACAAAGTGCGAAACACACCTTCTTTTCTTCATCAGTTAATGAATAACTCAGTAAATGCTGTGACTAACCTAACTTGGACTTGTGGAAGTGCTGAATTCCTGTCCTGAAATTGGTATCTTTACTACCTTTGAGATGACTGCAAATTATCAAATAGGGAACAGAGACTAGTGAAGAGGGTTGGCTATGTCATGTTATCTTCCAGTATTAAAGATTAATTACTTAAGAGAGAGTGAGTTAGGTGTATGGGATTTAGAGGTAGATTATACTGGCATTAAGCTAGGGCTACAAGGCATGTTGCTAACTTCTTTGACAGAAACAAGAGGAAGGAAAAGGTTGCTTGATAGAAATTCCTTTTTAAATAGGCTTGGTTTGGCTGTGATTGAGAAAAAAAATGTACTAGCAAGTGAAAAATAAACCAAGGAAACTGTATTTTAAAAGAAAATTTCCTCTTCAAAGGCATGTTTGTACAGTCAGGTTAAAATTAACATTTACTAAGAGCCTATCGGGAGCTAAAAGGTTTTGTTAATGATTTCTGGCGTAAATGTAAAAAGAAACCTGTGAGATCAACATTGTTATTTCCAGGTTGTACATCATTAGCTGAAGCCCTGATAGGGAGACAAAACAAAGAACAAAATTACCAATAAATTATCTTTTTATGATGGGTGGTCTGGGCCTATTTAGCTAATTTCTCCTCAGACTTAGCTCATTGGGCTCCAGTCACAATTGTATACTTAACTGTAATTATCAAAAGTCTCAAGAAGTGCATCTAAAAGTACGACCCAACAATATGGAGCAAACCATTCTACTACTGTATGTGACTGAGCTCTCTCTAGATACAAGATACTCTTCCTAATTTTTTATGTCCATCTCATTAAATTGGCTTATTTTCTGGACTATTTATCAAATGGTCCAAATTATACAGTAACTTATAATAGCATACTATAGATTATATACTGTATAATATTGTAGGCATTTATATACTATATAATATGATAGGTAAGTAGATGATTAGCAACTTTTATTGAATCATGATGTAGATCCTTTAAAATTTTGTGTATCTTCTTTATAGCTACCTTTAAAAAGATTATGTATATGCCTACAAATTTTGATAACTTAAAAAAAAACCGACAACAGAAGGAAAATGTGTAATTCTGACTCCATGAAACACTATTTTAATTTACTTGTATACACTTCAACTGTATTTCACATACATTTGGGTTGTTTTCAAAACATTTATTTATTTTCAGAAAGAGACAGAGAGCATGGGCAGGGAGAGGGACAGAGGGAGAGAATCTTTTAGGCAGATTCCCTGCTGAGGGAGGACTCGGATGCAGGGCTCTATCCTACAACACTTGAGATCATGACCTGAGCCAAAACCAAGAGTACAGCACTTGACTGAGTCACCCAGGCCCCCACATGTGTTTTTAATCACAAAACTAGTTCATACCACACTTTCTCTTTTAATGTTGCTATTTTCACTTAATATATCAAAAACATTTCTCTATGTCATTAAATGGCTTTCTATGGGGTGACTGTTAGTATCAGCCAGTTACTCTATGCTTTCTCCATAAAAATTAATATTAGAGGCTTACATTTTATACTGAAAAAATTTCACTTTTTAACTTATTTCTTAATAATCAGTACTTTGAAATTCATAAATGTAACCAACTTTATTACAAGGTTATATCCAGTGTGCATACACTGAATTTGTTATTATCAGGATTAGCTATTTTCAGAAATAAAGAATTTTCCCATCTTTTTATGTAATTCCTTTACTCTTTTAGTTAACGATTTTTATGTTTCTCTTAATAAATTTGAGAGAAATTGTATTTCAGACCATCTTGATCAAATGTATTTTTTAGTCATTAGTTGTTACATTGTTCTAAAGTTATGGATGTGTTAACACAATTGCACTTTTGATAATTTTTACTTTTTTGTAAAATTCTCTTTCATACTGAAATTTTAAAATTTCCTAATATTAATTAAGAAAAATAAAATATTTATTCTTTTCAAAAATTTCCCTTGTGTGAGTTTATTATCCCTTTTCCTTACATATTTTAGCACACTTTCACCTTTCATTTTTTAAATTATAATTTCTAGAGTGTTTTGCAGCAAAACAGAAGCTATTTCTCCTTTTTAGAATTTTGAGGCATCATGTCATAAATCTAAAGTATTTTGGTAAAATTTTCAAGGTACCTAAAAAGAACAAGTACCAATGGGTTTGGGAAAGTAAGTCTCAATACAAAAACTTGACATTAGTTTGTTAAATTCTTCCAACTACAACTGTATTTTTGTTGCATTCTTATCACAGATATTTTTCCTAGATTGTTATACCCTGCCATTTGACTCTGTGACTTTTAGTATTACCCATTTAATTTTATGTTTTGAGTTTGTTTTTCCATTCCACTTGCTTTCTTTAATGCATGTTTCGTATTGATTTGCAAGATATAATTTTGGATTTCCTTTAGTTTTAGTTCCTTTCTTTAATTTAGCAATAGGATAATGGCATAAAATTCAATATTGTTCTTTGGAAGTATAAAGTACTTGCCATTTATTCGGAGATTTTAAGGCAGTCATGTTTGTCAAACTCCATCTATTCTTATCATAGTCTATTACACTTTCTGCTCTTGTTTCTTTTCTCTTTACTTTTCTGTGTTCCCACAATGACTCGTTCAGAGTTGTGCCTCTTTGTTTTCTGTGTTGGCCATTAGGATTACCTGACATCCATTTGAATCTATTTTTCTCCAATTATGCATGTCAAGATTGATGGAATACATATTTAGAAATTTTGTATGCTTTTATAGCTTTTTTCCCCATCTCCCTCCCCAATTAGTTGCATAATCGGGAATGTTACCCAAATTATAATTAATAATGACAAGCAAATCATTACTTTTACCCTGTTATACTTATGTTTTTATGTTGTCCCACATAGGTGTCTGTATTCAATACAAACCATTTAATACCTCAAATATATCATTGTGGTCAGCTTTATTTTGATTTACTTCTGGGTCAGCTGAGCTATGGCTCAAGTCTTCTTCAGGTTTGCTGAATTCATCAGGTCAATACCCTTCTCCCACTTGCATTATCCTTTTATAACTAAAGAGGTTTTTATTCTTGAGTTGCTCACTGTTTCTCCATTCCCAGGTGTCTGCTTCTCATTGTTCTCGGCCTCACAAACTATACTCACTTGAGTCTAGAAATTTTGTTTCCTTGTTTTCCCACAAGGATGTAGCATTTCTTCTGTAGGTATCCTGCTTTTCCATGAGAGAGATGGTAGGATTCAACTCTTTGACTCTGCTAAGTGCTTCATCCTGGTATCATGTGCCCTCAACCTACAGAAATTCAAAGTTCTGTTATGGACTTGTCAGATACCTAACTCAGAGGACTTGCTACCTGCTTTCTTTATGGTTTGTTGATCATTTCTGTGTAGAGTTGTCAAATAAAATGCAGGACACACAGCTAATTTGCGTTTCAGATAAATGACAAGCAAGTTTTTGGAATAAAAAATTGCCCCATCTTCATATTGTTGCTGTTATTGTGGCTGTTGTTTTGCTAAATCTGGCAATCTTACTTCTAACAGAAATCTGAGTGAGAGATGTGGAATTAAGAAACTGTGCCAACTACCCAAAAGTCTCCTATTTTCCTCTCTTTCTTCCCTCTATTTTATTTCTTCCTTAATTTACTTACTTCATTTAGTGTTTAATATTTAGCTCATAAGAAATGATAGAAGTCATGTGTGTCCACGAGCTACTTACTAATGAGTCCATTGCCCTATTAGTAAATGAAGGTCAAACTCCATGTCTTCCCAACTAAGACAGTACTGTTCTAGGTGCTGGTGGAGAACAGCAAACTCCATTTCTTCCTAACGATGCTTCAATTACCCATAGGTCTGAGTCCTTTCTTCTTCTTCTAGCAAGGTCTGAAAACTTAACTTTGCAAAGATCTGACATCATTAAAGGGAACATACCACAGTCCAAAGTTGAAACTGTGAGCTACATCAAGTGAGGAGAGCACACGCTGCTCCACAGATTTTATTGTGGTAATTTCCAGATTTTTCAATATCCTGGGGAGCACTTGTGATTTCTTTTGTAGTGCCCTGACACAGCTTGTGTACAACTGGGGAAGCTCACCTGTTACCATGGCCAGACATTAATTTTGCCAGACTCAGGAGTATAAAATGATATAACGTTGTTTATATAGTTCTTAAATTATTAAGGAAATTCAACATCTTGTCAAGTGTTTATCAGGCAACCTGTTAATTTTCTTTGTATGTTTTTTTGAAGTTTGTTTTTCTTTTCTACTTTTTTTAATAGGAGTTCTTTATATACTCTAAAAACTAATCCCTATACATTACATATGAACAAATATATTTTCTCAGTCAAGTCTTTGTCTTCATTTAGTTTATTGGATCTTTGTTTTACTATCACTATTTGAGTAGAATTCAGCCTAACAATTTTATAACTTGAAAATTCAATGGATTTATCTACTTTAAACTTGTCATTTCATGGAATAGAAACCTAAAGGCGATAAAATATGCATCTAAGATTATTCTACTGGTTAGTGGTACAAAGAAAATTAGAAATTGAGTCTCTTGATTTCAGGGCTAATAACTTGTAATTATACCAGTAAATTCTCCAATAGGCTCTGGTTAAAGTTACATTCTTAGAGGGAAGGAGAGAAAAAATTAAAGATACACACACACACATACACACACACTCATACCCACCACTCATTTACTGTCTTGAATTATTCATATACTAATTTTTTTTCAATAAAGATTACACTTAGGTGTAAAGTACCTTTTGAGAGTCCTCCTTTTTCCTGTCTTTCCTTTCTGTTAGGCTTCATTTGATAGCCATGAACTGTGGATAAAGAATAAATATGGCTTTCCTGCACCCTAGGACTATCCTCTGCCTTATTTATGCCTGACCTGGTATAGCACCGCTGACCTTGGAAAGTTTAATTGAGGCTGGAATTATATAGCACAGCTTGAGGCCACCTGAATTTAGAGGGTGTGACATACACAAAGACACACACATACTATACACACACGTTGACAATGTAATGGCCTGATGAACTGACTGTGTGTGCATGTGTATATTTAGCTCTACTGAAATGGTTGTGGTGAAACAGCCTATTGTAGTTTTTAACTAGGCTGAATTTATATAAAATAAAATATACCTACATACCTCTATAATTAAAACATAGTTTATTCATTAAATAAAGGCAACATTTCTTAAATATGGAAGCTATTAAGATTTTAAAAGCAATAATCAGTTGTAACTAATTCAAGGCATAACTGTTCTGTGAAATATTTCTTAAATATGTTATGATAGTTCAAGTGTTTGATAAATGCTAACCTTTCCACTGTCATTAAGATAATCTAATTACATAAAAGCAAGCAAAAATTTTGCTAATTCATTTGTTTTAGATAACCATTTAAATTTTAAAAGCTATCTTAAATGATCAATTACAGAAATATATGGTCTATTATATTTAATAAAATTATAACCAAAACTTTAGATATGATTTGTACATGAAACCAAAGACATCACTATTGAAAAGAAAAAACTAAATTCAATTTTTATTTATTAATTAACTCATTTTAAAACCAATTGCACTTCTAACTATGTATTTCCCAATTATCATTTTACTACATGGAGATTTTAAGCTATTTTAGTGTAAATGCCATTGTAGGTAAATCTGAAAATGAGACATGTTTATTCATGATACTTTTATCTAATTAAACATAAATTATATGATTATTTTTAGAGGTATTACTACATACTTTGGATAATTAACAGCATTCTAAAGCCCAAATATATTTGAGAAACTATTTCCATTTTAAAGAAGTATAAACCCATTTTTTTGTTTCATTCAGCACAGCTAAAATTAGTCCCAGAAGTTCTTTTTAAGTAACCACAAAATAAAGTTAAATGGATCAATACATGATATTTTCATATATATATATGTGTGTGTGTGTGTGTGTGTGTGTGCGCACGTGTCCCACGTGTTTGTGTGTGCATGCATGTGTATGTGTGTAAAAAGCCTCTTGAAAATATGATTTTATTTTCTTTTAAATATTTTATTTTTCAGTAATCTCCACACTCACCATGGAGCTCAAACTTACAACCCGGAATCAAGAGTCACATGCTCTATCAACTGAGAATGCCAGGTGCCCCATGAACATGTCTTTTAATAACCACAAATCTAAGAAAAAAATTCTCTCTCCTTTATTTACTTTTTTGGCACAGAGAATCTCATATATGTGAACAGTGCTCGGAATTTGAGAAACACAAGCGAAGAACTCAAGCTTGCCCACAGGGCATTCTTGATTCACACACAGAGAAGCTGGACAGATAATTACACCCATATGCACCCATATAAACTCACCCACAAATGAGTTTTATAGCTGTAAGTGAAACTCAATGTCACCAAGTCACAGCTTATAGCTTCATTAATCAAAAAATTAAATAAAATTATTTTAAAATTAATTCTGAGTGGCACAGGATTTTCTTTAGTTAAAAAATTATCATTCTTCTAATATAAAGCTATAAGTATACAAAACATATCAATAATTGTTAAAATTCAAAATCGATGGTGAAAACCATTAGGTTAGGAAAGAATAAGGTTTTATGCCTAGCGAAATTGTATTGTCCTAATAATTATTCTAATTAAAAAATCTGAATTGACAAATAAAAATAATAAGTATGATTGTCAGTATTTACATAGTACTATGTGCCAGATACGATTCTAAACACCTCCCACATAGCGATTTGTTTAATCATAGTTACTCGTTAATCAAATATTTTTGCATGTGGTAGGAAGGAAATTTATTTGGCTACTCAGAGATAAAGTTGGAGCAGATTTTTCACATAAATAGTAGGAAACACAAAGAACAAGGTGTTCAGCCTTTATCCAACTTCACATTAATTACTTATTCTGGGTCATAGCACAAAAGCCACAAAGATTTATGTGAATTCCGTTTTAAAATGAATGGAAATGTTCTTTTGATATCAAATCTTAAATTGTTTTCAGTAAAAGGACTAGATAGTTTTTAAAGTGGCAAAAAAAAAAAAAATAAAAGTGGCCAGAGTTAGATTTTTCTCACTGTAAGGATTCTCTGAACATCTTAATAATTAATTTGGGGACATTTGATCTTCATCTCCACCCAGGCCAGGATTCCTCAACACTTCCTGAATACCAACAGCATCCCAGGACTGAAAGTCTATGATCCCATAATATAAAATGGCAAGAGATTCAAAATCTGAATTATCTTTAAGCATATGGATGGGATTATGACATTGTAAATGTCACAACTGTCCGAACAGTGGATTCCTGAGGGATTCTGTCTGGTTTTGCCTGTTGACAGTAATGCTCATTCGTGCTTTGACACAGAACATTAGTAAAATATGCCCTATTTATGGCACTGAATTTACTATTCCTAAGAAGGGTTGTTGCCACATTCAATAGAAATTATTACTGAAAGTTGATAATATTGGTTCTCCTTCCCACTAAGGTGGCAGGGACCTTTGTATAAGGAATTATATATGACTTGGTCTCTTCATTTCAACCCATTGAGATACATCGATATTCTGCTCTGACATTATCTGTAAACAAATGCTTTAAAACATAAATTCAACTGGATACAAAGTATATATAGGCATATCATATAGGAACAAAGATCAAATCAAATAAAATGGCTTGAAAATCTACTCTTCAAATAGGATGATCTTTTCCTTTCATGGACTATCCCAGGACAGATATAATCTGAGCATGTGAGATGCTAGGGCTGACAGATGTGCCATATTACTCAGGGAGACATTTTATGACTTAGTGCTATTGCCCTTGAGAGATGGAGCAGACACCATAGACCACTTCATCTAAGATCACAGACCACACTCAATTTGGATCCCCCAGAAGCACGTCATCCCAGAGAACCTACTAGAGTCCCTTTTTGTCCAGATCTCAATCTCTTTTCCTTCCTGAGATCAATAGGCCCAAAGGCACTGAGATGATCTAGATGGATCTATGCCAACCTACTTGCAGTGGGGGATCTACCTATCTGCTTTAGGTCAATGTAAATTCCACATGGAACATGAAATATCAGTAATATCCATTACTCACAGAACTTTCAACCCTTCAAAAGTTATATGCACTTCAAATAATAAGATAAAAAACACTGTGATTTTTCCCTAAAGAGCAGCATAAGCAAAGTTCCCACCACTGTTTTCTTGATCTGTGTTTTGATTCCTGGTGATTTCTACTATATCATTTCTGCTTTCACCACTAGGCTTCCCTGCAGGTTTATGGCGTGACTTCCTTAAGTGTGCAAATAAAGTCTATTTATTCAAATGACAAAATTTACTGAGAGACTCCCAAGACATCATTCTGAAGCTGTCATATCTTTAGCATGACTCCAGCAAAGTTTATTTTTGCCACTGTGAATAGAATCCCAGCATTGATGAAGATTCTATACATTTATGATGAGTAATATAGGAACAAAAGTGCTAGGCCTGGAAAGAAATATTTTTAGATTTCTTATTTATTACATTTTTAATAGAAACTCAGGGAAGGCCTTATCTGCTGTCATTTGGTTTAAATTCCACAGTACTTTTTGTATTTGACCAAATTCCCTTATCTCTTATTTCCTTGTATTCTGCTGTGCCAGCCTCCTAGCAGTTGATATACTTATCTGTGGTTTTATAATAAAGTTTTAGCTTCTACTGAGGGAAAAGAGAAAAAAATAGGAAGAAAAGGAAAAGCTGCTCCTTAGATACTAAATATACCAGCTGCCTGCGTCCATTATATGACTTTGAAATGGTTGCCTGTTCTTGGCATATTTGGGAAGCTTTTGGGGTTACTTCCATGCATCCAATTTAGAAGTATACACTGTGCCTAGTGTCACAGCCTCTGATTACTTTATATAGCAGGAGATGGATATGGTGTAAAAGGTATAAAAAAGGGAAGAAAAACATGTGGTCACCAAAACTCATACATGCACACACACACACACACGCACATGCCAAAACACAAATAAAAAGGATAGAAGTCATTATTCCTAAGGGTACTCCTTGTTCTTTTATTTCAATGCAAAGAAAGCCATTATCTCTTGTTTCAAAATTGAAGGAAAACCTGGACTACTTTGAGCTTGTCTTTGTAATTTGAAATTAAGTGCTTTGCCTATTTGAATCCCAATTCAAAAAATTAAGGAAAATCCAGGGGAGGCTGGGTGGTTCAGTGGGTTGAGTATCTCAATCTTGGTTTCGGCTCTGGTCATGAGCTCAGAATTGTGGGATCAAGTCCTGCATCTGACTTCGTGCTCAGCATGGAGTCTGCTTGAGGATTTTCTCTCTCCTTCTCCCTCTGCTCCTATCCCTACCCCACCCCCACTTGCATGTGCTCTCTAACTCAATCAATCTTAAAAAAAAAAAGAAAGAAAGAAAGAAAGAAAGAAAGAAAGAAAGAAAGAAAGAAGAAAGAAAGAAAGAAAGAAAGAAAGAAAGAAAGAAAGAAAGAAAGAAAGAAAGAAAGAAAAGCTAGGGAATATCCAAAATCAAGTTCCATCCAAACGTTAGTTGGAAATCCAAGCTACCTAAGATCATGGTATAGTGTGGATTGTAAAAGTTTCACAGCTCTCATGCAGGGAGGGGAGATCCAAACTCAGAAAAAAATGAGTATGCTAATCAAAGTAGTTGGACAATGACATTCTTTTTCAAAGGGTTTGGGAAGGCTAGTGTTTTTGTGCTAGTTATTGGTCTATTAAGATCAAATTTGACAAGTAGGTGCTAAACACCTACTATGTGCCACAGCCTCCTCTGTGCACTGACTCTTACAGAGATGAGAAGGTACAATACTGATCTATTATTTGGAATCTTCTCACCACACACTGCATTTAAATTCCTCTGATCTTCAAAACTTACTTACCTCACCTGAAAAATGGAAACCCTACTACTTGAAGGTAGGAAAGAAAACTACATGATATTTTGGAATTCCTGTGGATGTATATAACTTTACAACATGAATATTTAGCTGATTCCATGGACCCAAATACTGTTCTGTGAAAAGGTGAACTCTGAATCTCCTGGAAGAAACAGCTCAGCTTTCCCAGAAGCCAAGTTGGATTTCTATGAATGTACTGAATAGTGGGAATCAAATTTTGGTCTCTTCTGAATCATCCCTTTGGTATCCATTTTGCCAAATTTGACCAAAAAAAAGATGCCCGTCCACCGTGCAGAAAATGCACACTTTGTTTGCTTTTAATCAGGAATCTTTTGGTGATTCCCCTAAGCTGAGATCTTGGAGGCTTGACAAGCTGCCACTTTTCCCTGGCAGTAAATTCACCAGAACTTCTCTGTGAATGTTCATAAGAAAGATGTAGAATCTCCTTCGCCTCCCTTGTCTTTGCCAACAGATGTTTTGCCTCCGTGACACAGTACAATAAACCCAGTGAAATAATAAAGGAGAAACTCACACTGAAACGCCAACTATTTCTGAAGGGAACAAACTGATTGGATTATTTCCACGATATTCTGCTGTGACAGAATGTGACAACTATACCTTTTCATTTCCTATCCAGCCTCCAGGAGATGGAAGATTTAGTATCCTTTTGCACACTTTAAGTCTGAGAAACTTCTCCTTATGGCTTCTTATGAGTCCTAGAGGCTGGAAAAGAAATCAAGTTGCTTTAGATTTGAGGCAAGGATTCATATTCAGTTGCATCAATTTGCACCGGAGACGCTGGTGGCACTTTGCAAGTATTGTCACCATTGACCTGCAAAAGTTGTACATCTCAACCTCTGGGCACTGCTTTCATGTCAGCAAATGAGCTGTTTTCATTCCCTGCTCCACACTTTTTGCTGTTTTTCCAGGTTCCAAGCTGAGACTGTCAACATTACTATAACTTGTGATCTTGTACAGCCATCAGTTTAAAACAATTTCCATACACATTTATTCAGGCTGAGACACAAGCAGGAGGTCCCAAGGTGGCACGTTCTTGCATTACCCTAATCCAGTTACCACTGAGTTAAAATGCTTTCATTACAGTTTCAAACCCCTGGGAGAAAGTGGCTATGACAAGCTGGGGTCTGCTTATTATGTTTTAAACCAAGATTGACTCCAGGAAATAGTAGCAAGACCGAACAAGTATATTTTCGCCTACTTCCCTTCTTTCTTGCTGGGTAGATGTTTTTAATTCTTCTTAATGTGAACTCTCTCCAAGGTCTTTTGGCCCACCTTGCAAGAGATTTTCAGAGCAACAATGCAAGCCATAATTATAAATAAATTATTTACATGAAGTCCTTTGGAAACCTTATGTGTCTTAGGCACGCTTTAACCTGCCCCTCCCCACCCCCCCAACTAAGATACTTTGAAACTGTCTCAACCTGTTCACCCTAGCATTAGTGAATTATTAAAAACTAACTACTTCCTTAATCATTGCAGATGAACACTCTAAATCAAATATTTAAGGTACTATTTGATATAAAGCAACTTATTTATTCAATTAATATTTATGAACTAGCTACTGAAAACAGGTACTGTGCTAAGAATGGTGTCTCAAAGGGGGAAATGTGGCCTTAATACCAACCTTTTCTGAGTTTACAAACTTAGTGGGGAAATGGGCAAATAAGCACATTATTTTAATAATGAAGCGACATGTTATAAAAGGAAAAGGAAAGAAGCCGTGAATAAGAAGTCTCAGGGTCCCTTGCAGAGGCCCATCTCCTAGGCAAGAGACAAAGATGGCTGTTGGAAAAAAATGATGTCCCTGTTCAAGCTAAAGGGATACAGTGTGTCTCAGAGGAAAGACAGATGGCTTTCATGCAGGATGATTAGCCATGCTTAGTAGACAAAATCTCAGAAGGATTTGAAAGAAACTGGAGAAAGAAAGATAGGGGAAGGATTGCTGTATGCCAATGACTGTGCTGGTAATATCATTTAGACAGGGCTGCTAAGGATGTCAGTTTTCTGAATATCTGAAACCTACACTGTTTAAGTGCCCAAAGTTTATTTTTGTGTCAGGCATAGAGACATCTGTCTTGAAGGCACCACCTCACTCCATGCCTTCCCAAAGAGTGCACCCAATAACATTTCTGAACTTGATATAAAGTGAAAGAAATGAGATATAATTATGAAAGTGACTTACCCTCTATCTATTTTGTAAGATCCATAAAATTCTGGATCTTATTTTTATGCTTCACATATTCTTAGCTCAATTTGTGTGCTGAATTTATATTTATGAAATGAATAAGGCTTGAATGAATGCACAAATGAATACAGGATTTTAAAAGTAAGAAAAATTTTAAAAACTGATCTAGAAAACAACCTAACTTAGGGAAACATGAATACAAGATTTATATTTCTCATTTCCTTTGTACTAGGCTTATTTATTTTATTAATCATTTTAGTAGATTACTCTAAGTGAGCTCCCATTGATTCTTCTAAAAATGCATACTTTGGAATCAAATCAAATTTGACAAATTTTATATGAAATTCATAGAAAAGTAATTCTGCCTCTGAATTATTACAATGTAATCCACTGTAAGAATGTAAGCTTTTGTTTTTACTTTCTTTTCAAAAAAGTTTGCATCCTGCCATTAGTAGAAATTAGTGGAACACTGAAGTTGCTTTTCTCCTTATTGTGCATTTTATATTTGCAATAGTAAAATTGTATTTGCCTAACACTTTGTGTGAATATCTCTGAAAAATCCATAATTAGAATCTAAGTCTAGACTAAAGTTTAATTCAGCTCAAATCTATAGCTTGGAAGGTGAGCATAATTGGTGGAGAGTGTGAAACTTTATAAATCCTTGTAAAATGACCGATGGATTACATGAAAATTTGAGTCACCCAACACCAGCAGATGATAAACCAATCAACCATAGAAAATTATCTCTGCTATTTGGATTACTGAAAACTGTAATTCGCAATCCAAAAATATCCCAAAATTTCTTCTTCATCTATTTTGAAGGACATGAACAGAAAACTATTGGATGTAGAGGTATATAAGATTAGTAGATTACACAAATATTTATCAAATGCTACCATATGCAAAACAATAAAATAGAGTTTTACTGTGAATAAAACATACAAATCTCTGCCATTAAGGAGCTCACATTCTACCAGGTGGAAATAGGCATCTAACAAATAATTAAAATTTATATATATTTGATGGTGGTGTATGGAGAAATACAAAGAAGTATATAATAATTTTAAATATCATAGTCAGAGGATCCTTTACTGAGGAGAGGAGACTTAATCAAAGACAGGAAGGAAGTAGGAAAGCAACTGCCGGGGAAAGCATTCCAGTTGGAAACAATGACAAGTGCAAAGGCCCTGAAGCAGAGCCACATTATGTGTTGGAGAGACAGAAAAGAGATTGCATAGCTGAGTCAGTTAATGTAGGGCAGAGTAGTAGGGAATGATGTCAGAGAGGTGGATGTTGACAAGTGTGTGTGGTAAATTGTAGAGAGCCTTTGGAAAGACTTGGTCTTCTACTGTTAGTGAGATGGGAAGTGACTGAGATGGGGGCCATCAGTGACATGATCTGACTTGCTTTTTTAAAAGAATATTCTGACTACTGTTTTGAGAATTGTCTGTAGAGGGGCAAGGATGGTGGTGAGTGGAGGGGGAACAGGAGAGCAGAGCAATTGGTATTACAACTCTCTGGTTAAAGTTGTTGGTGACTGGGCCCAGATGATGGCAGTCAAAGTCATGAGAAGTAGTGAGATTTTGGAAAGACTCTGAAAGTAGATATGACAAATTTTGTACTAAAATGGACTAAAATTTGGACATCAATAAAAGAAAAGATCAAGAAAACCTTGGGATTTTTGTCAGCAGCTAGTCAAAAACTTATTTTTTCTTGGGAAGAAATGAAGCATAAGAAACCAAAGTGAATCACAAACAAAACTTTTATTTTCTTGGAGAGTAAAGGAGAAAACACTTTTCTTCATAGCACCCCAATGGAATGCAGCTTCCAGGTTTCGGAGTCCAGATGTGGTTTTGAATAGGATGATCCCACTTAGTCCCAGGCTGCATGATTAGGACAGAGTTACTTAGCTGTGTTCAATTCTCTGATCTATAAAAAGGTGACAGTAATAGCACTTACTTCAAAGAATTTTTATGAGCACTAATTGGGAAACTGTGTATGAAGTGACCATCATAGTGTGTGACTCATAGTAATTCCTCAACACATATTGGAAAAACAAATTAACTCTTTACTGTAAAAGTAGAGAAAACTAACTCTTTCAGTAGTGACTAAATGTCCCATAAACCACGAAGAAATGGTCTTAATATTAGCATAGAGATAATTGTTTTTGAAAAATAGATTATTAATAACACAAATAACTTAGTAAGACTAGTTAAGCACCTATATAATGCAGAACTGTTAATAGAATATAAAAATAGGGGCACCTGGGTGGCTCAGGGGTTGAGCGTCTGCCTTCAGCTCAGGCTATGATCCTGGGTCTGGGGATCAAGTCCCACATCAGGCTTCCCGCGGGAAGCCTTCTCCCTCTGCCTGTGTCTCTGCCTCTCTCTGTGTGTCTCTCATGAATAAATAAATAAAATATTTAAAAAAAGAATATAAAAACAAATAGCATTTTTCCTGTTTTCAAAAAACTTACTGATTGAAGAAGAGACAGGTGTGTGCATAGCATAACATTAGAATCAATGAAAATGGAAGAAAATTAGTGATATTTTCCTCTGAGAATGGAATTAGTTTGACTGAAGTTTCTAAATTGGAATAAAAACTCAAGACTCTAGTGATGGTATTTTCTGAACCAAAATCAATGTGTGTGATCTGAGAAGAGCCTAGTCATGGGTAAAGATAGTGTCAATTATTTGAAATCAGGACTATTCTGCAAGTTTTAACATTTAATAATTTTAATGTGCATCACATCATAATTATGGCACAAGTTTCTGTGAAAATCTCTGCCTTCTAACTTTTGTGCAGCTGAACACCCCTGTGAAGATAGGCCTGGTTTTCTCTAAAAGAAACCCAGGAATATATTTACCAAGCCCTGAATTTGGAGTGCTTTATCTGAATTAAAATCAAAACCTTCAGGTTTTTCACCTTGCCATTATTAATGGATGGTTAACACCATGCTAAGCTGGTCTACCACTCAACTGTTTTCTTAAAGTTGGTTGAATAACTGGTATTTTTCCTGCTCACAAAGTCATTGTTAATGTGCATATTGCAAAATCATCCTGAGTAAACAGTCTGTGTCATCTGTATTGAAGGGAAGTAATGTATGGATTAGTGTATAATAGCATGGGTTAGGGAGAAAAATGAGTCACCAAAGTAGCTGGTTCAAAGGAATAAATAGCTAAATCATTATCTTGATGCCTGACTTAGAAAGCTTTAGTTCTCAAAGGCGTAATGTCTAACATATAAAGACCATTGTGTAAAGCCCCATTAGGGACTGCAGTTTGGTAGTTTATGACGGCGAACTATGCGCTGTGCCCACACTTAACAAAACACAGGATTTAGAAGAAAAAAAAATGGAAAGGGAACCAGAAGAATATTCAGCCATGTTTCTTGGTCCTTGAAATGCTGAAAATTAGAAGCCTTTGCCATGGAAGAGATATGATAGGTGGGAATAATTTGCTTTGCTTATCAAATATGAATATATATGTGGAAGCAACTCCCTGGAAAGGTTTGTATGCATTTATTGTATCCATTCTATATTCCTGGGAAGGATACATAGGAATGGGAAGCATAGACAAATTAAGATATGCCTATCACCAAGGACATCACAATGAGGAGCAGATAGCTTTCATGGATATATCTATGCTAGTTGGTTAGAAGAAAGAACTACCTGCCGCACTGCTTTGAGAGGAATTCTGACTCAACAGGAGAGAGTACTGGGATCAGTTAGTCGTGTCTGGCAAGGCTGCTGTTAATGGAAGTGAAGATTCAAGTATTAAGTGTTGATGACAGTGGTCCAGAGGTAGGGATAGACACATAAGCAAAGATGTACAATCGAATGCTAAGATAGAAATGTTCAGCAAGTACTGCAGGGGCACAATAGAGGTGAGGTGGGTCATGGGAGGTTTTAACGGGGAGATTACATTCAGTCTGAGTCTTGATGACTTTGGCTTAAAGGTGATCATGTATACACCAGGGTTATGGACTGAATCCTTATGTGATCCCACAATTCCTATTTTGAAGCCTCAAGCCCCAGGGTGATATTAGAAGATGGAACCTTTAAGAAGTAATTAGGTTTAGATGAAGCTAAGAGGGTAAAGTCTCCATGATGAGATTGGAGCCTTAGAAGAAGAGGCCTAAGGGCTACCTTCCCCTCTCTTTCCCTGCCTTGTGAAGACACAGCAAGAAAGCATCCATCTGTAACTAGGAAGACGGCTCCCATCAGATACTAGAAATGCCAGCACCTTTTTCTTGGCCTTAGACTCATCAGCCTCCACAGTGGTGAATAATAAGTATTGGTTGTTTAAGTCACCCAGTGTAGGGAAATTTCTCATAGCAGCCCAATCTAAAACAATTAGGTAGGTGATTATGTAAGACCCACTCTTGAGGAACCCAGTATTAAACACACAAAGAGAAAGGTGAGAAGGGGCATAGATTGTTCCAGTATTTAAAACCAGTTTGAGACTTCCCCAGGAGCGAGTATAAGTCAAACTCCTCATGTCCAATCTCTCCCACCTTCTGTTGATTATCATTCTTAACTATTTATGAAACCTATTTCACCCTCCACATGGAGGCCACCACCATGGTCTCAATCATGGTAACCTTTTCCCTAGGCTATCCTAGTGACCTCCTACCAGATTTTAGCATATCCCTAACTTATTTATCTCCTTATTCATTTCCTCAACAATTTTATTAAAGGATAATTCACAAATCATAAACTCATTTATTTTGTGCAATTCAATGACTCTTTTAAAAAAGATTTTATTTATTTATTAGAGACAGAGAGAGAGAGAGAGAGAGAGAGAGGCAGAGACACAGGCAGAGGGAGAAGCAGGCTCCTTGCAGGGAGCCCGATGTGGGACTTGATCCCGGGTCTCCAGGATCATGCCCTGGGCTGAAGGCTGCGCTAAGCTGCTAAGACCCTGGGGCTGTCCTTCAGTGACTTTTTTAAAGCAAATTTAAAATGTTATCTAACCATCATCACAATCCAGTTTTAGAATGTTTCCATTAACCCAAAAAAATATCTCACCTCCATTTACAATAACTTCCAATTCCCACCCCTATCTCTTGTCAAACACTAAGCCACTTTCTGCTCCAAGAATTTGCCTTTCTGGATACTTCCTGTAAATAAAATCATAGAGTAAGTAATATTTTGTATCTGGTTCATCCATGTCAGGGTATGTATAAGTACTTTGTTCCTTTTTTATTGCAGAATAGTATTCTATTGTGAGGATATATCATATTTTGTTATCTATACCCAGTTGATTTGAATTGTTTCTCCTTTGGGCTAATTTATGAATAATGCCACTATGGACATACATGTCTAAGATTTTGTGTGAACATGTTTTTATTTCTCTTGCTTCAATACCTAGGAGTGGAATTTCTCAGTCTTACAGTAAATCTAAGAATCTGTCAGAGACTTTAGGAGTGCCTGTACAATTTTATATTCCCATCAGCAATATGAGCAAATATTCCTCTCTCCAGATTTTACTTCATACTGTTGCCAGAGGGTTCTTTACAAAGTTCTTATGTGCCAAATTATTTTACAGCTCTAAAAATTTTCAGTGGCAAAGTGCTGTTCTCAGCATATAGCACCAGACTCTCAACAGGGCACACTAGATCAAGGTAGAGGTCTGATCCTTGTT
Source organism: Vulpes vulpes (assembly GCF_048418805.1). NCBI lineage: Eukaryota > Metazoa > Chordata > Mammalia > Carnivora > Canidae > Vulpes > Vulpes vulpes. The sequence continues at coordinate 92,725,596 of NC_132793.1, read as the reverse complement.
CATCTCTCAATGCCACCTCTTCATGTCCTTACTTCCCTCCTTTTCTCTACTCCAGCCATACGCACCTCTTTTCAGTTTCTTAAACATAAGGCACTCCCACAAGAGAGCTTTGACAAATGCTACACCCAAGCCTTGACTGTTTATCCCACCTTTTCCATTTCTTTGCTTACTTCATAATGTTTATATATCCTTTGGATATCAGAACAGAGGTCATTTGCTCTGTAAAACCTTCTGTGACTCCCCAGACAAGGTCAGATTTCTGTGTGATATATTTTTGAATTTTATTTATCCCAGCTTGAAATTGTACTTTTACTTAATTAATATTTGTCTCAACCAATAGTATCTAAGTCTCCTAAAGGATACATCATGCCAGTCTGCTCACAATGGCACACAGGAGGAAACTTTCGTTGAACAAATGAAGCAAGCAGATAATGGGGAGAGATGATTGCAGGAGAAGGGTTGGACCATATTGTGGAAAGGCCTTGTACAACTTTTGAAGGAATTTGTACTTTATCCAGTGGGTGTTGGAGAGTAGTTAAGTACTTTGAAATGCATAGACACAGATTTGTATTTAAATTAGCTCATTTTCTTTTCTTTAGGAAGAAAATATTTAAAGAAAGAACAGTTAGAAGCAGAACCCCTACTTAGGTGGTAAACACTGAGGGAAGGGTTTAGATTCAAGAAATTTTAAGATGATTCCCAATTTCCTGGCTTGAGTAGGTAAGTATATGCTACTAATTAAAGGAAATGTTTACTGTATAATTGAATATGTAAATCTGTGAGTCTGAACTGGATATCAATAGCCTATAGATACCATGAAAACCATGAGAGAAAGAGAGTATAGAAAATAAACCAAGGATAATGGAATTGTAAGGAATTCCAACATATAAGGTGTCCCAAAAGTAAAAAGAAGAAAAAGAAAGAAAGAAAGAAAGAAAAAAAGAAAGAAAGAAAGAAAGAAAGAAAGAAAGAAAGAAAGAAGAAAGAAAGAAGAAAGAAGAAAGAAGAAAGAAGAAAGAAAAGAAAGAAAAGAAAGAAAAGAAAGAAAAGAAAGAAAGAAAGAAAGAAAGAAAGAAAGAAAGAAAGAAAGAAAGAAAGAACCAATCTGGAGGAGTCTAAGAACCAAGAAAGAATAACATAGGGAAAGAACTCCTTGACATTGGTCTCAGTAATAATCTTTTGGATATGATACCTAAAGCACAAGCCACAAAATCAAAACTGAACAAGTTAGACTACATCAAACTGAAAGGTTTCTGCACAATAAAAGACTTAACAAAATGAAAAGGTAACTTACAGAACAGGAGAACATGTTTACAAACCATGGATCTGATATCACAAAATATATAAGGAATTCATTCAACTCAATAGCAAAACAAAACAAAACAAACCCAGATAATTCAAAACAGGCGAAAGACCTGAATAAACTTTTTTTTTAAACAAGATATTCATATGGCCAACAGGCACATGAAAATATTCTTAAGGTCACTAATCATTAGGGAGATGCAAGTCAAAACCACAGTGAGATTGCACTTCACACCTGTTAGAATGGCCATCATCAAAAAGGCAAGAGATCACAAGTGTTGGTAAGGATTTGAGGAAAAGGAACTCTTGTGCACTGTTGGTGGGAGCGTAAATTGATGTGGTTACTATGGAAAATAGTATGGAGGTTTCTCAAGAAATTAAAAATAAAACTATCATTGGATCCAGCAGCCTCATTTCTGGGTATATATTCAAAGAAAATGAATTCATTATCCCAAAGAGAAATCTGCAACCCTATGTCCACTTCAGCATTATTTACAATAGCCAAGATGTGGAAACAACCTCCATATTGATTAATTGATGAAGGTATTATGCTAAATGACACAAGTCAGACAGAGAAAGGCAAAATACTGTATGATCTCACTTACATGCAAAATTTAAAACAAAAGCAAAATAATACCTCATAGAAACAGACATCAAATTCCTGGTTGCCAGAGGTATGCTGTTGGGGATGTTGGTGAGGAAACTGGGTGAAGACAGTCAAATCTCCAGTTATAAAATAATAATCCCAAGGCTTTCATTACCCTGTGGTGACTAAAAGATAACAACTTTTTGTATATGAGGAAGTTGCTAAGAGAGTAGATCTTAAAAATTCTCATCATAGAGGGGCCTGAGTGGCTCAGGGTACCCACTCTTGATTTCAGCTCAGGTCATGATCTCAGGGTCCTGGGATTGAGACCCATGTTGGGCTCTGCACTCAGCCAAAGAGTCTACTTGAGGATTCTCTCTCTCTCCCTCGTTCCCTCCCCTCTGCTCATTCTCTCTCTCTCTCTCTCTCCTCTCCCTCTATCCCTCTCTCCCTCTCCCTCTCTCTAAAATAAATAAAATCTTTAAAAAAGTTCTCATCACAAGAAAAAAATTGAGGTGGTAGATGTTCACTGAACTTACTGAGGTATTAATTTTGCAGTAACTGTATAATCATTATTTTGTATACCTTAAATGTAGACAATGTTATATGTCAGATACATTTCAATAAACCTGGTGGAGGGGAGGGGAAAGGAAACAAAGCCAAGAGGAGCATAAGAGCCAGGAAGAAGAAACATGCAAGCATGCTTCAGGACACACACACACACACAGAGAGAGAGAGAGATCATCTATGCCATATGCAAACATTTGGCTCTCAAATAAGGACCATGATTCATGGTTTTTACTGGAGATTTTTTTTTAAAGGATCAATTGGATTTTTATCTACCTAATTGTTGTGTCTAGTGGGGCAGAATGTTTTTTGATCAATTTTTTTTTTTGTAGTTTGGAAAATGCTTTATTTTGGGTGCACATAAGAATTTGTTTAGGAAATAATTTAGAATAAAAAAAGAAACTTGAAATGAAAAAGCAAGAATACTTGACTCTGCTAAAGTTTCTGTCTTTCTTTCTTCCTTCCCAATCTGTTTTGACATCAAGACTACCTTGTTTTGTCAACTGCTGGAGACAGATAAGGATGGCAGGTATGCAGCTTAGTGATCATTAAGTCTCAAGTTGTCTTGACATCTGCCAATAGCTAAAACACTTTAAGTCTGAATTATCTGTTCATTCACTTCTCTTGCTATTCAAGTTTAGTGACACAGCCAAAAAACACCACCACCTCCAACAAGAAAACTACATTGCAGGAAATGAAAAATTCATTTTTAGAAAAGCAAATTACTTCTTATTTTTTATTTATTTTTATTTTCTATGTATTGTTAAGTTGCTTTTGAAAAAAAAACTTTACTAAGCTAAATCAAAAATAAAAAATTTGGACACCTGGGTGCTTCAGTGGTTAGGCATCTGCCTTTGGCTCAGGTCATGATCCTGGGGTCCTGGAATCGAGTTCCACATCAGGCTCCCCGAAGGGAGCCTGCTTCTCCCTCTGCCTATGTCTCTGCTTCTCTCTTTGTGTCTCTCATGAATAAATAAATAATCTTTATAAAAAATAAATAAAAATTAAAAGTTTTACTTTAAAAAAATATTTATTTATTTATTTGAGAGAGAGCACATGCACTTGGGAGGTGAAGAGAAACAGAGGGAGAGAAAGAAAATTTCAAGCAGACTCCCCACTGAGCATGGAGCCTATATGGGGCTTGATCTCACAACACTGAGATCATGACTTGAGCCAGGATCAACGAAGAGTAAGGATGCTTAACGAACTGAGCTACCCAGGCAACCCCCAAATTAAAATTTTGTACTTAATAAGAGTGGATTCAGAGTGGGATTACATAGACATTTCAATACTCAGGTTCATTTGGTAATCTTTTATTTATAATCTTGGGTACCAATAATGTGCTTATAATTTGGGAAATCTCTTTAAAATTTGAAAAAAAATATTTAATTGAAAAATGCTATTTTAAAATAATTGCAGTGAATAATTATGTACTTGTACTATAAAGTTTAATAGAAAAAAATCTGCTTTTTTTCCAGCTTCATAGAATATTTAAGAACATAATTAAATACAGTACAAATTAGGTAATTATTTCTAAAAATAAATTAATTTTTCAAATAATTTTTTAATTTGTATTGCTAATGTTTCTCAGTTTTGGAATCACACTGTTGAAAGAAATAGATTTAAAGTGTTCTTTGGGGCAAAATTTAAGACTATAGATAGCATTCAAATATTGGAATAGCTGTGTTTGAATTCAGCTGTCTATGAAATTTAAATTTTGATTTTTAATAAGAGCCAATAGAAACATGGACAAAAGGAATGCCCATATACCTGGTCAAGGATTTCTTTGATCCAGCAAGGATCTGAGAAGTAATACATGTCTTGGTAAAAAAATTAGTTGCCAAAACCAAACTGTTTGAATATGAATATGAAGCAATTCTTCACTTAAAAGGTAAATAATGGGAGCACCTAGGTGGCTCAATGGTTGAGCATCTACTTTTGGCTCAAGTCATGATCTCAGGGTCCTGGGAACACATCAGGCTCCCTGCAAGGAGACTGCTTTTCCCTCTGCCTATGTCTCTGCCTCTCTCTGTGTCTCTTGTGAATATATAAATAAAATCTTTTTTTTTTAAAAAAAGTAAATAACACTGGGAAAGTAACTATACCTGTCTGAGCTGAATATCCTTCTCCATAAAATGCATCCAATATATATCTCACAGTGCTTTAATGAGGTATAGTTAAATTAAATGTGTAAAGTCCTTGGAAAAATGCTGGCACATATTTAATGTCAATAATTATTGCCCATTGATATTATTACCAGAGATAAATCCCTCAGAATTTTGCCAGAAGTGTTCCATAGAAAGAAATATAACATCATAGCATTACCTTTCAGAGTCATAATTTAGACTTTAAAGTAAAAATCAAATCTAAATATTACTGAAGCCAACAAACCATGCACTATTGTTTCTTAATGTTACATTATTTATATGTCCCTTATATTCAAAATTCCAGAGATGAAGGAAAATTTTATTTAAAAGGAAAATAGAATTTTATTTTAAAAATCTGAACTTTTTGTTGACAGAAAAAAGATGTTTAAGTGGTGTTGATTAAAAATATCCAGGGTACATTTCTAGATCTAAAGGAATAGTTTGTATCAAGCTAACTCTCTTAATGAGAAAAACTCAAAATCTGGAAGATATTATCTATCTATCCATCCATCCATCCATTAATATCAATATAGATATAAAGATATAAACCATATAAATAGATAAAATTATACAAATGGTATCATATATGTGTATATATATATATATATATAAAACATTTATATATAACATAGCATACATATTTACACACTCATATATACCACACACAATTAGGCTTCCAAGGGCGTTTTGGGCAGCAAAGATGAAAAAGCCAAAATTCCAGAAATAAGGAAAGCACAAAGAAATAAACCTCTCATCCGACATCATCTTTCTCCTTGAGGGTATTTCTGGTTCCCAGAGACAACAGATAAGCAGAACAGAAAGCATCAACTGAGAGGCTGAGAACCTGAGCAACTTAGTAAAGTCTGTGACAGTCTCTTCTGCCAAGGTCACAATAGAGGAGTTCTCAGCCTGTACAGTGAAAGCCCCTTATAAACAACAAGTTTTTAACTGGGACATTAAAATCATGAGCCATAATATTAGAGGTGGACTGGAAATAAATTAGTTCATACAAAGGCTTAAGCCCAGCTTTGAAGCAACTTAACTGATAATTGAGTTAAGTGAACGTAGTATCCCACTTCCCAGACGGCTTGCTAAAGCAAAAGTAAATCCTCACCCAAAGAAGATTACATCTTCCAAAACTTCACACTGTCTCCATTAAATACACAATGTCAAGAACTTAATTTAAAAAAAAAATGTATTAGGTGAATAAGGAGAGAAAACCAACTTGTCAAAAGCAAACAAAAAATATACAATAGAAAGAGATCAGTTAAAAAAAAAAAAAAAGAAAAGAAAGAGATCATTGGAGATCCAGATATTGGTGTTCTCAGTCATGAATCTTAAAATAGCTGTATTTAACTAAACATATGTTCAAGATTAATATTGATATGTTCAAAACTTAGAAATTAAATTAAAACAGATGAAACAAGAGAAACTCTGTAAATGATAAAAAAAGATGATAGGAATTAAGCACCCAAATGATGGGGCACCTGCGTGGTGCAGTAGGTTGAGCATCTGACTCTTGGTTTCAGTTCAGGTTGTGACCTTAGGGTCATGGGGTGGAGCCCTATATCAGGCTCCATGCTCAGTGCAGAGTCTGCTTGGGTTTCTCTCTCCCTATCCTTCTGCCTTTCCCCCCCCAGCACTCCCCCCAAATAAATAAATAAATCCTAAAAAAAAGAAGAAGAACCCAAATGATGGGTTTGTCAACAAATTAAGTTGAAGAAAAGATTAGTGAACTGGAAAATAAATTAAAGAAAATATCCAGACTGGAGCACAAAGAAGGAAAAGAGTTGAAGATGCAAAAACAAAAAATAAGTGAGACTATGCAATATAATGAAGAACATTTAAGACATTTGGAATTGGAGTGCCAAAGTGAGAAGCAAAAAAGAGTAAAACAGAAGACATAATTGAAAAGGAAATAACTAAGAATTTTCAAATGTGATTAAATACACCAAATACCAAACATGATAAATACAAAAAAAAAAAAAAAAAAAAAGTGACACTTGGGTACATCAGATCAAAATTTCTTAAAATCAACAGCAAATATAACATCTTCATAGAATCCAGAGAAAAAATATCCATTTTTAAAGAAGCAACAATAATCTTGAGAACAGGTTTCTCAACAAAAACAGTGATATTCAGAAAACAATGGACAATAATCTTTAAAGTGCCGCCACAAAATTTCTAACACCAGGGCACCTGGGTGGTTCAGTTGGTTAAGCATCTGACTCCTGGTTTCCACTCAGGTCATTATCTCATGGGTCAAGAGATCGAGCCTATCAGGCTCCACACTCAGCAGGAAGCCTGCTTGAGATTCTCTCCCTCTCCCTCTGCCTTTCCTCCTTCCTATCTCAAATAAATAAATAAATCTCTAAAGAAAAAATTTCTAGTACCAACGTAGAATTTTATACCAAGTGAACATATACCTTAAGATTGACAAAATAAATAAGTAAAATCTCAGATAACATAAAACATAGTTCCAGCATGCCTACACCAAAGAAAGGAAGTTCAGACAGAAGATAAATGAGCCCAGATGGAAGCACTGAGATGCAGGAAGAAAACAAATGAAAAAAGATAATATATGGGTAAATATAAATGATTGTAGGCTATGTAAACAATTATAATAATATCTCGTTAGATTTAAAATACAGATGTAAGGACACCTGAGTGGCTCTGTTGGTCAAGCATCTACCTTTAGCTTAGGTCATGATCTCCAGTCTTGGATTGAGCCCATATTGGCCTATCTGCTCAGCAGGGAGTCTGCTTCTCCTTCTGTGCTCTTTTTTTTTTCCTCTCTCTCTCTCTCAAATAAATATTTTTTAAAAAAATTAAAATAAAATACAAGTGTAATTAAAATAAATGTCACCTGTAACACAAATTATATACATTAAATGGAAGATTTCTAAGGTTCTTGGGTAGTCCAAAACTTCTTAAGACTACTAAAAGAAGAAATAGATTTTAACATACCTCTTCCAGGATCTAATAGTACAATATGACAAAAGTTCAGCTTAAAGTATAGAAAACTTGCACATGATGAGCCAACTTGACCTAACTGATATAGATATAGAGCATTGTTATATAACAATTGTATTCAAATATATGCTGAACTATTACCAAAATTGTCTATATGGTGAGCTATACAGCAAATTTCAAAAAAAATTTAAAGTTTTGAAATAATTCAGAGTTCATCTCTAATTATGGTGGAATTAAACTAGAAACAGACTTTGTAAAGAGATACTCTAAATGATGCCCATTTATTTGTTAGCAAAGCAATACATTTTTTAATTTTAATTTTGTAATACAGTTTTTCATTTTAAACCCAGTATAGTTAACATACAGCATTATATTAGATTCAGGTGTACCATATAGTGATTCAGCAATTCTATACATTCCTCAGTGCTCATAAGTGTACCTATGTCACTATCCCCCCATCTCCTCCCCTCTGGTAACCATCAGTTTGTTCTCTATAGTTAAGACTGCTTTTTAGTTTGTGTCTCTTTTCCCCCTGCCTTTGTTTGTTTTGTTTCTTAAATTCCACATGTGAGTGAAATCATACATTGTCTTTCTCTGAATGATTTATTCTGCTTAGTATTATAATCTCTAGCTCCACCCATACTGTTGCAAATGGCAAGATTTCATTCCTTTTTATAGCTGAATAATATTCCACTGTGTCTCTCTATCTATCATCTATCTATCTATCATCTATCTATCTATCTCTTGTTTATCTATTCACCTAATGATGATGGACATGTGGACTGCCTTCATAGTTTGGCTATTATAAATAATGCTGCAAAAAAACGTAAAGATGCATATACCCTTTCAAATTACTGTTTTTGTATGCTTTGGATAAATACCTGGAGGTGAAATTACTGGATCATAGAGTAGTTTTGTTTTCAATTTTCTGGGGAACCTCCATACTGTTTTCCATAGAGGCTGTAACAGTTTGCATTACCATCAACAGTGCACAAGTGTTCCTTTCTCTCCACATCCTTGCCAATACTTGTTGTTTCTTGTATTTTTTTTTATTTTAGCCATTCTTAAAGGTGTGAGGTGATATTTCATTGTAGTTTTGATTTGCATTTGCCTGATGATGAGTGATGTTGAACATCTTTTCATGTGTCTTTTTTCCATCTGTATGTCTTCTTTGGAGAAATGTCTATTCATATCTTCTGCCCATTTTTAAAAATTTTTTAAATTTATTCATGATAGTCACACAGAGAGAGAGAGAAAGAGAGAGGCAGAGACATAGGCAGAGGGAGAAGCAGGCTCCATGCACCGGGAGCCTGACGTGGGATTCGATCCCGGGTCTCCAGGATCCCGCCCTGGGCCAAAGGCAGGCGCCCAGGGATTCCCTTCTGCCCATTTTTTAATTGCATTATTTGTTTTAGGTGTTGAGTTGTATCAGTTCCTTATATATCTTGGATACTAACCCTTCATTGGTTTTGTCATTTTTAAATATCTCCTAAAGATATTTGGCTGCCATCCTAAGGCTGTCTTTTTATTTTAATTTTATTGGCTATTTCCTTTGCCGTTCAGTTTTTTATTTTGATGTAGTCCCAATAGTTCATTTTTGGTTTTATTTCCTTTGCCTTAGGAGATGTATCTATACACTTCTAAATAACACATAAGCTTAAAGAAATTACAAGATAATTTTAATATATTTTGAACTAAATGGCAAGGGATTTATGACATTTCCAAATATGTGGAATGAAGCTAATGTCATGCTAATGGGGAAATTTTGAGCTTTCTAGAGGCTAAGAGCTTAGAATTATAACAAATTTTTATATGCATTGCAAGAAATTAGAATATTGAAACTAAGGACAGTAGAGGGTGAGGAATAATAATAAAAGCATTATTTAATGAAATAAAAATACAATAGAGATAATCAAACCAGCCAATTGTTGCTTATTTGAAGGGTATTTAAAGTGTTGAAATCCTGACACGATTCATCAAGAATTAAAGAGAGAAGATGCAATAAACAATATAAGAAGTAAAATGATAAATGCATATGTATATACATATATATATACACAAAAAAGTATATTTAAGAATGTCATAGAGATGTTTTTCATAAAAGCATCAAATTTTGAAAAGGTCATAAATAGGAAAGATCAATAAATTGTGGAATATTCCTACAATGGAATACTCTACAAGAATGAGAATAAAAAATTACAGAACATTTTTTTACATGGATAAATTCAATCTTGGCTTCTTTATCTTCACTGCCTACATAGCCCTAGGATGCTTGGATTGTCTGTGTATGTGTGTGTGTGGGTAAATATATATTTATAATGTCATATACAAATGTTATATATATTTATATATAATGCCATGTGCATATTTAAATTTATTTATATACCTTTATTCATATTCCACATGTTTGGATTGTTCTCATCAAGAGAATATCCTGAACAAATTGTCACCTTATATCCAGAAGCATATTCTGGACTACTTTTACTCTTATTTTATTTTATTTTTTAGACTATTTTTAATGAATACCACTTGGATATATAGCTTCCTTGAAAATTATAAAATAAAATTATCTTTTTATCTAAGTAAAACTTCTAGAATTTTAAAAATAGGAAATATGATAAATGATGTAATCACAAACAATGCTCAAACAATACAAAAGGCAGAAATTGAAGAATATCTATTGTATGACTAGTTATATATATTTTTGTAAGGGAAAAGTAATTTGGTTTTAAAGTCTGATTACCCCTAGCATAGGAGCAAAAAGAACACTTCTTTGTTAGTGGAAATTATTTCTTGATATAGGTTATGGTCACATGATAGTATTTTGTGAAAATTTATCAGTGGGATCAATTATGATGTGAGGACTTTTGTGAATTGGAATTATACCTAAAAACCTTCATTAAAAAAGAAAAAAGGTTCAGAGTATTATGCTTCTTAATGATGTCAAATGACAACATCGGTTATAACAAAAATAAGAAAACGTATATATAAAATCTATTTGACAAAATTCTACTTTGATTCAAACCTTAAATCATCACTCTGTTTTCTAAGCAACATTATAAATATGAGCTTCAAGCCAACTAAAGTATCATTATAATGACTATATGGAGCACAATGCTATCAAAATATGGAAAAACTCATATTTGCTATTTTGTCATTATTATTTTAAAATAAATTTGATATATAATCATGGAAAATAATTTATATTATCCAAATTTTGCAAATATGTATAATATATGCATACTCATATATGCTATATGTTTCTGTATGCATTTGCATGTATGTATAGATATACATATGACGTATATGTGCGTGCATGCATATGTTTACATATACATATATAGAGTATGTTTGTGTGTATATGTATACACATACAACATTCACAAATGGATATACATATGGTACAGGAACATGCCTTATTCTTTTCTGCAAATTGTTATTTTCACTAAACAAACACTTAAAATGCTTTATGTTAACTAAGATCTTCACTTTCATTTTTACTGATTTATTTATTTGTCTGTGGAAGAGGTGCTTTAAACATCTTCTCCAGCACCTACCATACTAGCATCATTGCTCAAATAAATATAATATGGTAGTATTGTATAACAATTGTACCCTTGTATAAGTGCATTTATTATATGTGCCATTCAGTTGCTCAGTTTTTCTTCTCAGGACTTGTTTTACATCTAAGTTTCTTCATGTCATCTCTTCTGTTTTTGTCTCCTTGCCACATGGCACTCCATAGTGTTCATCAACCACACTGTAGTCACAGACGCTTATGGTGATGGGCATCCAGGTACTGCCTCCAACTTCCCAAGCCACAAATTACACTGGAAGAAAATCGAAAAAAACAAAAAAGCAACCAGTTTCATGCATACCCATACGTGGACCTGAATGAGAATTTTTCTTAACATATATTCCTGAATGCAGAACCACTGGTTTATTTCGCATACATATACTTAATTTATCTAAATTAATTATCCGTATTGCTCTCCACAATGGCTACCTCAGTCTATATTCTTCCAAACAGGTCATGAGGGTTTCCACATTATCACATTACCATTTGTACTTGGTGTCACCCAGCTGTTTAGATTTCTGTGATTTAATAGATAAAGTGATATTGTTATTTTAATTTGAATTTCTTTAACTGGTACATTTTCAGATTCTGCTTAAGTACATTGCCTATCTACATCTTTGTCTATTTTCCTCTTGGAATGGACATACATTGATGATTTGCAGAAGCTCCTTATATATTCAAGATAGTATTTTTTTATAGTTTTTGATACTGCAAATATCATCTCACATGCTGTTTCCTATCCCTTAAACTTTTGCATGGTATTATTAATATCAAATCCACATTTTTTATTGTAATCAAATCCATTTTTCTTATGGATTTGACATTTGAATGTTTTTTAAAGTTGTTCTATAACCCAAAATGATTAAAATTAACTCTTATTTTCATTCATTAACTATATAGTTTTACCTTTCACATGTATTTCCCTTTTCACATTGACCTACATAGAATCTATGTGGTATAGAACTAGCATGCAATTAATTAGCATGCAATTAATGACTGCTCAGATCTAAAAAGACTGTCTTATTATGCTCAATGATTATATTTTCATGGAGTTGCTAGATCAATGTATATATATGTTTTCTCTTTGTGTGGATTGATATTGTCAAACTGCCCACCAAAGTACTGTTCTGTGATATCTAATAAAAGTACGCCTTATATTTCATTTATACATTCATTTATAAATTTATAGACAATCAGAAGTTATCTACAATTTGACAGTCTATTGTGCTATTAAATTTTTGTAAATTAAAATATTTCATCCATCACCTACGCTAAAGGTTGAACTCTGTTTTTATTTGAAATCCCTACATTTTCTTGGCATTCTTTAATGTGTCATATTATATCTGATACTATATTCCATTTAAAAATGAAAGGAGAAGATGGTGGTAGAATGGTGGCAGGCATGTGAAAGAAAATAAAACCTTTTGAAAATATGGTAATTCAGTATTCTATTCTTCCTTCTGGGAAGAGATAAATAAAAATGGACATCTGAATACTATATATTAAAATCAGAAACATGACTTGCAAAGTGATTATCTAAACCTAAATAAAATCACAATTAATTTTTGTAAATGATTTCACCAAAGGGCTCCTGTCTTATCAAATAGAGTGATGGTAATTATTACCAAATATTTTGAAGGTAGTTGACTGTAATTTTGGCCCAAAACAAAGTATTTGCTAAAACTAGAAAGCATTTAGCAGTTGGTCTCCTTCTGAAAGACAGATTTTAAATTATTGGTGGGGAAAAACATACTTGGCATATAAATATTTCACTAGCTCATTTTTAAGCAAAACTAAGCATTTTATTTCAGGACAGGAAAAATCTCCTGCATGAATGGAGTATTTAGTGGCTGAGCTAAAATGACAGTACTGATATTTTTATTTTAATAATATGTTGGCCAGGGTGTGAAGTGTAGGTACTTCCATTCATTGCTGGAGTGTTGTTAAAATGATCTATAATCTCTAGACTAAAACTTGGCAACACATCCAATACTCTAGATATAGGATGTTAGTTAAAAATTGCGGGGGTGGTATTATTAAGGAGAATATTTATACAAAGAGAAATTATTAAAAAGTTATTAATAAAAAAGTTTTAAAAATGAACACTATACACATTTTGCTTTTTTACTCTCTAGGGATCAGAAAGGTATACATTCTGTACCACTACTCTATTAATATCAATCATGAAACAATATTTATGTCCCAAGTGTGTTATTTTCCTCTTTCCTTTGTACTTTTTAATAATTTCAGATTTGAAATAGACTTGTATTGATTAATTATTTTTACTTTATTAAGCTCTCCTTCCAAGAATAATTTTTAACAAGTTCATTGTATTCCTTAACCATATTTTGCAATGAATGTTTGGAAAAAAAAAACCAACAAATTTCTAAGGTTTTTGGTTTCATTTGTACCACACTCTCCTTTTATATCACATTCTCTCAATTCCTGTGTCTGTTATATTGATTCATTTCTCATTAGGTTGGAATATGTCCTTAAGTAATTTTTTTCACCAAAGTTTCAGAGTGGTCTATTTTCTGGGACCCTGTGGTCCTGAAAGTATCTTTTATATCTCACATCTGAGTAAGTCATGTTTCTCTTTATTTAAAATCTTGGATGACAAGTTTCACCTCCAAAACACAGTAGTTGTGGTTCCCTTGGAGTGAAGAAGCACTTATGAGGACCCGAAATTTATGCTGGATTTACCTCTCCTTTCTTCTCTGTAATCTTGTTTTTAACTGTGCTAAGGTTCATAAAATTTTTCTGTTATTTTTTCTTCAAATGCTGACTTTTCATTAGAATAAGATTGGATGTAATCTCTTTCCTTTGATATTTTTACCCCAGGCATTTGGTGAGTCACTTAATCTGAAGATTCACTGTTTTCTTGACATCAAAGAAATTTTCTTCTATTGTTTCTCATTATTGTTTCCTCATCTGTTCTGTTTTTTCTGCTTGTAATTCCTCTCCATTTTCAACTTGTACCCACATCCTGAAATGATCTATTTGTAGACCAATTTGAGACTTTCTTTTTCTCCTCCATTATCTAGAAGAAAACACAGGGAGGATTTATGGAAGGAGAAGCAGTGTTTGTCATCAATGATCTCTTAGTGCTAACATTAAAGGTAATTCAGAAATGTCAAAACTTTTAAATTGTACATGGGCATTTTTGAAGATGTCTACAAAGAACATATATTACTTTTTTAGGATAAGAAAAATTAGTTTCAAAAATAAAGGAAGCACATGAACAGAAAGACATAAAAACTACAGGGATAGCCTTTCATTTCAATAATTAGTGACCAAGTCCAGCCACACTAATATGGATGCTTGTGTTTCACAATCTGAGAAAGCTATAAGATACTGTAAATGATTTAGTGATCTTATTAATCATGGTTATAATATCAGAAAACAAACCTGTGGGTAAAGGTAGAGAAGAGAGATTATATTGCCTGAAGAGATAACATTAAAGTGAGCTCAAAAAAGACTTTTTTCAGTGTAAAGGAGGCTTTCATATTGAAGTCATATATTTCCAACCTATAATTTCCGCTGTTAATAGAAAGTTTTGGGTTTGATATCTTTCCCCCAACAATGAGGATTAGATTACAGAAACCTCCCACAGTAAAAAACTTGACAATTAAAGTAATTTATAATTTGACTTGAAAAATAAAATTGCAATATGTCCCCAAAAGCCATCAAAAATTTATTTTAATACAATAAAATAATAATGACAACACAGTAAATAATGACAGTTAAGTTTATACTAATGGACCTTGTACCTTTAATTTCCACTTACTCTTCCTGACACTTCTAGATTTTTTTCAGAATCTCCCTCTGATTATTCAAATATATTAAAGTGGTTTTACTTTGTTGCACTAGTAGCCATGTTTATGGTGATAGATTTTTCTGTGGAGTAGTGTTTTTTCCCTATGTCCAGGTTTTCCCCAGTGATTGAAGCTCTTTGGATTTTAAGATCTGGCATTCTGTGACCAGCCCCTATCACACTGGATCTTGTCTCCATCAGCAATTCTTGGATTAGTTTCACCTTCTTCCTTCTTATAGATGATTCCACGTTGTGGTTCTAAGAGTTTCTCTTGGTTTTTCTTTAGTTTGCATATCTCTTTGTTTCTGATCTTGAAATCTTTTTTCTATACCAGCCCTTTAGCTGCTGGGTCAGGCTTTTTGGCACTGCCCACAAATCTATACATAGTCTCAGCTCAGGCCACTTTTCCTGCCATGCCAAGTGCCCAATCAGATAAACTGCTCCAAGCTCTGCCCATGGGAATTACTTAGCTCACCTGTGCCTTTCAAGCCATGCTTTACTGTGGCCATAATGCAGCCAAACTTCCATTTTGGCTTACGCACATGTACCAAGATGACCTCTCTTACAATAATTTTGGGGGTTTGTTTCCTCCTTCAGCTTATCTCATAGGATCCTCCATACAGCCATCAGTAAGAGTTGAGATAGAGACACTGGGCTCTCCTGAAGCTGATGTGTGCTCTCTGGTTCTGCTTCAGCACTACCTCAGGTGTTCTATTTCCATGTTATGATAGAATCCTGGGCTGCCTGTCTGATGAAGATACAACTCTGACAGAACCAAGATCATGATGGAAGTTCTGGATACATGGTTACTTGTTCTCAAACATTTTGTCTCTTCCAGGACACAATAGTAGATATTAATGTTTAATTCTTCACTGCAAATGACAGGTCCCCATTGTAGTTCACCAGTGCCCCCTGCTCTATGATTCTCCCACTGGGATTGGTCATGACTTTTTCTCTGTATGACTTTTCACTCCTGACACCTGACTGTGTGGCCCAAGTGGCAGGAATGCTTTCACTGCAGCCTGCACCTGGGGTAGATCCTTTTCTTATAGCAGGAATGGCTCAAAGATAACAGAAGATAGATAAAGATTATGTTCCCAGTTGTGTGAAATTTGTCATTTTGATGATGCGTATTAAGCAGTACCCTCATTGGCTGCCCATTCATTTCAGCTATAGGAGACTGTCCCTATTTTATCCAATTAACAATATCCACAATTATGTGTGAGACAGGGCCCCTTGGTTACCACCGGGATCTGTCACTACACAACCATCCCTGCATCCTCAGGGTTATGTACCACTTGGTATCAGGTGATTGGGACTCTACCATTTCCACTGTTCTCAATGAACAAGCTTCATGTCAGCCCTAAGAGGAGAGTCCCCACTGAAGTTGATCGCAGGTACCTTTCTCACTAGCACATATACAGCAGCCTTGTGAATCCTGAGTGCTCTGGGCCTTGCTGTGGGATATGGTCTTACATACTCTCCAGCATAGCCACTTGGCTGAGCTTTTAAGTCCCTTTCCCTACCACATACCACAACTGCGCAACTTTGCAACTTTACTCAGTGTGAAGTTCATCTCTTTCTCCAGGCTTCTAAAAGTCAATTTCCCAAAAGCTTGCCTCATCCTTTGGTGTTAAATCCCATATCCAAACCTAAGGAGCCACTCTCCTCACCTATTCCTATGTTCCAACACTTCCCTAAAGCCAACACCCTAAAGTCAGCACCCTGAAGGGGCTGTAAATAAAAGCTAACTGTGTTCCTTGCCACTGAATGGCGAAGTCTTCCTTGAAGGAAGTTCTCAGAGGCACAATCCATGGCTGCTGGAGCTAGCAAGGTCTCCCTTTGAGAACTTATTAAGAAACATAAGCTTTATAGGATTCTTCACCCATTTTCTCCAAGGCACATGCTTATTGAGATACACAGTGAACAAAATAGCCCAACACCACACATTGTTCTCTTTCTATCTTAGGACTACATTATATAATTTATTTATTACTTATTTTTTGTTTTCTTTGTGTGTAGCTTTTGTTTTGTTTTGTTTGTTTTTGAGAGAGAGAGAGGGATCCCTGGGTGGTGCAGTGGTTTGGCGCTTGCCTTTGGCCCGGGGCGAGATCCTGGGGACCTGGGATCGAATCCCACGTCGGGCTCCCGGTGCATGGAGCCTGCTTCTCCCTCTGCCTGTGTCTCTGCCTCTCTCTCTCTCTCTCTCTCTCTGTGACTATCATAAATAAATAAAAATTTAAAAAAGAGAGAGAGAGAGAGAGAGAGAATCTCAACTAGGCTTCACATTCAGCAAGGAGCCCTACATGGCACTCCATCTCAATATCTTAAGATAATAACTTGAGCTGCTTAACCAACTGAGCCACCCAGGCACCCCAAGAAAGACATTATCTAAGTGTTCAGAACTTAAATATATGCTCATGTGATTCAACTGTCACACAAATACAAAAACTAAAATTATTTTCTCCAACATTATTCATTAACTACCCAGAGTTCTTTACTACTATACATCCCAAATCTCGTATCTCAAAATCAAGAAAATTAAGTCCCTAGATGGGACCATAATGCTTACCAAATCAATTTTCACATTTTACAAATGAAACACAATTTCAACTCAATTAGCTAACTACAAGTGGAAAACGTAGTTCTTAGGATTGAGGGTTGTTGTATTTAGCAAATAAAAATGCAGGATGCCCAATGAAATTTTCATTCAAGATAAGCAACAAATAATTTTTTTGGTGTAAAGTATATCCCATGCAATATTTGGGACAAACTTATACTAAAAAGATATGCATTATTTATCTAAAATTCAAATTTAACTGGGGCCTTGTCTCAAATGTATGTCTCTTGTTTTGTATGTTACCTGGCCACTCTACCCATGCTTCAAGGTCACTACATCCCCTCATCACGTACAGCTTCCACTCTCAGATTCTCCGAGGCTGTTACAAATTTCTGTTGTGCATTAAAACTGAAAGATGCTGTGTGCTGGGCTACAGATAAGAGATTACCAAAGATAATACAACAGAGAAAGGCTACACACACATGGGCTTTGTAAAAACAAACAAACAAACAAACAAACAAACAAAACAAAACAAAAAACACTGTAAAAACGGTGTTATTCAAAAAACACACACTTGCTCAAATACTCTGTGTGATGTGCCTTGCTACTGCTGAGGTCAGTGCTTTTCACTCTGCAGATCATGATTTGCTAGAGGGCTGAGAAATCAATTTAGAGGATCATGACCCATATTTTTTTTTCTTCAAGGAAATGGGATAGACTGGAACAGAAAATGCCATCTTATAATTTAATGCAGTAAGAGTAAATATTTAGTGAAAGTTTTGTTTCCATTATATATCTGTGCATGTGTATTGGATCACACTATGGTAAGCCCAGGGAGGGTAACAGCAGATGGAGCCGAACTCAGCCATAAGTACTGGCTGTTGTTCTTTTCCACAGTTTCCACCAGGTCTCAAAGCCTATGGCCATACTAATGGATACGGCCACTGACTACATCACACACTGACCATCCCCATTGGTAAAGGAAAAGGGGGGTGTCTCCTAAGACACAAAGGCACTTATGACAAGTAGGTACAACCCTGAGCTTTTGAAACATTCTTAAGCAGCAAGCAATGCATCTCCAAGCTTAATGGCTAAGATGCAGTGGACTGTGAAGGTCAGGGAAAGTCAGGGCAGAGTTTCGTGACCATTAGAATGAAGTCACATGTGAATTTAACTTCCAGGTTAACTATAAACACTTCTTGTAGAGGGAATACATTATTGATTCCTCTGGGCTACAATTCTTAAACACACAGTGTTGAAAGACATTCCTTCAGACTTCTGTGCTTTAAAATACCGAAAATGCTTAAGTTTTATTTTCATTCCATTAGATAGCAAAACATGACATCTTACTCATGTTAAAAGAGTATACTGATTATTAATATTGGTATTGTTTTCCCTACTGGAGCAACATTTTAAAGAGGAACCTGGTTAAAAAAAAATAAAGAAAACAATTCAAGACATGGAAAAAGTTTGTGATGTGACTCACTTAGTGTCAGCATGAACTTTCTTGGAAGCTCTGCCCAGTACCCTTGACCAATGGGCTAGACTGCTTTTTTCCAGCTTGTAGAGTTACCCGCCAGAATCAGAAAATACTTGATACTCATTTTTCTGTAATTTTTTCTTTTCAAACATGTTGGGGTTTTAAGTTATAAAAAGTGATCAAGGAGCACCTGGTATCTTCTTCCTTCAAATCTACCACATCTGATTTAGTTAAACATAACAAAATAATGCCCAGTTGCACCTTTTGTTGGGTGTTTTTATTGTTGATGTTATTTGTCCATTTGGTTTTCTTTAAAAAAAAAAAAAATCCCAAAGTTGAAGCTACATCAGAGAAAAACTCCTGCCTTCCATGAAGGTACCTTAACCTGTACAAAAAATAAGTAAGTACTTATTTTTTTATTTATTTACTTAAATAAATCCCTGAATTATATAAACTATCAACTACATCAAATCATGCATACCATCTCAATTGAGAGCAATAACATGTTGAAGTAGGATAAAGGAATGAAATTATCTCTATCAAAGGAAAGTGAAAAAAATGGACTTGGCTTTTCTATTTCCTATATCTGTAAAGATTATATAAAGTAGAATGAAGAGTCCAAAGAATGACATGCAGGAGTAACCCTGTGGCCATGTCTTTGGGATACATTTTGTCCACTTAGACTAGGTCTTGTTTTTAAGGGGGCAGAGAGAGGTAGCATGGATGGTTGTAGCAGGAAAAGAAATAGCTCTACTCCACAATGTTTCAGACATCTTTAGAACTGAGCATTTTTGCACCGGGCAACTTCACATTTGCTGAGGAAATATTCTAGAAAATGAATAAGAAATAAATATCCTCAGATTAATGCTATATAAATACATTTGCTATAGGTTTCATTAAATATTCATGGTACACACATGTACAGGTCAAATTACCTTTAAATATTAAATTTCTTTCTAGTGGTTGGGGATTTCAGATTTATTCAGTGTTTATAAGGAGTGGGGATGGGACTCATGCATTATTATCTGCCAGCAAATTCAGCTGCTGGTTTAACTGGGTCCCTAAGGTTAGAAGGGACTTAACTCACAAAAATGTGGTATAGCCTCAAGTGTCTTGTCTCCGTCCTAAAAAATCACACCTGGAATTTAAAGATACACTAAAAACATAAGTATTTTTACATGTACTTTAAGGAAGAAATGGATTGTTTTGTGCCTCCTGCACAATGTGCCTGAGACACGTTATGCTAATCTCATTTGATACAACTAGACCACAGCCAGAGTAAGAATTTCTATCCTTCCAAATGATGCAAGCGATGAAAGACAGGTTCTGAGAAACATCCTAGATTGCATGTGATCTCAGAAAAGGGCAGAAACTGGCTGGAAACCTGGTTCCTCAAGGTCCAGCATTCAAGTGTGTCTCTGGTCATGGCAAGTGTCACAGTGGGCACCTGTGTCACAACCTTCTCCAAGCATTAACAACATGAACTTAAGCATCGGGTAACTTTTCCTTTATGTACCTCAGTGGGGGAAGCACTCTGAATTAGAACCAGTTCTGCCTCTCCCCACCGGGGGTACATTTGTGTATTTCCTATTGACCTGATTTTTTTTTTCCATCAAGGATAAACCAGGAACAATGTTTCAGGGCCTGCCTACCTCATAGTAGATTTGGAGGATCAGCTGAAATATTACATGGGCCTGTGGTATGGAAAATACCAAGTCTAAAACAAATGCAGGCATTGGGAGGGTCTCATCACCCATCCTCTGGGCCTAGACGGTCCAGAACCTCACATCCATTCAGCACAACATCTAGTGTCCTCTCAGTATAGATGATATCCAGGTTCCTTCCCAAAATCCCATCTCCACTTTGCCTCCTACCAAGCTTTTCCATGTTTCTGTGAATAGGCCTCACATAGTCACTGAACCGCTTGCAGAGTATGGAAAAAATGCATTCAGTGCACAGGTTTAAATGCATTCCTAAATTGGCCAAACAATTTATCATCCAAACTACGACATTTTTGAGTGTTACTAATGATGATGCTAGGGCAGCAGGTGTAAATCAGGACTGTCCCAGGCAAGTAAAAGGAATGATCATTCCACATATACCCCATCATAAAACCATACTACTTCATCCTCCATGCACCAATATATTTTAGGAACTATATCCTGATTTAAAAAAAAAAAAACAGACACAGTTGGATTGTTTGTGTGTACTGAAAGTGTTATTTTGATAAATGCAAAAATGTTAAATATGCCACAAAATGTCTAAGCCTGTTTTCTTTTATTTTTTCATGCCAATTAAAATTGTTTTTTATGAGAATTCTGGGAATAGTCTAGAATTCTCTGATCCTCAGAGAAGCTCTCTCCATAGCTCTCGATGTGATCTTCCAGTGCAAGATCAAAGCAGTTCTGTCTACTGTAGGGCTGAAACTCTCTGGGCACTCTCCAGCCAGTGTCTCCTCAAATTCAACACTCAAAACACCTAAGACAGGTTCCCTTGCCTGGACTAGGGACAAGAGGTGGTTCCACCATCTTTGTGTGAACATAGCACAGTGTGATACTTTGCAACTCTTGAGCTATATGTAAAGCAGAGGGAGAAGAGATGTAAATCAGATTTAGGGCCAGAACCCCTGTCTGGGGGCACTTCCAACAGCCTCTGTTGCCTCTGATTTCTCACACTGCACGGGGTAGGGTGCACAAACTGCAATGTCAAAGAGAACTCCAGGAACAGGGCAGAGAGCCAGGCACCTGAGCCTGGGCTGGCAGCATGGAAGTAGCTCCTGGGGAAGGGAAGGTGACAAGGAAACATGCTGGTTCCCCATCTGACGCTTACCTGCAGCACCATCTGGAATATCTACTCTGATACGGGAAGTCCCATGGCCTCTGGGAGAAATGAGAGCTCTCTGCCACAACCCCACAGACCCCGAGAAGACTCTGGAAGAGCAGTCACAGTTCCTGGTTCATCAAAACCTACTGGGCCCAAGAAGACTTGCAAGAATCCTCCAGCCGACTCTGATTGCTATACTTGTGTAAAAACCTCTCAAACAACTGCCTCTTTTGCCTGGTTGAATGAATTACTCCACACCCACACCCACATTAACATTTACACACCCATGCATACGCACTCCATGTATAATGCCTCCATAAATTAAGGCCTGAATTTCACAATATCGTGAGACCCCCTCCCTTCAGCATAGAGTGCATCTTCATGGAGAGAAAGTCACTCAGAATCATCCAAATTCTGATTGGTGTTATAACAAAAATGCAATAAGGTGGCCTGAGAGATGTGATGTGAGGAGCCCTGCAGCACCAGAAGGTCATGAGATGGTCCCCAAGGTTATGTGTGATGATGTGTCAGAGGATCCTTGTGGCAATGGGGCACACGGAGGTTCCTGGATGCCCTGATACCCTTGATCAGCCCTTCATGTCACTAGGTAGTGTCTCTTTTCTGTCTGATTTACCTGTGCCGCTGACTTCCATAGCAGAAGTAGAGCTGTTACAAGTCACAGTCACGATGGAACTTTGCTGGGCCCTCAGGCCACTGAGCAGCCAAGACACCACCCAAGTGACTAGTGAAGAAGGGAGAACCTTCTGTTTGTCTGGGCTACTGCCTTTACGATATCTTTGTTATCATAACTTAACACGCATTGAATTAACACTGGTGTTCCACACATACTTTATCTTTTGTCTTTTTTTTTTTGTCTTTTTTTTATTGGAGTTCGATTTGCCATATCCTTTGTCTTTAAAATAGGGTCTTATTATCCCATTTACA
Source organism: Vulpes vulpes (assembly GCF_048418805.1). Lineage (NCBI taxonomy): Eukaryota > Metazoa > Chordata > Mammalia > Carnivora > Canidae > Vulpes > Vulpes vulpes. The sequence continues at coordinate 92,702,822 of NC_132793.1, read as the reverse complement.
CATCAGAAAACTGAATTTGAAAAGGTCAAATTGCATTCTTAATTCACAAAACTGTTACACAGAATAGTCCATGTTTAAGGACCCTTTTTTTGACAAGCCTACGTTTGGAAAATTTGCGTAAACAATTGGACATTTCTCTTAAAAATAAATATAAATAAATATTTCTAGTTATTATTGAAAATCATTTTGGTTTTTCAAAAAGACAGAATAAAAAGTAGACTAATTCAGCGTTCATCATTAAGTTTTCAAACTGCCATGAAATGAGGGGGAAAAATGAGTAATTTATTATGTGTAACGGGCATGTTGTAAAATAACTTATATTATCTTTAAATGTGGATTATAGCTAAATCAAGGTGAGGACCATAAAGAATCACAATGTTGATGGCCTTGTCTGGCAAATAAATTACCTAAAGAAAATTCTAAAAAAGAAAAAAAAAAAAAAGAAAAGAAAAGAAAATTCTAAGAAAAATCTATGGCCAAATACGTGTTTTCTCCAAAACTAAAATATTCTCTTCTCATAGACTTTAAACTTCTTAAATACAGAAGTTCTGTCAGATTAGTCTTTTTATCTACAAAACTCCTCACACATTTCTGAGCAAAAAATAGATGCTTAAAATATGCTTATTCACTTAAATAATATCCCACTCCCAGTTTTAGCCTCTGAGAATAAAAAGTATTTGCATAGTGTTTAACAATTTATAAATCACTTTTATAAATGACATTTTCAAGTACAATTACTGTGATTATCTCTCATATGAAGCATAGAAGCTAGAACTAAAAAAACCTGTAAAGTTTCCCAAGTAGACATGGCTTTTAAAAATTGTATCTTGGGGTGCCTGGGTGGCTCAGTGGATTGGGCATCTGCTTTGGCTTGGGTCATGATCCCAGGGTCCTGAGATCGAGCCTCGCATTGGGCTCCCTGCTTAGCTGGGAATCTGCTTCTCCCTCTCCATCTGCCCCTCCCCTGCTTGCACTCATGCATGTGCACACTCTCTCTTTCTCTCACATGCTCTCTCGCTCAAATAAATAAATAAATATTTTTAATTGTGTTTTAATAAGTCAGCATGCATCTTTTGACTCCAGACCCTACCATCTTGTTTGTATGCAACTGTACTTTCTTGAATAAATGGATACACCAATCCATCAGTCAATGAAACTATTGGAAAACAAGCTGTAAAATCATGTTGTAAAGCAACCAGTTAATTGATGATCAGTCCCAAGGTTATTATTTATGTGTTCTTAATTATTATTATTTTTTCAAACAAGAATGAGGCAGATGAAAAGCAAACATAAAACAAACAAAACATATACTCCACCAAAATAGTAGTCACGTTGTCACCAAAGGGTATGTGTGTATCTTTGCACTCAGAAAGGTTTAGAAGTGCTTGCTTCATGAAAAGGGTTCATAAAGAGCTACATAGTTTGGCACCAGAGTCCAAGTGGTTCCTTGTTGGCGATGGCCATTGTCATAAGGCTGAATTTAACTTGAGAAGTATTGCATGCCATCTGGCTCCAAAGAGCAAATCTATTTTTATAATATCAAATTTGCAATAAGGGAAAACAACACACATGCTCAGAGTTGGATGAGCTTCCATTTTTAACACGACTGACTTTCATTCATCTTCCTGGGGGCCCCGAACTGGGTGGGCTCTTTTACTCTGCTTCAGGTTTTATCTCTGTTAAAGTTGTATGATTAGAATCCCCAAGTCACTGAACAAACAAGGTAGGATTCTCTATAACAGACCTTTTGTTCATATACATTTCACTGGCTCTTGCTGGAGAAGTCAGAGAGTGGCTATCATCTCCATGCTAATAATATCCTTCAGTAAATGATAAAGTCAAGTCCAAAGTAAACCAAGAAGCTTTATCAGCATGTCAAAGCTATCCCCTTACAGCTCTGTACTTGCCAACTGTGCATCCTCTTCCTAGACACAGACTCGATGCACATTAAAAGGCACTTAGCAGAGTGGGTGTTTGTTTGCCAAAGGAGAGCAGGCTGCCCTCTGATTCCAGCCACCCTGGTTGTCACTCTCATCAGAGGAAGAGAGGTATACTTTACAACTAGACCCCTTCCTTGATGATCTCTTGACTCGAGTCTGGGGGAAATTCAGAGCTTCCAGCCAAGTTATTCTTTCTCTTTCTCCTTGGTAATATTACCTGATGGACTTCTCTGAGGGAGAATGTAGTTCTTACTGTGAAGTGAGAGAACACTGTGGTCGACCAGTTACTCTTCCACCCTGTTGTCAGAGAAGATGAGTCAAAAGGGATTTACACACCCAGTTAATCCTAACAGATGGCCCTTCCCCTGTATTCCGAGAGAAGTTGAAAATCATTCCACATCCTCTCCAATTCCAAATTAGGCAAATTAGCACACTGGCCTTGATTGTTGGTAAGCAGAGTTAGCAAAATGGACAGTGAAAAAAGGAAAGATTTTAAAAATTTCGAAAGGCCCTAATCACACCTCATTTCAAATTCTTCCCCCGCACACCAAGCTGACATACAAATGATGTTTATCTATAAAGGAGTGAAAGCAATAATATTTTCCCTTTCTTTTTCCTTTCCTTCGTGTGTGTGTGTGTGTGTGTGTGTGTGTGTGTGTGTGTGTGACCTATCACTTTATATCCAGGAAATGTTGCTGTATACATGAATGTGCTTGTACAATATATGTAAGTGAATATCTAAATATATCAAATTGTATGTATTATGAATGCATCATACACCCGAAAAGCATGTAGCTCTGTGCTGTCCATAAGAGAAACAATGGATGCTACCTACTTTGAGAAATGGCAATATGTTATATGTTGCAGGTTTTCTTGACTTTTCTTTTTTTTTTTTTTTTTTGCAATTGTAGACAAATATTCCCCTGGGAGTGGCTGGCTGAGGGAAGGTGTGATGGGATATGAAGTCTTTCGTCATAAAATCCCCATATAAAAGTTCTGTCAAGATTGATAGGGACTGAAGTGTATATAACACCGTTGCTGTGTTGGTTTCATTCCAAACACAGCATGTTTCTGAATGATCTGTCATTACCATCAGACCTGAAGAAAAGAAAAGCCAGAGAGAGAAAAGTCTCATTGCCACCTATAGGCTGCAAGAGGAAGGTCCAGGTCCAGCCACAAAGCTCGGGGAAGTAGCAGAAAGGAAAGGGTGTCCCAGAGTCAGCACATGTGGATTCACATTTACCCTGCTTGTGCCTTCTTGCAAACACTCCATTTTTTATGCCAACATTTGGTGTAGGTGCTGTGGAGGATACAAAGCTGGAAGGGGTATATCTTCCTCCTGGGCAGCAGCATTGTCAGACCCCCAGCAGACCCCTGGAAGAAAGTGGCTTTCTTCTTACATGAGCTTCTTCTCAGTTGCAGAGAGCCAGGAGCTGAGTTAGCTAATTCTAGGACTCAAGAGAAAAGACCCCAAAGCAACTGCTATTTGAGGACTTCAGCACTGATGTGTTTCCATGCATTCTGAAGCCACTGGATTCTGTCTTTTCGTGACAACTTCCATGTCCTCCCAATGAATACTTTTTTTCCCCAATAAGGTAGCTCCAGTTGTTTTTGCTGATTACAAACCAAAGAAACCACTCACATGGCTTCATTTTTAATATTTTATTATTCTTAATTAGTATAAACCTTCTTCGTGCTTTTTCCCTTAACAGATAATGATCTATTCCCAAGGGGGAAAATGCTCCATTTATTTTCAGAGCAGTAGCATGAGAGACCAGCAAACATGCAGCTGAAAGTTCCCTGAGGAAAGTGATTGTGTCTTACATATTTTTGGTATTGCACTCATACAATTCCCCAGAGTAGCAACTTGCTAGTTATTCCCATCACTTAACAACCCACCAAATAAAAGGCTCCATGTTTTCAGTTAAGATCACATCACTCAGAAACCTACTGGAAGGAAGATCCAAATACCAAAATCCTACCAAAGAATTAGAGAAATGGAGCCATTTTTACACTCAATTCTACTTATATGGAGCTGACTGCATCTGTTTCATTAATGTGCTTGAGAATGATCAGTTGCATTTTGCATCTACTTACCAATTAAAAGAGGATTCTGAGCAGCCATCTTTACCATTGCTAAAATCTCCACAAAATAGCCTTGTCATTAGAGATTACCTGTACTGGAAAAAGATATTCAGTATCTCTCACTGTGACACAGTATTGCAAATGAAAAGGTTTGCTCCTCAGTATGATTCCTTCTGTCCTCCTACCTTCCCTCTTCCTGAGCCACCATCTGGGTAGAGATGCATGAAGGCATTGCCAAAAAATTGCTTCACCAAACAATAAGTATCCCTATATGACAGCACCCCAAGATGAAGCTGTTACCTCAGGGTAGTGACAAGATCAGCATAAAAGGGTCCTCTGGACTTTTTAGATTAGAGACCTGGTGGTTGGGTAGGGTGTGGTTTTTATGCCAGCTAAATCGATTCACAGATATCTTAACTACTCTGCTGTCCAATAAGAATTTGTGACTGGCAAGACTGGACGGCGAATGACTTGTAGCATCCAAAAGCCTCCGATGAAGCACTTGGGAAGCCTTTGCCTAATAGGCAACTGTAAAACAGTTCAAGACAAAATACAAGTTTCAATTCTGCTATCTCACCAAGGAGCAAGATAGGACTAGCTCTCATCCACCATAACTACTAATTCTATCATCTCATTTTTGAAAAGGGCTCAGTTCTGAACCTCCATTCTCCCTGAATAGGGTAGGAGATACCTGGAGATGAGGCTGTCGAGAGCTCAGACTGCAGAATTCTCTCTGGCCACCTGAGTTACTCAGAAAGCCCCGAGGGCCCTCCTTTTCCATGTGTTACAATGAAACAAATTATTCTGGTGTCACAGACCTTGAATACCTACTAACCTTGATAAGCACTTATATCTAAACAAAAAGAGAATCAATTTGCATTTTCTTTTCTGCTGGCTAACATAATGCTTCATTTTACAGTTTGCCATTAAAGGTTATTGCTATCTTGACATACCGCATTAGGCAGTTTGTGTCACATGCTGGTGCATAGATCCATGAGAACACTTCAGGTTGAAGGCACTTTCACGATGATGCTGCTTTGGTCCTGCCTGACTCTATGATCTTGTAAGTGTTTACCCCAACATGTCTCTTCAAGACCTGAAAACTGTCCTCTGTGGGAACATGTTAATCATCACCTTCCTTCATAATCAGAATTAGCAATGCTCAAGGTTTCAGGGAGTGTATGCACGTGCACACACACACACACACACACACTCAGGATTCACCTAGCTTGGCAGGTAGGTAAAGCTGCAAATCTTCTTGAATTGACCTTAATGAATTGAAACCTGCCTAGGCTCAAGAAATCCTTTGAACAAACCATAGAATTCTCAACCATTTTACCAGGCTGACAAAACTTTAAACCAAACCATGCCTGGCCTTTGAATTAGCATTTTCTCCTCTGATCTATGGCCTCTTAATTTTCTGGGGCAGAGGAAACAAACCACAGGCATTCATTAAGCAAACATCTGTGTATGGGAAGAAATAAGACATGTACTCATTCTGGAAACCACAAATACTGGAGTTCGAATAATTGAGAAATGGCCACTGTCAGGTAGGGTAACACAATTATTATAGATGTAACCTTTGGGGAAGTAAAGCCCGAAAGTCTTAACCTAGAAAGATAGATGCACTTGGTGAAAAAGAATGATCACCAAAGACCCATTTTCCAATGAAAAAGCGTATAAGTAGTGGCTGCAGAACACCATTCCAACAATGACAAATAGCTTGGTCAGAGATCAAAAATTAAAGCATAAAATATTGATATTTTAAAATTGAGTTTTCATAATAAAAGAAAAAACACAAAAGAACCATTTTCTACTGGTATGTTGGGCAACCATATTTTAATGTAGAGTCAGCTATTCTTCATTTGATATTAGTTCTATACTCCTTTTACATCCTGCTTTTATTTTAAATCAATAAAGAATATGTCTAGAATATTTTTACATTTGTGAAAAATCTGAATCTTGAATGCCAAATACTTAATGTCTTCATTGCTGATTAACCACATTTTGTCATGAAGAAACTAGGTTCTGAGGTCCTAATGACAGGTAAAGTACCTTTAAATTTTGTCCAGGGCCTTGTGTGAAGTAGCTAATGGTGATGGAAGAGATGCTGATAAATAAAAATAAGAGAAGTCCTGGCAGAATTATTGATCCTTGGAATACACAGGCAGCCTTCTAAGACTTTAAAATATAGCAGAAACTTCTGCTTTCAGTGGAGTCCAGTGAAAGAGAAGAAAACACAGATTGCTAAAACCAGGATGTACGGACTCTATGCCAGAGTCTGGAGTAAGCTCTGGGGAAGAAATGGAGAAAAGACCTTCCACCTGCACTTGGGAAGTTTACAATCCATAGTGGAGTTTGACAGGAAAGCAATCAAGACACCCAGAATGCAATAAGTGCTTGATTTCCCTGTGCAGGATTGAGAATCATTACAATTTTACCATCTCCACAATCCTCATGATCTCCCTATGAACCTGGTGTTAATTATCATCAGTCCACATCAGGATATTTGGGGACATTGGGAGATTGTGTGAGAGTCAGGTAGGAAGTGTAGGCATGGAACCTCATGGAACTCCTACCATCCAACATCAGGGAGAGCTGTTAATTCTCCCCAGCAATTCCACAGGAATGTTGAGTCCATGGATATTTCTAAGACCCTCTCAGAAGAATGCAAAGCTGCTTAGTTTAACTTGTGTTTGCTCCCACACCCATCAGCCGGACACCAGCTTGACAATGCTCATCAAAAAGCTGGAAGAATATTTATGGGATCCCATAAATCCCAATTCAAAAAATCCAAAGACCACACCACTATCATTCAATTTTTTTTTTGACATGCACAGCACACCCTTGTACTACAAATGCAAATTTGAGTTTACCAGAGAAGGTGGGGAAAACATTTACTCTGGTAAAATGAAAGTGATTTCTTTTTCAAAAATAAAAACATCTTTAATAATGACTGGAAACTCCACCAAAAAGATTTTAAAATAAATGTTGAAACCAATCAAAAACTGTGGAGAGGTGAATATTTGTATTATCCCAAGACTTTCCCTTTACAAAGGGCTCCCTACAGAATACTTCTAAATGGTGAACTCCCTTGGTGCATTTAAACGGTGTTTACAGATCATTAACTACTTACAAAAAGGCTGGTGCAGAAAAACTGCCCAAGTATGAGAATCTCTCATTGATTAACCAAAATTTAAGGGAAGGCTGCCTGAGAGATGGAATTCAGTTTGCCAGAAATGAATTTTCATAATGAACACGTGTTTGTGAGTAAGTCATTCTTCCATAAGATTTCTTCCTTGCATGCAAACAGAATCCAAATGTTAAGAACATTTTATTTATTTTTTATTTTATATATTTTTATATGTAAATAAAAAATATATATATTTTTTACTAAAGTTTGGTTGACACACAATGTTACACTAGTTTTCAGGTGTACAACATAGTGATTTGGCAAGTCTATATGTTATGCTATGTTCACAAGTATAGCTACCATCTGTCACTGCACAAAGATATTAAAATACCATTGACTGACTATATGCTCTATGCTGTATCTTTTATCCCCTTGACTTATTCATTCCATAACTGGAAGCCTGGACCTCCCACTCCCCTCACCCATTTTGCCCATCCCTCGAGGTTCCCTCTGGCAATCATTAGTTTGTTTCCTCTAGAATACTATTTTTTTTAATAATAAATTTATTTTTTTATTGGTGTTCAATTTGCCAACATACAGAATAACACCCAGTGCTCATCCCGTCAAGTGCCCACCTCAGTGCCCGCCACCCAGTCACCCCAACCCCCCGCCCACCTCCCCTTCCACCACCCCTAGTTCGTTTCCCAGAGTTAGGAGCCTTCCATGTTCTATCTCCCTTTCTGATATTTCCCACTTATTTTTCCTCCTTTCCCCTTTATTTCCTTTCACTATTATTTATATTACCCAAATGAATGAGACCATATAATGTTTGTCCTTCTCCGATTGACTTATTTCACTCAGTATAGTACCCTCCAGTTCCATCCACGTCGAAGCAAATGATGGGTATTTGCCGTTTCTAATGGCTGAGTAATATTCCATTGTATACATAGACCACATCTTCTTTATCCATTCATCTGTTGATGGACACCGAGGCTCCTTCCACAGTTTGGCTATTGTGGACATTGCTGCTATAATCATCGGGGTGCAGGTGTCCCAGCGTTTCATTGCATCAGTATCTTCGGAGTAAATCCCCAGCATAGAGCACTATCTTTAATGGTAAAGTATTTGAGCATTATATAAAAATATTAAAATTTACCAAACTGTTACCAGGTGTTGGTATTTATGTGGTTGTCAAGGTTTTAATTCAATAAATAATATTATTAATATCCAGGTGCAGAGTTTTATCCATGTTTCCGTGAGATTCTTTACTTTTGACTTGTAAAAGTAGAATTAATGACTACAACATACACAATTTTTAATGTTCCGAATTTAAACGGTTCAAGTACTTTTCAGAAAGACAGTTCCAGGGGTGCCTGGGTGGCTCAGTGATTGAGCGTCTGCCTTCGGCTCAGGGTGTGATCCTGGGGTCCTGGGATCGAGTCCCACATTGGGCTCCCCATTGGGAGCCCTGTGTCTCTGCCTCTCTCTGTGTCTTTCATGAATAAATAAATAAAATCTTAAAAAAAGAAAAGGAAAGAAAGAAAGAAGAAGAAAGAAAGAAAGAAAGAAAGAAAGAAAGAAAGAAAGAAAGAAAGATAATTCCAACATCTGTTCCCTTTACCACAATGGCTTTATTACTGAACCTTCACCAGGAATGAGTATGAACATATTAAGAATGGCTCCCAATGTTTAGTTGAAAATATTACTTCTTGTTATTTATTTGAAAATAATCTGACTACAAATAAAGTTGAACAGTTTATTATTTTGATTAGCAATTTACATTCCTTCCTGTAAGCTGATTTGCCCTTGCAATATTTTCCTTCTAGGAATCTCAGTACTTTTCTTTTTGATTTGTATGAGCTCTTCACATATTAAGGATAACACTTTTCCTTTCATATCAGTTGCAAATTTTTTCCCAGTTAGATATTTGCATTTTAATGGTATGCTTTTAATTTTTTTTTCAATTTTGACTCAGAAAATCCTTTCCTAAGAAATTACATTAAAAAGCTCCATGAAAAACTCATTTATGTTTTCGTCAATTGTTTTCCATATTTTTTTAAAAATTGCATTACCAGCTGGATGAGTAGGATCATTTTCCTAATCTCTCTAAAACTGGTTCCATAGTATGAAAATCGTGACTATTTTGCAGAGTTCAAGACATTCTATGAAATGACATTTGAAAGCTCTCTGTCCTCAGAAGTTGATAAAAATAAAAGTTCAATAATATTTATTATTAGCACTGATGAATCTGACATGCCAAAAAGTCCCAACATATCTTGGCCAAGCAAAGCAAAACAAAATGTATCTATAATATCTTCCAACAATGTAGAAGTCAGTATTTGGCTTTGGCCAAATGTAAAATAACTAAATTTTATATGGGCATCTTTGAATCAAATTTCATGATGACCTTTACCTTTATGTGTTTTTTTTTTTCCCATCAGAAACCTTCTCCACAAAATGTGTAATTAATCCATCTCTGAGATGAACAGAATCTTTGAAACTCTTTGCACTATGATCTTGGGAAAAGATTTTCTCCATCGGAGACATGGCTCTCACCCCTACTTCACTGCCCATTTTAATATGGCTTGGACTGTCTTCTCATATCCCCAGCTACCTATATGAATCATTTTGAGCACTGAGTTCTGATCATTATATACAAGGTCACTTTTTAATTAGAACAATATAGTAAAACATATGCTCAGAAGATAAATGAGGTACAAAGCTAGCTGTGCTACAGTGAACCCTTTTATTGGAAAGCCCTTAAAAATAATAAGCGTCATGTATAGTCCAGGGGCCTTTGCAACATATTTCAGTACAGCAAAGTGCCTGCCATAGTGAATGAATACCCTGTTAGAGTGAACAATCATTTGGCAGCATAGGTTATTTTAATGGACACATCACTTTAAACGAAGCTTTCACCATCTGTTCTGCCCTCTAATTACAGATGCAAAAAGAACATAATTCACAATTGCATCATAAAAAAGTAAGATATAAGTGATTTAAATGCATGTGTATCTTCCTTATTCAATGCAGCATGCAGCTGTTATGTTGTTTTCATGTTTCAAACACAAATGAGGCTAGAAATCGTTCTTCTCTGATGGAGTGAATTCCCTGATACAGGACATTTTGGGGTGTGAATAAATGCAAAAGTGTGGGCTTCTGTATCAGCTTCACATCCAATGGGAGGTGAGGCTATTCTGTAATGTAGTCTGTGATCTTAACCATGTGTGATGAAGTGCACGTTTGCTGTAAAATCTAATTTTCAGTTGATTCTTTATTAGGCTTTCCACATCTCAATGGCTGCTCAGGTAAGTGTACTTTTGTAATAACCAACCAGTGTAGGTAGATGTGTTATAACAAAGAAATCCCTCTTCACAATCAGTTGAGCACACTGGTTAACCTAATATCAAACAGCCGACTCTTGATGGCATAAGTCCTTTATCTATCTATCTATCTATCTATCTATCTATCTATCTATCTATCATTTATCTATCATCCTAATCTTATATGAATCCTTTCTGATTTCCCAAGGCACCCTGGAGTTTTAAGCAGAAAGATGGAGCACCTTTCCTTTCCCCTCATGTCTCAAAAATACCTTAAAACTCCCTTGTGGGTTTAAAAGTTAATGATTACTCATTTGGGGAAGGATATCTTAATATGTGAGCTGCAAGGTAAACTTAATCCTTCATTGAGACTCTGTAAAATGTCTGTTGTTACTTAGTACCAACACAATCACGATGTATCCAAAATACAATTTTGCCTCTTAAAGAAACTTTCTTAAATTCATTCTAGATATGCTCAACTTGTTTTCTGAAGTTGGATAGTCAAATGATATTTTAATAGAGTGAAATATTTATTTCTAAGGGCTAAATGCTGGGAGATGGTGCTAAAAAATTAATTAATTGGTGAAAAAAGTGCAAACAAATAGCTTAAAAAGCCATGATTATTTAAAATTCCATGCTGTAACTCTGTCATTGATAGGAAAATATTGCCCCACAAAAGTTCCTCCATCAGCTTCTCTATGGTCTTGCTGAGAATGATTTACACTTTATATAGTCATTGCTAATAGATAGGTGTTTTGAAAGTCTTTGTTAAGTAGTTTGAAAATCCATCCTTCCCTGAAAATAAATTTACATTTCTAATACGACTGGTAACTATTCTGTTTTTTCACAGATTAATCAGAAATAAACAATAAGATAATATAAACATCAATATTGCAATTATATTCAAAACATAAACTTATGAGATCATATATTGTATAACCATACCCAACTAATATACAAACTTATAACTGTATACATTATGTATAGACATATATTTGTATACACAAAACAGCCATGATATTCAGCAAAACATCATTCACCCAGATCGATTGCTTTCTTTTTTTTTCTTTTTTTAAGATTTTATTTATTTATTCATGAGAGACACACAGAGAGAAAGAGGCAGAGACATAAGTAAAGGGAGAAGCAGGCTCCATGCAGGGAGCCCTATCTGGGATTCGATCCTGGGTCTCTAGGATCACACCCTGGGCCAAAGGCTGTGCTAAACCGCTGAGCCACCTGGGCTGCCCAATTGATTGCTTTCATATAGCAATGTTTCTTGTTGGTTGATGTCTCTGCAGAACTGATTATTATATATCTGTGCATCACCTCTACACATCATGTATAAGAAATTAAAACCTAATGTTAATAAAGAGTGTCCTTGAGTAGTTATAAGAAAGTAATCTTCTTTATACAGTTTTTCCAAATTTTATAATTCTGCTTTGAGGACTTAATGTTTTTTAAGTACTGAGAAAATCTGCATTTTAAAACTGCAAACAGAAACAAATTTGAGTGTTAAAGTACTCTAACCTACTTCAAACTTACTATTGAATTCATGTTTTTCTGAGACTTCGTTCTAGTTGGTGTAGGCCTTGTTTATGATTTCTCTGCGTGTCACAGAAAACTCAATCACACATTGATTCAGATTAGAAATAACAAATCAATTCGTTATATCAATTAATCCATAAAATAGCTTGAAAATGATCATTTTTTTAAAAAAATTCACTGTCTTTAAGGAAAACCCACCACACAATCAGAAATTCCCATTAAAATCACTTGAATATTCATTTGTGTTTCAGTATTCTTGTTTAAGAAAGCTCTAAAGGGGGGTGCTTGGGTGGCTCAGTCAGTTAAGTGACCAACTCTGGATTTCAGCTCAGTCATGATTTCAGGATGGTGAGACTGAGCCCTGCAATAGGCTCTGTACTAGGTGTGGAGACTACTTACAATTGTCTCTCCCTCTTCCTCTGCCCACCCCTCCATCTCTAGGAAGGAAAGAAAAAAAAAAAAGAAGAAAGAAAGAAGAAAGAAAAGAAAGAAAGAAGAAAGAAGAAAGAAAGAAAGAAAGAAAGAAAGAAAGAAAGAAAGAAAGAAAGAAAGAAAAAGAAGAAACTAAAGTGGTGATCTTCTATCCCAGGGATCCCCAAACTCAGCAGCAGTATGAGAGAAATGAGGATAATGAATTAAAAAGCAAAATGTATCTGACCATTTTAAACTTCATTTAGAAGTTATGTTTCTTTTACCTTTTCCCAATTTTTCAATTAAAAATTTGCCATAAATAATGGGATAAGAAAATTCATGTTACCCTTCAGACTGGATTTTTTTTTACTTTTGGAAACTTCAAGGTGTGTTTAGGGATTTTTTTTTTTTTAACTGTCTTGAAAGGAGGTGGCCAAGAGGGGGGAGAGCTCTAAATGGTAAAAAAAAAAAAAAAAAAGTTAAATATATATATATATTAATATATAAAAAGTTATATATAAAGTTAAATATATATATATATTTTTTTTTTTTAACCTTTCTTTTAACTCAGGTAACCAATTATGTGGACAAATCTTTTTCATTCAGATTATATATGGAGTACATTTATGCTGTAGAACATTGGTGTGGATCAAATATAAAAATAAACAAATACAAGAGCACCTGGTTGGTTCAGTTAGTTAAGCAGTCAATTCTTGGCTTTGGCTCAGGTCCTGATCTCAGGGTCCTGGTATGGAACCCCAGGTCAGGCTCTGGGCTTAGCAGGAAGTCTGCTTGAGATTCTCTCTCTCCCTCTCCCTCTGCCCCTCCTCCAACCCCCATTCTCTCTATCTGTAAAATATATCAATCTTTAAAAAAATGAACAAATAGAGTGTTAGCAACACATACATTTATATATACATTTTAGGAAAATTCCCTTTATTTTACCAAACATATTTTACCAAAAAGAATGTGAATTTTGGGAAAGTCAAATAAGAAGGGACATGTCCTTGATAATAATGCCTATACACAAAACTCTTTACATAATTTTTACTTCAGAAGTACTCAGGAAAAAAAAATAGTCAATATTTCTGGACAAGCAGCTTTCTGGACAGAAATATTTCAATGATTGTTTTTCACATGACCAGCACTCTTCATCATTTGTTTTATTCCAAGAGCCAATGAGTCACCAGAAGCATATGTTTTACCTTAACTTTGTCAGTTAAATCACAAATGATTTTTATATAGTTCTAAAATGCATTTAATTTAAAAGACAAATGATTTGTGAAAAAGTTGTTGGTCAACCATAAATTCAATTTTAGTTTAGATGTTTCAGAACTATTACTTGTTAATAAACTTGATAATGAACTTTAAAATAAGTGTTTTTATAGAAGAGCATGTAAATGGAATCCACTTAGGCAACAAGGATACGGAAAAGTTAAAGGCAATTAGAGGCACAGAAAGGTGTGTTCAGGGAGTCATAGATACTTTCCCCAAGCACAGGATACTGCAGCTTCCCTCCCCTGGAAGAATGGCAAATATGAGAAGTGATGATTCCCAGTTGTCTATTAATGAAGCACAAAAATGTCTTTGCTCTGGAAAGATTAACTGAGTCTAGTATTAAAAATCTTCAACTAAGGCCACACAACCAAGTGTACTATTGATGTTAGTATTGGAACCTTGGTCATTATTTTGGTCACTGGTATACAGTGACATGTAATGCATGGTTATGAATGATGGTGGTGGTCATGGTGAAGATGGTGGTGATGATGGTGGTGAGGATTATGATGGTGACATTTAACACATATAAAACTACCGTGTTCCAAGTTCTTCTCTAATTATTTCACTTTTTTTATCCCATTAAATCCTCTCAACAAACCTATGAGGAAGCCACTGACCCACTGGAAAAGAGTTTACCGTCCAGCACAAACATGAACTCATAGAACTACAACAATATAAGGCTGAAAGAGGTAGCATTTCTAATCAATTAAGTGGAAAACACCAAATCACTTTCCTTTTCTTTTTAAAGCTATTTCATAAAACTTTTCCCAACCAGATGACAGTCATTTCTCCTGCTGGGCTCTCATAATCCTTCGGAACTCTTTTAAAACTTGTTCTTCATTGGACTGAGCCTGTTTGTACCTCAAATTTCATATCTGAGAAGTGAGATACTGAATAACAATTTAATAGGGTTATTGTCAACATTAAAGAGTCCCAATAACAACAAAATGTTCAGAATATTTCCTGGCACATAAAAGTGACTCAATCAATAATTACTAGCATCAATATGATTGTTATTATTATCATTATTACTGTTACTACCTACCTTGATACCTAACTTCCTGATCAGATTTAAAAACTTCTTACAATCATGTCCATAATCTTAAGAGCTCTAGAAGGCTGAATTAGGTACTTTGTTTTCTCAAATGAGAATAATGAAGGATATGGTAAATGATAATTAACATCCAGAGGGAAAGCATTCACTGAAGTTGAGGCAGGTTTGCTAAAGAATGAGAGTCGAAATGTATGAAAAGTAAAAGCTATCTTGTTCTGGTTGGGAAAACAAAAGTGAGGCACCAGCCATGGGAGCATAAGTAGAAGAGAGGTGGTTGGAGCAGAGAATCATATTGGGTAAGTGATGAAAAAAGAACTCAGAGCATTATGGCAGTAATTCAGACAGGAATATTTGAGAAGATAGCACAGAAATAGAGAGGATAGCATTGGGACATGGAAGCGAGAAAGATTCATTGGGACTGGATCACAGTTAGCACATAGGAAGCAAAAGAGAAAGGGAAGACAATTCAGAGGTTCAAGTAAACTTCTGGGTCTAGACAACAAAGACAATGATAATCATACAAATGGGAAAATGAAAGAAAAAACAGAGCTCATTTTTCTAAAAGGAGACAGAAATTGAGTTTGAGATACGCCAAGTTTCAGATTCACAGGTTACTGACGTGAATATGTTTACTAAGTTACTATCATGTGAGGCTGAATCACTGAAGGAAAAAACAAAACTAGAGTACTAGAAACAACAGTAAACTCCTTAATTCAACGGATCCGTGTCCTTGTAAATTTGGCATCAAGGTGCCCAAGTAATCGCATGCCCTCAACAGAACTCTTCGGTGCCAACATCAATGAGAAGAGGGACAAAACAAACACAGCCATTCTTTTTCTGATTATGTTTCTGTGGCCTTGGTTCTACAAGGACCCAGGGCATGGGGACTGCTGCTGTGCTTTGCACAGAGGGAGTTCTTATAGTCTTTGGATCAAAAACAACATCTCTCCCTTTCATCCACAGGGTTGGTCTAGCTCTGGGAGACAAAGTGGATGAGGGACAAAGGAAGGCCTTGCTGACTCAATCCTGCTCCCAATACACACACCAGTTTCACAATGTGGACCACAGCCTGTCTCAGCATAAATACAAATGGATTGACATACTCATTTTACCTAAAAGAAAGGTTTTAGAGCCTGCAAAGGAAAACAGGGTTTTGTCAGAAAGTAAAACCTTCGATAAGCCAGAACACAAATGTTTATTTTAAAAGAATTCTTAAACTCTGACTCAGACTAAGAGAGCCAGGCCAGTGGCTGAATCCCATGGGGGCATCCACATGCAGAGGTCTCTGCCTGGAAAGTCCTTTTGTAATGGTGTGTTTACAAAACTTTGTGTCCTTCAAGTAGGACTAAGAAAACTTCAAAGATATATCAATTCTAATATGCCCCAGGCCTAAATATGGAGAAGAAATGCTTGGTCATGAAATCCATCAAGTTCACTGATTTTTTTTTAGATGTGATACCAACAGCACCTTAAATTGATATTATTTTCTTCCATGTCTAGTTGTTTTCTTAACCATTGTCTTCCCATCCCCCCCACCCCCCCCCCCACCCCTGCCAGGATTACTTACAATGCAGCTCACTGTTGGAACAAAGGGAGCAAGAGAGAAAGAAAAAAGAGTCATACAGAGATGTGTACTTTACCCATTTTATAGATCAGAAAACTGAGAGGGTAAAAGGGTTGTCCAAGCTCAATTAAGAGAGCACAGACTAGCAATGAGGTCTTCCCAGGCCCCAACCCATGATTTTTCTTAATTGCCTTGTTGATTTCTCTCAGGAAGAAGAGCAAAAGAAACTTGGCATTCTTAATGCCAAGTTTTGCCAGAAAGTTCCTGGTGGAAAGTTCTTCCTGTGTTTTGAGTCAAGAGATAAAAGTGAAATCAAATAGGGAAAGATGAGAAACAAGTCCAGTTACTTCCTGTTTTTGAGAAGATCTGCTATTTTAGACATCTCATGGCACTGACCACCTGCAGGACCACAAAGCATCTCGAAGAGAATGGGCTAGGAGAAGCATCCATGGGCACAGAAAAGCAGAGCAAATTTTCCAGTAGTTCATATCTCATCATCACATGAAAACACTCTAGATACAGCCTGAACTCTTCTCTTTCCTACAGCTACAAACTAGGTTTCTGTTTGCTCCTATTCAGCTTTTTTTTTTCTTTTTCTTGTTACAAAGGAGTTCAACACTTCACATCTGAAAGCTGCCAAATGACATTCTCTTTTTGACAGCCCAGGGGGTAAAGGGTGAAGCCCAGAGGAATATCTAAGAGTCCAGGGGAATGAAGGGCCCAAAGGCTCTGGGAAGAGGAATGGGACAATTGACCAGGCAGGGGACATCATTAGGTTCCCACTGCTATTTTCCCAGAAGCCAAATCTGGGAGGTGACAATGGAAGTGGCAGTCTGACATAACTTATGGTGCCAGGAAACAATCAAGGCACTACTGAAGTATAAATAAGCATAAGTATACACTAAAAATACTGAATTCAGGGACTCCAAAAGTAAAGACAAAAGGCTGTTGGAGAATTTCACCTTTTTCAAAACATGACTCATTTGCCAATAAGTCAAAATTATTGCCACATACCATTCGAAAGCAAACCCTGGTAAGTTCAAAACAGATACTGTTAAATTCACATGGAAATGCCTAAGCTACAAGCTTCACCTAAAGAAGAGATTAAACCAGTGTGAACAGAAAGCCAGTTAGCACGTGTTCTATTTTCAAGATACTTGTTTTCCAACTTGCAACCAGCAGTTTTAGAGTAAATGTATATACCCAAAAGATTCAAAGAAAGGATCTAACCTCAAATATTTTCCTATCAATGAAGATATCTTTAAATATTAGCCTCAAGCAGTGTTCTCTAAAACATGATTATAGCAGAGTTGTATAAAATTTGTGAAATAACTCAGATGAATAATCTTCAAAATATATTGCTCAAATGATGCAAAGAAATGTTGTAAGTAGAAGTCCCTAAACTCAGAAACTTGATAGGGAACTGGGATAGAAAACTCAGCCAGATGTTAAAACTGAACTAATGTGTGATTGATCTGAGTCCCTCTGTTAGTGTTTAAATAGAACTTTCTTCTGGCATTCATGGCTCTCTAACTTTTCTTCAGCTTGAACACAAGGGACCAGTAGGTATTTTGACTATCCCACATTTCTTTCTCTGTACATGGAATACTCTTAGAGAGCTCTTTAGAACCTGGATCTTCTAAGGCCCCTAGAGTCCACTCTAAAGACAAGGAGGTATGACTGGAGACAGGTGCTTATAACTGAGGGTGGCTCAAACATGATCTTCCAAAGAGCCTCTTTAGACAGATCCAAAATGGCACTATGCAGCTGGGAGGTTCAGGATGGTAAGATGATCTTCTCTAGCCTATTGAACTTGGTCATAAGCCATCAAATCCAAATGGGTTCTACATTCTTTAGCTCAAATTCTCTCATCCCTATCAGAAAAAAAATAATACAGAAGGTTTACCTATCCTGATGCCCAAATCAAAACTAATGGTAATGACAGCCCAGTGCAACAGACCACACAGCTAATGTGGTCCTTCCTTCTGCACATAGAATTCTTGAAGTCTCCCATCCTACTCAAGTGCTTGTATTAGTGTTGTTACAAAATGTTCCCAGGAAAGCTTTTTACTCTCTGGCCTTGTGACAATCAGAAAGACACCAGAGTGGTTTTTAAACATCTTTTAAATCATATCATTGTGCATGATTCTCAGTCTTACTTCCTGCATCCTTTTTTTTTTCTGCTCTAGGACCATTTCCAGGATCTCAAGAAAATGAAAGAAACCACTGTGACCGACCAAGCAGGAATGCATGAAAACCATACCACTCCTCACAGAGGACAAGGGACAGATCCCACGACTACTCATGCCTGTCTCCTCCTCTTCCCTCCAGCCACATGGCCACTCTGCACCCTCCTTGCTCTCCCAGGTTGCTTCTACCCTTGCTCTCCGGCAAAAGGGAACTCAGTTATATCTCCTGGGGCCATGATGTGAGGACTGGGAGGAAATGTTGTCTTTGGGGAAATAGCAAAATTGTGTGACTACATTAAAGTCAACACTATTTATCTTCACCTCTTGTCCTATGGGCTGACAAAGGGACACCACTGTTAGGCCCAACCCCCCTGAACAGCTGTAATAGAAAGGAGGCAGGGACTTGTACTTTCAAGTGTCAGACCTTTTGTGCCTGACTACTAGTTTATGAGGCTGATGTCAAGCATTGCAGTCAATGAAGTCTTTGTCCTAGGTGTACAGGGCAGGACAGTGGAAAAACTGCCCCCTCTTATATCCCAGACCCATCCATCTTCCCCTCCCCCTGCTTCTCAACTTTTCCGTCTCTTGAGCAGACAGAGAGAGGATTCCTCCTGGGTTAATGTACTGGAAAATTGCTCTGCATGTTTATGAGGGGGTCCCTTCCAAATGAAAGAAAAAAGGAAAGGGCTAAAAAAAATGGAGAAGAAGAGTCGTTTTTCCCACTGAACTCATTGGCCTTATGCTTGTGGGTCTGACCCTGATTAAGAAAATCTCAAAGCCCTGCTAGCAGGTTTATTGTCAAGTTTGGCAGAACGCACTTCCGATTGAATTTTTTTTATTATTTATAATCACAAAGTGGTAATGAACAGCTCCTATCAGCCATCCCACCAACAACTATACACACACACACACACGCACACGCACATGCACACACGCACACACCCAAGCCCTTACCTTTGAAGATAACCCATCCATGCACATCCAGTTTGCTTCAGAACAATCTATTCTGCTCTGCAGAGCTGATCTCCTCAAAGCAATCCCCTACAAATAGCAAACATGTTGTTTTCATACAGTTACATGGAAGGTTGGACTGTGTGAACTTTGCTGTGAAAGTGGAACCCAAAACGAGCCTGCTTTCCATGATATCACTCATTTGTTTATTTTAACTCTTTTTCCCTAGGTAAAATTAATATCCTCTATCTCCAGTCTCTTCCCCCAACTTCTGAATTTTATTCCATTCACTAAAGGCTTTAGGCTAAAACAAACTGCCATGGAAGCAGTTAAGGCATCACAAAACACCAACGATGCATGTGCCTGGCTGCAGTGGTACCGAGAGATTTTTCACAAAACCAGAGTCCTTCCAGAAATGTCTGAAGAAAAATCACAGGAAATGTGAACACCAAATTCTTGATAATTGTAACTCATGCAAAATGTGCACTTTGGAAGCCAATAGACATACAGCCAGAGTTCTTTCAGGAAAAAAATAAGAAAAAGAATTTCTCACCTTGGCACATTTTCTTCTTTCTCCAACCCATTTTTCAGAAATTGCTTTATGTTTCCATTGACTATTAATTTGGCCAAAGAAATTGAAGGTGGGGGATAGTCACATATAAGAGCTCCAATTCTGGGCACCTGGGTGGCTCAGTCTGTTAAGTGTCTGCCTTTGGCTCAGGTCATGATCCTGGAGACCCTGGATGGAGCCCCATGTCAGGCTCCCTGTTCAGTGGGGAGTCTGCTTCTCCCTCTGCCCCTCACTCTCACCCATGCTCTCTCTATTGCTTTCTCTCTCTCTCAAATAAATAAATAAAATCTTTTTTTTTAAGAGAGAGCTTCAATTCTTTGGTATTTGGAGGAGAAAAACTAGAGTTATTTTTAAGGGAATTTGTGGAAAGGACATAAAAGTGAGTAAAATTAAAAAAAAAAAAGGTTAGTGGAAGAGTGTAACCAAAGTTTAGTCTTCAATCTCCCCTCAATTGTGAGTTCTGTCCTTAGTTTGAACTACAGACACCAATTTCTGCAGCAAATATCCTATGAAGTTACAACTTCTGGGTGACTTTTTTCTATGATGTCAAAAGTTGAAAAGTCTCTGTGAAATGATTCAATTCGAGCATGTAAAGAATTCCCTGGGTGGTGGTGGTTTTGTTTTTGTTTTTGTTTTTGTTTTTGTTTTTGTTTTTTATCTTTTCCATTCCATTCTTTTCTCCTAATGGAAATCTTTCTTTTCTGCCATTTCAAACTATCTCACTGACCAGCGCAGGGGATCATTTAAATACCTAGCAAGCTGATTAAAGAGAAATGGGGTGAAGTGGACACATCATGCCCAAGAGAGGGGAGGTGGTCATTAAGTCTCAAACAAATGTTAATCGGAACCCCTAATCTCTTTGCCTGTCCCTTTTTGTAGGAGGAGGTCAGAAGCAGTAGGTCCCTATGCCTATTTCCTAAAGACCCTTAACAAGCAGATGTTACTGTAACATGCTCAGGGAATCAAGCATAAATATGACCCCTGCCCCCAGCTGTCAGCTGATCCACTGAGTCTCTTAGAAATATACTCTTCACTTTTCTAAATCCCCACTCTTTCCCACCATCCCCCTCTGCCCTGCTGGGCGCCCCTGGCTCTGCTTTCTATGCCTGTGGCTCCTGCCCTGGGGCTTGCACAGTTGAGCTCACTGTGACCCTTCTCTTCACAGAGGTCAAAGGCCCAAGACCTCAGGCCAGCCTCTTTTCTTGCCAAAGGCCAGCTGATGAATCATTCCCAACTTGAAGGGAACAGAGGAGAGGGCAGGGCTCTGCAGGCCTTTTGAGACAAACAACTGTGGCCTATACATCAGCATTTACACTCTTCTGACACTTTCAAAACTCACGTTCCTCTCTGGGAACCACAGAAAGAAGGGACCAGGGGAGGGGACAGAGAGGTCTAACTGACTGGGATGGAATAAATAAGAATGAAAGACCAAGAACCTGAAGCCAGTCTTCAGAATTGTGTACTGGGACTGTCCAGAAAAAAAAGGGAGCGGGGGGAGAGAGAAAGAGAGAGGAGAGAGAAATGAGAGCACTATTACACACACACACACACACACACACACAAATTCTCACATGGCCAAATTTCAGTGGGATTGGAGTCACTTAGCACAAAACCATATAAAAAGAACATGTGTGTGTTTTTCCCCACTGAATTGAGAACTTGGTCAACAGGACTTTGCTGAATGACTCAGAATTCTCTTATTACTTAGAAAAGTATAAATGGTCTAATGTTTATAAAAGAAATGATATATTTCTTCCTTAAGGCAACCCCACATGAGGTTGGGAGGGAGGGATGGGGTTGGCAGCTGGGATAGCTCGTTATCTCAAAGCTATTTCATTTTTCACTGCCCTATTCTTGCTGTAAATCTCAAGTTTTCACTTTTCGCCTATAAGCAGTGTGTATTTTACCTGAAGTCCTTTGAGAAGTCTTTGGTAGCCTTACAGGAAGGCAAGGTTTGGAAATATTACTGAAGACTATGAAGTCCTGGAGGTAGGGCTGACCCAGCTGACTCTTAGGGCCCCTCAAAGGGTAGGAATCCAAAGGTGGTTCCTAAGGGGAGCTCTGTGGGAATAACGTTACTTGGACTGGGGTCCCCCAACATATACACTGTCAAAGAATTAACTGGTATGATTCTTTAGGCCATGTCAAGAAACTCAAAGAGTAACTACAGACCAAGCTATGGTACCCAACATAACGTGTGTTCAGAAAAACATTTGGTCCAATTTGTCTTTATCAAAGGTTTTTAAAAATGCCCTCACATCAGTCTTTGTGTAATCAAATTTTTCAAATTAATGTGTTTTCATTAAAATATAAAATAAAAAAACAGATATTGTATTTCCATCTTTGCTTAGAAACATGCTAATGTGCATAAATATGTTCTTGCTCACTTGCTTACTTTCTCCTTCCTTCATTCCCTTTTTTGTTCTTTTCTAGTATTTCTTCTCCTCTTTTTTGGCAGGGAAACATGAGGACTGACAAAAGGCTGGGCCTATTGTTTTCCAATTCCGAACACACAAAAATATAAACTGAGAAAGTGAAAAACCAGTTATGCTTGGAGTGTCTATGACTAGACAAGGCAGCCCATGATGGTACCTCATCTTTGTTCCTATTGAAACTTTACAATGTCTCCACCTAAGCTCATAGGAGTTCACCTCCAAACATGAGACCGCTGAAGATTTAATTCCTTTGCTTCTCTGATGGTTCTTCACGCAGGAATGTTCACTGATTCAAGAGTTCCGAAATTTAGCTGATGATCAGAAACACTTGAACATCCTTTAAACATGCAGATTCCTCAGCCAGATTCCATTTCTGCTAAATAAGAATGTCTGTGGATTTTTCTAGGGAACAGGTGTAGTTAATACATTATCCAGGTGATTCTTACCATCAGCTAAGTTTGAAATTGCCTTCAAAGAAGAACAGCACGGGATCCCTGAGTGGCGCAGCGGTTTGGCGCCTGCCTTTGGCCCAGGGCGCGATCCTGGAGACCCAGGATGGAATCCCACATCGGGCTCCCAGCGCATGGAGCCTGCTTCTCCCTCTGCCTGTGTCTCTGCCTCTCTCTCTCTCTCTCTCTCTCTCTCTGTGTGACTATAATGAATAAGTAAAAATTAAAAAAAAAAAAAAAAAAAGAAGAACAGCATACTGTCATGACTGCAGAATGATACTTTTTTTTGTTTTTCCCCTCAGGGTAGACTCTATCTAGAAAGTTTCCCTTATATTTGGCTAAACTTTCTGGAGTCACAAGGTAAGGACTGAAATATCACTTAGGATTTCCATAGTTAGCTCAAATCCTTCCACAGAATTTCTATTTCTCTAACTCCAAGAGATTTCCTTGATGCAATACAGAAAAATAAAGATCTGATCGCATCCCCCCTTTGTCTTGAGTCTGAAGAGCTGACTGGGGACAAATTCCTATTTTTCTTCATGGCTTTCCCTTCTACAGAAGATGAAAAACTCCAGAAAATAATGTCTACTCAGATAAGCCAGCTACTGCCACCAAGATGGTCCCACTGACAGGGATGACTAACAGGACCACTGCTAGGTGGTGGTAGGTGGTATACCAGCCCACCAAAATTCCATTCCTTAAAGACCTATGCCTCTGATTTTCCTAAATCAACTGATTGAACACAAACTTTTTATTTATTTATTTATTTATTTATTTGAATACAAACTTTTTAAAGACTCTTACCATTAGCCATATTCTCGACTGCATTTTGCTGAAAGAATGCCACCATTTTACCTTTCTTTTTCTTAAGCAAATGTGCTCCCATTCAGGTGTCCTGACCCAAAGTTCCATTTTCCATCAACATGTGCCATGGCTGTACCACCTTCCTCTGTTTTTTTTTCCCTCTCATCCTTTCTGTACCCATAGTTTCTCTAAAATTTCCTAAGTTGGATATGACTCTCACTCTGCTATTAATATTGACCCTCTCCCCTCTGGAAGATAAAGAAATATCATATCTTAAACTCTATATTTAACTACACCATATAGTTAATCATTTATGTACTTACTCTACAATACACAAAAAAATCACACAGTGCCTATTAGTTATTTAAGGGACACAGAGATAGATATAACATAAGATTATCTGAATAGACCAAGCAATAAACAGATAAATATGAAACAAGACAATAAATATAGTGAGTTCCACCAAATATTTGGCATGACAATGATACCAATTCTCCAGAATCCTTTCCGGAAAATTGAAACAAAAAGAACATATTCTACCTCATTATATGGTCTAAAAATTATTCTAATTAGGTAATTACCCTAATACCAAAAAGATACTACAATGTAGGAAAACTATAGACCAATATCTCTTATGAACATGGGCATAAAAATCCAGCAATATACTAGCAAGTAAAATCCAATAATGTATGAAAATGATTATACACCACAACCAAGTGGGATTTATTCTAGTTATGCAAGTCTGGTTCAACATTCTAAAATCAATGTAATTTATGACATCAATTGGCTACAGAAGGAAAGTCATGATCATATCAACTGATTCAGAAAAATCTTTTTCAAAATCTAGCCCAAAACCTAGATAAGAACTCTCTGTAAACTAGGATTAGAAGGAAATTTTCTTAACTTAATAAAAATAAATCCACAAAAACCCACAATTAACATAATACTTCCTGGTGTGAGACTAAATACTTTCCCCTTGAGATCAGAATAAGAGAAGAATATACTCTCTCATCACTCCTACCTAACTTCACACTAGAAGTTCTAGCTAGTGCAATATGACATGGAAAATAAATTAACAGTATACAAGTATTAAAAGAAGAAATAAAACTGCTTTTATTTGTAGATGACAGAATTGTCTGTGTATAAAATCGCAAAGAATTAAAAAAAATAAGAAAGAAACTCCAAGGGCTAATAGGTGAGGATAGTAAACTACAAGGTAATAGGTTATCTAAGTCAATATACAAGTCAATCTCTTTCCTATATATTAACCATGAATAATCAAATTTGAAATTGTATATATATTACATATATGTATAATATATATATACAAACCATTTATGATAGCACCATAGCAACAACAAAGAAAAAAATACTTAGGCTAGCAAAATAGTCACAGGATCTATATATGAATGACAAAACATAATATAGGAAATCAAAGATCTAAATAAGTCTAACAAAATTATATATTCATGGATGAAAGATTCAATAATGTCAAGAATGTAAGGGAACACCTGGGTGGCTCAGTAGTCGAGCATCTGCCTTTGGCTCAGGGTGTGATCCTGGGGTCCTGAGATGGAGTTCCACATTGGGCTCCCTGTAGGGAGCCTGCTTCTCCCTCTGCCTATGTCTCTCTCACTCTCTCTCTCTCTCTCTGTGTGTGTGTGTGTGTGTCTCTCATGAATAAATAAATCTTAAAAAAAAAAAAAGAATGTCAGTTCTACCCAATTTGATCTAGAGATTCCACAGATCCCAGTCAACAATCAAAATCTGAACAAATGATTTTATAGATATTGCCAAACTGCTATTAAAGTTTATATGGAAAGGCAAAGGACTAAAACAATGATAATAACACAAAAATCAACACAATTCTGAATAAGAAAAACAAAGTTGGAGGATTCAGACTAATTTCAAAACTTAATATAGTATACATATTTAAGAAAGCACAGTATTAGTGAAAGGGCCCAGATACGGACCCACACAGATATAATCAATGGATTTTTTTACAAAGGTGCAGAGAAAATTTGATGGAAAGAGGATTATTTTTTTCAACAAATAGCATGGGAATAATTGGAGGTCTATATACAGAAAAGAAAAAAAAAGGTAAACACACAAACAGAGGAGAATAGACAAGCCTCCCATGCAGAAGAATTCCACAAATTTATGTGCTACTCTGCTCTGAATGAGAAGGATATAACTCTCCACCCCTTTACTGTGTGCTATGCATAAAGATTTTCTTCCTTAGAGTACAGGGTAGAAAAAGGGAGAAAATAGTAACTTTACACTGGAGACACCTGACAAGTCCTATTCATACAGACACCTTTGATAAAATGAAATAAGGATGTCTCTTACCCTTTGCTGTCTTCTTCCCCAAAAACCTGTAACACCACTTTAATCATAAGAAAAAAAAAAAAAAACAGACAAATCACAACTGAGAGGCATTCTGTAAAATATCAGATCAGTATTCATCAAACTTATAAGATCATTAAACTGAAGGAAACCTGAGAAAATGTCCATAGCTTGATATAAAAGGGTATTAGGGAAAATATTCCAAAAATTTTAAAAATGTAATATTAGCCAATAATAATGTATCAATATTGGTTCATTAAGTGTGACAAATGTACCATAGGAAAGTAACATGTGAGTCATAGAGGAAACTGGATGCAGGGTACATGGGAACTCTATATAACCTTTTCATTTTTTCTATAGATTTCTATTCTAAATATTAAAAGAAAATTGATGAGGAGGTACTCTCTCCAAGTAAGAGATTAAATTAATTTGTGCTTTTTCCTTTGGCTAAGCTTGTGAAACACCCAATTTATTTTTTTCTCTACTGAATTAATAAAAAATTAATTTCTAAAAAAATTATTAATAGCCTGACCCTTAGCTGGGTTACCCAATCAAGATATTGTTCCTGAACACTCAGCTGATTTCCTAAATGATATATTTCTTATTTTTATTCAGAAAGTCTTGTATGAAGTTTTCCTCTTCAATAGATTCTATTTTTTATTATAACCAAAAGGAGGGAAGTTGAGATTCAAACACACTACTTTCTTTAATTAAAATTCAATTGCCAAGGGCGCCTGACTGACCCAGTCAGTGGAGCATGCGACTCTTGATTTTGGGGTCATGAGTTCGAGCCCCATTTGGGGGTAAAGTTTACTTTTAAAACACTTTTAAAAAATGCCTCAACTACCACACTAAAAATAAAAAGAAAGAAAAAGAAATGCTATAAACATATTAGAAAGCATTATTACACTGTATCTAGTCTGCTTTTGTGCCCACTACCCCTTTTCAGGAATAACACAGATTACTAGGGGCTGTACTGGAGATTAGAAATTTTCAACTCACTCCGGTCATTGGAAATTTATGCAGTCACTAATGACTCAGAAAATACATTTTCCTGAACATTCATTATGTTCAGGGCACTGTAGTTTGATCCTAGTATTTAAAAAATTGAACCTGAGAAATGTCTTGATCTCAAAAAGTTCCTGAGTATAATCCATTCATATATGCACAGAAAAGGGGACCAAACCCAGGTCCAAAGAAAGTGATAAGCCTGAAGGAGGAAGGGCTCTTTGGTTAATTGAGGAAGCTGAGAGAGGGGGAGGATAGAAGAGGGCTCTCAAATTGCATGATATCACCCCCCTACTTTACACAGTGTTCAACATCCTCTTTTGCAGTAACAATATATTTTGTGCTCATGAATATTCCCTGAAATTTGTCTGGCATTTCTTCTCCTGGTTTGGGTTCTAATGATGCCAAGGGTCACCTAAAGGAGCTCTTGGTCCTCAGATACCAGTGATGATCAAAGACATCTATTTATTTTCTCAGTCCTGTTTTTTCTTTTTCTATAGGTATATCTTCTCAATGATAAATGTAAATATTAAATATGACATTATCAATTAGTTTTTTGTCTTTTTATTTTTTAATTTTTTTTAATAATAAATTTATTTTTTATTGGTGTTCAATTTGCCAACATATAGAATAACACCTAGTGCTCATCCCGTCAAGTGCCCCCATTCAGTGCCCATCACCCATTCACCCCCAACCCCCGTCTCCCTCCCCTGCCACCACCCCTAGTTCGTTTCCCAGAATTAGGAGTCTTCATGTTCTGTCTCCCTCTCTGATATTTCCCACCCATATCTTCTCCCTTCCCTTCTATTCCCCTTCACTATTATTTATATTCCCCAAAAGAATGAGAACATACAATGTTTGTCCTTCTCCGATTGACTCACTTCACTAAGCATAATACCCTCCAGCTCCATCCACGCTGAAGAAAATGGTGGGTATTTGTCATTTCTAATGGCCGAGTACTATTCCATTCTATACATAAACCACATCTTCTTAATCTATTCATCTTTCGATGGACACGGAGGCTCCTTCCACAGTTTGGCTATTGTGGACATTGCTGCTAGAAACATCGGGGTGCAGGTGTCCCAGCGTTTCATTGCATCTGTACCTTTGGGGTAAATCCCCAACAGTGCAATTGCTGGGTCGTAGGGCAGGTCTATTTTTAACTCTTTGAGGAACCTCCACACAGTTTTCCAGAGTGGCTGCACCAGTTCACATTCCCACCAACAGTGTAGAGGGTTCCCTTTTCTCTGCATCCTCTCCAACATTTGTGGTTTCCTGCCTTCTTAATTTTCCCCATTCTCACTGGTGTGAGGTGGTATCTCATTGTGGTTTTGATTTGTATTTTCCTGATGGCAAGTGATGCAGAGCATTTTCTCATGTGCATGTTGGCCACGTCTATGTCTTCCTCTGTGAGATTTCTCTTCATGTCTTTTGCCCATTTCATGATTGGATTGTTTGTTTCTTTGGTGTTGAGTTTAATACGTTCTTTATAGATCTTGGAAACTAGCCCTTTATCTGATACGTCATTTGCAAATATCTTCTCCCGTTCTCAATTAGTTTTTTTTTTTATTTTTTGAGGGGGATGCAGAAGGGAAGAGATAAAATCTTAAGCAGATGCCATGCCCAGCCCAGAACCTCATACAGGGCTCAATCTCACAACCCAAGAGCATGACCTGAGCCAAAATCAAGAGTCAGACACTCAACCAACTGAGCCACCCAGGCGACCCCTTATATTATTAATTTATTAAATAAAAATGTTCTTAGAGGTAATATGTACACTTTTTAAAGAAAAGTTTATACATACACAAGTAAGAGACCTAAAAAATATATCCTCTGGAATCAAGGGCATATACTTAATACAACTAGAAGACTTGATAATCAAAAAAAAAATATTTTTAAGGCCTGAATTTTCAACATGAAGAAATTAATTTTATTATTGCTATGCTATATCAAGAAGTCCATAATAATATTTTTTCAAAGAACATTTAAGGAATGATATTCCAAGACACGATGTTAAATGGAAACAGTAAACACATACACTTTGACTTCACACACAGATGAACATACACACACAGTATAGAAGAAAATGCACCAATAACTGAACAATGGTCTATGGACAATGAGCAAATTTTTAGCTCATATTTTCATATGTAACATATTTCCTAAGCCTTTGCTCTTGAACAAGAACAATCTTAAATTTTCTCCATAATAAAAAGTTTACATACTTCTAAAAAACATATTCATTATAATTTTTTAAAATCACATTTACTCAAAAGAAAGTAATTATCAAACTTAGGGCTCTCCTATGTAGTTGCAATATCACAAATCATTTTGTCAATCTACAATGAAAAAACTAGTGTTTGGAGAAAATACCTTTTTATATTTTTAAAAATATGATCCCTGCCCCATTTCATGGGTAAGCATTGCTCATGAGGACCAAATGTGGTGAACATATCAGTTGTTTTGAAAAGAAAAACATTACATATTATTATTATTGTACATTCACTGTAGGTGGAGACTCTAATGTATTTCTCTATGCATTCTCAACCAATCAGATTTACATATTTATTATGCATTCTGATTAAACTACCCCCCTCACTGATTAATTTCAATAGATTTTCCTACATTCATGAGAAGCATTAAAATAAAATGTTACCCCTTTTCGATTTTTCATTAGTTTCTTTTCAGGTTGCAGCAGACTTTAATGAATGGAAAGCAAATAAAAGGATGGGCAAGATTTTTTTTTACACAAATCTTCAGGCCTGACAAATTCGCTTTGGAAAAAAAAAGTTCCACTTTGTCACTGCCCTTCCTTCTGTTGCTTCATACCCTAGCCAAAGTTCACACACTTTCTTTGATCTGCTTTTTTGAGCAAATCTAAAGTGAGACATTATTTAGAAGAGGAAACTAATGAGAAGATATTTGCCAGTGAAAATCATTTGCAGGGCATGGAAACCCGACCTACAAGCAAGACTCCTGCTAGTCAGAAACCCTTAGGGAAGAAGGGACAAGGACTTTGAGCCTCTTTGCAGAGGGGCCTTAACAGCTACCAAACTAAGCCCATTGCGTGGGTGGCTCCTGGTAGAAATCTCACCTGCAAAACCCAGCCCATTGAACACAGTTGGACTATAACATCAGAGTCAATAACAGAACTGGGAACCTTCTTTTCAAGCTGATTATTATACACATAATACTCAATAATAAATTCTTCCATCCTTCCAGAATGTACTTTCACATATACATTTATTTCATCTGTCAAAGGTTGGAATATCTCCATTTTCCAGTTGAAGTATTTGAACTGGCACAAGCTGAAAATGACAGGACATGGGATTCATATCCAGGTTTGTTTGACCCAAGGCCTTTAATCTTTCCTCTATAGTTGAGTTTTCCAACATAATGGTCTTCATTGTGGCAGTGGGGAGTGCTGGGTGAGCAGCAGGAAGAAGGATGTAGTACAGTTGAAGGCATGCATACAAGTGGAATTGCATGGAGAGATTGAGTGATGAACATGGTTTTTAGTATATATGCTGTGAAACCCAAAAGGTTTTTTGAATTGTGCCTGAGAAAATGAGAATTTCCGAACTGCATGTTAGGTAGCTGTGTGTGGAGTTGCTTAGAGAAGTGAGGGTTTGTGGATTCAATTAAGAGATTAGTCTGAACAGTAGAGCAACCATGTGAATCCAAACCCAGGTCATCTTGATGGAAAGAAAAAGTTCATGACAAATGAAAACAAGTTACCAAGGTGTTACTGATGGGCATCGATGACAAAGTAAATATTGGGGCTGAGATATGAAGGGAACAAAGAGGACCTCTGAGACTACATACCCATGGAATGGAGGTAAAAATATTACCAGATAAGAAAACCAAGAGGTTCCAACAGAGAGGTCATACATCTCTTTGGTTGGGAGTGAACACTAATAAATTACAACAAAGAACTAACCTAGAGATCAGTGAGCTGTAGAATCCTTTGATATGATCTTGGTCATCTTCTATAATGATGCTGATTTAGGGAGGAAAATATAACCACAGTCATTAGAAGAAAACCCAACTATGGCTAAGAATAGTTCCAGGCTCTTGGTGGGATTAAGCAAGAAAGGGACACTCCGTACTTAACAGTTGGATATAGTCATGGGAAATGGCCAATACTTGGGAAAGAACATAGAGAAGCAAATCCTTGGGGATATAAAATAGGATCAATGAAATTCCTTGGTACTACATTTTTAAAACCCCAAGGGGAAAATGAGATAGACAGATGGTTCTTTAAAGCTTAGGATAAACTTTCTTTTTTCATCTAAGGAAGAAAAACTACACTTGCCCTTAATTTACCCTCAATAAATTCATAAATAGAATGACACATGCCTTTTCCTAAACTAACATGGTAATATTTAAATTTTCATTTCTTGATTTATCATCCTAAAACAACAAACACATCAATTCATCTGATACTGCTCCCTGACTGATTTGAACAAAAAGTATAAAAGTACCTTGGTTAGTAAAGCTTTTTCCCAATAATAATGAATGGTGTTTACTTGATAACACTGTGTGCTTGCGCGTGTATTTCTCTTAAGCACGAACATAAAACCTTTGTAGTCAGTAAATATGATATATAGAGAAGCTTCCTTATGCTGATTGTGGTGACTGGAAGCATGAGAATATGTAGCATTCCAAAAGCATTATTAACTCCTGAATCTGGGACAGAGTTTAAAAAAAAAAAATCTGTTTTACCAATCCTACAGAATCCTACTCAATAAGAAGCTCCTAAAACAAATGAAAACTTGAAAATAAGGATTATATCTCCCTAGGTAAGCAAAGAGCTTCCTGAGTACTGCATATATCTCAAAAGTGTTGGTAGGTTCTATTTCTGTACATTTGCATTCATGGATTACTAAATTCACACTGCATTTGTTCAACATATGACCATTTGCCCCATGCTTATGCATAGATGTTGTTCTTTAAAGAGTATCTATGCAGCCAGTTGACAATCCAGTCACTCCTTCTCATGGAATTTGTGATATTCAGACACTTACTAGTTATTCAATTTCATTTACTCTGTAAAAACACTAACTCAACAAATATTTATTGGGCACACGTTATTCAAAGCACATCAGACAAATTAATCTCTTAGATGACTTACCTGGTTGTTTGACCAAACTCACTGGAGGGATTTGTAAAAATGGTTAAACTAATTATGTGTGTAGAAACAGCATTGTAATCAA
This sequence comes from Vulpes vulpes, assembly GCF_048418805.1. Classification (NCBI taxonomy): domain Eukaryota; kingdom Metazoa; phylum Chordata; class Mammalia; order Carnivora; family Canidae; genus Vulpes; species Vulpes vulpes. The sequence continues at coordinate 92,670,520 of NC_132793.1, read as the reverse complement.
TATCTGAAAAGACCTGGATGTTTAATGTCAGTGGACATAATGATCTGGGAGTTTTATCCAGATGATCAAACAAGTTTCAGATTATTTGTTGTCCTAAAGGCAACTGATGTAATATGCCAATAAATCAACTGTAGAGTAGTGACCTGGAAAGAAGACATTTGTTCTTGAATATATGCCATTGGTGACTGTGAAGGCATACATTGGTTCTCTGTTTTGATATGTCCTCCAATCATTTGTACAACATACTTTAATAATGTCATATGGCAGATGAAAGCCACCTTCTAAGTACCCCCTATACAGAAGATTCTATTATATAATAAAATATGAACAATACATAATACATATTCTTTATATGAGTTTATAATAACTACCAGATTTATATTGCTTCTATATTTCCACAGTTCCTTTCTATTATAGTTAATTTCATCACTCATTCAAATATTTATTGACACATACTAACCAAAATGGTGCCCACTATATTGGAGGTTCACGAAGGACATGATGGAAATCCAGGGGAGAAAATTTACAGTGCCAGGGAGGTGTAGAATGCCTTTATGCTCGTGGAGGTCCTTGCAGAACTAATACTCTATGAACATAGAGTTAATGACTGGAGTGTATGGTGGAAGGGAAGGTAGTGGAGAGACTGACTCATCCTAGATATTTCACAGGGTAGTTAGTGACAAAAGTAGACTAACACATAGGCCCCAAAACCCAGGCATCTTGACATCAGATGCAGTGATATTTTGGATCTAAACGACATAGATACAAAATGACTTCGAGTATTTAGCACCATATCTATCTGATTGTGTACTTAACCAAAGTCTATCATGCCTTATCCCAAAGTTCTTTGAGATTTGTCTTTCCGTCTTGCATAGTACCAGTCATAAAATACTTGCTCAGTAAATGTTTATTGAATGAATGAAGGAATGAATGAATAAATAAATAAATAAATGGACTGAGTAATGTAAGCACAAAGCAAGGCTATGAAAAGGTAGATGGATAGAAAGATATATAGTTAGAGACCAGAAACACTTTTCAGTATCTCTCAAATTATTCCAGAAAAACAGTTCTGAAGTTGATGCAAGTAGAGGTGTTGTGATATTTTATTTTATTTTATTTTATTTTATTTTATTTTATTTTATTTTATTTTATTTCACTTAAGATTACCATATACCAGTAATTTTTAACCATGTTGCCAAACCCATTGCCCAACTGAACTGTTAGAGGCCCTCTCTCATCACTCAGGAATTAAACTCCAGAGAGTTATCCAGAAAAGTCTTAGCACAAAAACTCTTTGGTAGAAGAGAGTTTAAAGCTAATGCATTGTGGATGAAAGGGCAATATTCTATGTGATTATAATTATTATAAAGAAAAAGTTACTGAAATCAACTTGTGTTTTATAATTTTTAATGATGATATTATGGCATAGCCAACACATACTTTTAATATTAGTCTATTAAAATATTATTAAATTAAACACATACACAAGTCTCACAAACTGTTAATAGTATTTCAAAGGACTCACAAGATAGAGTCTTCATTTGCTTCTAATTAATACATTTGAAGGAGTAGAGACACAAATTCATTAAACTAAGCACAGCAAAGAGAAATAAACTGTTGTAGGAATCTTGTGTCTTCCCCAAGTAACCTTACAGACTGAAAAATACGTTCATATGAATCAATACATCATATTTTTCAGATTTTGTGGCCTTGGCAAATATATCCAACTTTAATCAAAAGTTTGATTGGCCTATTAAATCTTTACTTTTGTAACAATCTTAAAACAATTAGCTGCTAAAAAGGACATTACTTGCCTTCACTCTTTACTCATACATGCCATTAACACCATCTTTTCTCTCCTTTACTTAGGAAAAAAAAAAAAACAACAAACTTTGGTAAGTCCAAAGCCTCCCAATATTTTCCTTATCCCTTACTCCAATGAGGAAAAAAAAATGTTTAAATCTTCCAGATAGAATTTCTTCAGCTCATTTCAAGAATTCCACCGTCTCAACACCCTTGCATTTAACTTAATGTTTTTCAGATTTCCAAACTCTATTACCACAATGCTAAACAAATAACTATAGTTCTGAGGTCAGAGAAAGGGGCCTAGTGGGTGAAAGGTGAAGAACTTGAAAGAACAGGGTTACAGCTTTAAGAAAGAGGTTTAACAGTGTTTGAGACCTTTTGCCTGCTGGCAATAGTCACTTCTTTCTATTTTGGCTCTTCACCACTAAGGTGTTAACTTTTTAGCTGCTGGGGATTTGAGCTTTATTACATTTTCTCCTTCCATTTACTTATTAAGTTAGAGGAAACATTACTTCATGGGCAAAACAATATTTCAGATTTTATGAATTAGCTTGCCTTAGGGAAAACCCAAGTTAAATTTGTAGCCTAAATTTGTTCTCATATTTATAACCAAATTAATTCTGTAAACACAATTCTTAAGAAACACATTGAACCATTCAGGTTAAACAGATGTTACTCATCCATATAAAAGACTCAAATGTGATTCTTTATATGTCTATGTATCCAGAAGGAGAAGAAAAGTTACCAGGCATATACCAGGCAGATCAACAGCATATATGAAGCATTCTGCTTTCATACGTGAGTCTTTTTTCTCTTATTTGCCTCTAGATTTTGGCAAAGGGGAAAGAAAACTTTGCTGAGTCTCTTTTCCAATGATCAGATATCCTGCCTATGACTTTGAATGGAAAATACCTAGCTGATCAATTACAAGGAAGCCCCAGTCTAGATAGGGAAATGGGAAGCCGACAGGTTCCTGCAGAGACGAGAACATGGGAATTTGGGGGTGATGGATGCAGTCACGCATTCACTCACCTCTCCATTCACTCCATGACTACTAAATGAGGCCCCCAAATGTGTAAGACATAGTGCCAGGTACAAAATGTGGCATCCAAAAATGAAAGAGCCCTTGGAGCCTGAATGAAAATAAGAAGAGGATTTATCTTCAGCCAGTCGAGTGGAAATGGATCCTAAATTTCAAAGAAAGTTTACTTTTTTAAGTTGTGTAAAACTGAGCTGTAAAGAAGTATTGCTTGAACACTCTTCAGGTTAAGAAGGATACAGAAAGGAATTGCCCGGATTCCGGATACAGAAAGGAATTGCACAGGATTCAACTGTGGCCTAGGTGTGTACATGTACAGGTTTGAACACCAGATGTTATTAGCTATGCTAAACTTCTACTTGTGCTTAGACCAAGAGCAGCCAGTGGCCACTCCCCAGCTTAGGATAATCCATCGAGCCATGGCTCAGTTACACAATGAAGGCATTTCCACCCACTGGATACATTTTCATAATCCAGTGTAATAGTGGGAAAATTTTCTCTCCATCTTATGGTTCAAATTTTCCTGTGAGTAGCCCTAGTGATACAGAATGATGAGGATGGGGTCCGTTTTGTCCAAGCAGGTGTTATCTGTAGTGCATTTGGATTTTTAGAGAACTTTCTGAATTATACTTTACATATCCTTTCTTAGCCGCTTTTCTCACTTTACACAAATATGTTCACATCTGTGTTTTTCTCCTTTAATAAGTCACATTTAGGTATATGAGCTGGTTCAGAACAGAACTGTCTTATTGTCCTTGCAATCCTTGAATCTTAGCATGTATTGATGAGAAGAGGTCAATATTTTTAATGGAATATGCCCCAGAGGAAGTAGAACACAGCTTTATAACTGGCTTAACTACCTATGATGATTTCAGACTGGAGCTGGTTTTAGGAGTATTTGTAGAACAAAAATGGAGCATAGGTCATGCCTTTCAAATTGAATCAAGCCAAAAGATAGGTCTATATTCACAAAGTTATTCTGCAACTTACCAGTCCCCAGAAGGTTCATGCTTGGCAAGTGCTTGGCTGACACTTGCAGGCTATTACTAAAGTGAGAACATGTGCCCATAATGTTGGTAAAGCATTTTTCAGGTAGGCCAATTCAGGATCAGGCCACAAATCAATAGGACAAGGAAGGGTGCAGTTTTTCCAGTGATATCCCTTCAAAGTAGCCTGGGGCTTGCCTGCTAGAGGAACTTCCAACATGTACATTGGAAGTTCCTCCCTGAAAGCCATGTCCAGTGCTTTAAACTTCACCACTAAAAGGATAGAAAGAACTCACTACGTTTACAGGCAGTCCTTGTATTTACCATAACTCACATCCCTGGAAAAGGCATTGCAATCCAAAATAATGGAAGGGGAATCTGATTTTCCCATTGCAGCAATGCGTCTTTCCAAGGGCCTGTTGCTTGATGACTTACAGAAATGACAGAAACCACCACATTTAATTAAAGGTGTAACATGTTTCAGTGCTTTGTAAGGTATAAAGCTTTCCAAGGTGTGAGCAGGGCCTTTAAACTGGGAGCTTCCTGGCAAGGTCTTTGATTTTTTTTTTTTTATCAAACCATATTTCTTTAAGAAAGTTCCTGAGAAGGAGAAGGGAAGCCTATGGAATATAAACAAAAACATTCAAGCTGACATTGGGAGAGATGATGTGCAGGACAAGCAGAAATGGAAGCACATCATCATGCTGAACAATACAATGAGTACAGTGCCTGCTGAAAAAACACCACGCGTCTACTGGCATGGTGTGGTTGAACATAAGTGTTGCATATGGAAATCACAGCTTAAGTAAGCCATAAATGGAAATATAAAACATGAGCCCATGAGCAAGAGATCTAGTTTCTCAAGATCTTAAGTTAGGAACAAGTGAGGAAAGGAAGAAAGGAGGGAGGCTGGAAGAGAGAGAGAGAGAGAGAGAGAGAGAGAGAGAGGGAAGGAAGGCAGGATGGAGGACAAGATAGAGAGAGAAAGAGAGATTGATTAAAACACTCGCCAGATTAATTTACTGGATTTACTGCCTCCTCACAAGGATCCTTTTGCTAGTATTTCCAAGGGAGGAGGTGAATGAAGTAGGGGCAGAACATAAAGTTGTCAGGTACGTTTCTATAAAGCTGTGTGTATTTTCAGAGTATTAATTTAATGTGATGAGTACAATGAGACAGAAAAGGAATTTAAATTTTATAGTTACTAGTGAACAAAACTGAACAAAAGGTAAAGGAAATTCTTTGCAAATACAAAGACAGCTGAGAGGTAACTTACCTTCTGCTTTGTCCCCAATGTAGTTCTTAAAGAGTGAAAGTTCAGAAGAGAAAGAATCCAATGGACATTTTCCATAAATTTCAATGGGATCAGGAATTAAAAAAAAAAAAAAGTGAAATGGCATTCTTTCTTCCAAGTCTGGTTGAAAAACCAGTATTCATCAAAGTTCTTTCGAATAGGTTTGTTTCCATTAAAGGAGTAGAATCACAAAGTATATAAGGAATGAACACTCAAAATTAGGTACACAAAAAAAAAATAGGTACAAATACTATGATTTTAAATTATTTAATTAAAAATACACTTCCCTTTCAGGTTTAAAGCACATGTGTGCACACGCATATGCACATATGCAAGAGCACCTATGCCTATGCCATCTCTTCTCTTCTTGCTACTTTTTTTTTTTTTGTCATTTGAGAAGAAGCAAAGATTTCTATATGAATGAAGTTCAACTTCTAAATCCAGAAGGCTTAATCTGGGGATAACATTGGTATGGTCTTCTACGCACAGAAAAAGATGAAATCCAGGTGGTTCTGATAAAAGTAGGGAAGAGACTGCTTTCTTCTTCCTCCTGGACCCATAGCTCTTCCACATTTGTCTACCTCCCTTGAAGGCATTTGTGGAAATCTGACTGCTAGACCACCAAAGGAGCATCAGCATAGTAATGTGAACCTCTGCCAGGCTGATCAAGAGAAAGCTTTCAGGAATAATCCTCATGTCCCTTTCCCCTCCTGCAACAACCACAGTAGCCACATGTGGAAGAAGCTAGAGCCACAAGATGGAAGGAACCTGGGCCTCTGACTTACTTCTGGAAGGACACCATCTTGGTGAAATAACATATATTGTATAAAGCCACTGACGTGTAGGAGAACTATTTATAGCAGCCACCATCACCTTAACTAAGAAAGTTACCCCACTATCTTCCTTACCTTTTCCCACTTCAATACCACCTGAGGGCTTGAGGCTCAGGGGCATCTGGATCTGAACAACTCTAGACTCTCCTCTTCTGACCAGGGTCAGAAGCATTGCCAGGTACTCACCTTGATGACTTACATCTGTCATGCCACACAGAGGGAAATGACTTTTTAAAGTCCTTGCTCTGTTCTGGCCACTTTCACTGGTCATTTCAGGATCCTCATGATTATCATTTTAAGATCAGTGTAACAGAATGGAGAAAGGTAAAGGGTTGTGCACTGCAAATCTTCAGGAGGCACAATCACACATATTCATATGTGAATAACACTCTCTAAATTTGCTCAGTGTACAACCTACACAAACCAAATGTAAATTGATAGGCAGTATCAAGAGAAAATTGGTTTCTCCCTCATGATATCTTTTCAATCTTCAGTTCCTGACAATCTTTCTCTGCTTTTTATTTCCTGGAATCTCTCACTCCTTGGGAAGTTTCAATCCCTTTAATGAGCTTTGGGGCACAATCCTCTTGCCACCATGGAGACTATTTACCACTGGGTTGCTAGATCAGTTCTACCATGCCACTTTAAAAGCCTATAATTCACTGGGAAATGGGATTTCCCCGTTTTCCAGCCATAAAAATTATTTTCTGTTTCTCTAAAGCAAAGATCTCATTAGGGGGTTTATTAATAACTCTGATATAACCTATTAATGATCTGTTAAAGACAGCAGAGCTTGCAGGAGAAAAGCACAATGAAAATTTTAAAAGCAAACTTGTCTCCATTCAATTATCCAAAAAAAAAAAAGAAAGAAAAGAAAAGAAAAAGAAAGAAACAAACTGAGGCATGATTTATCTGTGTTACATCACCTCATGTTCTAAGGAAACCGACTTTCCAACTGTCCTGTGCAGACTTGGTCCATTACTAAATTTCTGGAAGTTTTCCCATTGGTCATAATGATCCTCAGGGCATTATGGCCATGCCCCATTTGCAATGAATTGAGAGTTGAGGGGAGGAAAATCTATCCACACAGAAAAATAAATAAATAAAATCTGTCAGGTTAGCATTTTGTTCAAGGCACTGCACAAACAAGCATTTTATATATTCCAACATAAGTTGAAAGGTTCTAATGATTTTTTTAATTGTGATGATTAGGAAGGTATAGTTAAGCAGAACCCCACTAAGGGAGAATATGAGCTATAAAAGTCTCAAAAAGAGTCGTCAGACTGGGCCTCCTGCAGCTGGGAAGCATCAGGGAGCAGCAGCTCCCATTGAGATGCTCCAGCACCATGCACAGCTGTGGGAGATTGAAAAAGTGACAGGTTTCTCGACAGCAATCTGGAAAATGTATAATCTGTCCTCAGAGATCACTAGAAAGAACTGGGTGGATTGCTGAGGCTTCCGCTAGGTAAAGAAGTATTCAGTGTTTAATAATAAAGGAAAGAAAGTAAATGCATTAGAAAGATTAAGTGATCATTTTATTTGAAGAGGACAAACCAGGCTTTCTGTCAAATGTTCATTTATGCATGTTATAAGCAAGCAGGGTACTGAAATATTTCTCTTTCCTCTGCTTTGTTAAGTATCTGACTACACTGCTAACATTTATTGAACACTTACTAAGCACCAGACATTGCACTGGGCCTTTGTTAATCATTATTTGACTTAATATCAGTCAAATGGACAAGTGTGGTGGCTGGGCAGCCGGCAGGGCAGCGAACTGTCTGGCCTGTAGCCTTCCTCCTTGGTTGAGGAAATGACCGACCAGTACAGTATTCTCTTCAAACAAGAGCAAGCCCATGATGATGCCATTTGGTCGGTTGCCTGGGGAACAAACAAGAAAGAAAACTCTGAGACAGTGGTTACAGGGTCCCTGGATGACCTAGTGAAGGTCTGGAAGTGGTGTGATGAGAGGCTGGACCTAGAACGGAGTCCCTGGATGACCTAGTGAAGGTCTGGAAGTGGTGTGATGAGAGGCTGGATGACCTAGTGAAGGTCTGGAAGTGGTGTGATGAGAGGCTGGACCTAGAACGGAGTCTAGAGGGACATCAATGTCTGTGGACATCAGCCACATGCTGCCCATCGCTGCATCCAGTTCTCTTGATGCTCATATTCATCTCTGGGACTTGGATAATGGCAAACAGATAAAATCTATAGATGCAGGACCAGTGGCTGCCTGGACTTTGGCCTTTTCTCCTGATCCCTAGTATCTGGCCACAGGAACTCATGTGGGGAAAATGAACATTTTTGGTGTGGAAAGTGGGAAAAAGGAATATTCTCTGGACACAAGAGGAAAATTCATTCTTAGTATTGCATATAGCCCTGATGGGAAGTATCTGGCCAGTGGGTCCATGAATAGGATCATCAATATTTTGATATTGCAACTGGAAAACTTCTGCACACGCTGGAAGGCCATGCTATGCCTTCCAGCCAGTTCCCTGACATTCTCCCCAGATTCTCAGCTCGTGGTCACTGCATCAGATGATGGCTACATCAAGATCTATGATGTACAACATGCCAATTTGGCTGGCATGCTGAGTGGCCATACATCATGGGTGCTGAATGTTGCGTTTTGTCCTGACGACACCCACTTTGTGTCCAGTTCATCTGATAAAAGTGTGAAAGTTTGGAATGTTGGAACAAGAACCTGTGTTCACACCTTCTTCGATCACCAGGATCAGGTCTGGAGAGTAAAATACAATGGAAATGGCTTAAAGATTGTGTCCATGGGTGATGACCAGGAAATCCACGTCTATGATTGCCCCGTGTAAACACCAGAATCTCGCAGGTTGGTGTGCAGGTCATGACATTCTGTACCTCTCTAGCTTTAAGAAAATAGAGTGTTTATTGGAACAGAAACTTAAATTTTGTAGATATGGTATCTGTTCATACTTTAACTAAAGTGTTCATAACATACACACACACACAAAAATATCAGCCAAATAAACATTAGGTATTGAGACCCTACTATGAGAAAGGTAGATAAATGCTAAATGCTAAAAAGGAATACAATAAAGATACCCTTTAAGCTCCCACAAAGCTTCTGGGCATTACTAAGGAAATAAGATGTGCAAGCACACACACAGGAGAAAAATACAAATTAACATATTACAGAGTGATAATGATGGCAAAGACAGAGGTTGGGATCTGGAAGGATGGCCCTGCCAGTCTAGAGCATCTTCCACATTTGAGAACTCTGGAAGGAACTTAAGTCAGCTAGCTGTAGTGAGCATCCATTTGGGAAAGCGTGCTGCCTCTGGAAGGCTGATGTAATTATGGAAGGTCAGGACGAGGGAAAAGGCCAGTACTTATCTTTAGGATGCTCATTTCATATACATATTTATCCATGTGAACAAAACCCAGATCACAGATTTAAACTTTTCATGTTTTTCCTACTTTCACACACACACACACACACACACACACGATTCATATATATATATATATATATATATATATATATATATATATATATATATATATTACTTTTTAGTGACATGTGGATTTATTTTGACTCCCCACTTCCCAAAAAAGAAAACCAGGATTTTGCTTTATTTTGTTTTCCACATTTGGCTATGAATAAAGATACAACTAATATTTTTAAAGATTTTATTTATTTATTTATTTATTTATTTATTTATTTATTTGAGAGAGAAAGAGCACACAAGTAGGGGAAGCAGCAGAGGGAGAGGGAGAAGCAGACTCCCAGTGGAGCAGGGTGCAGAATGCAGTGCTGGCTCCCAGGACCCTGGGATCATGACCTGAGCAGAAGGCAGACAAATGCTTAACCAACTGAACCACTCAGGCACTCCAAGATATAACTAATATTATTGTCCATTTCCCCCCTTATTTTTAGTTAAGTAAACTCAAGTGCTTATCTGAAAATTTTATATTTAAAAAAAACATATCCAGTTTTGTTTTGTTTTATTTTGTTTTTTAATGTCCAGACATCTGAGACCCCAATGATAGTATTACTTGGTGAGCCAGCTTGTCATGTCAGCTTTTTCTGTGGTTTGTTGTTGCCATTTTGTTTTGTTTCTATTTCACTTAGACACCTCTGTGAGCCGGCCTGGGATTGCGATTTCTGACCTCACCATGGACATAATCTGTGCCTAGGTGTGTGCTCCATAAATGCATTGCCTGTATGTGACTGAATTCCTCATTTGTTGAATGAAAGTGAAAACTCTTACCTTGAAAGATAATTATTACAATTCCCTGTAAGAATAAAATGCTGCCGAGCAGCATAGCTCCGAGAATAAAATATGCATCATAATTTCATGAAATTTGCACACAATACAGGTCAGATGGTTAATGAAGCCATAAACTATACTATGTCTGAAGTACTAACAATTCCCTTATCCAGTTGGCCTCAGCAGTGTTAGGAGAGCGGAAGATGTTTATTGCCAGAAGCCACCCTTCTTGCCTGGCGAGGCCCGTTCATAGCCAGCTCTTTGTAAATAAACATATAACCTTTGCAAAGGTAATTTAAGGCCATGCCTTAAAGAAGATGGTGAGTGCACCGGGAGGGAGAGAGAAAATAAAAAATCGCATGAATAAAGCCGAAGGCTGCAGGCTAAGGTGGTTATTAAGTCCCAAGCTGTTTTTCCTTCACTTTTCCTCACCACCGAAATAAAAACAATTATTGCGATGATGCTCTAAAATTAGAACACATTTGTCGTTTTTAAAGGCAGCCACAACTAAACGAGCTCAGCAGTAAAAGCGGAGGCAAAGCAAACAGTTGTGCCCCGGGCCTGCCCTCTCCAACGTGGCACCAGCCAGGAAGGAGAGCATCCTGGCCTCGAGTCTGGGTTGAAGCCCCGGGGGCGCCCTGGCGGAAGAGGCATCGTAAAAGGGATTTAAGAAATCCCGTTGGATCCTTCCCTGGGGCGGGGATGCTCCAGCGCGCATCACCATCCCTGGGTGGGGATCGGCTGCATGCGGCCCCACCGCAAAGGTAAGCTTCATTTTTTTTTTTTTTTTAATTTATGATAGTCACAGAGAGAGAGAGAGAGAGAGAGGCAGAGACATAGGCAGAGGGAGAAGCAGGCTCCATGCACCGGGAGCCCGATGTGGGATTCGATCCCGGGTCTCCAGGATCGCGCCCTGGGCCAAAGGCAGGCGCCAAACCGCTGCGCCACCCAGGGATCCCAAAGGTAAGCTTCATTATCCCGTATGGCGAAGCCTTCATGGAATGTGCTGGTGTGTTCCTGAAGACGAGGGGTTGTTGAACAATTTTACTCCCCTCCCTCGTCTACAGCTGCGCAGAAAGAGATGCTAAGTGATCCTAAGTGATCAATTATTAATGACGGAAACCACTGCATCCCTTTGGCTAAGAGGAAAAAGTTAAAATTTGTGACTTTGGTTCAATTGTCAAAGTAAGTTGGCCAAATGAGGCTTTTATTCAGAAAATGCGAGTGTTTCTGCCTCCCCCAGCCCAGATTTTCCTCAACTTATTTAGACATCTCTGCCAAAAAAGGTTTGGCCGGTCCCCTTAATTACTGGAGATAATTGCCTTAATTCTCTCCTCACTTTGCTAATGTAGCTCTGGCTTTGAATCTTATGCTTTATCCATTAGATCATTGTAATTGGAAAAAAAAGAAAACTAGGTTATGACCCAATGAATCCTAGCCTAGCCTTTTTTAACAGTAACATTATATATGTTATATACATATAATATATATATATTCAATGCATATGTACAGTTATGTAAAATTTATATGAAATATATATATATATTTTACATCTATATTCAATCATACACATGAAGTAAAAACAGCTTTGGGAGAGAGAAATATTCTCACATTTGCAAGCATAAATTTTGAAATTGCTTAAAGAAGGAAATTAGTTTTCTGTTATGTAAATATTTGATTGCACTTACAAATAATCTAATGTTCCACCATGATTCTGCTTTTTCAAAAAAATAAAAAAAGCTAAGACTGAAGGATTTGGGTATGAGAGCTGAGAGCTCAGATTTAGCCTTAGCTGTTTTGCAATAGATCCTCCAGTTTTTAGCCTACCATACCGATGAATGCTCATCCCCTCTCCTGTCTTCCACCATCACAAAATGAAGGGCAAGTTCCAGCCAAGATGCAAGAGGCAAGGGTTGTCCTCTATTCTATCAGCCCACCAGCCTCCTCTTGTTTTCAGGATAAAGGCACAAACTGCCGGCTTTTAGTGTGGACCCCATGGCAATTCTGAGAGAAGAACTGGCTTTCATTTTAATGCTATTGTAAAATGTCTAGAGATGCTTAGCTATAAGGCACTATAAAAGTTTAAGATATTATTGTTAAAAGGACAGAGCAAAGCTATTCATGGCAAAGGTTCAGCAGAGTCAGAGGCACAGAGGATGAAAAAAATATGAGAAGAATCCAGGAGGTTTGGTTGTTGTTGTTGTTGTTGTTGTTGTTTATGTTGTTTTGATTTTCATTTTCAAGTCTTTATGTCAACAGTTTTACAGGATATAATTATTTGGGGTGCTACAGCTTGGCTTTGTTTGAGAAAGGTTGTAGTTCACCTTAACTCAAGAGCATAAAACTATACATTTGGAACAAATTAAAGAAAGCAAGATGAATTTATTAACCAGTAGGGAAGACATCTAGTTCCTAATTCTGGCCCTTATAATTCTAACTTTGCCTTACTCCATGGAAATGCTGTTTGGGTGATTACAGATGCTACTCTTCCCACGTTTTTCTCCCAAATATCTCTAGAATGTGTCCATATCCATTTTTTTTATGGATTCAGATTTAAAACCCTCTGTTACAAGAAGCTGTGTTTGAATTTTCAGTATCATTCCCTCAACAAATACTTACTGAACATGTCCCATCTATAGGCACTGGACTGTTTTCTGAGGATAAAATACTGAGTGAAAGTGAGTTTGGTGCCTGCCCTCACAGAGTTCAAATCAAGCTGAGTGAAACACACTTTCATTGCATCAGCACACAGAAAAATATAAAATTCTAACTGATGCAGGTGCCATGAAGAGTACAAGGGGCTGGCTATGAGCATCTAAAATAGGATATATGATCTAGTCAAAGAAAGACTTCTCAAGAAATAGTAAAAATAATACTTATCAAAAACTCACTATGGACTATTATTCAAAGCAGTTAGAAGCATTTTTTTTTCTCTTTGGCCCTATGAGAGACAGAGATTATCTAGTATTATTCCTGCTCTAGAGATGAGAAAGCTGACACAGAGACTGTCAAGTCAAGATCCAAACTTTGAAAGGGCTAAACCAACATAGGTAAGGTTATGCTGTGCTATCAAGCATCCCCCAAATGTAAAAGTGTATTCCTTGAACAATTTGTGGCAGGTCCAGACCTTTTTATGAGAGCAGCCATCCTCCACCTGGTGGTTTGGCATTCCAGGATACTTCATCTATCTCAAATCCCAATCTCAACACAATGATTCCTGTTTTGCTGTGGTGGGCAGGAATAAATAGAAAAGAGAATGCTTTCACTTGAAAGCAAAGCATGTTGCTTCCTAACAAAGCCAAAGCCAATCACATGCCATGGCTAACTTTGAGTGAAAGCCCTTTGTGTGGTTAAAGACTGGAGGAGAAACAGAAACATGAGCAAGCATCAGCAACATCTACCACTGTAGGCCAAGTTCAGAAGGGAAGAATAATCCAGACATGGGTGTCCTCAGGTGCAAAGAACTTGCATGTGGATGGTGCGTGGAAAGGATGGTAGAGCAGAGTAGAAGATTGGTTTGGAGCAGCAGGTCGAGTCAGGCCATTCAGAGCTCATCCTACTGTGTTTACCACAATTAACAAGTCTTCAAGAGATATCTTAGTGTGCCAGGTCCCATTCCGGTCACTTCATTCAGTACTGCCCTCAATCCTCACCAAGCCCTGTCTTATCACTTGGGCTATTTATTTTATATTTACTAAGAGGGCACTTTCAGACCTATGCAGACCAATTTTTACCGTCTGTTGTTTTTGCATGTGTCTGTGTGTGTGTGTGTGTGTGTATAAACATATATATATATATGCAAAATAAAAGAGTTGAAGAATGCCAAAACTTCTTGCATTCAGAGCCTGACTCTACTGAATCAATGTTTTACTCCAAATCATTGAAGTAGATGTCTGAGCTTTCATTTCCAGCATTGTCCTCTATGTCATCAAGACAGATGGTGACATCATCTTTTAAGAAAATAACTAAAAGCCATGGTGCTGAATGTCTAGGCCAGCTCTGCAACAAGAAGAGTTAGCCTCCTCTTGACCCCTATTTCACCAAAGTTACTACACATGCCTGCTTTGTCACCTCCCTGAGCTCTCTCTCTGTGCCTACTTGGCTCCTAATGATTAAGAGAGGCTCGCTACAGTTTCTGATTTTTTTTTCCAATCCTTAACAACCATTTTGCTAGTTTTGATGCTGGAATATTTGATGTTTACACGTGTGCAGGCAAGTGGCAAGTATACCACACTGCCACTTGGACAACAGCAATAAAAAAAATACTATCTATTGTAAAACATGGTCTGATTTCAAGAGTATTAAAATGTGGGGAAATCTCAGAACAGAATAAATACAGTAGTAATATTTCCTGAGTCCTTACCTGGGCCAGCTATTGAATTAATCAGTGCATATTAACTCATTTAAATTTAAACTTTGTAATAAGCCCAGGTAGGTGTTATTTCTACCTCTAACTCCTAGAGGGGAAGGAAGACTTTAACACCTTGTCCAAATCATGGATCTTGGTGCAAAACTGTGATCTGCACCCTGATACTTCCAGCTCTCAAGCATTCTAAGACATGGTTGAAGGGAGAAATTTTGAAGGGAGAAATTTTGACAAAGCAAAACTCAAGGCTACTCAGGGATTTTGTCTACTCTAATTGGAAAAAAACTGGCGATTTTGTTCATTTTTTTTTCACTTGGTCTATATAGATGCAAACCAAATCTGTGTTTATATATAATTAATTGTCATCTACATTTCAGGTCTCGATTTGAAACATTCCCCAGAGGGAGTATGTTTTGAGCTGGTAAATATGCTTGATTTTTTCTCAGTGGGAATTGTTGCAATGATGATAAAGAATTAGAGAAGGAGAAATCCTCTTCTTATTGCTGTCAAGAAGATGACCTTGGTCCAGATGCCAAGAACACATTCCCCAGTAGTTCATCTTCAGAAAGGGATAAACATAGTGTGTCCAGGTGTGGATCTTTCATGAAGTTCTCCTGTTGTGGAATCACGTATATTTGACTCACCTATATCAAGCCTCTAGCAAACTGTCCTTTTTTTTTTTTTTGAACATCTATCCTTCTATCTGGGTCAAGTGTAGAGATAGTGAGGAGGTTAAGCAGATCCAGGACACACTCTTAAGAGTTTTGGACAGCTTCTGTTACTTCACAATTCCAGCCTACCATTCCCATTACTATGAAATGAATACTTACACCCCTCACTTAATCTGTGTTTCTCTGATTATACCCTGATGACAAGGTGATATTACCCAGTAAGAAAAGCCTAGCTAGAGGTGAAAAAACAGCTTTCCTACTTCTATTTCAGACCCCACATGAACCTGATGAGTTCAATCTCAAACCAAAGTTGAGACTTTTAAGCTCAAATTCCATTTCCTTTCAGCCCAAATCTGACATCCTTCTGCAGATAAAAATAAGGTTTAAAGACAGTTTTAAAGAACAGTCACTGGGCTTTTTTGGACACCAAAATGTTTTATTTAAAAAAAAGTTCAATGAGTTCAGTTTAAATGAATCAGAAACATATGAGTCGAATTTTCCTTAATATACACTTGGGCTTAAAAATTAAGGGAAATGTACTAGGAAAAAAAAACCTCTCTAGTTGTGCTGAAATAAGAACATTTTGAAAGAAACTGCCAACATTTGACAAGTTTAAAGTGTAGCCAATTTTACCCATTTCTTGGGAACCCTACTGTCATCATTAGGGAAAGGGGAGAGTGTCGTGATGGAGGATGTTGGAGAAATAAATACATTTTTTTTCTTCCAGAACTTGTACTCTTGTATGTACATGCAATTATTTCATTCTGGTGAAAAAGGATAGAGACATACACTAAAAACATTCTGACTTGGCTTCTCATGGTATATTAAAAGCATACTATAGAGGCACAGGCTCAAAGTTTGGAGGTTTAACCCCAGGGAGAGAAAATTATGGTTCTCTCCATTTATCCATGAACCCTGCAGCTGGTAACACTGCACTCTGTTAGTAATTACACTGAACAGATGAGGGACTTTTTAATTTTTTTTTATTCTGACCTGCAGTTAAACAAAATTTGCTTGTTTTATTTTTGGTTAAAAAATGATGAGGCAGCACCAACCCCAGTTTCACCCCAGAGCTGTTGATTTTCCCCCCTCCTTCATAATTTGTTTCAGACTAGGAGCGCAGAGTCCCATTTTAGTGGGAAACATTTGCTGCCAAGACCTTCGGGGGTTTTATCTGCAGTTTATTTTGTTAACTACAAGTTTTAGATTGTTGTGGCGTTTTTTTCTTCTTTCCTTTCAAACTTTGCAATAGGAAAGCTCATCTTCTGCTGTTAGGAAACAATGTAGATCACAAGAAAGAGAAGGATGGGTTCCAAGTCAGCCAAAAGTGTCACCAACGGCCTCACACCAATGGTAGTTACAGAGAGGGACAATAAAATAATATAAGTGAATTCACTGTCTTCAAGATTTAAAGCATAGTCCACACTCCACTCCCACCCTTCCCCTTGTAATTCAAATTTAACACTAATAAACGAGAGGAACTAAAGATAATTGGCTAGAATCAAGCATTACATAGCAGGCATTTCACTAGCTGACCCAGCTAAGCAACTGCAACTCAATGCATTTTAACTTACGCGTTGAGAACAAAAAACAATGGTTCATGAGGTGGAAAGAATGCTGTACAACACCCCATTGCCCTGGCTGGTATTTATAAAGTTTTGGCAAAATTTCATAACAAATTTTAAAATAATGTGAAAGTGGCCTGTTTCCGGTTTCTGCCCTGCACCATGCCTGTCTTGGAGGATGTTGTGGTCAGGGCAGGAGGCCAAGGATTTTGCCTGGCAACAGGAATGGAACAGACAGGCGCTAATAATCCTCACTTTTGTACAGTGTTTTCTTATTTTATGTTTCAGGGAAATTTCATATATATCCTTCCATTCTATCCTCATCACGAGCCTGGTACACTGAGCTGCTTTGGTTTTCTTGATGATGAAACCAAATTAAGAGAGGTGACAGACATACTTAACGAAGATTGCTGTTGAAATTTGGGGTATCTGGGTGGCTCAGTGGTTGAGCATCTGCCTTTGGCTCAGGTCATGATTCTGGGGTCCTGGGACCAAGTCCTGCATCAGGTTCCTCGTGAGGAGCCTGCTTCTCCCTCTGCCTATGTCTCTGCCTCTCTCTGTGTGCCTCTCATGAATTAAAAAAAATAAAATAAAAACTAAAGAAAAAAAAGAAATTTAAACCTACTTTTCTATCCCTTAAAACCAAGAAAGTTCTCATTGGGATTCAAATGTGGAATAACTGCACTAAATCCTCTTTCTCACTCCCCTCCAGTCTTCTCTGTAGGACTCCCACTGGTCCTCCCCACAATCACACAGGATCCTGTGAGTCTCCCCCAGAGGACCACTAGACTAATGTGGGACCTGACTGGATATGCCACAGCAAACAATTAATCTGAGGCTGACCCACCTTTCTGTAGAAATTTAAAGCTCTAAATTCACTGATCAGTATTTTTTTTCAAACTCAGAAAAGCAAATTATCTAATTTAAAGGCCAACATGAAAAATGCGGGCTAATGGCATCTTTTGTTGCTGTCACAAAAATTCAAAGTAAGCCAACCTGTAAAATGTAGCCAGATATATATCTTCCTTCATGACATGTATTTTATCTGTTAAAATGTATGCTTTGCCCCCTTGGTGAATAGCAATGCATCTGAAGAAAGCACAGCTTTACTGGAAAGAATAAAGGCTTTGAGACAAGAAAAGCCTGGGTTAGTATCTGTTTCTACCACTGAACAGTTTTGTGACTTTGAGCATGTTATTTCACCTCACTGAAACTTTGTGTCTTCCATGAAACTGTGCATTTAATCTTAGAAGATTCTTATGAGGATTAAATTAGACCACACAATGCAATACATCCATAAAATGTTAGCCCCTTGGTTAAATGCTGTTCCAAATATTTTAACTCATTGATGTTTCAGAAGCTCATTGTCCAGCTTTGGTTTTCCAGATGTAGTTCTGGCCTGTAGCTGTATCTGTGGAATTGTCTGTGACCAAATTAATTATAGCGTAATTTGCATGGAATAAAATGACATAATGTTGGGTAATGCTGTGATGCAACTTGCTTGTTTGTTTGTTTTTTTCCTACAGGAGACCTGCCCACCTACTAGTGGGTCATGGTTAGGATGCAATGTTGGGGGAAAAAGGTAAATATGTGGAGCAAATACTACTAAATTCTTAAATATCCTGTTTCAGGGTTGCCTGGGTGGCTCAGTCAGTTGGGCATCTGACTTTTGATTCCATTTGGGTTGTGATCTCATGGTCCTGGGATTGAGCCCCACATCAGGCTCCATGCTCAGCAAGGAATTGGCTTGAGATTCCCTCTCTCCTTCTCCTTCTGCCCTTCCCTTGCTAAAATAAATAAATAAATCTTTAAAACCATTTATATATAATTTCATTTATTTCTTTCAACACCCAGAATGGAGAATTAAGCAGTTATATAATTATACAGCAAATAGATCAACTATTTATATAGCCAAACTCAGTAATTAGGACTGAAAACATTATTAACTGAGTTTATAAATGAATCCTTCAGGTATTTATCTTAATTCCTGGCTTCTTTTACTTCACTGTAAATTATCAGCCTAGGATAATTTATTTGGTTACCTTAATTGGCATTACAGCCCAACCAGATAATTCAGATCTAAATTATTCACATTATCTTTCAAATTATCCCAACATTAAAAGGATATTCCCACTTCCATTTGCCTTTATGCATGGGGTTTTATCTGCATCAGGACAACCTGCTTGCCATAAAAGTGGTAGTGTATGCTCTGCCTGGCCTGTCCCATCTTGGAGTTGGAAGGAGGTAAAACAAAGTTTTCTAGTTTTAAAAACTAGATCAGTGGCCTTGGTGAGTGATATGCAACATCAGATATTTCAGGGCTTTGAACCAAAGGACTTTCTGTAGGTTTAGATGTAGGATTATTTCAGGATTCTAAAAAAAAACTGAAAACTTTAGTGAAATGTGTTTTGTAGTTATACTGAAAAATTGGGGTAGATGTGTGCACATATAAGAATGAAGGGGCATCCACCTAAAATATAAGCAGAATCTTCTATTTTGGATGACTTTGCAAAGTTGAGGTTTCTTTTAAAGCTAAGTGTCATAATACAACTATAGAAGAGAAAAAACAAAGTAGTTCTAAAGCTATAAAAATTTAAATAATTCTCTATAGACTCATCATCACTCCCATATTCTCCCACTAAAATCTTTAATGGTTTAGATATTTTTCTCATTATTGGTATATACTATATTTAATATAAAAGTAACATATACATGGATGTTAATATTCCCTTGAACTGAAAAACTTGTGGCATAATATCAAAATACATGCATAAATACAGTGGGGATTTCATATATATGGTATCCTTCAAGAATTTTTTTGAGCTTTTATATTTGAGTTTATTCATTTAACTTTTAAAACACTACTATAGTTGAATATTAAAACAAAAACCATAGCAAGTAGTGAACTATGATTATAGTCCTTCACTCATTCACTACTGCATATAAAATGCCAGCAGCAGTGTTATTCACTGGCCCCATTAAGAGGTCTGACACTGAACACCACTCCTAGGATGATGTTCATCATCCTCATATGCTTCCCCATTGTAATGGCGCCATCTTTCCTGATTGGGATCAAAGTCCACCAGTTCTACCTGGTCCATTTCATCAGTCTCTTCTACTTCCTTCCTCTCAGGTAGGAGTTTTTCCAGCAAAGAAAGTTTATCAGGAGACAGAAAGCCATTCTCAGGGAAGTTAACCTTAAATTTGATGATTAGGCAACCCTTCTCATGTGGTCTACGATAAATTGGCATGCCTTCCTTTAGCACACACTTGATATCCCCATGCTTGACAATCTGACCTGGATGAGAGGTGATGATGATGATTCAGTTGTCAAGAGTAGATATTGGCTTTTGAAAGCCACACAGGACTTCAACCAGCTGTATATCCATACACATGAAAAGATCATCTTCTCTGAGTAAAAACAGCATGGTCCTTCTGACCTAAAACAATGATAATATCTCCTGATTCCAGTCCTGGTTCTTGGTCCCCTCACCATGGAATGTTATCTTCTGGCCATCTTTCATGTCTTTGTCAATATGCACTTCTAGAATCTTCTTCTCTCGAACTATCTTCCTTCCTTGCAGCTTTTACATCTATCTTTAGGACTGATCCGTTCCCCATGGCCCTGGCACTCCATGCACACAGATTGAATTTGCTGAACCATTCCAGGTCCTATCTGATGAATTCTTATTTGCATTCCAGTACCTCTGCAATTGGGACAACATTCGACTGTTCCTTTCTTACCACCTCGGCCTTCACATTTATCACAAAACACATTTCTTTTGCAGAGCTAGTTTTCTTGTTGCGCCATTATATAAATCTTCTAAGGTTACTGAGAGCTGATGTACAACATTTTTACCTCTCCGTTCTCTCTGCATCCTGCCTTCTCCAGAAAACATATCAAAGATGTCCATGGGGGAGCCAAAACCACCACCAGCTCCACCTTCTTTAATTGCCTGTTCTCCTCCTTTGTCAAATAATTCCCTTTTCTTTGCATCAGAGAGCACTCCATAAGCTTGAGAAATCTGTTTAAACTTCTCTCCTTCATTTGGATTCTTATCAGGGTGGTACTTCAAGACCAGTTTCCTGTAAGCCTTTTTCAATTCCTCCTGGTTGGCATTGGGTTTGACCCCCAAAACATCATAGTAAGTGGTTTCTTTCACCATTTTCTACAGCCGGTGAGAGGGCCAAGGCCGGTGTGGGGGAGCAGGAAGGAGCGCATTGCTGGGCACAGCTCGGGCAGCTGCCACTCTGCTTCTCACCGAGCTTTCTGGAAAGTTCCCGGTATCCTTCAAGAATTGAGTAGAGCTATAATCAAAGGTGGGAAGACACTATAACCAATATTTATCTTGTGCAAAATAAAAGTATGATTTCCTACGATCTTAAAAAAGCACTATTCAATTTTAGAATCACAATTATTTGGAACTTTGGACAACCCTTTGCCATTTCAAAGTTGTGCTTGTAAGTATTTCCAGGTCAGACTTACTTTCTAGATTCAAAATTAAGGTATCTTTGTACCATTTGGCTTCAGTATCCACTTAATTTGAAATACAAGGTGATTTCTTTTAGAAGCATGCAAACATAGGAGGTTTCCCCAATTTCCCCAAAACATACCAAGTCCGTGACACAAGATGGTAGAAATTGGGCCAAGAATTTAACATAGAATTGCTATGTTTTCTCCTCTTTCCCTAACTGTATTTTTCTTACAACACTGAACCACTGAAGGTTAAGGATAAAGGAATTCCAGACCTACTCATTTTAACTTTGTTGTAAATTGGATCAGTTCAGCCAAATTTTCTTACATATGAGAACAGATGGTATGATATTTTATCATAAAATGACTTTTCCTTTGCTTTATGTTAAAAAAAATCCAACCCCAAATGACAGTATATTTTTCACAGACCTGTGGCCTGTTATAATCTGAGCTTATTTCAGCTCCCTGACCTAATTTGTGGTTGAGTATGGCTTCTTTTGTGTCTGCAGATGTACAAAATGAAAAAAAGTTCTTTTACAAATGGAAATATCTTTTTCTGCTGACACAATATATGTGTGTTTAAGAAGAGGGGAAAATAGTTTACCCACATTTGTAAGCGAGGTTCCAATTGTTCAGATAATGGACTCACTACTTTACTTGTCGGCACATTGTTCTTTCATTTCAAAATTAATTATGGAACATACTCAAATGTGTACACTCTGCCTGTGTGCACACAAAATGGACATTTGAAGAAATCACTTGAATATCTCAGGCAGAAAAATACTTTATTTAAAACATATAATTGATTAAGGGAAAGTGGAGAATTTTGTTTGAATTATTAAGAGAAATGTGTGCTGTTAATTTCATTTTTGTGTGGGTTGAGTTATCTTTTAAATAATTCATGTTTCCTTATGACCAAGTTTTCTTCCTTTGCTCATATGTACTTTACAGATGATTATAGAACCTGAACCTACAACCTGTGAAAAAGGAAGGCTCATTCAATGAATTTCATAATAACCCAATATTTTTATTCTTCCCTCCACGTGGTATATTCTCTCTCAGCCTGCATCGTATTCTGTGCAACCAAACTGATGGAATTTTTTAAAACTCAGAATTTGGGGATTTGGTATGTATGCTTCTTGTTTTCCTTCTGAGAAATGGAGAATTTAATGATTCTTTCTTTTTCACATCTAGTTTCTTTTGAAGGGACTGGAAGCTGTTACCATGTGAAAGTCTGAACTTAAGACTAGAAAAGTGAAGCCAAATAGATATCCAATCCACTTACCATGAATCCCTTTACAACTCCTGCTAATTGTCAATTTTAGGTGGTCTTGGTAGAGAGACTAATAATTGAATAGGAAAGAAGTCACAATTCCCAAAGTGGACCTGCCAGTCCCTGAGCAGCGTCATCATAACAAGAATGCACTGGGTTGTTCAGCTAATTTCCTCTCTATACCTACTGCTGAGGCAAAGAGGGGATTCAGTCTTTGCTCTTGGGGTGCTGTCTATCACTAGCACCAAATTTAGTCCCAAGAAACCAAAGGAAACTATGTCAGGCCCATCTCGAAGCATCTTTCTGATTCACAGCCGATTCACAATGTTCCATGAAGGGTTTGCAATAAAGAGTAATATGTTGGGGAAATTAAATCATGAATTGGAGCTGTTAATTACACACACATTGGTTTAAAGCTGAAGGAAATGCTTCTATCTGCCCTTTGTTGCACATTTTGCATGCCTGCCTGTTCCTCTACTGCTGGTGCTCGGTCTGTTTCTCTCTGATCTACCGCCCCTAACACTTCCACTACCCAATTCCAAGCACTAACACAAATGTAAAATGTAAATTGCGGCCTAGATTGTTACTACCAGAGTGTGGAGAGAGACTCCAGGTTCTGTAATAGCCTAGATGTGCCGGAGATCAACTTCCGCATCCTTGTATGTTGACAAACTCTTCTCTTATCCATCACTTTCCTCTTCAGTTTCTTATCCAGTTTTGTTCTTTGGCCAATTGTGTACATTTCCCATGCTAATTTGCATGCATTTTTCTTGGCATAGAAGAGAACGCCTCTATGCTCAAGACCTCCAAGCCAACTTACTTTGCATCAAAATTTCCTTCTTTTCCTTCCCACTATACAGCATGAAGGATAATCTAGGCAACATTTCCCCGCCGGCAATGATCATTCTATCTTACTGTGTCATCCTCAAATTGTTAAGGTATAACTGACTGTAATTACGTACTAAATGAACTTCCATCCCTGCCTTCTGAGAGCTTTCTATCAAAGAAGTGGTTGAGTTATTCTGAACTCAAGAAAGAAAGAGGAACATGTGCCAAGGCACAGCTGCTCGGGCCCAGTGTGCACGGAGAATGACGAGGAGGTCACTGTGGTAAATGACTGTGTAGGATAAGGAGCGGCAGGAGATGAGCTAAAAAGGAAGATTATGTTCCAATTACGATGGCTCTTAGGCACTAAGAATTTGGATTTCATCCAGTAAGCAGCAGGAAGGAATCAATGGAAATTTTTGTCAAGAGATATTACCCACTCGTTTTTTTAAGAAGAAAAAAATATCAAGTTCTGATGGTATTGCAGAAAATTAACCAGGGAAGAGAGGAAAGCTGTTGCAACCACCAGAACAAGCGATGATATGACCTAGTTCAAGGTACTGGAAGCATGTGAATGGAAAGGAGGGGCCTGATTTTGGTAACATTTCTGAGGCAAAGGGATGCTGGTACTTAGCATTCTGTTCCTATGAAGGACAATAGAGAAGGGATTAAAGGGAATGGATAATGACTTCCCTCACCAAAGGAGGACAAGAAAAAGAACAGATGTTGCCAAACAGTATCCAAATTTTATTTGAGTTACAATGAATCTGCAATACTTAAGGATCCTCCAAGACAAGATGCCTGTGGATGGTTGAAAATACAGCCTAGTTTGACATAGTAGAGTCAGGGCTGAAGAAAAACGTTTGGTGACCATCAAGAGTTATTGCAGGGGGCAAATGGTGGGGGTGCCTGGGTGGCTCAGTGGCTAAGCATCTGCTTCTCAGGGTCCTAGGATGGAGCCTTCTCAGCAGGGAATCTGCTTTTCTCTCTCTCCCTCTGCCTCTCCTCCCACTCATGCTAATCTCATTCTCTTGCTCGCTCTCAAACAAATAAAATCTTAAAAAAAAAAAAAAAAAGAGTTACTGGGGGCATCTGAGTAACCCGGTGGTTGAGTGCCTGCCTTTGGCTCGGGTATGATCCTGGGTCCCAAGGATCAAGTCCCACATCGGGCTCCCTATAGGGAGCCTGCCTCTCCCTCTGCCTATGTCTCTCTCTGTGTGTCTCTCATGAAAAAAACAAATAATATCTTTAAAAAAAAAAAAAAGGAGTTATTGGAATGGCCTATAAAGACAGTGCAAGAGGAGCAGAACTGGAAACAGAACCATCAAAACCACCAGCACTTAAGAAGCTGGGGTGGGAAGAAGGGGTACCAGTGTTTGAATCAGAGAAGAAACTAATTAAAGAGAAAATCGGGGCAAGATGGTTGGTCTAACATCCAAAGAGTGAACTTGCCAGCTGAGGGATGGGAGCACCGGCTGCAAATGAGTGTGCAGATTCCACAGCTAAACAGCAATGAGAGCATTTACCTCTTCTAACAGTTTTTTCCTCTCTGAAAGCTACTGTAGCCCAAAACAGGCTTCGGGAGTCAGTATTTAAAAGTTCCCGTTTAAATTGGGATGGTTGCTGCTTTTTAAATAAGCAAATTTAAGTGGGGACTTTCCAGCCCGTCCATGTTATTCAGTCCTTGAGAATGTGCTTGGCAATGAATTGAAGCAACAGCATTCTCAGCCTAAAGAAGAAATATAATTATATTGGTTTTGTGTTTCATTTAACAAACATCAACCTGATCTCCGTTGTTGGCCTTTTTTTTTTTTTTTCTTACTGATGTGTAGTTCTTCTTTTATTTATTTGTTCTTAGCTTGGGAATTCTGGTGACTGTTTACTGTGACTGATGAACATGAAATCAGAAAATCATTACTGAGGCCGGTACTGAGAAATACGATGTTATATCTATGGTAGATACTTCTGTTCTGAAACTAATGCTTTATTTATTTAGCTGTTCATTTTAGGAACATGAAAAGCATGTTTTAAAAACCCCAAAATTAGCCTTGGGAACAGATGAATAAATATGAAAACAATTTATCCCTTTAACAGCCTCATAAAATATGTTTTCATTATGCTAACTGACCCTGATAAATTCAATAGCCATCACTTAAGTATATCCATCATCCTTGAGAAGTGTATCCAAATGTTTGCTCATTTTCTGATCCTCAGTGAGCCTTGGTCACATGATGATTATTAATTGTGACATCTCAAATGTAATACTTTGTGGCTTTCATTTTTAGAAAGAATGGTAAGGTAGATCTTTTCACTTCAGAAAGAAAGAAAGAAAGAAAGAAAGAAAGAAAGAAAGAAAGAAAGAAAGAAAGAAAGAAAGCTTTCTGAAATCTTCCTTCAAGTCATTTTCCAAAATTTGACTTATGCTCCTTTGCTTTCTCTCGTTCAATTTCTTAAGATTCTTTCAACAGCCACTTTAGTTTTTGCTGTTACAGAATTAATGTATCAATTTTGTTTTCTAAGGAGGAAGCTCCGGGCATGGGCTTGCCTCTCATGTAGTAGGGGCTACAGTTGTGATTTGAGGCTGTCACTCCTGGTGGAGGCAACCACCTCTCTCTGAGTGTAGGATGTGGGAGTCCATTTTTCTTTTAAACTCAGGAGGACTAATACTTAGGGTAAATGAGGGCAAAGAGGAACCTTTTGAATTACTTGAGAACCCTCAGATTGCATCTCAAAGTGAGTGCATCAATCAGGACCCTGAGAAGCAGACAAGCTTATGGCCAGAGCTAGGGCAGCCACCAGGAGCCAGTCAAGCTGGCAGGCTTGAGGCACATCATGGACAAAGTTCCCCAGTTAGTAGATATTGACGAATGCCTAAACATGTCTGGTAGGCAGGCATTCCAAGATTGCCTTTCCAGCCATTTCTTGTTCTTCACTTCATAGCCTGTCACATGGTTCTGTCTTCCTCCCCTCCCCCATGGGGCATTGCTGCTCGGGTCCCTAAAACCAGGAACACGTGCTCTTGTTTGCACATCTGGCCTGGGCAAGCCTGGCTCCAATTTAAAAACCTACATGTTGGTCCAATTCCATTATTGGACAAGGAAATTCTGTTAACTGGCGGGCTCATTTGCATGTCATTACCCAGAATGCCTACCCAGCCCACAGATGTTTCCCAGACGTGGGGTGGAAGGAGAGAGGGGGGAAAGGTGATGGTTTGGAAACAAACAGAGAGATTTGTGTATATGTTACTCAAAATTCTTTTCCCTCTGTTTTGTATCAAGAAACAAAAATGTAATACAAAGTTATGAGTTTTTACCTAGCTTTGAAAGAAAATTCTCACCTTATTTTCAGGAAATTTAAACAAATGGAAACCAGAAAAACTAACCACCAGGTAATGGTCTCTTAATTTATAAAGATAAAAGAAGAGAGGATAACACATTTCAATATTTGCTGTAGAATTCTTTTTTCCTTGGAGATCAAAGCACCTTTTTTTCCTCTTTCTTTCTTTTTCTTTCTTTCTTTCTTTCTTTCTTTCTTTCTTTCTTTCTTTCTTTCTTTCTTCTTTCTTTCTTTCTTTCTTTCTTTCCTTTTTTCTTTTTTTCTCTTTCTTTCTTTCTTTCTTTCTTTCTTTCTTTCTTTCTTTCTTTCTTCTTTTTCTTTTTCATTAGTGATGCTAAAGTGTGGAGGGTCTCAGTGGGACTAAATTTTTCTAAAAGTGACAGTCTGCTTGGAAGGTTTTTAATTGGATAAGTGGCAGTCACACCATTCTTGTCTTCAAAACTGAGCTCATTTTTAGTCACAATGTAAACTTCTCTGTTGTTTTCTGAAAAATATCTAAAGGAGTCTGGGCAACAGCTGCAAAACTGGTCTCTTTGCACACACCAAAAAAAAAAAAAAAATGACTACTTAGAATGCCCAGAGTTAAAGGTTTCTGGGTTGGCTTTTTTGCTTATATTTTATAAAAGGAAGGAATGCTTCATTCATAACAGAGGGACCCCCCCAAAAAGAGAGAGAGAGAGAGAGAAATGAAATATGAAATAAAGTAAAATAAAATAAAATAAAATAAAATAAAATAAAATAAAATAAAATAAAATAAAATAAAAACCATAATTGCTTTGGGCACTGAAGTTAAAACGCAGGTGTTTTGAGGAGAACATAAACATTTTTTCCTAAATGAGGCGTTGAGGGCTGGGAGAAGGGCAGTAAAATTAGTGGAATTACTGCCTGATTTTAACCAGATGATTGCTGCAGTTGGACACCAGCGAGTTTTCATTAGGGACTCTAATTTACAAGCCATTCAACACATTCCAGTGGAACACAACTACTCCCCCAGGTCCTAAAGAATGCCAGCTCTCCCACTTTATGGCAGAGATGCCAGGCTTTTAAAGGCCAACAGGACTACAGAATGGAGTACAAGCTCTGTGAACTAGTGATGATCACATTGTATCCCCAAAGGAGAGGGTCCCAGAAAATTGACTCCTGACATGCATGCAACTCACCCACCAAGCACAAACATATGGTCCCTAGGTGTGCGTGCAGATTGAATGGTGTCTCAGATGTTCACAGGATGCTCAAATGTTGTACATTTGCATGTACCAGCATTGATTCTCTTCCGATTTGTGCCTGTAAGATGATGTCTAGACTTGTTTCCTTCAACACTTAAGATTTCAGGTCATGCGGTTGCGTTAGATAAATAACCTTCTAATGTTCCATAGCATTTGTATTCCTCTTTGGAGTCAGGATTTCTGTGGTCTACACCTCATGCATTGCACTAGACAGCTTATGTATTTATATTGTGATAAGGCAGCACTTGATGTAGGAAAGCAGTGTGGCAAGGTCAGGAGTTCAAACCCTGCTCAGAGTCCCAAATCTGCTCTAACCTCACTAAGGTCAACAAGGTGAGAAACTATACAAAATCTCCCAAATCAAACTAATCTCCTAAAGACGAGCCCACAGTGTGTCTCTGTAGAGCATCAAGGGCATCACTATGTAACCCAGAAACAGACCAGGCAAACCTAGAGCAGTTTAGATCTTGAATACTCTGGAATTGAAGCTGGGCATTGTTACAGCATTAGAAGTGAAATCTGCACCAAATGAATGCAATGTTAACTGGAAGAGATGGTTGAGATCAGGCACTTGAATCTGTCTAGAGTCACAAAATCTCTACAATTATAGAAAGTAGCCTACATTTAATGGGTTGTAGTTTACTTGCTGAGCACTAGTGAGACTTGACCATAACATCAGCAAAAGGTGACACAGTCCATTTATCACATTGTATTGTCCGTGTTGTACCTGAAAAACAGCAGCCCTTTGCTGTCCTGTAGGTATACAAATGTTTTGTGATCATTTGGACTTTACCATTCCCTTTTATCTTTTTTGCCCCAGCTGGTGGAGTGTGATATAGACTGCAGTACACAGAATCTTAGCACTTGTGTTTGTTTATATTTTAGCTGCATGGGATTCTATACTGTGGTTGAAACTTAATTAAAGGTTATTCTGCACACCCAGCAAGTATTTCTTTGCTAATTGGCCAAAAAACATAATAAACAACCAATTGAGAGCCTCTACTGGGGTGACCAAGCCTCAGAGCCTCATTTTTAAAAACCTGAGCCAATACTAGAAGAAATAAATATTTAACACATACATAGATAGGCCACTGAAGGCACAGGATTACTTTCTGTAATTCTTGACTGAAAATGATTTGTTTCATTTCATTTTAATGTTGTATTGGGGTGAGAGAGAAGATTAAGAGGTTTTCATTTTTGGTTTCTCCTATTCTATACTAAAACCAAATAATTTACCTTCTGGTTATATAAAACTAATAAATCATCACCTTTCATAAATTCATGAAAATCTAATTTCTAACTCATGGTTAAAGAATCAGATTATTATGGCTTTTATATTTCCCTGTTAAATTGTTTGTGACTTTTAGTGAAAAAAATAAAATCCTAGAAAGCAATTTTGGGCATTATAATACTTACCACAGATAACATGAAGAATACAATTACCTAAATGAGAAAATTATCAGATGTCCATTTTACTTCATACTAACTAAAGGATCTGGCTGCTGGAAGTTCCTTTCAAGTACCAGGAAAAGTCCCAGAATATCCTGTGGAATGTTTTTTTGATCATTCATATTTCTGGAAACATTTTTAAGATACTTGCCAAGACTTTATCTGTGTTGAACTTGGTGCCTCTATGAGATTTCATTTAGCTGAAATATAAATCCAAGCTGTTCATTACAAAACTGAAAAACAAAATTGAGAGCTTTGTAATAATTATTATTTTTTGTCATTTCAACAACTGTACCATGAACTAGGTAACCCAGCTGTGAAGAATTCTGTATTTTTATATTTTAATGTAGCTATTTCAAAAACTGTTCATGTCGTAACTTAATTTTCTGTGAGTAGGGGTGTGTGTGGGGGAGTAGAAGGTGGGAGTTAGGAAGGTGATTAAACCTTCAAAATTAAAAAATAATATTTTTTATGTTCCATTTTAAAGGGCCTCTATATAGAATTTGCTAACTCTTTTAAAAAGACAAACAAAGAAGATAGAAATAACTTGTAACCCCACCACCCAGAGAACTGCCATTTTGGTATATGTTTTTCTGGATTTTAAAGCTATTGCTTTCGTGAAGTATATGCTTCTGTTAAGAGTTTGTGCTCCTTGTAATTTAATGATGTATCAAAAGTACTCTGCCTTATCGCAAAAGATTCTTCTGAATTAGAACTTCTAATAACCAAAAGCTATTCCGTTTATGTAGGAAATCCATCATACTGTGTTGGACTTTGTTTTTTAGATTTTCGCGATTATAAAATAATACCATGTAATGGGAAAACACATTGTACAGGTACTTTACATTTAATCTTTATTTATACTCCTAATTGTCTCCTAAGGATAAGTATAAAAATTTGAATTTTCAGGTAAAGTATATGCACTTGCTTAAGGCTTTTGAATCCTTTTGACAAATCGTCCTTCAGAAATGTGGCACTGCACCAATTTTCATGCTCATCAGCAATGTCTGGGAATGCATTTTGGTCCACATAGGGCTTTTTAAAAATCTGTATGTTCAGTAAGAAACCTACAAAAGCTTGAGAAATATCTTCTCAAGAGAATAGGCTGTCAATTAAATTTGATCAATAGTTATTTATTGCATGTTTATGTTTTGATAGAGTTGTCCATTTATGTTGCCCATTTACTTCATATACATCACTGCATGTGATACAGACAAGAACCCCATGTCATATACCCTGTCCTCATCCCCAGGCTCTAAGATGTGAGAGGGTAAACCGCCTGCTTAATGTCACACATATACCACATATCAAAGCCTGACCTTGAACCATGATCTGTTTTACTTCAAACTCCAAGCTCTTAACTAGTACTAAACTGCCTGCTTCTGTCTCCTTCTGATAACTACCCATTAACCAAATACCAAGGATCTTGCTCTACCACTCTCTTCGGCTTTTCCACAAACTGGCTCATAACCAGGACAAAGATGCTCTTTCTAGAAGAATGTTGAAAGGCTAATCTACTCAATCTGTAGATTCATGTTTTCACACCTTTTACATTTTTGCTTCAGCCAGGGCACAGGCTATGTCTGGGTTCTGTTCATGCTTCCAAGGACCTGCTGAGTACACATGACCACGGGAGAAACAAACACACTGAAGAGGCTTCTGCCAACAACGCTCTCTGGGCTGCTGGAAGAAAAACATACCACCAAAGGCAAAGAAATGTTTCGCCTCAACTTAAAAAATGGGACTTTCCTTTCCCCTCCTGTTTTGAAACTCATTCGCCCTGTGGCACCGTAGGGATATTCAAACTTTACCCAAATGTATGTGCAGCTAGATAGAATATGGGATTACTGGGATTTGATTTTCAGATAAATCACAAACCTGGATGAGCTCATGTTATTCCAGATGCATTATCTCCTAAATCTTCAGGAAGAAGCTCATTCAGCGGCATGGAGCATGGAAAGGCCTTCCTTGAAAGATCAGTAACAGCCATATCTAATCCCCTCTCTGTCCGGGAAGGAAAAAGCTCACCTACCTTCCATGTTAGGGCAAGAATCAGAATTCTTCTGAAATTCTTGAAACATGGCAAAGTAAAGACGGATAGTAACCCTAAAGATGATTCATCCTTGAGTTAGTAAAAATGGCCTTTATTGTTCCAGAAGGAAAATGATAAACAACTTTAAATTCCAAAGGCACAGGAATGTTTTTAGCTTAATAACCCAAAAGAGTTTGCCTTCTGATAAGAGCTTGGTAAATGTACATATAATCATTAAATCTCATTAATTTCATCATCTGAGTCACTGGGTATTTAAGAAAATAGGCTAAGTAATCAATTGCAAAAGCCATTTGCCATTTAGAAGGGGATGTAATATATGGACAAACAGTTTCCAAGCAGCAAAGATTCCATGATCTACTTTATGAATACTTCTTAGCACTGCTTCATTTGAGTCTTTGCATCTATAAATTAAAAAGAGTGTTCATTCAATGAGAACTTCATTCAACAAAAACTTATTGAAAGGCCTTCTGCAATCATGGTTCCTGCACTCAAGATTCCTACAATCGTGTGGATTGTAATATTATGGAAAATGTTGTAGGGAAAATAAGTAACTTGTTATAAATGTGCTGAATCATTCAAATGTAAGATAAATAGCCAACAAATCTCTTCAGGGAGAGCGTTGTTTAGCGGATAGATCTTAACACCCAATACATCACTGAGTCTCATAGTTTTCTCAGTTTAGGTTTCCTCAAGGTGGACTAGCTGATTGCCAAGCTCTCTTCAAGTTCTTATCAAATGTCAGTTTAAGTGTTTACTGAGAAATCACATTGTGGTAAGGTACTAAACTGGATATAGCTCAGATCTTTCCTGATTTGAAAAGCAAAGCAAAATGGAATCATAATGTATTAATGTTTCATGGAAATTTTTTAAAGATTACTGAAGCAGATGGCCCCAGTCATTCTTAGAGAAGTCAAGTCTCCCTAAGGCTTCTAGAAGCAAGCTGCCTTCTCCCAAACTTTCCTGATTTTGATGATTTGTATAACCTGATAAAGTCTTTCTGCCATTATTTCTGTTTTCCACTTGCGGACCACTTCTCAGTGGGTGTACTCGTTTTATTTTGCTAACTCACTCTTCAAAACTTTGTTTTTAAAGTGTCATATTAACTACCTTTTGGGTGTATGGGGATGCGTATTCAGCACATTGCTGAGCTCAGCTTGATTGGATTTGATTGTGGCCTGAATAGCCCATTCATTTAAATCAACAATGGCTTATTGAACTTTATCATCACATCCCTGCAGTCCACATATAGACAGCCCATTAGTTATTACCCTTCTCAGGGCATAAAATAGTTCTGAATTAGTTAAGTTAGTGACTCCCAGTCTAAACTAGCTCAATGTAATTCAAATCTTCTATTTTTACAGGATTCTTCTACTTTTCTTATTCCCGCTTTCTAGTCACTTTCCATTGTTCTGTTCCTCTCACTTTCTTTTGCATCCCATTCTCTCCAGCTTTTGCTTTCAATTTCTCCTTTACATTTTTTTAATCACAAAAGACTTTTACCCAGCCATCATGCATGTGTAATAATACATTGCATTTGTCATGTTATTCTGTTACCCAGAATCCTCAACTTTATTTATTTATTTATTTATTTATTTATTTATTTATTTATTTAAAGATTTTGTTTTTTATTCATGAGAGACACACAGAAAAGCAGAGACACAGGCAGAGAGAGAAGCAGGCACCCTGCAGGGAGCCCGACATGGGACTGGGTCCCCAAACTGGGACCATGCCCTGAGCCAAAGGCAGATGCTCAACCACTGAGCCACCCAGGCGTCCTGAATCCTCAACTTTAAATCAAGATGCAAGGATCTGAGCCTGGAGTTTGAGGCTCTTTATAATCTAAGACAACTCAAATTTCCAATGATATTTCAAGATAATTTCTTGCAGTTTAGCCATCGGGGCTCATTGTTCCCTCCTATTTTGTATAAAGTCCTCTATCTCCAGAGCTTCATTCATGATAGTCCCCTCATCCAACCTATCATCTCTCCTCTCTATGTCATTCCTTTATCCTTGCCAAGCTTCTAAATTTAAATTGCAAAGCTGCTCATGAAGTCCAGGAGGGAATAACTTGCATTCTGTGTTCTTATGAATTTTGTTTTGTTTTGCTTATGAGATACTAAGTTATCTGTTTTTTGCATTTTCACTTTGTTATATGGTAGTTTCTTATTCCAGTCAAGAGTATTTCCCAAGATCATACATTGGCAAAGCCAGTATTCAAATATTCATCAGGCTGGTTGCAATGCCCATGCTCTTTCCAGTTAACGTTAAGAGACAATACAAAAGAGGAATCATGAGGATTTGGAGACTAATTTTAATTGGATAGAAAGAAAGACATGAACAACACTAACATAAATAACAAAGACTTTTTATTAGTCTTTGGGTTAAGCTCATCTTTGGGACTGGTATTTATAACCACAGAACCCTCAAGCGGACCTACCTACTAGAAATTTGGAAATTTGGGATCAGAATTCAGTAATGATAACAGGCCCAGATATATAAAAATTGTGAAGTCATAATAATAAAAATCATGAGATTTTAACTTTTGTAAGTGGTCTTAGAAAGTAACCTTTCAACTCCTGTATTTCCTAGATGGCATACCCATCAAGAAGCCAAATGTGAAAGATACAGTCATTGAGAAAGAAGGAAGAGCAAACAATTACGCTTCTTTAAAAAAAAAAAAAAAGTCCATAATTGGGGAGCATAAGGAAGAAAAAGGATCAGGGGAAGGAAAAAAGAAAACCAACCCTGCTTGGGATCCTTGCAACTGCACCCTTTGTGGATATTAACATGGACTCTGTCACCACCAGATTTCCCAATCCCAAGGATCTGGTGTCTACAGATCAAGATAATCACCACTAGATGGCACTACAAGTTTCAGAGCCCTCTTGCAAAAGGTATCTTTTGACAAAGATTATTGAGGAATCCTCTGGATTTCTTTTAAATGCCAGGAGTGTTTTTGTAAATAAAACTAATTTATAGAACTACTTCCCCAAGTACTGATAACCTTTATAGACTATAAAGCTACTAAGGATATTAGAATATGAATTTAACAATAAATAAAATGGAAACCTATTCCAAATTTAACCATTTTGTGCTATCTTCAATATTTCACTACATTCTCAGAAACATTCCTACATACTCTCAGCCATGACAGTCTTTTTGCCTCCTTACTCTGAATCGAAAGCATCTGGGAATATGCACACTTTTGTCCCACCACTAATAGCTTTCCCAACAGTTGACCCTACAGCTTTTTAAGGTGTTTGGAAATCTGGAAATACATTTTTGTGATCCTTGACAGTCTCTCCTGAAAATCACCAGCTCCAGTTGCTTCCTCCAGACACTAGGCTGTTTAATTGGATGCTCATTCAAATACCTTAGTAAATCAGGGCCCTTGGCAAAGAACATAATGTAGCAACAATTCTAGTTGTCTACTTGGTTTCCATTCCCCCTCTTTCTTCTATCTAAAAGAACCCTGAATTTGTTTCTGATAGTCAAGTTCCCAGTTAAAAAAACTACATTTATTAGTATTCTTTACATATAGAGATGCCAAGGGACAAAGTTCTTGGCCATAAAGTATCAAAATAAACCATTGAGTAGGGCTTGGTGGTAAGATCCAACTCAACAGACATTGTACCTTTTTAAAATCTCTCCCTTTCCATTCTCCCTGCCTAAAATCCAGGTATGATGGCTATAGTTGCAGTAAGTCATTTTGCAACCCTCAGATAACCCTGTGCTAAAGATCTAGAGCAGAAAGCCAGAACCAGGACCCTTTAGATTTTATGGAAGCACCATGTTATGAGGGGGAAAAAAATCAGATTGTTTAAACCACTAAGTTTTTAAGATCTCTGTTATTGAAGCCAAGTACAAGTCTTAACTGATCTTAACAAATCCTATTATATGTATGTATCTCTATGTGTGACATCACATGTGAATGTCTACCTTAGCATGCACTTATCAAGAGATAGATTACAGAGTCTTAATAGTATTCAGTCTATTCTAAGTATCTTTCATATTTATATAAAAAGGTAGATACCATTGTAAGCTCTTCTCCAAAAATCTGTATAGTGCCACTCAGTGTTTATCTATCTAGTTAATTAATCAATTAATAGAAACACCGTAATCCAAAAGGACCTTGGCAGTTTTATCTTCTTAATACCTTTTGCCAGCATTTAACAAAATATGATTCATTGATTAGAGTCTTGCTGAATGTTCTCCAAAACTTAAATGGTTTTCCTTAGGATTTGAGATTCCTGGTATATATTAAATTCTTTGAGGAAATCTACACTAGAAAAACTTGTTTCACTATGTCTTTTCCTGGGACACCTGAGTGGCTCGGTGGTTGAGCTTCTGCCTTTGGCTCGAGTTGTGATCCCAGGATCCTGAGATCGAGTCCCTTATCAAGCTCCCCACAGGAAGCCTCCCTCTCCCTCTGCCTGCATCTTTGCCTTTCTCTGTGTGTCTCTCATGAATAAATAAATAAAATCTTAAAAAAAAAAAAACCTACAACTTTGCCTTTTCCTGACGTATCTAATGAAACCCCTTAGAGCTAATTGGCAGCAAACCATTTGGAGGAGATGCTTAGACTTCTTTGAATGTCTCATGAGAGAGCATAGAGAAAGTGGTCACAAAGTCATTGAATTCTGGAAGTTTCCCCCACAGGAGCCAAAGGAGTAGTGAGTTACCTGGGTGGCTCAGTAAGTTAAGAATCCAACTCTTCATTTTTGGCTCAGCTTATGATTTCAGGGTCATGATATTGAGCCCCAATTCAGGCTCTGTGCAACAGAGTCTACTTGGAACTCTCTCCCTCTGCCCCTTCCCCCATTCCCTCTCTCTCTCTCTTTCTCTCTGTCTCTCAAAATAAATAAAGCTAGAAGAAGAAGAAGAAGAAGAAGAAGAAGAAGAAGAAGCAGCCACCTCCAAAGGAGGGGAGACTTTCAGGAAATGAGGATACTCAAGGTGATCACATTGTCAAAATCCACTCAAGGAGTTCAAGAACAAAGGTTGAGAAAAGGCCACCATGGTGCTAATTCTTTAGCCTGTAGCTAAATGGCATGCAGCCAAAGCTTAACCTATTCTGAGCACCAAACATTTAGCCCATCTCTCCAAAAATAATATCCTTGATCTCCTTTGGAAAATGGTAAAGAAATTTTAATAATTTGCATTTTAAAGAGCCTTGTTTGCAATTTTCCTGAAAATATGCATGGCTGATAGGGGCTGAGCAGTTTCTCTGTCTTTCAGATGCCCCACTTTGTACTTGGAGGGCTAGTTAACCTTAGCAAAAAATTATTGTCGGCAATAAATATTTACTTTTCAAAAATATCCTGAGGAGACTTGAAACAATATGGGCAAATCTCTCTGGTACTGTTTTTTCATTTAGAGATGACAAAAAGTCTGGGGAAAAAGTGACAGTTTTAAGGGCTTTAAAAATATCTAATGCTTTAGGTTTGAAATTGGCAGTGAGCCAGGTCCTGTCTTAAAGGGACAGACACTTTATTATACTTTCTAATTCTTCCAAAGTCTGTCTTTAGGATATATGAGCTGCCTCTAATATGACTACTCTATTCTCATCCTCTAGTGGTATACTCTGGTCTCAGCTCATAAATTGAAAATTGAGGATCTGTAAATCAGGGCAGACTATTTCAGAAAGCCATTGTGAATTTCCAGTCAAATCTTCCAGTTTATCTTAAATATTTCATCTTAATGTCACCTTAAGAAAAGTCTTTCATTCAAGTAAGTTACAACATCAAGTTCTAAACTGATTACACTTCTCCACTGACCTTCTGCTAGGAGACTGCTTTTTCGCATTAATGTCACTTCTGCTGACCCATTTTTGAACTAAAGAGGGACTTAAAAAAAAAAACTCACATGATTTGACTATAGATAAATGGAGACTAGTATTCCAAACATTGACACTCTGCTAGCTGCTCTGGAGGAAGAGGCAATTGAAAAGATTGCTTTCTGTTCATTGTTTGCTATTGATCTTTTTTCTTGCCATTTTGTTTAAATGTCCACACTGATCTTCAAACTGTTCTGAGGTCTGAGGTGATTGACTCAGGTTACACACTAAAGCGCCTACCCCTAATTAGTGGCCAAACATCTGCTATAAAAATTGAGTTTATTCTTTTTTCACCTCCTCAGTATATTCATAAGCATGTGAACTGCTGCCAGTTCTGATTGCCTTTGGATGGCTTTTAAAAAAATCGCTTCCCTCCTTTTTCCTTCATTAGAACCTCTGTTCATCAGGTTAAATGGGGTTGTGGATATTTCCATGTCTGTTTGTTTATACAGGAATCAACATATCCCATACTTACTCACCCACTAACAAGTTTGATGTTGAACTTTCTTGTCATTTGATCTAGCATTTAATAACCTGTCAGCTGAAAGAACTTTAAATAAACATTTTTGTATAATATTTAATACAATTCAAGGGTATGTGCCCTGAGGCCAAAGACAAGGAGACAAAAGTAACAAACCTTCTCTTTAGTAATACATATATATATTTCTACACATCCTAATCCTTTAGTCCTTGAGATTTCGAGCCAATAGCCTTGGATCCACAAGAATCCAAAAATAAATAAGGTAGTAATATGCATTATGATTCAACTTCCTGTGCAAAAGCCTGTTAATTGCCTCCCTCCACTCTCTCTAATCAGCTCCCATGCACAGAATCAACAGAGAAACACGGAGCAAGGTTATCCGACTTGTGCTAAAATAACTGGAGATTAACTTGACATTGAAAATTAAAAACTTGTCAGATATCCAGTCTTCCTAGAAGCAAGAATCCCACTTGGGTCAAGGTTGGATTGGTGGATTAAATCATCCACCCCAGACCTGAGGATGGGAAGGCAGCTTGATAGTCTACACCAAGTCCTAAAATCACAACTGGTGGAGGTTGGGCTGGTAACATCCATCATGGGATCAGATCATGGAGAAGGGGAAAGACTGATGGATGATTGGAATGCAGATAATTTTTACCTCTTAAGTGCATTGTTTCAGACTCTAAAATAAATATAAAAGAATAATTATGAAATAACTATCCCAACCAAAGAGAAGGGAAACAGAATTTGGTCTGCCAGGATGAGACCCTAGCCTTCATGAAGAATGTAAACTAGACCATGGATCATAAAAGGCAACCCAAGAGGTCCAACCAAGATGTTAGAGATATTAAAAATGAACTGTACAGAGAATGGGATGGGCCACAGTTTCATACAATTGGTTTACTTTTTTTTCTGGGCTATCAAGGAACTGCTTACATGAAATTCAAAAAATGGAGCAGAGACCAGATTTAGACTTTTGTCTACTTCAAAAGTTGAACTACCTAATAGTTGCTTCAGCATATGTATTTTTATTCTTTCAGTTTCTTTAAGATTTTATTTATTTATTTACAGAGAAAGAGTACTCATGAGGGAATCAGGGGAGGAGCAGAAGGAGAGGGAGAAAGAGAATCTCAAGCAGACTCTACACTGAGCGTGGTCTCATGACCCCGAAATCATGAACTGAGCTGAAGTCAAGAGTGGGATGTTTAACCTACTGAGCCACTCAGGCACCTCTGCATATACATTTTTAAAAATAAAAGGAAAATATATGAATCAGAAAAGACGGCGATGGAATACCATTTGTTGTCCAGTTGTCTGAAATTCTTCATAGGTTTCATCCCATACTGTTTGTTCATTATCAGTATTTCAATTTTACAGTGTTACAATGATTTTTACTCCCCTCAGGTTCCTCTGCCAAAGCTCTTGTCCTTAAGTTGGGACAATTACAAAAAACACCTCTTTTTCTCTCTCCTAAAGTTAAAAGAGCAGTAGCATCATTTCATTACAACTGAGCTGGCAGAGCAGAGAAAGTACTCAATCCATCTATTACCTGGGTTTCCACAATGATCTGTGCAGTGCTCCCTGTCTTAGGAAAAATATTTTTCAGAATGTATCACAGATATTCTAAGATTTCATTGAGGTAGTTGCAGTATTACATACATTTGCCTCCAAAAATGCAAAGAGATTATTATCCCAATTCAACAAATTGTAAATTGGATGAAATGTATCAAATATAAGTTGTAAAGACATTTAAGCTTGAGAATTTCATCAGTGACCTACAAACCCATTTCCTATTCCACGGGTAATTCTCAAAATTCAAAATTCAAAAATGTGATAGGATAGCGACATATATACTGAATCCACTCTCTCCTCCTCCAACATGTAGCCAAATGGTTTCTCTGCCAAGAAAGAGTCCAATGTCATCTGTATATGGTTACCTGGCAAAGACAAAGTTGACTTCAAAAAGGAATCACTATCACGGGCCATTTTTAATATGGCAACCAAAGAACATTTTTCTCTTTCAACAATATTATTCAAAAGGGCTGTTTCCCATTAACAGGCCCTGATTATCACCAACCATGGTTGTAGGGAGTACAGAGTCACACACCCTATAGAAAACAACAACAACAACAAAAAACAAACAAACAAACAAACAAAAAAACTTCTAAGAAAATATAGAAGTCCTGAATCCAACCTCCAACTTATTGAGCTTGATAGACTGTGTTTGCTTAATTAAATACATTACAGATTAGCTCTGTCAAAACTTAAGTTCCTTTAAGAAGATCAGTGGAAGGATAGATTAACATTGGAGTGTAATAATGATCTTGGAAATGCCTATGTTACTCATTAAGGAAGAGTATGTGTTCAACAAACAAAAATGTGTCTCTGTGTCCCACCAATGATTATCACATCATTGATATTTTCTGGTGTGAATTATAGACAATATTTGAGATTTCCTCTTTCCCTCTTCCGGTTCCCTAACTTCTAAATTCCTTTACTAACATTAATATTAGAAAATCCTTAAATATGTCCTTTTTTAAACACAAAATATATGTTTTTCTTTTGCTTTTTTCTTCACAGTTGCTTATTCCCATTCCTATAATAGGTTGAATCAAACATCATCCCATTCTCCCGTGGTATGGATTCTGTAGCTGCCACAGAACTCACTTCTTTCTGGAGAATATCCCAGTTTCCATCATTTAGAATTGATTTTAAAATTCTCCAACACCATGTCAGTCCCACCCAAGACCCTCCATTCCTTCATAAAAACATGCTGCATTATTAGTCTAATGTACCATACCAACAACTCATGAGTTGTAACATGGAACTGCTGGCAGAGAACACAGCAGAATCATTTTTATTAGGTTTTACCTCAGCAGGAAGGAGCAAAGTGACCCCCAGATGCAAAACTAATAGGCAAGGAACAAAGAGGGTAAGACCGGGTTTTCCTTACAAATCAACAGGCTCTTGTTCCCGGGAATTGGTATCTGCCTCACATCCAACTGGCCAAAGTGTTATACCTGGCTGGGTTTAATTTGTTATTTATGTCAGCTTTGCATATTTGTAAGGTTCAAGGGTTTATTGCCCTGGCCTGACCTTGCCAAGTCAGAGTTAACATGTGGTTCTCTAGTAGCTGTTTCTTTCTAATAAACTTTACTTGAAAGAACATGTGTGATAGATTTTGCTCATGATTAAAAAGAACAGTTCTATGTTCATTGTTCTCCAATTTGGTTTTGAAGTTCTGTTGAAAGTCACCTCTGAACTTAAAAAAAAAATCCAAAATATTGGATATTGAAAAGTCTCTTTTAAATTTCATTGCAGACTTGTGTTGTACTTTATGTTTTAGAATGTTGCCTTGTGACTGTTCTAAAAGATTAATGCAATCTGAAAAGCCAAGCTAAATAATAGGTTTGCAAATGGTTAATAACATGTGATAAATAGTTTAATTTTGGTTGTGAGAATTATTAAAGTTTATTGAGCAATCTCTGGTTTAAAAAATAAATAGTTAGATCAATGCACGAGTATTTTTTTTTCTCACCCAACAATAAGAAATAAGACAGCAGAGCAAGTGGAAGTTATCTTTAATTTGTCTGGTTCCATATCATAGTGAATTTTTGGAAGTTACTTTGAAGGTAAACTATGTCCAACCTATGGCAATCATTTCAGGTCTTACAGGGTAAGAACCCAACCCAGAACATTGGGAATTGGCACCTGGAGAGGCACTCCTCTATCCATCTAGGGTGACCTTATTCTGGTTTGCCAGGGACTTGCCCAGTTTTAAAATAGAAAGCTCAATATTCCAGGAACCCCTCAGCCCCAGGCAAACTGAGATGATGAGTTATACTACATAGCTCCCATGTCTAACTGTATTCTTTTTCTTTAGGTTGATCCAGGGGTACCCATTAAATAGAAATATTGTCTTGAGTGTTAATGGATGGAGAAACTAACCAAAATCTAAATAAATTCATTGGCCTGTTCATTGAAGCAAGTGTAAGTGGACTTCAGCTCACTCTGTTGAAGTAGACATCAGTTTTAAATTGTTCTATTGGAACATTTAAATCTCGAAATCAGTTATCTGGCTTAAAAAGCATTTTAAATATTTGATGCTCATTGGTTCTCTTTCTTTTTAGAAGTTCTTTTCTCTTCCACTTTTGGTTCTTATTGTGAAACCCTGGATCCTTCATTGAGGACCTCAAACCGTGATGGAAGCATCATTACATTAAAATCTAGGCAGTTGGGAGCAGTGACAGGATTGGTCCGGGAAAAGAAGGGATGTGAGTAGACATAGTTTGCTCCTGAAGGTGGGCACTGTGGCTGAATATTTATCTTCTCCAGAAAACAGGGATGAAAATTGGCACAAAGTTATAGAGACAATTGTTCTTACAGAGTCCTTACCTTAGATAACACTATCTATCTGATCATGTGTGGATAAACTAGTCCCTGTCATGTCTTGTTACTTAAAATTAATATAATATACAATTAAAAATGATAATAGCTTTAAAAAATGATTATAGATTCTACAGTGCAATAAAAGTCAAATTAGTTCAAGTCATGTGATCTGAGACTCAACAAGAAAACCATTTGGAGATACATATATATATATATACATATTTATATATTTATAATATAAACATTTAGGATATTTAGGATCTACACAGAACACATGTGATAAATATTTCTAAATCTATGTGCAACAACAAGAAGAGAAAAATGAAAGATTGAAGCAAAAAGAGACGATTATTTAAATAGATTTGTGTTCCAAAGGCCGTAAGAAAATACCACAGGGTATATCCAAGGACTATTTAGTTCCTGAGATCTCTACATGTCAGGGGGGCAGCTCTGTGTTAGCAAGGGAACTAGGTGAGATGTCCTCTCTATGTCCCTCCAGCCCTACAACCCTTGCTCCTAGGATCTCTTCCCTCTGTCCCTGTGCTGTTGTCTATTTCCCCAGCTGGAATGCAAATACACACCCACACTTCCTCCTTAGAACCCTGTCCTCAGAACGGTGCCTGTGTGACCGTGTCAAGGAGGTGGGGTGACACAGTGGGGAGATGAAGAGCTAGCTGTGAATTGGACCATACATGCATTATTGGGGGTTTATATCTTCCTTTGAAGTATACAGCATTAGCCACTGTCAGGGAGAAGGTACCAAGCCAGACAGTAATTGCAATAATGGAACAGACAAATGGTCTATGTCCCCATTAAAGTCATCAACACCTCTAATTTTTGAAAGGGGCTTGTTTGAAATACAGTAATTGTGATTATGTTGTCCATAAAGACTACGGGTGATCAGCAATTGTCAGCATTCCCAGGGCCTTTCCAATATCCTTCTGAACAGAGCTAACTCAATCTGAACGCTAAAGCACAAT
Organism: Vulpes vulpes; assembly: GCF_048418805.1. Lineage (NCBI taxonomy): Eukaryota > Metazoa > Chordata > Mammalia > Carnivora > Canidae > Vulpes > Vulpes vulpes. The sequence goes on along the minus strand of NC_132793.1, from coordinate 92,627,394 downwards.
TTATTTCTGAATAACCTTACAGAAAGGGTGTTTTATAATGTTCAAAAGTTTAATACGGTATCTAAGTAACACCTTCCATTTGTAACAATTTCTCTTTTTTTCTGATTTTTTTTTTTAAATCTCTGCTTTTAAATACTTTGTAGCATTTGCTCCAAAAACAAACAGCCTGGCCCTCCTTCTTCATCCTGATGCTGTGCCCAGCCCTTTTTGTAATTGTGCTTCCCACATTGTCTTGATAATTTCCCCCTGGGCACCTCTGCTTTTCCTATAAAGGTCTCCTCTTTCTCCTTGGCCTGCTTTTTCCCTCTGAGCCTAATAATTGTGTTTCCACAAGATCACAGTGGGAAAACAATTGACACCACCATAACATCCACAGCATTTTGTAGAGAAAAGCCTCAAAGTTTAATGCCAAGGAGAGGAAGGAAGAGGTCTCATCTTTAGAACAAATCCTTAGCATCTTTCTCCAAACCCCAAGGATTATGATTCTGCTGCTAACTATGCTTACTGTTGGGGAGTCAAAAATGCCAGGAAAAAAATTAGTCTCATTTCAGAGGTCATTGGCCATTTTCAACTGATTGTTTGGAGTTGAACATGAGCCCATGAAGTCCTCCATTAACCCCAAAGAATGTAATCATTCCAATTAGGAGGAGCTGCATCTCATAAATGATGTAGACAAACGGTATAAACTTAATTTGACATGAGGTATCATCAGCTTATTCTCTATTACCTTTCTCCAAAGTATCTGGCATTTGATCTGAGAACGACTGTCTGAACTCCACACCATCTGCCAGAAAACCTCATTACTAACACTCTTCCTTCAATCTGATTCTCTTGACCTATCAAAAGCCCAAACTCAACACTTTGCCATTTTTTTAATCTTTAACAAGGTCCTAGGCCGTTGGAACCAGTATGAAGTGAAATTTATGGTTCACATTTAGCTGTTAAATTATTCTCCAAATCATCCCAGGTTACTCTCCACTCTGGCAAGCCATCTTTTATTAGCAAGAGTAAATATCTAAAAGCCCACTGTTAAAACACTTAGTGGCTTCCCCCTGTCAAGGCGTTGAACTGCAGTGTCCACTCCATTTGGAAGCCTCTGCTTCTCTTTTTCTCCCTTTGTTTAAAATATGCTGACCACACAGTGACCCCTCCTAACCCATCGGTCGAAAATTACAACCAGCCACACAAACAAGCAGCTCGGGGTCAGAAGGAGCAGGGTCTGCTAAAAGTTAGTAATCATACATTAATTCCCTGACATAATTAATCAAAATGAACCCCCGTTATCTAGCAAGAAACCTTTAACCTATTACAAAGGGGTCAATTTGCGAACCACTTGAGCCTGGGAGTTTGGTACAAATAGCATACGCCCTTCATCCGGGATGCCCTAAGTCGGGAAAAAAATGCCTTTGAAGTCCCAAATCTACTAGATTTAGATATAATTTCATCAATCAAGTTAAAAGCCTGCCTCCCTCCAGAAGGATTTCGTGGAGCTCTGTCAACCAGCTTCGTTGAGTGGTGCCTGAAAATCCATTTGCAAGGTTTTTTTAAGCCACAAGTCAGCTAGAGTTGGCCTGGCCTGACCAAAGAGCCAAGCGTTTATCAAATTGAAGAGGAAGGAGAAAGACTTGTGGAGGAATCTGTTTCCGCCTTATGAGAAGAGTAGTGAATGTGTTGTTGTTTATGTGCCCAGCCTGGTGTATGCTTCCATTGACCTTTCTTCTAAATACCTAAGACTTAGAAGATGAAGCCTGCTGGGTGTTTGGGATCCATACTTCCATGTGCCGTCAGACAGTAGGAAAGAAATGGTGGAACGCAAACTGTATAACTGTCGTCCAGAGAATTGTTGGTGGTTTTACATGTGTTATAAAGGGAGAGTTTGCCTTCTGTCATAGGCAAGCATCCTCATGAGATAAGCGTAGGGGTCCATTTGCAGAAAACATGGTTGGTCCATAAGCCTGGGCCACAGTCCTTCTGGTTGTACTCTTTCCAATTACTTCTTCCATTTCCCAAGACTGTTGGTGCTGCCAAAGGCTCAGGATACCTTCAACTGAAATTGTAGCATCATTTGAGGGCTCACACATTCATCTCTCTACCATTCTCATTTCGGGTTGAAGACATTAAAACTCATCAGAAGACCCATCAAAGCGTTAGCTATGTTTGGAAACAAGCAAGTGCATCTGCATCCATGGTCACATGTTTCAAAGGAAAACTATGGTACTCCATTTTTGTGGGGTTTTTTTTAAGTATTTTTCTGCCTTTTTTTAAAATTTTTTTTTAAATTTTTATTTACTTATGATAGTCACAGAGAGAGAGAGAGAGGCAGAGACACAGGCAGAGGGAGAAGCATGCTCCATGCACCGGGAGCCCGATGTGGGGATTCGATCCCGGGTCTCCAGGATAGCGCCCTGGGCCAAAGGCAGGCACCAAACCGCTGCGCCACCCAGGGATCCCAGTACTCCATTTTGGAATGAATGTCTGTCAGAACACTGACACAACTCTTAACCATGGCCACCTGAGAAACTGCCCCAAGAAGTAAGGCCATATATTTTGTAATCATTTACCTCCAACCTAGGCAGAAGGTTCCACGCATTTCAAATGGTTTTTTTCAGTCAATGGCTCTGTTTTATTTTACTTTTCCTATTCTTTGAGCAATTCCTCACAATTCCATTAGACACATATTTTAGTGACTATGATCCTTCCAGGGAGCCTCAGACACTTGTTGGAAGGGTCTTCAATATGGTGGTATTGTCACATAGACCTATGGCCGGGCCAACTTAAAAAATGTGCTTAATACTTTCAAACCAGTAGATACTTGAAGGCACCAAAATATTCGCCTTAGTATTTAAGTCTCAAATCTGTTTTTGAGAAGAAGAAATGGAGGCCCAGAGAGATTAAATAATATCTAACTCAGAACTCACGTCTGGTAAGTGGCTAAGTAGGTGTTCAAATCCGGGCCAGTTTGTCTTCAAAGGAACCTATTCTCACCAATTCAAACCCCTTTTATAAATGCACTGTCTGTGGTGACTATCCTTGTCTCAAATTCATTTTTAAAATTGTAGAACCAGCAACCCTCAAAAAAAGAAAAAGTTTGCATGGAGATGAAACATAGAAGAAGGAGCCAGAACATGCCCTTATTTTCCTAAGCATAACTCACCACTCAGATCAAGGAAGGGGAAGTATGTGCTCTATCTAGTTTATTTGCTCAGCTGGAGCAGCAACCCACAAAACCCACTCTATGCTCAATTCAAGCCCTACTGGTCCTCTTTCTATTCCTAAGAAGTATCTAGTTTTTCTCCTCCTCTGGGCCTTTGCTCATGCTATTTCCTCCATGTGGAATGCTCTCTCCCCTCACATAGTTCTGCTGGGACATTTGCATCTGCTAGGCAGCAACGTCAATGTCCTCTCTTCACATATACCTAATTTGGCCTCCTCATCCGAAGCCATGTTGTCCTCCCTCATCCTGTCACTGCATGAGTGGTTTTGTTCGCAGCTGTCAACAGAATCCAAGTACATTGTTTATTTGATTTGTTTTACATCTCATCCCTTCCCATCTCTCCCACCAAGTGCAGGCCTCCTGTCTGTCTTGCTGCCCATCACATTCTCATGGCCCGGCGCAGTGCCTGAATGAATGAGTAAAGGAAGGAATGGCTTCTGGCAAAGTCATGCCTCAAAATGGAGTTTTTAGAGACTAAATCTTTATCCAGTTATTTATGGGGGTTTTGCAGAAGGAGCAACCACAGCTGGAGAGGATTCTGTGACTTGTAACGGGCAATAAGGAGGCCAAATCTCCCCCTTTGTCAAAGCCCGAAAGGCAAATCCATGGACTTTCTGCTCAGCACAAATGTTAAGGGACTGTATCCTCTTTTCTCTAAAGGGATCGCTAAGGATGCACATGTCCATTTTTATACTTTCTTTCACTTCCGCATTCTGCTAGGTGTTTTCTGTGCTTTCTTCCTTCAAAAGCATGTAAGACAGTAAGCTCAGAAGCTCAGTCTTGCAGGGAGGCACCAGTATGTCAGGATTGTGACAGATACTCTTCAAAAAACCCTCAAGGAGGCTCTTATCTTCATGCTGTTGATGAGGAAATAGAAGCTCACTGAGGACTGGCAAAACTTGGGAAGGAGTCCAACCCCAAATTCCATGCCCTGCCCCACTCTGGGCCATTGTCATCATTCAGAACAGAGGACACACAGCACTAACTCACATGTGAGTGTTAGATATTACACAACAGACTTTGTGGAGCATGTTCATGAGTCTCATCATTTGAAAGTAATAAAACGAAAATCACTAACGTGTCATTCAAGATGATAGCCTATTCTCATTCACCTGATTACTAGATACACAAGTAGATTTTCCTTCTCAAAAGTGCTGGCTTTTGACTGAAAGCCATGTCATCGAAGCCCCCATGATGGCCTGTCTGAGAACGCTGATGGGTCAGGAGGTAGAGTGCTCCTACTTCTATATCCCATGAGCCCCTTCAACCTTGTGTTGTGAATGTCTCCAACCAGGGAATGTGGACAGTGCCTTGTAGTCACCCACCAGGGTGTGGAGCATGAGCACACAAGAACCTTGCCCCACAGAGGCATCTAGAAGCTCTTCCTCTAAAATTTCCCTGAACTCCAAGATTAGAAAAACCTATCTCTGTGCTCCCTCTTGAGACTGGAAGATCACACATGTTCCAGTTGCTCCCATCCCCACACCCCTCCCTCTTGACCCCCTCCCATTGGCATCAAGTTATAGCCAGCACTGGGTTTCCAGCTTTACCAGACAGGGTGACAACCTCCAAACGCCACCCTTCCTGGGCCTGTGCAACTCCAAGCATTTTGCTGACCCCACACATTTCCAAGCCCAAAGCTCCTAGGAGAGTTGGAGCCCTGCTGGGGAAATATGAGATCTGGGCCACCCTGCTTACCTTTCAAACTGCAAAAAAACGTGCCTGAGAAAGCGTGTGGAGGAAACATAATGCTCAGCAGCCGGCACCTCCACAGGGCTATCCAAACAACAGGATCAATACCAAAATGGCCAGAGCTTCCATGGCTGAGTGACAAGAGAGGCAAGTGTAATCTTGTGACCTGTCTATGTATCCGGTCTTGTTCATGTCAGGTACATTCCCAAGGATTCGAGGCAGCCGGCATGATTTTATAACTTAGCAAGGGCTTCACACCTTGAGACAAGATCCCAATTGTACAGTGGATATGCAAAGAAGAAAAAAGTCTGGAAAGAATCGCTAAAATTACTACTATTCTCAGGAAAGATACAAATCTAGGCCAAAAAGGCTACTTATTACAACCAGCTCATCGGAGCCCTTCTAAAAATTTCTTATCACATGTTCACCCTTAACAAGGAGTAAGGGAATCATATTCAGTTAAATTTATGTCTTCTATATTCTCCTACGAAACAATTTATATTATTTTGGGGGGACAATATTAGGTATTTATTTCATAAAGTCATTAAAGCCAAATGAAGGGGTCTCGCTGTTAAATTGTGAAAACCTTTATGTATTGCCTGTAAGAAGAAGTGTTTAGCACCTCACAGTGGGTCATGGCTTTAAACATTACTAACAAAAATCTGCCAATATAATCATGTACTCCAAGAATAGTTGCTTTCTGGGGACAGAATCCAGGGTCTTCAAAGCAATTTCAACACTGGCTCTTGGGAGGGCATCCAGCAAGGCAATGTATCTTCCCCAGAGAAAAGAGAAGATATTAGTCAAGAGCTTTTGTAGAATCAGAAGAATTTGGGTTCAAATCCCAGCTCTCCTCCTAGCTTTTTGATCTTGAGATGGTTACATGTCTCTCTAAGCCTTAGTTTTGGCCATCTGTACAATGGGGACATTAACTTTATGTTGTGATTATGAAAATGAGCGGTTATGTGTTGTACCTGAAAAAATGGAGACTATTGTTTTATTCTTTGAAGATTTACCCAGTACAAATACCGGATAGTTCTCATTACTCTAAACTGTACATTTCTCTGAAATGAATTCAAGTTCTAACTCTCCTGGGCTACATCATATTGCTCTAACTGTTCACAGATGAGGAATTTGGATTTGAAGCTAAACTACAGAACCCAAAGGGAATTCTTCCTAGGAGGAATTGGCTCCAGTTATTAAAAATCTTTTTTTTTTTCTAGGACAGCTGTACCCAGGCGACGTTGCATGACACCCCAGAGTGTCTCAAATGATCTCTAGAGATATTGAGAAATCCTTGAGTTATTCTCAAATAATTTTTTTTTAATGAACTCACTTGGGTTTTAGAATGAGTATGTACCCTATATGGACGTGGCTATTTGGTTGGGTGACAAGGCTAGGGAATGTAGAAAAAATGGGGTGTCAAAGTCCCAGAGATTGGGAATTCTTTTAACATATGACTCTTCATGGCTTTCCCAATTTATCATTGTTAAGGATTCCCACATTCTTTAACCTGGTAAGTCAAACGTAGGTAGGATGTATTACAGTATTAAAAAAAAAAAAAAAAAAAAAAAAAAAAACCACAGCAGAAAAAGCCAACAACTTGTGTGCTGGTGTCTGTGTATATATTTAAAAGCAGGAAATATTCATTTTTTTGGACACTTAAGTAGTGGATCATCATCAGGGTGATTCCTACATTGGTCTTTCACCAAACTGGTGCACAGGCAGTGGTAGAAGCAAGTAGATAAAGTGTACATGGCTCATTACCTTTTTCTTCTTCCTGGGCCCTTGGCTCAACTCTCTCTTTGGGAATCCATCACCACATGCAGGCCTAGTTCTGCTTACCAGTGCTGCCTAATGCCTAAGAGCATGCCCTTAGCATGCTAAGGCAGCAGCTTCAAGCTTCCCTCAAGTAATGCTACCTTTTCAGGCCCCTGTCACTGCCCGCCAGTACAAGAGACATTGATTTTCCTAATTGAATCTAGGACAATTTTTTAAAAACTTGCTAATGCCTCTCAGAAAATGAGAATGGATTCTCCCCAACTACTCTAAAGATGTGACTCTAAAGAAACAATCATGTCCCTAAAATTAAAATCAATGCACAACATAGAGAGATTGATGACAAGTTTTTCAGAATTTATAGTTGTTAGAAGGTAGGAGGGAAGGATGGAAGGATGGAGGGAAGGAGGAAGAAGAAAAGAAAGAGAAAAAGGAAAGGAAATATCAAACTACTAGCTCCAAAGGTCTCCTTGAATGGCATAAGCAAAACAACCTTCCATCATTTTAAATGATTTCCAAAATGAAAACCTCACTAAAGTAGTTGGGTTGAAAAATCCACCAAAGATCATCCTTTAGCTGACTTCATCAGATTTCTTTATCAGATTTCCCATCTTAATTGTGGTCAGAATATTTCTTTGTCTGTGATCGAAAACTCCTTTTTGAACACTCAGACCCTCCAATTTTAACAAGTATGGGCAATGAAGGGATATTAGAATTATGACTGTCAAGATTAGATGCAAGACCAGATGGTGCAAATGACAGCCCTGGCTTTGGGGACAATTGGCTTATGGAATTTTGTGGGAAAACCCATTTCTGAGAGAGGACAGAAGACCGTGGATGGTGAAATGTAATAAAGATCATTTTTATATTTATGAAGAACACTTTAGATAAAAAGAGTCTCCTACCAAGTACTGGTGATGCTCAATCGATGTGGGTTTCTGTTGATCCTCTAAAAATCCTCCTCATTTTATTTCTCAAACAACCCTCGCATTTTACCTCCACAATCCAGTCTCCGGGCTCTTCCTGGTTTGTGTCACAAGTTCAATTAGGTTATTTAGACACTTCGGACATTTAAATTCTTTGTTTGTGTATGTTTAAAATCACAGAAAAATGTCATGGAAGGTTACCAAATCCATGTAATTTACCCAAGAAATGAGTCTACTGGGTAAATACATATTGAGGCAATTTTTAAAGTTATATTTATTTACTCTACACACCTCGGTCTGTGGAATAAATAAATATTTGAGTTGTGCATTCTCTGTGTTAAAGCACCTCATGAAAATGTATGCTGACACTAGATGTGCAAGAAGAATCTCTTCTAAGTTTTATATCTAAGCCATTTGACTTTGGGGGGTAGAAAAAGGAGCAAATGGAACCATTTTTATGGGTGTAATTATCTGCTCACATTCTTCACACCCCCTTCCACCTCCCAGCAACCCCCATCAAAACGTATTCAAGATCGGCGTCTGAAACTTTCCACAATTTTCCCCTTTTCTTTTCAAAGCACTTTGACTGCACCAAAAAAAGTATGCTTTATAATTAATTCCTTTCAATCCCCCACCCCCACCCTCTACCCCTCTTCTTCCAGGAGGCATCAGATCATTTCAGGAGGGTCCCGTCTTAGAGTTAGATCTGTTTGAATGGATGCAATCTTAAAAATCTGTGGCTTTCTTTCTTTGTTCTCTTCTGCAGACCTGGGAGCAGTACCCTTCAGACATTTTATTGATCTTTCTTCCCCCTTTCTCTCATACATGCTAATTGTACCTCTGTAGCAAAACAATCTTATTATCATGTTAATTAGTGGGAGGGCTGTTGAGGTTTTCCACTTCATTACCTACTAATTTCAAGATAAATGAATCCACAGGTTACTAAGTAAATAAGGTCACCTATCAAGCACTTGTAAACGTGTTTGTAAACAGGGAGGGGGGGTGGCGAGGCAGAAGGAAACATGTTTGGTTTTCAAATGAGTGGGTTGGTTGGGTTTGGTTTTCGGGGGAGCTGGGAGTCCCGCCTGGGGTGGGCCTGTCCCTGAACTCATTTGTAATGGAAAGGGGACGTTTGCTGTCCACCTGGCTTCCCAGTGGGGCATTTCCTTTCGTGCTCTCAAAGGCGTCTTTGTGGCCTCATTCATTCTGTGCGTTGGGCGCTCTTCGTGGTCTCTTTTATAGAGAAAGCCAGAAGTAGGGTTTACACTGGGCACAAGAACTCTGAAAGGGCCAAGCCAGTGGGTGGTGTGATTGCAGATCGCACTGTTCTGGCTTCCCACCCTGCCTCTCATTTGGGGCCCGGCTTCTGAATTCAAAAATGCAAGAATTCGTTGAGAGGGGGCATCAGACAATGAGGCCTGCTAGAAGCAAAGAGTTTTAGCAGGTTTCTTGATGGAAGAAAGGGAAAAAATAAGTCAGGAGACGGTCACCTTAAATACCCAAGCCTTGAAACAAAAAACTGGCCTGGAATGCCTTTGTCACCCTTTTATCCGTGTGTCTTTTAGAGAGGTGAGTATGAACACAAGTTATTGTTTTGCCGTTTAATCTGCTATCAATGCTAGCACTTAAGAAACAGAAAGTGAAGAAAAAGGAAAAGTGTTTTTTTTTTTTTTTTTCTTAATGTGTATCCACCAGGAGATTCCGGTGTGGAATCTTGGTGAAGATTCGATTTTGTACGTGGAACCTCCAGGGGCGTCCTCGTCCAACAATCTCACTGGCATCTGAAACATTGAATTCTCCCTTCTTTTTTTTTTTTTTTAATTAAGATAATAAATTGGTCTTAAATTATCCCTGAAATCAGACCAGTGTTGATTACAATGGGGCTCATGCTGTGACAGCTCAAGATGATGTTATTTTTATTCCTTTTCAACGAGATCTTAATCTCTCCCTGCGTGTAAACAAATTGTCACTGTAACCTTGTTCTAATCTCCCAGTCGAAGACCTTTAAAGCATTGAGAGATAACAGATCAGGCTGAGATTTCCTCAGCTCTTCAGCGTGTGGAGAGGCCACGTTTCACTCCTACTGGCTGGGTCTTTAAACATCGAAGGAGAGTTAATAACTACATCTTACATGAAAAGCTCCACAGAAACCTTTGAAAGCTGTATGTGTCATGTAGTTACAGTTCTAGAACTGCAAGCCACTGATCCAGATGAGAAATGCCACTGCTGCCACAAGAAGGATGAGAGCCAGTCCTCCTCATCCTCAGCACCCACATCCTCGGGTTACCCAGAGCACGGGGAGGGATCTCAGAACAGAGACATTCAGAGACACAGAAACACAGAGAGACACAAAGGTGGGAGTCAAACGAAGTGAGATTACTGGAGAGACATTCAGAGACACAGAAACACAGAGAGACACAGAGGTGGGAGTCAAACGGAGTGAGATTACTGGAGAAAATGTTTGACCCAGCAACTGGTGAACACAACAGGACAAGCCACTTTGCTCTCCTTTCTGCTATGCTCACGCTCAAAAACATTCCAGAAAGAGTGGATCAGATGACCTTCCCAGCCATTGCAAAATGGCCAATGTGTGACTTTCCATCTGAGAATGTTCTTGCATGCCCTGAAATGGAAGTTCTGGCTGGAAATGTCACCAAACACTGATGAGCAAGAAGCAGTTAAAATGAGACAACCCGGAAACCCCGACTCAGAGTCCCCAGAGGAACCATTTGACTTGCTGGGTTTGAAATCCATGAACAGCCATGCCCAGGATGTTGGAGTCCCTTGGGAACGATTCTACAAGAATGGGCAGTTAGCATCAAACTTGCAGGGAAGAGGATGAAAATTCACTTCTGAGGCCTTGTCCCAGACTCCAGAAGAACCCACCATGACATATATTTTCAGACACACGCTTTCCTTCTTTAGGTCATCCCAATCCAACAACTCCTGTCCTGGGATTCCCACCCCCACCCCCTTGGCTACCTTGGTTAAAAAAATAGGACAATGAGGTTAAATGGATGGTTTTCTCTTCACCTTGCTCACCCAAAAAGGAGTGATTCCAAGTAGGAAGGGGAAGCTCTGAGTTTGCCTGGCCTCTAAATTTTTTCTTTGGAAATGACAAGGATTTTCTCGTGCCAGTAGAAAAATCATGGTCTCTGGTTTACGGGTATAACATTCTCGGATCTATACATTGGGAGAAATAGTAATATCTTCCCTCTGGGTTATTGTATAAATTAGATGAGTCGATGTAGATAAAATATGAGAGACAGTGTCTTGTCACATTAAAAAAATTAAAGTTTTTCTTTTTAAAAAAATTTTAAAGGTTTTTATTTACTTATTCATGAGACACACAGAGAGAGAAGCAGAGACATAGGTAGAGGGAGAAGCAGACTCCCTGTCGGGAACCCAATGAGGGACTCAATCACAGGACCCCAGGATCATGGCCTGACCAAAGGCAGACACTCAACCACTGAGCCACCCAGGCACCCCTAAAATAAAGTTTTTCAGTGAATGTTAATGTTCACTGCCCTTCAGAACATACCAGAACCTGAATTTAAGTCCCATTAGTCATTGGACAAAAGCATTTGCTTTGAGGTCTGAGTAAAGTTTTGCCCCCACAGACAAATGAGTAGTTTGCAGGAGGAACTGCTTGGTAATTTTCAGGCATGCTGTGAAAAAAAAAAAATCCCAAACATAGGGAATTTTTTCCTGGTTCGGGGACTTCTTTCTCCAGTTTCTCCAGGGACGTTTTTTCCTCTTTAAGAAACACTGGCTTTTATAATATTAGGTGATGTTTAAGTACCTGCTGGGTATTAGTCCGCTTAATTTTATTTTTCATTAAGTCAAAGGATTTGCACATAATTGGTTTCCCTCCGGGCTTTCATCCCCACCTGTGGTTAGCAGCCACAGTTGGGATCCAGCATCTAGACAAAGGTGGCTTTGCTTCTTTCTCTTTTCTTTTCTTTTCTTTTTTTTTTTTTTTTAACAACTTTTGGAGACTTACATCAGGTCATTGGTCTACTTCATTTTTGACAATAATATTTATTGCGCTTTTTCTGAGCATAAGAGTAATACGTTCATTAAAGGAAGTTTGGCAAAAAAAATACGCATCTATTTCCTACCATTTATTGAGCACTTATTATTTGCAAGAGCCTTGTAAAGCTTTGTACCTTGCAGGCATATGCTGCTTAATCTCCATAATGATTCTGTGAAATAAGTAACTTACCCCAGACCATAGAATTACAAAGTAAAAAAGTCAAGACTGAAAGGTAGACTTGTCTTTCTTTAAAGGGAAAGATTTTTTTTTTTCCCCTACAGCCGTGATAGGGAGACAGACCAAAGGCATGAGATAAGAGGAAAATTAAAACCAAAACATCCATTGTAATCAACTGGGTTGAGGGGATCCTTCCTTCTAAAGTGCAAGTGATTGGAGCTGGTTGCTAATGCAAGTTTTATGTCAAACATGTTAATGAAACCTTGGTCTCACCATTCGTTTCAAAGGTAGGACTTTGAGTATCTTCATCCGTCCGCCCATTTGTACCACAGAATGGGTGGTTTATACATAGCAGAAACTTACTGCTCCCGGTTCTGCAGGCTGGAAGTTCAAGATCAAGATGTCAGCATGGGTGAGTGAGGGCCTTCTTCTGGATAGCTGACTTCTCCTTATATCCCCCTATGGCAGAAGCGACTAGGTAGCTCAGTAGAATCTCTTTTTACTAGAAAACTCATCCCATTCATAAGGGCTCCATACTGAAGACCTAATTACTTCTCAAAGTCCCCAGTTCCTAACACCATCACCTTTGGGTGTTAGGAATTCAATGCATAAATTTGGGGGAGAAGCAGACATTCAGACCATAGCATTGAGTAAATTACCTACCCTCCTTGTTTTCATTCTTCTTCCATAATAAGGCATTCAATTCCCAGGTGATGTAAGGTATCAATGAAAAAAAAAATAGTATAGAAACTATTGAGCACAATAACATAATAACTAAAGCATGTGAGGACTCATTACACACATAGTATGTGGACATATGCTAGGTACACACACATGTTAGAAAATTAGAATGACACTCTATAGCATTCATTCTCCAGCATACCATTTATTTATTTATTTATTTATTTATTTATTTATTTATTTATTTAGATTTTATTTATTTATTCATGAGAGACACAGAGAAAGAGAGAGAGAGGCAGAGACACAGGCAGAGGGAGAAGCAGGCTCCATGCAGGGAGCCCAACATGGGACTCAATCCCTGGTCTCCAGGATCAGGCCCCAGGCTGAAGGCGGCACTAAACCACTGAGCCACCTGGGCTGCCCCTCCAGCATACCTTTTAACCTTACATCCTGAATATTTCCCATTTCAGTTAGTATTCTTTCAATGGCAATATATTTTTATTTTTTTCAGTTTCACTATAATTAATTTAATGTAATGATTCCCTTATTGTTGCACATTGAATTCATTTCAAATTTTTGTCATTTTGAATAAGGCTTCGATGTAACCCTCCTACATGAATCATTGAACAGCTTTTATATTTTGTTTCTCAGAATTGCCCTAAAAGTCATTGAGTAAAAACATATGCACCTTTTCAGGGATTTCTATCAGTACAACCAAATGTTTTACTGAAAAAAAAAGGCAAATTTACACTCATAAGAATATGATGAATGTTTTTCTTTGCCTTAGCCAATAAAAAAATTGCCAATTTAATATGTTAAGAAAGTCTCTGTAAAACTTTAATTTTCTTTTCTAAATAAAACTAATTTTTATGTCTTTGCCAGTGTCAGGGAAAAATTTTCATATTTCCATTCACTACTTGCATTAATTTTCAGAGTTATCAATATTTATCTATTTCAATGTTCCATTGGTTCATCTACTTGGTTTTTAAAAATTCATTTAGATTATGATTTTTTTTTTTTTTCAAGGATGCCTGGGTGGCTCAACCGTTGAGTGTCTGCCTTCAGCTCAGGACGGATCCAGGGGGTCTGGGATGGAGTTCTGCATCAGGCTCCCTAAGGGGAGCCTGCTTCGCTCTCTGCCTATATCTCTTTCTGCCTCTCTCTCTCTCTCTCTCTGTCTCTCTCTCTGGGTCTCTCATGAATAAATTTAAAAATTCTTTTAAAAAATATGATTTTTAAATGATTTTTTCTATTTAATTTCTTTTATCATGCAAGGGTGCCTGGATGGCTCAGTTGGTTAAGCAATTGCCATTGGCTCAGGTCATGATCCTGGGGTCCCAGGATAAAGCCCCACATCAGGCTCCCTGCTCAGAAAGGAGCCTGCTTCTCCCTCTCCCTCTGCTCCTCCCCGCACTTGTGCTGTCTGGACATGCATGCTCTCTCAAATAAATAAAATCTTTAAAAAATAAAATAAAATAATTTCCTTTGTCATGAAGAAATCTTTCATGTTAATATAGGTAAATGTCTTGTTTTTATACTTTCTCACTGCATTTATACTTGGGGACAGAATATACTCATTTATATATTCTCCTAATTATGTGTGATTTTAATTCAACAGTTACTGGTACATAAGTTTAGTTTTCCTTTTAAAGAAAATATTGCCCTAGGACCTAATACTATGTTCTTGGGGATATATATGTATTATCTTATTTAATCCCTCCCCTATAAAAAAGGTAAGGCATCTGTTAGCATCTTTTTCACAGATGAAGATCTGGACTTGCTCAAGTCTAAGAAACACAACTGGATGGCTTGTGAGTCAATTCAGAGGTGCTTATTTAAATCAAAATACAAAGAGAGTAGAGCTTAGAACCAAAATTGTCTAGTGTCTTTATCATGAAGAGGGATAGGTAAAAATAAGAGGAGGCGTATGACTCAAAAAAAGTTGGAAGAATGTATGAATGGATTGATGGATTAATAGAGAGATGAATTAATGATCTAAATCGGTTACTTATCAGCCTTTCAAAACTCCTTTCTCTGCTTAGTAGACTACTAAGTCTATAGCCATTTTATAATCTTCCAGCCTCCAGATGAGGCTGTATCAATATGGGGAGAGTCAGGAGATTCACAGGGTCAAAGTAACTGGTATGAGTGAGAGATTCTTTTCTTCCTGAAACCAAAAATTCCTCCTTTTATGCCAAAGGCAGTCCACTAGTGAGCACTTTAATTGGATATTTTGTAAAGGGGAAGACCAAGAGCTTATGAGGCTGATTGTTCAAGTCTGAGTCTCAGCTTCCTAGTTCTGTGACATCAGGCAAGGAAGTTACTTCACTTCTCTGTGCTTCAGTTTTGATCATTTGTAAAATGAGGATGGTAACAGTTGCTGTCCCAAGAGGACTTTTGTTTGCTTGTTGCAGATCCATGAATTAATAAATTCAAACCCCTCTATATGGTACCTGGCAATAAGAAGTGCTCAATAGATGTCATTAATTATTATTGTCATTATTGTCTTTCTTTATAAAGTTATCTGTGCATGTATATGTGTACTATTTCATAAACAATAAAAAAAATTCCATAGGGATTTTCCTGGTTGAGTCATGTGGTCCTACATACTCCCAGAAGAGATGTAAGAACATAGAACTACCCAAATGGACTTTGATTAACCTTAAAAATTCTAACTTAAAAAAAAAATAAAAAAAAATAAAAATTCTAACCTCAGGGACACGCATGCTTATTCTGAGGTTATATAAGGTACACCCAAATTTCCTAAAATCACTAGCTGCAGTAGAATTCATATGCAAAAAAATCACAATCTGTACTTGTCAAGATTATGTCATAGGATTATTACATTTCGAATCTGAAACAAGGTTGTAATGACTACATCAAATAGGCTTTGGCAATGTCTACATCTTGTTGGAAAGTGAAACTTAAGAAACCGTTTATTCAATATCAGTATGAGCCTCTATACCTAAATGCTCAACAGAGATCGGTGTGCAAATGTATGTGTGTGTGTGTGTGTGTGTGTGTGGCGCGTGCAGTGTAGACAATCTTAAATTGCCTACTGTTGGAAAAACAGACAATGACAGCCACATATATAAGCGCTGAGAGACATTATGGAGAGCAATTCTTGAGATCGTACACCAGAAATGCTTTCCCCTATCTTATCCGTAGAACCTGGTTTACCCACCATGCACAGAGTGTAGCCTGCACAGTCAGAGGGCAAAAGAGACACCCACACAAACAAAAATGGCCCGAGATAACCACAGTTTGAAGTTTACAATAGAGAAGCATCCTATCTCTGGATAAGCAGGTCTCTGGGGGCAGTCCTATTTTTCTTCTTGCATTTCTGAAATCTCTCCCCTTCAAGTGTAATCTGTACTTTGCTCTTTCTGCCTGCCACCATCACCATCACCACTGTTCCAAACAAACACCCAGGAACTTTGATAGTAGGAGAATGTTTGCATTGGTGAGCGGCTGGATGATAAGTCACTTAATGCTAAGCTGAATAAAACCAAGAAAGTCACAATACCACTTGGTACTGATTTAATTTATAAGAGTAAAATAACTTAGTCATTTAATGGCTTCATTGAAACAACATCAGAGGATGTTATAAAAATAATCGTGCATGTCTTATAAGGAATTGATTCTTTCTGGTACTCATACACGCCAAATTGGAACTGCGTACTAAAAATCTTACAACTGCTCAGATGGCAGCCAAAGGGGAAAGTGGTGACAATGAGTAGTTGTATCTATATGTTAGCTGAAAATATGCCTATGTTTATTGGGACATGAAAAAGCTATCAAAGCATAAGACAATTTTAACAAAAGTATATACCCTTCTGAAGAAAAGTATAATACCATGAAAATCAAAAAAGAAATGTTATAACTGTATCACTCAAACACACACAGATGTTTGGAACATGATGTGATGTCTATGAGTAGGGTAAGAAATAAAAACATTCTAGATTCCTGCATGTTGTTGTACAATAAGAGGGAACTTTATTTTTTAGGCAAAACCTCAGAAGACTGGATATACTAGCAGGTAGCTTTGGGATAATGGAAAATATGATCTCATTAGCACCAGGTTTGTTATTTGTTCTATAACAAAAAAAGTAAATTACAATGTATTAATGCAGTTAGTGTTATTTTTAATGTGTATGGGGATACAATAAAAGTTTTATTAGGGAAGTGTGATGGCATGTTGGTGCTACAGTATCAGCATCCGGCTCTGTTTCAATGGCCAATCATGTGGCCCAATGGAACATTCTCATAATGATGTAATAAAATTTGACTCTGATATTGTAAAATATGTTTATGGTAAGGCTGCTGGGATATTTTTATGCAATCTTATTAGAGCAGGTGCCTAAACCTATTATATTTTGTGGTCCAATTTCGGTGGAATTTTTAAAATGTCAAATTCCTAATCTGGAGTTTGAATGCTGAAATGATCACATTATAATGCATAATATAATATGCATCTCCCTTCCCAAGCCTCACTCATTTGAGTTAGCATGCAATCGCCATTCAAAAGCAGAGATCTAAACAGGTATTTTGTCAGTTAATACAAATATATTGGCCAAAGCAGGCAATTATTCTTACAGGCCATTGGGCACTATCTAAAATAAAAACTGTAAATATATGTAACTCCATAATGTTTTTCTGAGTCTCTCTATTAAATACATCATATTTTTAGGTATTTTGCTTCTTCTATTGTTGGCCATCTGTCCCTGCCCCTCACCACCGCCTGAGGCTCATCATCATTTTGAGACCCCAGAAGCAAGTTTTGAAAAAGAAATAAATAAATGCATGCTTACCAGAGGATGGTGGACCAGGAAATCTAATGGTAATTCTTCGGAAAGAAAAACATCATGGATCCCTAAGCTTTAGACTCAGATCTGGGTTTGCAAAACTCTTATACAGGATAGCATGAGTTGCTCAAAGGTAAGTATCATTAATTCATGTTTTTTCAAGGAGAGGGCCTTTCATGCAAAAAAATTGATTTAATACATATTAATAAATATGTACAAGATACAAGGCTAATAGGTGGTAAGATGATGGGAAAGGTTCCAACTATTAATTTTTAGACTAAGATGAGCATAGAGCTGTTTTCTGAAGTACGTTTCTTAGAAGACCAGCCTTGAGAGATGTGCTTCAAATATAAATATCCTAGGAAAGGCAAGTAAATTTAGAAAACTTTGCATATAGTACTAATTGTTGCAAATTTGCTGGGCACATTTGCAAGGAGAAGTTCTGAAGCCAAAACTGATTGCATTAATGGAATTTATTTCAAAATTATTTGAACACTCCATCTACTTTGTGTTTGTCATTGTTATGTTTGTGCATAGTACACTAGAAAATGCTGCAATGGGAAATAAAAGTATAACCTACATAAATGATTAGAATAACTGTAGGAAAAAACATGAAAAATCATTTGATAAATTAATTAATTGGTTAATTAGCATTATAGAATTTTAAAGCTGGGGAAGACTTTCTTCCCTTACTTCTGTGTCACTTCAGGGCAAACACTTTATTTTGAATATATTTTCTTACTTCTCCTTTGATTGAATAATTTGTGCTAAGCAAATTTTTGTCTCCAAAAGGTAAAATCCTTGAAAAATTTCTCTAATCAAACTTGAATGAATTGCTATCCTCAGGGATTAAATTCTAGTTAATTTAAATTTTTAATTAAAAGGAAAAGGCTTTTGTTTCAACTTATTATTGAAAACTTTTCTTCGATGTATGGGCATGGTTTTGTATTTTACTATGCATTCCGCTTGATCATAATTGAGTTTTCTTCTATCCTTTAAGATTTTCCATGTTGCCTCTGAATTATCATTCTAAAGATCATCATTGTAAAGAATTAAAGGACCATAGTAAGAGATATCCAGCATGTAGGAGACTGAATTGAACTGAATTGGTGAGGTCTTTGGCTCTCATTGGCCTGAGTTGGGTAATAAGTCCATTTTTATAGCATATGCGTGTTGAATGAGGTAGGAGAGAGGCTGTCCTATCATAACCACATAGCATGACGGTGGAGAAATGTTGATTTCTCAGAGTAAAATAGAGGGCTCTCTAAAGAAGATAAAATAGATACTATGCACAAATGCATGCCACTCCCTCACATACAGCTGAATAAAACAATAAATATTGACTTTAATTTGTGTGTGTGTGTGTGTGTGTGTGTGTGTGTGTGTGTATATATATATACACACACAAATATGTATATTTGCACAAGCCAGGGGGTAGGGCAGAGGGAGGGGGAGAGAGAGAATCTTAAGCAGGCTCCACACCCAGTGCAGAACCCTGGATGGGGCTCCATCTCACACCTCTGAGCATGATCATGACCTGAGCTGAAATCAGGAATCAGACCCTTAACCAGCTGAGCCACCCAAGCAGCCCTTAATTTGTTTATATTTTTAAATAAAATTTAGATACAGAACTTCTTGATATACCAGGTCACAAGTTATATTAATTTTTTTAAGGAAAGGAGTTTAATTTTGCCCATAAATTGGTCACACATATTTCAAAATAGTGGAATTTAAATATTCTTCAAACTTGATCTCTCTGTATAGCAGGTCACTTAATTGTGTTTGTTCTTGGGCCCCTAGAACTGGGTGAAGATAAGTGCAAGATGTTCCAAACCCCAATTAAACCATGTAATGGGGTCACTTCCAAAGGCACGGGCAGAGAAGTAGACGAATTGGAACAGAAGGATTTTCCTTTTATGGACACACAAACACACTCTGTGGCCCCCTCAGAGAACCCACATCAGTGGCTTCTTCTGCATAGAATAAACATGGTTAGGTGCTTCAGCATTGATGCAATGGAACACTCCCTGACTGAGGAACAGAAGATATGAGTTCTAGAACTTTTCCTCTGCATTCCCTTTTCAGCTCCCTGTTTTCTTATCTGCAAAATGAGATCTTTAACTACCAGCAGAGTGTGGAGCCTGCTTAAGATTCTCTCTCTCCCCTCCTCCCTTAGCCTACTCTTCCACTCACATGCTGTCTCTCTCTCCCACAAAAAAATAAATAATAAAATAAAATAAAATAAAATAAAATAAAATAAAATAAAATAACATCTTCAAACCTAAGTATAAATTTCAAGGAGAATCCTGGAGAAGAATTGTGTTGTTGACAATGGCATCTTAAAAAAAGAAGAAGAAGAAGAAGAAGAAGAAGAAGAAGAAGAAGAAGAAGAAGAAGAAGAAGAAGAAGGTACATTTCTTTCTTTGATTAAAGTCTTTAATGAAAGAGAACAGGAAAGTCAGGGTGGAATAATTATTGCAACTCATACCACTGAAGAAGGTCATTTAGGAATAAGTATCAATAAGGTTTTTGAAATCCTTCTACTTGTAATACATAGAGCAAAGCTTACAGGAAAATCAGAGCTACAAAAATTACAAATGGTAATGCTATTATTTGGCACATAGTTGCCAAAGGCATTCAATATAAAGATTTTACAGAGGTGTCAACTGAAATATAGCAAACACACAAACACTCTCAAACACTGTAAAATATGCAAGGATAACTGGGGCAAAATATTAGGCATATGAATTATATTTTTTTCAAAGTAGGCTGAGAAAATGCTTGCTAGGCACTATAGTTAAAATGAGCAATAAATGCCAGGGTTAATGCTGCCAATGTCTCGTTGAGCAAGGAGAAGCCTGTTTCCATCTACAATAATTTTGGTTTCCTGATCTACATTTCCAATCCACATTTTGGATTACAAAGTGATTAGACTATTTAAAACAAGTTTCAGATTTCTCTCTCTCTGCCTCTCTCTGTCTCTCAGTCTTTTTCTCTATCTCTCTCTTCTGCTAACTGAGCCATGACAGGCTGTCCCTATGCCAAATACATTGTGCTTATCTATTGGCACACTGTGAAGAATCAATACAGGAAAAGGGAAAATGTTGTATAACAAGACACATAGTTTGGAATAGTTTCCTTATATATATGGAACCAAATGGATCAACTATGAAAAAAAAGGGTTAAGGCTCAGATACCCACCTGTCTGTGGCTATTTTAATTAAAAAAAAAAAAAAACAAGAGTAACAACACACTACTACACTACACTAAGGAATAGTCATAGGATTGGCATTGAACTCTTCCGATGAGTCAACCAATAAGTAGGTTGTTTTGTTTGTGGTTTTGTTCTTAACTCAATACAATTATCTCTTTGTTTCTTTTTAGTTGCACTGACTAGAAAAAGTCAGGGTTGCTTTGGTTTGTTTTGTTTTGATTAAGAACACATAACTTGAGATCCACCCTCTTAATAAATTTTTAAGTGTACAGTACAGTATCATTCACTATGAGCATCATGCTGTATGGTACATCTCTAGAGACAGACTGGTTTAAAGTTTTCCCTTTATTATGTTTAGTCTATCTGAGAAAGGATACCTCTGTTTATCTATGCCAGTTTGTTCTATAGCCTCCAAACTAGAGAGAGGGTCCTTCAGAATCCACCTTTCACTTATTCTTACTCTGAGCATATTTGAAGCTCAGAGAGGACAGTTCAGCTTACCATCATACTTTGTGTCATTTGGACAGGAGAGCTGCTGCATCTCAAAATGGAGAAATGAGGGGAGGAATGAGTTGGCTGAGGTGGCCAAAGACTCTCCTAGGTAAGAATGTCCAACATTCAGTTTTGAGTTGTTTGTTTTGCTGTGAAGTAATCCTTTTCTCCCAACTTATTAAAGTTTGCTGTGCACACAGATGCTTATCACAAATGGAATTAGTTTTGTTTTTGGAAAAAGTCATGCAAAGACATGGTTCATGCTTGTGTCACTGGGGAGCAGGGAGAAGAGTCACAGAAGAGGAGATGCTAGTAAGTGGGAACTCAAGAAAACTCAAAACCAAACCAGGGCAAAAGCGACCATAAAAATATAAAATATATAAACATAAAAGTATACTCAGAGGAGTCCCTGAGATTTTGGAGGGAGACACCAGATTTTCCACCATAAGTCAAATGGAGGTTTGGGCCCAGTTTGGTTCTATTATTTCAAAGAGTATAACTTTTACTTAACACAGAAATTAAAATATGTAATATACACAAAACAATTAACATGGTGCCTGGTCCATGGTGATCTCATAATGGTTAATAGAATTATTATTGTTACTGTTATTCATGATGATGGTGCTTTTACATTCAAAGTGACTAAAGGTTTTCTAGTTTTGCTTTTTATCAGGAGGAAGTTCTGCCAACTACCATGGAAAAAATAGTCTTGTTGGATCTTGATTACATTTTCCGATCCCTATAAGCTTATCCATCACTAACTCCCAGAGCTTTTCTAAGTGGGCTTAACTCTTCTCACCTCTGAGCACCCAGGAGGAACTTGTTCTCAAACTCCAAAGAAAAGCAATTGGGAAAATGGATGGGAGCCATTGATGAAGCCCAAGAGCTCCTTGGTAAGGAATAGTTGGTTTCTCACACGTCACAGTGAGTGAAAGATACTTGATGGTACCTTGGCTCCAGGCCATGTATACGTACCTTTGTTACAGCTGAGTGTCCTACATATTTGTCCCCATCCCAGAGAGAAGACAAGGAGATCAAGGGAATTTGGAGTTCATTCCAAAGAGAATGACCTCTACCCCAGATCTTATGACCGATTTGAAAGTATCCTGTGAGCAAACTTTTTCATCTTCTGTATTTGAAAGTCTACTTCACTGATAATATTTCTATCCAGAGAAAAAGCAAAGGGGTAACAAATCTCTTATCCAAAAGCCCTCCCCAGTATACCCAATTCAGGTAGTGGAAATAAGTACCTGGGTTCCTCAAAGAACTAAAAATAGAACTATTCTTTGACCCAGCAATTGCACTACTGGGGATTTACCCCAAAGATACAGATGCAGTGAAAAGCTGAGCCACCTGCACCCCAATGTTTTTAGCAGCAATGTCCACAATAGCCAAACTGCGGAAGGAGCCTTGGTATCCATCAAAAGATGAATGGATAAAGAAGATGTGATATATATATATCTATATATATATATATAGATATAGATATATATATACACACACACACAATGGAATATTACTCAGCCATCAGAAATGATGAATAACCACCATTGCTTTGATATGGATGGAACTGGAGGGTATTATGCTGAATGAAGTTAATCAGAGAAGGACAATCATTATATGGTTTCACTCATACGGGGAATATAAAAAATACTGAAAGGGATTATAGGGGAAAGGAGAGAAAATGAGTAGGAAAAATCAGAGAGGGTGACAAAACATGAGAGACTCCTAACTCTGGGAAACCAATGAGGGGTAGTGGAAGGGGAGGTGTGTAGGGGGATGGGGTGACTGGGTGACGGTCACTGACGGGGTCATTTGATGGGATGAGCACTGGGTGTTATAGTATATGTTGGCAAATTGAACTCCAATAAAAAATATGCAAAAAAAAAAAAAAGAAGTACCTGGATTTCTAATGGAGGAGTCACTATTAATTTCCTAGACACTAGGTTCATTTCTTGGTGATCCCAGCATATCACAGGGAAGGCTTCGTTATTAATGATGTCGCATTCTTTTGGTGACCTAGCGTTAGCATTCCTACAATCTCTATGCTCAGGCCAAATATTTTCTCTCCAATGGGTGCTCCACATTCTTGCATCCAAGATACCAAGATGGGAAAAGCCAGAAAAGACTTGGGTGCCTCTGCATGTGTGTGTGTGTGTGTGTGTGTGTGTGTGCATGCGTGTGTGTGTATAAAAGAGAGAGAGAGGAGATGACCAGATGACTGGAGACACAGGATTTGAAGCCACAGCTTCAAATCACCTTTAATACATGGCACCCTATGAGCACCATAAAAAGTCAAGACTGTAAATAAATGATAAGATTCAAAACTAGGCAGAAATATAAGAATTTGTAACCAAAAAATTTTGACCCCATAACTCTAAATCTATAGCCCTCTAAAAATGAGTAGCCCAAGATGATAGAGGAAAACTTTTAAAATAGAATGATACCAGATTATTGAAACATATTTAAGTTCCCTAAAAATGTAAACATTAAGATTTAGAGGGCTGTGATTTATTGCTCCAGCCAAAAATCCAATAATACATCACTGCAGATGTGAACATGGTCATCAACTTTTGAAGGGTAAAAATTGGATATATGTCCAGGATGTCTAGTGTTCCCTCCCCCAAGCTCTACCGCCCGTAGCTGAATAGAAATTTCCTCAACATTCTTTTTCCTCTGAGAGAGGCAAAGAAGTTCTCACTATAGAGTACCCATCATGAACTTAGAACCACCCAAAGTATTTAAAGTACATTTGCTTTAGCCCTCATATAGCCCAGTGAGGTAGAAGTGAGAGGCCCCATCTGACAGGAAAGGAAACCAAATCAGAGAAGTTAAACAACATGTCTGAAGTCACACAGCCAGGTGAGGAAAACTGGAGCTCAGAGTCACTGCCTCCAAATTTCTGCTCTTTTCATCCATCTGATCCCTTCCCACATGTTTAGGACTCAACACCAGGTTGATTATTTTGCAGTCTAAGCCCCGGTCAAACTTTAGCTCTGTCAATTCTCAGGCAGTAGTATGCATGATTGGTTAACCTCCCAAAAGAACCTGTTGAATTTTTCACATTAAAAAGAAAAGATCAAGAGCTCAAATATGTCCCTATTCCCTCCACCAACTTCCTCTACTCTCAAAGGGCAATAGAAATCTACTAACATAAGTAAGACTTTCAGTTAGGAGAGCCTGCCTGTTTCAAACATTTTGATCAAATCTTTCTGCTCTGATCTCACAGGGACAACAAACTCCACAAGATTTTCGAGTACCTTCAGAATAAATCAGCCATGGAGCTCTAGAGAAAAAGCCCAGTGTAACGCTCAAACGTGTGGAGGGGAGCGGATCATTTTCTACAGAACTGTGTGCAATTCTTATCAGGCCAAGTCCAGCTGCTCCTGGCTAACTAGCTTGCCCAAGTGACTCCCCCGGGCCCCAGCTAGGAGCAACTAAAATAAAATGCAAAAGGCACCACCCCTTCCCCCTCACAGATAAAAGGCTGTGGAATATATAGGCCTCATTTTAATAGGGCCTCAGCTAGGTCTCTGTTTTTTGCACCCACAGCTAATTGAAGGGCCCCTTAGAGCAGACACAATTGAATGTGTAGTAAAGGAGCCACCTCCCCACCTGGCTTGCACGCACAATTAAATATTTGCACCTGCAGTGCTAGTATGTGTGAAAGTTATCCCTGTAATTAGTTGTAAGGGCAGAAATAGATGTGATTTTAAAAACCCTCTCTAATTCCAATAGTTATTTTTTAAATAGATATTTTGGTTGACATAAAAGGACCCCGAACTAGTTAGTGCTTTTAAAAGAAACTCTTTCATATTGAGTTTTCAGGTAATCTTCTACAAATACTGCTTTTAACTATTTCTTTTTTATAAAAATAAAGATTCTCTTCTTTTTTAAAGATTTATTTATTCCTTTGAGAAAGAGAGAGAGCAAGAGAGTGCACAGTCTGAGGGAGAGGGAGAAGGAGAATCCTTGAGCAGACTCCCCACTAAGAGAGGGGCCCTATGCAGAGCTCCATCCCAGGACCCAGAGATCATGACCTGAGCCCAAGTCAATAGTTGACTGCTTAATGGACTGAGCCACCTAGGTGCCCCAGCTTTGTACTGTTTCTCTGTGCAACCCACAGGAGTGTTCCTTGTATCTCTTTTCAGTGGATTTAGCATGCAATTTTCCTCATTCATTCTTTCCTTCATTTCTTTTTCTTTTTTATTTTATTTTATTTATTTATTTGAGAGAGTGTGTGAGTGAGAGACAGAACAGGATTAGGGAGAATGGCAGAAGGAGAGGGAGAAGTCGATTCTTCAACCTAATAGGGAGCCCAATGCAGGGGCTCAATCCCAGGACACTGAGATTATGACCCAAACCGAAGGCAGCTGCCCAACCGACTGAGCCACCCAAACTCCCCTCTTTCCTTCACATTTATTTGTTCAATTAACACACAGGGCACTTCCTACACCCTGGTCCCAGGCAACCTAGTGTATCTAAGCCAGTACATCTGTCTAGAGGCTCATGGGCATGGACTAGAATTAGGGTTGATGTTTTTACCAAATCATTAGAATTAAAGGTGAGAAGTTCGTATCATTTATCAGAGATGATGGCCCATGCAAAATGCCAGGCAGCACCTGGTTCTCCTCAAAAGGTCTTCCAAAGGAACATCTTGAATTTCATTTTTAAAACTCAAAAATTTGAGTTTTGGGGGCACCAGTGTTGCTCAATCAGTTAAGCATCTGCCTTTGGCTCAGGTCATGATCCCGGAGTCCCAGGATGGAGCTCCACATGGGGCTCCCTGCTCAGCAGGAAGTCTGCTCCTCCCTCTCCCTCTGCCTCTCCCCCTGCTTTTGCACACACACACACTCTGCTCAAATAAATAGATAAAATCTTTTTTTTTAATTGAAGGGTTTTTTTTTTTTTTCATCAGTGGAAGAATGGTATGTATAACAATCTTGGCAATTACATAGGTTCCTTATTTGGGAAGATTCTCCTGTTTAATTCACTTCAGATGTTGGTTAGCAACATGAAAGAATTGTCTATTTTTTCTATGTGCTGTGTGAAGTAGAACAATAAAGGGTTTTTTAGCAAGGAAGCGTATTGCTATACTATGGGACATGAAATGCCCCTTAGCAACGATGACAAACAAATCCCCCACTTCCCCGCCCTCCCCCAAGAGAGATGACACCCCAACATTTCAGTAACTTCAGGCCACTTGCATATTATCCGTTTATCCAATTGTTACTCCCACATTCCTTATATTATTCAAACAATGAAAGAGAATGTCTACAGCTTTCAAAATCCGCAACATTTAGATTTCACATGGATTGCTCCTCTTTTCTTCACTTTGTGTTTGAACTGGTGATTTCTTCCCTCAAAGAATGGACTGCTATGGCCAGAACTTATCTTGTCTCCTGATCAGCTAGCCTGTTTAGGGGGGAACCTGTGGAGATTTTTCAGTCCCAGGTCTTCTGATTATCACCCACTATGGAATCTCGACCCAAAGTGTTTGAGGGTTTGGAAAATTGAAAAGGCATCAAGAAGACCCACTCTTTCCAGGGAGGTGACCCGCGACGGGGGCGGGGAGGGGTGTAGCTGGAAAGCCCAAGAGGGAGAGGACTGCTCGCAGAGAATCAGCAGGGGGTGTGGGGGAGGCTGGGGGTTGGGGGCTGCCTCTGGAGCTTGAAGTGCAACAGCTGTGCATGTCTTTGAGGCTGAGGATCAAGCAGCGAATATGAGATAGGCAAACGTTGGCTTAAACTTTCTTCTCTCTTTGATTGTCCTTGGACATCTGCCTCATCTCCTGTCAAGAATGTTTGGCAGCTGTTAGCCCGGAATAACACGGTTCTGGCGCGCCAGCCGCTGCGCTGGTCTCCTAATACTTTAAGCCAACGAGTCTCCGTTATGTGCCGGGCCTGATACCCGACTATGCTAATGCCTTGAGCTAACTAGCTTTCTATCAGCCCCGGAAAACACAAGGGGAGAGTCTTTGGTTTATTTTCCTCACGTGCTAATTGGCTTTAATTGTTGGCCAATTGGATTTCAAGTTCAGAAAAGAGTGGGTTGCATAAAGACAAGTGTTAACTTCAGACCGTGGGAGAGGCTGGCCAGCCCTTCTGGTCTCTAAATGTGGGAGCCTTTATGCAGATGAACCTGTCTCCTGAACACAGGGGTCCAAGGGAGGGTTCTCTGGGTCACAGTGGTGGTTTCTTAAAATTCATACTTGTCCGCATAGGCCAAAAACCAAGCCCTAAAACAAGGCTCTGTGAGTTGGGAGGATGCTCCTTTCTCTTTGCCCATTTTTGTGGAAAATGTATGCTATAGGACAAACTTAAGCCTGTTTATTTTCATTTAAGTGCCAAGTTTTTATTCTCAGAGCCATCCTCCTATCATCAAGAAGTGACCACTGTGAAAAAAAAACTACTGAGTTAAAATATTAAAAATGGACATTTTTCTACTTGATCCATGAGACTGATAGGCCATGGTAGCAAAAATGTAGATTTATTCCACTAGTGTTCCTCCATAGCACCCTTGTGAGAATTCATTCATAGTAAAATGGAAGTGCTGAAACTGGCTCTCTGAATACCTGGGCTTTCAAAGGAAAGCTCAGATGAAATCATAGTCGTCAATTGTGCAAGGAGATCAGGACAGGCTCCATCAATCGCACTGATTTATTTTCAATCGGGGTTATGGACCATTCTCCAGGTAGTGCAGTAAGCTAAATTCACCACCAATACGGGATGATTTTGCAAAATGCTGACTTATTACCCATCCTCTGAGTCAAAATGGCCCTCAAGGAGATTACTCACTAATTCTCCAAATTCTCCTTTTCTATATTGGGTCTGAAATGTATCTACAAGCACAAATGGTTCCACAGCTTTGATGGAATTGACCAGTCGGTCAGCCTAACACCTGCCAATTCAGTCATAGAATTTTTGACATTTTTTATTGAATCGAACAGGTGTTAGACTACAACCACTGGTCGATTTCATAAAAATTGTCAAACCAGCTTTCATGATTGGACAAAGTCAGAATCTATACCCTCACTAGTATTCCTCTAGATACCTTGTTAGCACTCTTAGTTTCTCATTTTTCTGAATCTAGATGCAGAAGCAGCAAGATTATACATATATTCATATATGCATATATATGTGAGAATCTCTGCCAATGAATGGTTTTTGCATTTGTAATGCACAAATGGTATAGCATTAGCATCCATCCCTATAGCCATGATTTCAAATTAAACACTTTAATCACCTATCAATTTATTCCACAAATACTTTTTATTTCTAGCCCTCATCTAGCCAAGCGTATGGCAAGAGCAGGATAATTATTGCTTGGCAGGCCAAGCAAGTGATTCTAGGCCACGTGGAATAGCTATTGCAGGAAGCTTTTCTTTTTTTCTCCCCATAAGACTTAGCAAGTTCAGAAATCATTTATTATGAGTGTTGGTCATTGTCTATCTCCACCTTCCACCTCCCACAGGAATTGAGGTATCAAGAGAGCAGAAAATCTTTGTCTCTTTTATTTCCCAATGATCTCCAAATGCTTAGGATCGTGCCTAGTACATTGCATCTAGATCTCTGGCCATGGTGCTTGAGGGCTTCAGGACCAGCAATGTTCACTGTAATGGAAACTCATTCTGGGACTTACTCTTTTTTTTTTTTCTCAACACTCTTTCTTTCCCTGATCGCTTTCCACTTACCTAGCTTGAATTCTTTGACCTGCTTTTCTCTGCACTGCATTTATGATATATTTTTATCCTATTTTTCCTAGACTGTGAATTCTCAGACTATGGACAGCGCCCTTATTAGAGTCAATTATATGCCAATCACAGGACCCTACAAATAATAGGCAGAGAGAAACACATATGGAATCAAGAACATAGACACTTATGAATGAAATAGCAGTATTCACTACTAATGATCAATGTTCATTAGAAAAAGCTCCTTGAACTTGGCTCCATAACACTACCATTCTTAGGCAGTTCGGTTTCGATAGACATGGGGAGAAGCAAAGGTTACCATCTAAGTAATTAGAAATGAGGCATATTATAATTCATTCACAGTCTCGATTGGAACACGGACTTAATATCCTTTACTGACATTAAAGAAAATGTTCTTTAAAACATCAGGGTCACCACATAATCCCCAAATTAAAGCCAAGTTTTTGAAAATGTATAGCGTCTTTAACAAAGGATGCTGCTGAGGACCTACACAAAGCCACCTACTTCTTACAAAGAACATTTGTTAGAACAAGGTGCCTTGATATCTTTTAGAGGATGACTGGTTTTGGTTTTGGTTTTGGTTTTCTCCTTTGCTCCCTCTGTAGCCCATCTGGGGGCATCATTCCATAAGTCACCTGGCCAGGGGTCAGAGAGCCAGACACAATGTGCCATCATTTTGACAATTTGTATTGGAGACCCATCATTTCTAAGCTCTTCACAAGACCAGCTACATTTGCTTGTCACCCTCATTTTCCTTGAAGAATAAAATCTTCCCGAAGAGCTAAATGATCTGATGAGTGACACTTGGACTGAATGTCAACTTACAGCCTGAGAAACCGTCCTCCTCAGGTGAAATATGATTATTATTGTTGCAAGCCTTGAGAAGGTCTCTAGCTGCTTATATTTTTTCGTGCTCAGTGGCTGCCCTAAACCATCATTCCCTTTCACAGTTTGTTCTGAGAAGCCTTCTTTCCTCCAAGTCACTTAAAATAATTACACACAGAAAAGTGCTTTGATTAAAAAAAATCTTGATTCTTAAATATCTAGAGCTCCTGACTTACATTAATAAATAACAATAGATACTGATTATGGAATATACTACCTGCCAGACATTGTGCTAAGCATGTTACCTCAATCCAACCCCACCAATAATCCTACTGAAAGTATTTTTTACTTTATTCCTCACATTCTCTGGCATGCTCTACATCTTCAGCACCAGCACAGCCACCCATCTCTAAAACCAGGATCTCAGAGGTGTAAAAGTCTCAGGAGACAAGATCAGGTCAGCATTCAGAGACAGTAGGCAGTAAAAACTCAGGGCTGATTCCTCCAGGACAAAGCTGAGTTTTCAAAACAGAGTCAGATAAAAACTGGCATTGAGTTCAAGAAGTGTGAAAATGAGCCCCAAAACCAATTCCAGAGTTAAGAATTTGATCTCTCTGTGCAAGGACAAGCTTTTAAGCCAGCCACTGACCCACTCTTCCTTTGGGTTTCCTTTAAATGCAGGAATTTTTATATTGACATATATTGGGAATATCTATAATGAGAACAAATTTTTTAGAGAATCCTGTATTGCCAATGCAATGGTTTCCCTCTCTTCCTACCCCCACATGTCTTCACATGAGAAGTTGTGAAAACAGTAGGGAAAGTCAGTCCAGCCATGTGTCAAGTGCCCAACGTGATCAGTGTCCTGTCTGATCACTGATGGATGATCATTTAAATAAAATCACGGTGTGGGACCATAACCCTACACTGGCACTAAGATGTTTCACTCTTTCCATATTACCAGTCCTGAGCCCTAGGAAAATGCTGTGAATGCTTTATATTTTAAAAGTGAATATAGGAATTCATCAAAGAAGAGGGACTGACAGATAATCTGAATCAGTCAAAGATGATCACAACTGTTTTACTATGGGCGGTTTCTGCTTCCGGATTTGAAATGCCCAGAGATTTTTAGACCTTTTTTCTGCATCAAACAGCATACAAATTTAGCATCTCTCATCTGATATCAGGCCAATAATACTTAAGAAAATAAAAATAATTTTTCAAAGATAACAATCATACATGATTCAGGGCTTCCAAACTGCAAGAAGTTTGTGTTTTCGACACAATGATTTCTTTTCTGTTATTCCATTGATATATTGTATGCAAAAGAAATGCAAAGGAATTAACAGACAAAAAAAAAAAAACAGAAAAACAAAAACATCTTTCCAGCCAAAAGTGGAAGCCAGCTCAGCAGCACAGCTGTTATGGGCAAGTCCTCCATTCTGGGCTCGCCTGACCTCAGGCTTCTGCCTCCCTTCTGTCTCTTGGAAACATCTTGTCCTCCCAGGTGGGTCATTTTCCTTTGAAGACTGATGCTTGGAAGAGGAATCTGGAAAGTCTCCTGCTATCTGCTTTTCTCTTTGCTCAAGACAAGACCACCCAGAGGTTTGCCTGGAGAAATACTACACCAGCTCATGGGTGTGCAGCTCAGAAACTAGTCCAGGTTGTGAAGTGAAGCTGATGACTGACCCAGCTGAGGACAGAGAAGAGGTTTAGTTTAGACAGTCACTGGACTAAGATAGAATATCACATCACTTCAGACTCATTTCTCTACTCCCTTCCCCAATTTTAGCTCCATGATTAGGTCGATTTTCAACAATTTATGCCAATAAATCACTTCTCTTGAAAATGTTCCCCATTATTCCAATTCATATTATAAAACTCTTAAAGCCAAATAAAAGCACAAGTTTCTGCCAGCCTTTCATTATATAAGGAATACACATTGTCTCCATGACCCCCAAAACCACTCATTTAAGACAGATGATGTTTATCTCTCTATACAGAAACTTCCCTGGGTGGGAACCACTCACAGTGAGCTTTTCTCATTGCTCTACCCCTCTTCTGTCACTCTGTCTCTGACTTCCCATGAGATTTCTTCCTGTCCATCACCTAACTCTTTACCTGATCGAGCAAGAGAATTCCAAACTAACTGAAAATCCAGACGCTTCTTTGGTAAGCAGGAGTGAGTGTCTCTGAAGCTTGCTTGCTGATGACTGTTACCCCCACCCCCGGGGGTCCACATTTCATTGGAAGGAAAGACTTCCCCAATTTTGTCCTGGGGATGTTTCAGTGAATTTCCAAAGTTATGGGAGCACTTTGATGAGACGCCATAAGCTAGCTGGCAGAGAGCTCACTCCCCAGATGTATGTGTCTAGCATGCACTGAAGCTTTCAGTGACTTTCAGGGCCACTCCTTGACCCCTTTAGCTACCAGACTACCAAGTCTCATTGCACTATTCTTCAGTCAAACAGAGCTTTGTAGGGAATCTGATACTGAGTCCACCAGAGGTGTGTGTCTTGTCTAACACTACACAAGGCATGTTACCATTAGTGTGAGTGAGAACATCGAGGGAGGGACAGTAGGATACCTAGCTATAAAAAAGGAAATACTGCTCCAGGTTCACAACATATTTGGGAATAGAGTCTTTGCTTTTCAGCTGTATGGCTGGTTCTTTAACAAATACTCAAATGCACAGTCACTGCTCATCCAAGACTTACAGAAGGCTAATTATGAGTCATATAGGAGGGTTTTCCACCCTCAGAGGACACCACTGAGACAGGAGCAATTGCTCGATCTCTCCTGGTCTATAGGTGCTCAGTGTACATTCTGTTCAAGGTCTCAGGAATAATTCTCTGAACTGAGGACTCAAAGGCATGGTCCCTGGTCTCTTATTAAACAATTATACAAAGAAGTGCAGACTGAATTAAGAGCATGAATTCCTATAGATTCAGAAGGTCTCCTTGACCTTGACACTATTGATATTCTGGACTAGATATTTTTTTGTGGTGGGGACTACCCTGTGCAACATGGTGTGCAAACATGGTGTGTTTAGCAGCATCCCTGGGCTCTATCCACTGGATGCCAATATACCCCTCCTGTTGCAACAATCAAAAAATGTCTCTTGGCATTACTAAATGTCCCACTATAGATCAAGAGAAATGAGGGGAATTTGAAAGTGAAGGAAGTATCAGTCTATGGCAGAGAGAAAAGCATATATCAGGCAAGATAATCAACAGAAACAAAAATCCAAGGCTCCCCAGTGCCTACCACATAATGCATACCTCCTTAATCCAGCATTTAAAGTATTCGGTGATTGACCCCAACCTAGCTGTTCAAACTCATATTCTACTTCTGCCTCTCCCCTCAGCTCACACTCCAGCCACCCCTGAAAAATCACCATTGCAGTATTACATCCCCCTCTTTTCATGCAGCCATGTGATGAGTCACTCACAGGCTTCCTTTCATTGAAAAATCTCTTCTCTTTCCCTTAGCTACTATAAAGGACTCTACCAACCTTTAAGGCCAAGGCTCAACTCAGCAATTCCTGCCTGAAGCTTCACACAGTCCCCAAGCTCGTGTTTCCCTCAACACTTGCTATATTGGTCCTTACCACCTGTCCATCTTCTTCCCAAATGAGCTACAGAGCTTGAACTATGTCTCCTATTTATCCCTGAAACCCAGGTAAACAACATCCTGCTCTGCAAATAATACATCCAACATTCTTGCTTGGAAAGAAAGAGTGGCAGCAGTAAATACAGTTCAGTAGAACTCAGTTGTCTGTGCAAGTAAAAAACCATTCACTCATTCAACAAATATTTGTTGAGCAACTATCATGTGCTGGCATTGTGCCAGCTGCTGTGCCTCAGTCAGTGTTCAAGAAATTGATTATTGCCATCTAGTGCTTACAGTCTAAGCGGGGAACGAGCAGATAATAAACATTTTTAACATGATTTTTGCATCAAGATGAACATGATAATAACATGATAGTCATTGTGATTGATAAAGAATGACGGAGTGTAGCTAGGTGAAATGTGATGGTTCAGGGAAGTCTCTTTGAGAAGGTGACCTTTGAGTCCTATAGATAAAAAAGAGGATTCCACTGTGTTAAGAACTGGGCTAAGAACATTGCAAAGAGAGGAAAAGGGAGTGAGAAGTCCATGGAGTGGCAAATGGTTCACTTTAATTAAAAAAGAGAAAAGAGGCCAATGTGCTAGAGTATGTGAATGATGGGAATTAAGGTAGGAAGTGAAAGTGAATATAAATAATTTTAAATAGTAGCAAAAGAGGAACCATCTAAGAGCCCAAACCACACACACACACACACACACACACACACACACACACACAAAATAACTGATGTAAGATATATATATATATATATCTGATATATATAATTAAAATAATAATCTTTACACTTTGGTAATTAACAACATTAGAAGTTGCAACTTTGAATTTCAAGTTACCCCTAAAAAATGGAGGCTATTATTTCCCTTTTCTTTCAATTAGGAGACCATGAAAGCTAAGTAGTTTCCCCAAGATCATATAATTAATGAGTGACAGAGCCAAGTGTCAGACCTACATCTGCTCCCATCCCGTATGTTTGTAAAAGTTATTAGAAAAAAATAAATGGGCTCTTTCTTTCCAGAACATAACATTTTCCTTGTTGTTTTAATAGAGCTAATGGTTACATTAAAAATAAAAAAATAAAATAGCATAACTTACCATGAATTGCCAAGTAGATTCATAGCTGAATTGAGGTTTCGTGTATTTGCAGTAACTTCAATTATGCTTTTGATCACAAACATCCTAATACAGAAGAGTGTTATTATTACCTGTACTATCAGTTTTCTTTTCCATGGTTGTGAAAGATAGGTCCCTTGGCTCAAATGGCTTGGAACTCATACACTCAGCTAGAAATTAGGAACTCACTAACACCTTCAATGGTGACTGTGGAAATGTCTAGAACAGTGACAAGACCAATGACAAAAAAGAAAATCCCACCCTGATACTGGTAGCAGAAAGTGAAGAGAGGTCATATGATGCTTAAAATTTATCCTGTTACATTGCTAAGGAGTGACTGCAAAAGAGATTCTTTCCACCACCTTCAATTAAAGATTGGAACTTGAGTTTCCAAAAATGAGAGGCCTGGTTTGGGTTTAGATATATTCGTATTCCAGACATCATCTCAAAATGTATTCTGTTTTGTGTTACCAGCTGTAAGACCTGGCTAAAGAGTCCTATTTATTGCTTGCTGGAATGCCCTCCCAAAATGTTCTTTTCAGAACAAATTTAGAGACAGCTCTGAATATCAGCCGCGTCCTAACATCCTGTACTGCTGAGTCCAAACAAGCTGAAGGGGTGGGGGAGTGGCTAGCATTCCTCTATGTGGTGGTCTCTTCAGGAGGGCATTGGATTACATCGCCCAGCGGCCACCAGCTCTTCCTTTGGCCTCAGCGAACGTTGTGGTGGTGCCTTTTTTTTTCCTACACAGCAGGCCCCGCTAGCGCCTCTTTGGCTGCTGGGGCAGAATCCCAGGAGTCAGGGGGGTGTGGGGCCCAAATTGATAACTGTGTCCATTGACTTTCCGTTCCCCATTGCACCTCTTTCATTATGTTGGGGAGCTTTGTCCCAGAGAAGGAGATTATGCAGTGGATGGCAGAGGAGATAGAACTTTAGAAAGATAGAGCGCACAAAAAAGTGTGACAAATTGCCATGACAGGACTGGGATGGTCGCTTGTGATGGAGTGAAATTAAATCCCCCACCACACAATACTGCTTTATTCTGTGTCTATGGGGACCCTTGTTGAGCCTAGATTGAGAGAGAAAGTCAGAAGAAGAGAGTAAGAAAGATGCACTCACATAGTCAAAAAAGGATATTTTTTCCATGCCCATCGGACTTTCTTCAACAAAATGGCAATATAACACATCTGGGTGTGTGGCAAATGTATTAACATCCTACTGCCCTTATGGAAGACCGTGGGACATTCAGTCTCTCACTAATACTTAACACCAATAACCTTAAGTTTAAGATGCAAAGCCAAATCCTTTCTCACATTTGCTGTCTTGATTCACACTGTCCCTAAAGATCTGCGTGAGAATCCTTGTTCAAAACAAAAATCAGCCTCAGTGCCTTAGGCCTTTGTTTTTCTAGGCACGTCCTGGGCCGTGTTCACCCATGGCCTGCTTTCCACCTTAAGATTTATTCCAGGCACCTCAGAATTGTTAATTGGTGTTTCTACCAACCACAAATGGCTGGTCATGTGGATTCAGGACTGTAAGCCTCACTGAACTCAGACCAGAGAGAAATTCCTGGGTCCTGGTCATGAATCCCACCTTTTGAAATTCCCTAGGGCAACTGCCCTAGCTCACTTTACAAAATCATCAGAGTTCCCTGTCCAATGCCCAGGCAGAGAGGCTACTGGGCAAGTTCACCGAGGGGACCCCTTTGAAAGGTCAGGAAGGGATAAGTTAAGGTAACTGAGTGTGGACATGTCTTACCTTTTGGGTTTTTTGTTTTCGCTTTTGTTTTTCATGTCTTACCTTTGTGATGCAGCCTTTATGATGGTAAAATTCATGTAACATAAAGTCCACCTTTTTAACCATGTTAAAGTGTGTAGTTTATGGTATTGTGCAAACATCACCTCTATATAATTCCAGACCATTTCTATCACCCCAAAAAGAAACCCAATGAACAGTCACTCTCCAGTTTTCCCTTCCCTCAGGCCCTGTCAATGGCTCATCTGCTCTCTGTCTCTATGGAGAATGCCTATCCTAGACATTTGGTATAGAAAATAATTAAATGATACGTTTCTCTTTATATCTGACTTCTTTCCTTTAAAATAACGTTTTTCAGGTTCATCTACATTGTGGCATAAACAGCATCCCATTCCTTTTTATGGCCGAATAATATTCCATTGTGCATGTATGCCATATTTTGTTTATCTGTCCATCAGTTCATGGACATGTTGTTTCCATTTTTTGGCTGTTATGTACAATCTGTTTGAACATTTGTGTACTGTTTTTTTTTAAAAAAAAAAACATATGTTTTCACTTTTTGGACATACAAACCAAAGAGAGGAGTTTCTGGGTCATGTGGTAATTCTATGCTTAACATTTTGAGAAACTGGCCAACTGCTTTCCACAGCAGCTGTACCATTTTATGTTTCCACAGGCAAAGTAATGAACATTCCAAGTTCTCCACACTCTCACCAACCCTTGTTATTTTCCTGTTTTTTTTTTTTAATTGCTATCCTAAAGGGTATGAAGTGGTATCTTCTTGTGGTTAGGATTTGTATCCCTGATAGCTGATAACGTTGTGCGTGTGTTCTCCTGTGCTTATTGAGAATTTGTATACCTTTTTAGAGAAATGTCTTTTCAAGTCACTTGCTCATTTTAAAGATTGAGTTATCTTTTTATTGTTGAGTTGATGCATTTTGACAGAACAGTGATAAACAATCCAGAAAACCAACAGTGTAGGACAGAAGTAGCCAGGAGCAGAAATGAGATGATTTTCACTATGAGCCATGGCTCACAAGCTAAGTTTGAGTCCTTGCTCTGTCATTCAGAGGCTAGATGAGCTTAGTCAAGTTCTTAGCATCACTAAGCCTTATAATAAGACTAATATTAGCATGAAGTGAACTAATGCACATACAGCTAAGGGTACAGTAGCTGGCACAGAGCAGTCAATTGCAAGTTGACGTATGACTTGCATATTCAATTTGCCATTATGACAGGAACTATAGAAAGAAAGGGAACTGGGGAATTCTGGGCTAAGTGTACAGTAACCCCAAGACCAAGACCAAACACATTCTTGATAGAATGGCTGTTTCTGCTCACCTCACCAGTGGAGGAAATTGAAGAATTAATCCCACTGCCCTATGTCATCAGGGAGCAACAAGCAAGAGCTCATTCAAAAAACAAACAAACATTCAACATGGAATGGGAATTTGGGGGAGTATTTTAACCAAACATTGTTGGCTTTTGCTTTTTTGTAATTGAAGAGGCCACATAAGAGTTACGTTGAAGTGCCCACTCTCTGCTAGCAGCGTGGAGCTAAAGAAAACATAGCGCCCACTTTCGAGAAGATATGGAGATGAGATAGGAAACACAAAGATGAGCACTTATATCATTGCCCTAAAGGCATAGGTCTACCCATAGGCCAAGTCAAAATGGTCATTAATAAAGAATCTTCAGGTAAAGAAATGCTAGGTATCAACCGATTTAACTAAATATGTTAAACAGTTGCAGAAAACAAAGATGATCATTTTCTTCATGAACAATTGCCAGTTTTGCTTTGGATCTGTGGCTTAGAAAACATAGGGGGCTTTAACTCTATACATCATAAAAGAAGTGTCAAGACATTGTACACTATAATTGCTGTCTTTTGTTTGGATATGATCTCGTCTCTTTTCTTTAGTTAAAGAATATAAAGTAAATGATAAAGAAAAATTGTAGCCACCCAATTTAGAAACAACATCAACCACCACTTAATTTATTTCAAGGGATCAATTGCTCCACGGAGTATGAGAAAATACCATGGTTAAAAGATTGATTTACTAGCTTATGAGTTGTGTTCAATAAAAGTTTAAAAGTAGCTCTTATTTGGTTTTAGTGTGTGCTTTTAGATCACAAGTTAAGTATGGGAATATATGACATGTAAATTGTCATCAGTGATTGTTCCAGAGACTTCATTGCTGAAGCCAAGATGTGCTTTTAGTTTTTTCAGTCCACTCAGCATTTGTCATTAGGATACCTGGATCTAGGAATACTTTGCCCCCTCTTTCTCACCATCCCTACCTCCAAAATTTACCCAGAGAGAAAGTTGAAAGCGAGTTCAAGTTGTTTGGATAAACAGCTAGCCAGCCAGGCACAGTACCATGTCACTGCATCATAAAGTAGATTATTTCTGTCTACTGAGATTCACCCTCCCAGTTTTGATGGATATTGCCACTATTATTATAACATTTTTGGCTTATTTGAATGCAACAGTAGCTCAAGCTGAGAAAATTTCTATATACCAATTCCCCTACTGGTTCTCCCGCCTCGGTTTCGTCCTCCCTCCCCCCACACACCCCGGCTTCAGTTGCCATGGCCAGACTTTAAAAACATTTCAGACTTAAAAGGTTAAGATCTAAGGGCTGCTGATTTTATCTGGGCTTTTAACTAACACAGGCAGGTGGATTAGAGATATGTGTACAATCCCTACTCTAGACACTTGGGTAAATATGCACAAGTGCTGGGGCAGCCGAAGAAGCAATCCAATGTTATTGTCTATTAATTCCAAAGTGCAGATTAAAGAAATCAGTAGTGTAAATATCAAAAAGGATTTCCACTTACATATAAGAACATTACTCAAGCAGACTGGTTGTTCCAAATTATATGAAGGCTTCTTGCTTTAAGTGTGAATTTGTTTTGCTTGAAATTTGCATTTTTTGGGTCTCTCTTTGTCTGCAAAAACTGTGCTAACCCAACCAAGAATTCTGTTCACATGGTAGTAATTTGTGCTGCTTATGGTTTCCATGTAGTTTCACCACAATAACAGATATATTTGCCAGAGTTGTAATGTAGAGTCAAAAAATCTTTTGGTCTCCCTTTATGTAACATTTCCTAGAAATGCCAAAATACGGGGTGAGGGAAGCTGTGTATCAAGTTCAGAGCATTTCTAACTTTAGACAGTATAAAATCCCCACCTAGTTTGGCAGACTTTCCCTCTAAATTTCAGAATCCAAGCTGAAGTTAAGCCACCCTTGTGCCACCACAAATGAATGCTATCTGATGGCTGGAGAAGTTAAATATGAATCAGGAGATTTTTTTTTTTTTTTTTTTTTGTCTCAGCCTGTGCAAGTGACCCAGGATGAGCATTCCAAAGCCCAGCTTCACGGGGGAATTGGCAATTAAATCACAGGTGCCCCAACTTCAACAAAAGTCATCGAGAATCACCGTTAGCTTTTATTATACTATATGTGCATTTAAAAAACACACACAGGCTCACACGGCTTTTTAATTTCCCCAGCGGCACAGCCAATGACACAGGAAAAAGGGTTTCAGAATTTTCAGAAATTGGAATAAGAGGTGACTTTTCTGCCCTCATTTTTTGAGACCCTAATCACAGATCTCGGACCATTTCGAGATGATGCACCCCTGCACTCAGAGTAGTCTAATGGAACCCACAAAAACTCCATAACTCTCTTTGGAGTGATTACGCCAGACAGAAGACAAAGAAAAGCAATGCATTATCAAAAATGCTATGCACTGTGGTACACAGAACATCGCTCTAATATACCCAAGCAGTCAGTTCTAACAAGATACCTGGTCAATTCAGTGAAAAATGTCCATTAAACCTCTTTTGGCATGAGTCAGAGCAAAGATCAGAGACCATTCCAAAAAGGAATGCCTAGTGTCTGACCCATATTCATCTAAAGCACGGGACCAAAGAGGAAGGAGAAGAGGGAGCGGCTGCCCTTCAGAAGAGGCTTTTAGAAATCTTCCCCTGACAAAACACGTTATTTCTACTTAGAGTCCAAGGTGGATAAACATGGTCACTGGTTCTCATTTTAATCCAAAAGGCTTCCCTTTTGCTTTAAGACTAGCTGATGGTTTCTTCGCATCTTGGCATGAACAACTCACATGCAATTAGCATGCATGTTTTGGCAGAACAGCCAATTGGGATTAGCAGCATGGGGAAAAAAAGGAAGTTTAGATTAGGAGTTAGAGATGGGAGTATGTTAATTTGAGGTAAGAGTGCTTCAGGAAGCATGAGCTTGGGTAAGTGGAACAATAGGGGGTTTGCCTACCTCAAATGTCTGAAAGACAACAGTGAGTAGAAAGGGAGCCAGGAGGATACCCAGGACTTCTTCCCTCTACCCTGAAATGTTACTCAAGATTTCGTTCCCTCAGAAATTCTCTAGCATTCTGCCGAGTAAACCCACATACTCTTCTCATTACTGAGTTTGAAACAAATATAAAAACTTGATCAACATACTAACATTTGATTTTCAACTGTTCCCATGGAATTTAAGCACAGTCAGTATTTCGACCCCACTCAGGACCACTGATTTGTGGTCCTACCACGTGAAGATGTTTATCTCTGATTCTTTAAGCATGGGGGAAGGGGTAGGCTGCATGTAACTCAGCTGAGAGCTGATTCTGGAAAGGGGGAAATAGTAGGTGCGCCTCAAAAAGATTCCCCTGAAAATCAAGCTCCGAGTGATCTTGGGCAAGCTTGCCCTGAATATGACAAGCTACTGTTGAATCCTGGGGAAACTCCAAGGAAATCAAGTGTCCAACCCTTATTATCATCTCCCTCTGGAAAGATGAGTCCTCTTCTCACCCCATAAGATTAACAGAAAAAAAATCTTGATGAAAAAATATAGCTGAATATGTTCTTGGTTTAATATCATACCCTAAAAGCACAATATTATTTGTATTATATTCAAATGCATGTTTTCTTTTCTTGAAACTTTAAAAAGGCATGTTTTTATATTACAGCAGAAAATAAATCATGTGTCTTTTGCATCAAAACTTAAAAATTATTTTTAAAAAACAAAGCATATTAAGTGACTCCCTTATTTTTGTACAGATATTTGAATCTTTTTATGGAAAGCTGTGTTTGGAGGCCCAAGTGAGAGCGACTCATCAACACTCATTCACAAATTCTGAGATTCAAAAAATAACGTGATTTCAATAATTGTGACTTTTCCTCGGTACCTTCCCTGATTTTCAGATATGAGAAGAAAAAGCAAATAATGAAAATACCACTGTAGAACTCTTAGGGTATTTTGGGGTGAGTATCCGGGGTGGGGGAAGGTGGGGGAAGAATGGTAAAATCAGTCTTTGTGACAAATGATTAATAGTTTAAAGTCCTGATGGCTTTTCTATGAAGAACAGACCCAAGAGGAACAGTATGAAACAAAACAGATATCCTCAATTAGCTTGTCCACACTCTCTTTGGGGTTCTGAAGGAGTGTGCTCTCAAGGTCAAAAGGTGTTTCAGGCCCCACACTCTTGGTACACCCCCACACATTTGGGTGTCTCTGGTTTCTAGAATCCGAGCACCTGGATTCTGTTTGGTAATTGTACCTCCGTTAACAGCAAGCAAAGGCTTTGTTATAAAAAGAGGATGTGTGTGGGCAATGCCACATAGCTGAAAGACCACTCCTTTCTAGTCATGTGGCCCTTGGACACATCTTTTGATCTTTCCCAGCCTTAGTTTTGACATCTGTAAAATGGAATCAATATCTTGTTCTAGGGTGAGGTTTGGGTACGAAATATATTGAAGCCTGAGAGGTTCTTTCTGCACTATTCTGATTCCAGATTTCTCTCTCTGTTCTTTTTTAGTCCACAACTAAACAGAAAACCCAGAATGTATGTTTTGTCTTTCACAAACACACACTTGAGGGTTCAATGCCACAGTCTTCCACATTGAATTCTTCCCTTGTCTGCCTTTTAGCTGTACCAGGAGCCCCCACAAGCAAACTGGTTTCAAAGAATTCAGCAAACTACCAGAAAACAACTTGAAAAAAAATGAAAGAAGTACACAGGTTGGCAGGAATCTCAAAGCCAAACAAAATCCCATCAACTTCTCTGAAATCCTGCTCACATCCCATGAAAAGGCAGAGCATTCCTGCAAAACAAGGGTGGACCTCAAATGTGCACATGCCTTATGCAAAAACCAAATCAATTTCAGTATCCAAGTTAGCTTGAAATCCAACTCAATGGACGGATAAGGAAGCTATTCCAAAAATCAGGGACCACAGAAAAACAAACAAACAGACCCCATCCCAGTGCACCTGCTGGAGACGCTGTGTCACAGGCTCCACGTTTCAACCCTAACCTATATTTGATATGGTGCTGTTGCAGCTGTGGGACCGGGGTGGTTTATTTAAGTGGCTCCAAATGCCTGTCAGTGTGGCAACCAGCTGAATACATAAAACAGGCTCTCCAAACCCTTTATGGCCCAGGGTCAGAGTAAATGGAATAATAAAATCCAAATGCTTTTGTCTCATTTTCCATCACCCAACCCTTCTGCATAAATCTGCAGCTTCGCAGTGACCTTCGTGTTCCGTGCGGGATGAGGCCGCGGGTTGGAGATACATTTGGTCTGCATCTTGGGTCTTTAAAAGCTTTTTCCAATTAATTTTAACTGGCTTCCATAAGGATCAAGTACAGCTTCCTCCCTCCTGCCACCCTTCTCTCCCACCTTTTTAACCAGCCAAGTGACAGAATGCTCTAGAGTAATATAACAGGTATCAACCCTATTATGCTCGAATCATCAGAGACAACACACGATTCCAAGTCCCAGAAAGTCTGAAAGAAGCAAACTATCCTTGTTCCTAAACCACAGAGATAGACTCACTCTTTATTTGGCGGCCTCCCCTCCAGCTGCTGAGCCTTTATACAAAGTGGGGGGAAATATTGTGAAATCCTGAAACCACCCGAATTTGAGTTCTGGACCTCAGAGCATTTGTCCTTGGAGTCAACAGAGGAAGCCTCCTGTCTGATTATTTGTGAAGGGTGGGTCTCTGGAAGCCTGGCATGAGAATGGCCACCCTGCCTGATAGGCTTGTCACTTTGGTGCTCCAGAAAACAGAGAAGAAGGAATGAGGAGCAGGTGACCTGTGACAAGCAGAGAGTGATGGGAGAAGAAACTGTGACCTGGAGCTTCTTTCTGCCACCACCGACTGTAGCCTGCAAGTGGAGGAAGAAGCAGGTAGCATCAGAATAAAGCAACAGGAGGCTCGTTTATTTGCCTTCACTAGAGGAGTTCAGTTTTATGCTACGCATTTACGTATTGTGTGACTCCCTTGCACTAGTAATGATGAAGGAGGCAGACCTGAATAAGGCCTGATTCCAGTTTTCGAAGCATTTACAAACTTTCTGGGGGAAAGTGACTAGCAAACTAATGGGATCCATCTTTCAAAGTGTTAAAAGTATCAGGGAATGGGTTGGGGGGATTTAAATAAGAACTTTGAATCCCCTGCCCTGGTCAGCAGGGGATTTAGGTTTCCTAACCCCTTTCCGGGACTCTTCCCCAGCCCATCCCATCATGATGAATACTTTCTGCTCCCATCCTGCCTCTGTTATGCCCCTTTTCTTCCCTCCTTTCAAATTTTTATTCTTCTTCCTTATTTTTGTCCCTGCCGTTTCACCATTTTTTTTGTCTCTAGAAAATACAAGGAATTTTTTTAAAGATTTTATTTACTCACATACTTACTTGAAATAAATATTCAAGTAAGTAAGCAAATAAATATTTACTTACTTGAAATAAATAAATATTTTATTTACTTACTTATTTACTTATTTGAAATAGAGAGAGAGGGAGCAAGTAGGGGGAAGGAGAGGGACAAGAAGACTCCATGTGGAGTGCTGAGCCCAATGTGGGGCTTGATCCCATGGCCCTGAGATCACGACCTGAGCTGAAATCAAGAGTTGGACCCTTAACTGACTGAGCTACCCAGGTGTCCCAGAAAATACAAGGAATTTATAAAGAAAGGAAACCTCAATACTAAATCTGAAAATACATTTATCTAAAAATTCAAGTGTGTTTCATAAACCTATAGAATGTTCTTGCAGGAAGCAGACCTGAGGTTCTTTGGTTTTGACCTCCTTCATTTTGCAGGAAGGAAGGAGAACTATGGAAGTTGGTCCTGAGTGAGGGACACAATGTCCAAAGCCGTAAACC
Organism: Vulpes vulpes; assembly: GCF_048418805.1. Taxonomy (NCBI): domain Eukaryota; kingdom Metazoa; phylum Chordata; class Mammalia; order Carnivora; family Canidae; genus Vulpes; species Vulpes vulpes. The sequence goes on along the minus strand of NC_132793.1, from coordinate 92,583,159 downwards.
ACTTAGTGGAAGAGCTGAGTGACCACAGGTCCACATTCACTCTGAACTGCCACCATGTTAAGTATTTTTAAATGGAGGTCTGTTAAGTGCCAACCTCTCTGCTCAAGAATTTTTCTGCCGGTGAGTGGAGCCTGAGTCATCACATTTTATCACTTCCCATTCCATACTTAACTAACCTGGAATCAGTTAAACTTCAGGCAAAAAGAATATACTAGAAAGTGATCTTTCCATTATTACAGTGGTTGATTAAATAAAAAAGGAAATTTGACTCAAGCCTAGGAAAATGGGTCCCCCTGAATTAAGTCAACATTATCCACATCATCTAAGTTTGACCTAAGAACCTCGACCAAATAATGAAAGGTATAAAGCATGCATGCCAGAAAAAAAAAAAAAAAAAAGATTTCAACATAATTTTTTTTAATTGATTAAAGTTCTTGGCCTTATGTATTTCAGCCCCGAAATTACTTAATAAGGATGTCTTTCAAGGGAACACTGTGGTCTCACTGAAATGAAAGGACCAGGTGTGACAATAGAAAGTCAAGACCAAAAAATGTATCTTGTGTGTTTTGCTGCTTTCCAGAAAGGTCACTCACAAAAGAATGAAACAATGGAATCCTGTGGCTCTTGAATATCATCCATGTCTACCCACTGAATCTTCTTCATTCAGGCTTACCGTGAGCAAATCCACTGGAAAAGGACTTTAGTTTTTTGGTTTTTTTTCTGGGAAGCCACTCAATTTTGTTCATTGTTTTTGTTACCCTTTGAAAATATTAATTCTTTTTTTTAGTTTTAATAACTCATTTTTAAAAATCTTTATTATACTGTCCAAACATTCGGTCATGGGACTTTAAGCTGGTATTGTAGAACGAGTATGAAGTTTCAATAAAAATATTTCTAGGTCCAAAATTTACCTGAGCAAACCTGAACACACCAACTTAAACTCTCTGGTTCTCAGTTTCTTCATCTATAAAATGTGGACAATAAAACATACATTGCAAGGTTGTCAATAAGGATTAAGTGGGATAACATAAACTGTGGATGGGTGGCTCGCATATGGGCACGTAGTAGAAAATATCCCCCTGACCTCTCTTTCACACACACACTATACTAACGTGTCATTCTACTCTTATTCTCTTTGTTCACTTGACACTCAACTCAGTATTAGCAGGCATTGGTTACTTTACCAGGGAAAACATCCCAATTGCTTTGACTATATCTAATAGTCACTCAAAACTCCAGTTCTCCTCTGGGTATTTCTTCTGGTTTTTTAATATCCTTCTCAAAGACATGGACACAATTTTTTCAGTTGTGGGTAAACTAACACAGAGAAGAGGGATATTTAGTAGGAGTTTTGCATTAATGCAGCTTAAAATACCTCAAGGTCTGGAAGCTTATTCTATCCAGGAAGAGAATGGCCAATCTGCAACTTAAGGCAGTCAAAAGGATAGTCAATATAAAACTCCCCCCAGCTCATCACCTGGCTTGGCCACAGTTGACTGATCCCTGTTCACATCACATAATTTTAAGCCCAAGTCCTTATCATTTCTTAATTTGAATCAACCATAAACATGTGGTCCCTACTTACATAGGCACATATTCCTGTTTAGCCTCTATTTTTTTTTGTACATAAAATAGGAATTTTTAGATAAGCTTTTTACAAACTGAAAGGAATCCATAAGGAATGACCCTAGTTTCTCCAAAGTCAAACATAGATTTTTGAAATAGGAACCAAAAATTTTGCGTAAAATTTGTCTAAAAGTTTGAATGGTTTTTCAGCCTAGAAATGATGAGTTCTTTTTCATGTATAAAGATAAATGGGCATTATGTCGATCAATCCAGGAAGAGAGTCTATAAAAGCATAGCTAGATGACTTTTGGGCTATAACTCTGCACTTGTTCACTGACCACTTATGTTCCAATTCATTGGCATGAGCATTCACAGGATGAAGCTATTTATTTATTTATTTTTTTATTTTTTAGGATGAAGCTATTTAAAGAAGGAGTTAACGTCCTTTGAGAGACTGGATGATCCAATATGAAGTCAAAATAGGAACACAATTTAAATCAAGCCAAAAATGTTTCAAGACAGCCAGAGAGCCACCACAGATAATGCAAAGAGCTTGAGAATACTCACCAGAGCTCTTGCGGCAAATCCAGATCAGAAAAGTAATAATATAAGCTTTCCAATGGGAAGAACTTTCTGGATCAGAGCTCTTATGTGAATCTCACTGCTAACTGGTAGCAGTGAGTTAACCACCATCTTCTCTGGTCTTTTCTTCACAATTTCCCATTCTGCTCAACATACTTCTACCCTGCGCTACCTGTGCACCTTCTGCTATGATCACACAAGAAGTCTCATTGCCTGTTTACCTCTCTTCTGCACCAGTCTCAGAGGTCTGGAAGAACTGAGTCCACAGCTGATTTGTTGTGATCTCTTGCAGGGTCTGAAACATAGCAGGAATCCAATAAACGTGAAATATATTTTTAAGTGAATGAATGCTACTGAGAACTCAGAGCTAAGATGAAAAACAGAGAGCCTACCCATTTCTCATCCTTGGGATATAAGCTTCAAAAGTTGAACGTAAGCTTCAAAAGTTGGCTGTGCACCTAGCAAAGTGCAGATCATAGCACAAAGGCTCAACAAGCACCCAATTAGGGAGATGCCTGGGTGGCTGAGTAGTTGAGTGTCTGCCTCCAGCTCAGGGCGTGATCCCGGGGTCCTGGGATTGAGTCCCACATCGGGCTCCCTGCAGGAGCCTGCTTCTCCCTCTGTCTATGTCTCTGCCTCTCTCTGTGTGTCTCATGAATAAATAAATAAGATATATATTTTTTTAAAGTACCCAATTAGGCTGCTGGGATGAAAAAAAAAAGGGGCTGGCAGAATGAAATGCATAGAGGCAAGGAAGGTGGAATACGGTGTAATACCTTTTTAAAAGATCTTATTTATTTGAGAGAAAGAGCACGAGTAGGGGGAGGATTAGATGGAGAGGGAAAAGGAGAAGGACAAGCAGACTCCCTAGTGAATGCAGGGCCCAACATGGGGCTCAATCCCAAGACCCCAAGATCAAGATATATGGCAGGGAGAGGATCAAGGCAATATACTGGTTACTGCACTATCTGTGGGTCAGTTTGAATAAAGGCATTTGCATCCAGAGCCCAAGGGTGCAGATGTCAGAATTAAAAGTGGGGGAAAAAAACACAGACCAGTGAAGCAAAGCAAGTGAGAGTTTTGGATGCAGACAGACATGATTCCAGCCCAACTCCATTAATCCAATACATTATGTGTGACTGTATATCTAACCTCCCTCATACTCTGGGGGTGGGAACATACCTATACACTGCTAATCATAAAATGCGTTTTCCAAGGCTGCTAAAGGAAGGAATGAGATAAGGCAGGTAATGAGCTTGGCAAAAGTAGAGCTTTCATATTATTACTGTTTTTAAGGGAAACCTGGAAAATTCATGCACGCAGGGAGGGCATAGGCATGAGAAACTCACATGACAGAGACAGGCAAGATGCCATCAGTAATTATAATGAAAAAATGAACGTGTACTTGCTTGTGACACCAAAGTCCTTCATAAATGCCCCATCCAAAGTCATAAAGATTCTTTGTCTTATGAAATCATAATGTTTTCTAAAGAAACCCACTGCCACGTTAAGCACTGAAGTCTTTGGTCCCATGTTGAGATTGGATCTTGAGAAACTTCAAGAAAAAGCAAAATGGGATCAGTTTCACTGGTATCTGAATCATCGACAACCTGGATAATAAAATATCAGAATTATGTTATTTGTTAAATATAAGATAACTTCAATGTTAAGATATGCTATTATTTTATGTGCTAAAAATGGTATGATTTTAAATGCTAGAAAATGCTACCAACTAAACTTTAAGATGCTACTGGTAAGACGTCCCTTTTTAAGAGATACTAAAATGAAAAAATTGTGCAGTGACATGCAAAATTGAAGAATGATGGATAAGGAAAGAAAACGTGAGATATTTCATAACTAGAATAGTTGGAAACCAAGTTTGACTTTGTGTGTATAAGTGTGTATGTGCAAATGTGTACATGTGCATGTGTTTCTTAGGGGAGGTTCAGACATAGTTAGCAACTCTTCAGCAATCGTGAACCTGTTTGGTCATCATCATTTTTCCTTTAGGGTGAATATACAAGCATGGAGCTCTTTTCAGGCTTCCTGCCTTGCCTTCTGAAAGCAAAATTTCTTGTGAGGCCCAGAGAGCAAGAGCCTCAGTATCCTTCTACAGTAGCAGCTGGAATGCAATCTTGACACTAATTCCGAGGCTACATTTAGAGTTGCGACATTTATGTTAATGCTAACAGATTTAGAGAGAGAAGACATAAAATCGTTTCTACATGGGTTACTCTGGGTTCGTTGATGGTGTGGGACAGTGACATCGTATGGAGCGTTTCCACTAAAACCTAAAATATTGTAATTCCAGCAGTTAATTTTATGTGCAGCACAAACAATTTTAGGTAATGTAAATCTCAAAGCAGCCCTTCTCTCTCAGACCTGGGTATGTGTGTGTGTATACTTGCATTTACTCATTTATTTAAGTCCATGTGTTTCAAATCAGCATGATGCAGATCCAGTAACTCCCTCAGATTGTAAAATTTTTACCTCCTTTTGCCTCTTCTTTTATTTTACATGTTTAGGATACAGAAAAAAATCTGTCAGCAAATGTTTGGTTATGGATAGCATTTTGCTGATCATTTGTTAGCTAAATTTAATTTAGGAAAAGTTAAAATCAAGATGGAATGCTTGAACCCAGAAATTAAAGGACAATCTAAAGTCAAAATCTAGAATATGCTGTTGCATGCCTGTTCTGTCTTAGAATGACCTGTTTGATTCACGAAGGTCTTGATGAATTTCAATGCTTCATCCAAGTTAACTAACACTGAACACTTATTATGTGTCAAGCATTCTACATTAATGACCTCAGATAAATTGTCCCAATAAACCTGTAGAGTAGATATTATTAAACCCATTTGCTGAAGAGAAAACTTAAACACTAAGAAGTTATTAAACTCAAAGAAGTAATTTTTCCAAGGTTTCACAATTAGGTGGTAGCAAAGCTGAAAATCAAACAAACTCTGTGTCTTACTGGTTTTAAGACCTGTGATCTTTCCATCACTAAACCACATCGTTCCCAACAAACTACTGAACAATGAGGGTGGATATGTACCTGTCTCCCATCCTCGTTCCTTTTGAGGAATAAAACTAGGAAACTTCAATCTTATCAGTAGCTTATTCCCATGAGAAATTGTGGGGTTGCCTCAATCTTCATTCCAGCAATAGATACACTTTAGAAATGATGCATCTATATGTTGTGTAGGTTATGAATCCACTTGCCCACCACCTCTTGATATGAGGCCTTCACTAATATTATTCCTAACTCAGCCAAGACCAACCTATACCATACAAAAGGCCTATTGGGGATCACATATCACATCCATTTCACAAGAATGCTGAAAAAGAATTTATTTGAATTAAAATATTTTAAACGGCCTCATTTTTCTCACTTTGTGTAGTGATTGCTTACAAAAATAATAAAAGACTACCATTTAAAGAAAGACTACCATATTTTTTGCTGGAAAGAGGTAACTTTTAATTCAGAGGTGTTTCATTAATATGGCCCAACAATACTGTGAAAGATCAACCAGACTATAAGAGCATGAAATAAACAGGCAACAGGATGTAAAGCATCCCAGAAGCTATTAATATACTTTTACTATATGAACCATCAATGACAATCCTTGCTATTCACCAAATGAGTTGAAAATTTGTATCTACACAAAAAAACTGAAAACGATATTTATAGCAACTTAGTTCATGATTGCCAAAATTTGGAAACAACCAAGATATCTTGCAGTAGGTGAATGAATAAAACAAAAAACTGCTGCATCCAGACAATAGAATATTATTTGGCACTACAAATAAATGAGCTATTAAGCCATAAGAAAATGTGGAGGAAACTGAAATGCATATTACTAAGTGAAGGAAGCCAATCTGTAAAGTTATGTCTTCTATGTGATTCCAGCTATACAACATTCTGGAAGAGGCAAAACTATGGAGAGCATAAAAGGATATGTGGTTGCCAGGGGTTGAAAAAGGAAGGGATGAAGGGCAGGACACAGAAGATTTTTAAGGCAGTGAAACTATTCTGTATGATATTATACTGATGGATCTGTGTCATTACACATTTGTCTAAATCCAGAGAACGTACATGAAAAGCAAACCATAATGCCAACTTTGCACATAGTAATAATGATATGTCAGTGCAGACTCATCAGTTGTAATGAACGCACCACTCTGGGGTGGGGGTGAAGGGAGGAACACTGATAATGGTGAAGCCTGTACCTGTGGGAATACAAGTATATGGGAAATCTCTGTACTTTCAGTTTTGCCGTGAACCTAAAACTACTTGAAAAATGAAATGTATTAATTCAACAAGTCCAAGTTTTCTTTTCCTCATTTCAATAATTGATCAATAATATTAAAAATAAACGTGAAGAAGCTTTTCTTTAAAGCAAAGAGACAGGGCAACCCAGGTGGCTTAGTGGTTTAGTGCTGCCTTCGGCCCAGGGTGTGATCCTGGAGACCTGGGATCAAGTCCCGAGTTGGGCTCCCTGCATGGAGCCTGCTTCTCCCTCTGCCTCTGTGTGTGTGTGTGTGTGTGTGTGTGTGTGTGTTTCTCATGGATAAATAAATAAGATCTTTAAAAAAAAAAGCAAAGAGACAATTTTGGCAATGGGGCAAATCTCCCGTTGCCTACCACCCACTCTTCTTCACAGTCTTATTTCTGGAGAGGCAACATAAGCTTCTGAATGTAGTCCCCAAGGTCATGGCTGTAATGCTTTCTGGCATTGCCATGCCTTTTTAGCTGGTCTATGTCAAAAGTGAGATGATGGGGAAGCTCTCCTGAAGGTGCCCCTAGAACATCTGGATCCCTAGATTAAGGGTGTTAGTTATGTACCATCACACCATTGACCAAACATCTGGCCAGAGCCCAGTAGAAGATGGGAAGTGTAAGGTAAGGGAGATGAAGGGTGAATGGGAAGGATCTAAGAGGATGGGAGACAATGGCAAAGAAGGAAGCTTTGCTGAGATTTGGAGTTTCATTTACTACTAGTAGTCAAAAGAACTGTGTCCCGAACTTGAGCCCTCAGGAAGGAGATCTGCTCACCATTCTCACTAAATGGACAGAGCTTTGGAGACCCTGGGATATAGGCAAACAGCAAGGAGCAGCTCCAAATGGCCGATGTAAGCAGGGCTTGATTGTGAGTATTTTTCCTCCATCAAACTGAAGTTTTATTAGCCAGCTTCCAGATGCTTCTCCTTAACATAGATTAATATCAAGTTGGTTGTACCACTTGAGATTAAGGAATGGGAATGGCAGTGAGAGCCAAACACATGCAAAGTGTTCAAGAGCCCTAGTAGGAAATCTCTTTTGCAAATAATTTATAAGTGAGCTCTGTAGTACTTTACAGGGATCAGCCTTGAACACGCCAGATCAGACAGGAGAGGCTGGGAGATTCTGCTTCCCCAGGAGAGTAAACAGGTGTTCATTGTCTAGAGACAACTTTGTGTTAACTACAAAAGGTAGTCTTGTTCTACTTGGCCTGTGCTGTTCTTGAGAAGACAACAGGGAGCCAAGCTAATGCAGAGAAACAGAAAAAGAGGAGAGATTTCTATGAGAGAAGTCTTAGTAGACAGCTAATGGCTTCCAAATGACATGGGCCAGCAGATGAGTAGGAAATGGGTGCTGGCCTCCTTTGAGAAGAGATGGTAGGTATCAAGGAAAATATCAAGTAGTCACTCCTATTCTCAATTCCCAGGAGAAGGGAATTCTGGGACTTTTTTTCAGTGGGCAAATTAAATGGCTACAAATGGCCACTATTTCTGCTTCACTTGTCTCTCAAAGTGACAGAATCTGTGAAACTATGCCAAATTCTAAGAAGTGTAGGCACCATTCCTGACCCAAGCTCTCTAAGGACAGGTTCACACCTCCTGTGTCAGAATGACGGACTCACCCTAAGTTTCTCCTCAGAAAGACAGCTCACAGGCTCAGAGCCTCTCTCAGGGTCATATGGTTTATGTAGAATGAATCACCATGGAAAAAGTTCTTAGAAACTAGAATTTGAGGCCAAATACCCAGATAGAAATGAGAGGCGTTAATGTGACAATGAGTACAGTGTGTATCTGACTTTGCAGGGCTCCCAGATCTCTGTTCTGCACAGAACTTGGAGCGTTCCCAGAAACTGTTGGTGATGGAGTGGGGCATTTTCCATTTGGAGAGGTGATTTTTATTATTATTACAGGCTTTTGTCAGTAGTACAGAAATTGGGGGGAGAAAAAGAAAAAGAACTAATCACAAATGCTATTTACCAAATCACATTAGTCAAAATACTGCATTTTAAAACCCCTTAAGTTGTTATACATCATCATATAAGTCATCGCCAAGTAGTAATACAAATTCTTGAGAGTTATGTTGACATGGAATTTGTCAGCCGAAGTGCTGGAAAATTTACCTCTGCTCATATATCTGTAGTCATATCCTCCAAAGAAATTAACATATCATAACGCTAATATTTCAAGGTAATGTTTTCTCATGAGGATGCCATATTTTATCAGTTAATATCATCTGTGTAAAAACTATTCAATTACAGTATCAAGCCGTATATGATTAATATTGATTTCAGCACGGTAACGGTGACTTTGTAAGGCATGAAAGTCTTATATTCAACTCTGCAGTCAACCTGGGGAAAGAAATGATTTCATTCCTGCTAAGTAACTAAAAAGTAAGTGAATGAGGGACTCATGAAGAAAAAAAAATGGAAATCAGTGGATCCAGTGAGAGCCAGACACCTTTCCTAACAGCTCCAAAGCTCTGGAATTCTCCAGAGTCTCAAAAGGAGACTTAGGGAAAGAGGGTCTGTGGAAGACCCTGGGGTACAGAAGAGTGTGGATGATAAGTGGAAAGGGATCCCCATAAATGTGCATGGAGATTAGTAGGCTCCAAACACTCATCAGAAAGAATTTGAGAAAATGTTTAAAAACTAGCATCTCTTTTCCTTGATGCCCATTCCATTGACTTTTGTTATGACTATTCTCTCGGTAACTTTTTGGTTCTCTTACTTATTTACCACTATTATGCCTTCTTTTAAGTTCTACTGTTTGCCTTTTGCCCTCTACCTCCTTTATCCTTCTAAGCTTTCCCTCCTAACTCAAAAAATTATTCCTGAAATCTTATCCCTTCAAAAGGGTTTCCTGACTGCTTAGACACTTGTCAGAGATAGTGTTGCCTACATTGGCTCATGGCTCCTTCTCTAGCTCATGGCTCCTTCTCCAACTCATTGTATTCATTTACAAGTTTGCTTGATTGCAACTTAAATTCATCCAAGTATATGTACCTATCCATGTCAGAGCCCAAAGCTAAAAAAAAAATAAATAAATAAAAATAAAATAAAAAAAAATTAGGTGGTTTAACAACATTTTCTACCCTAAAAATAAAGTCTATTAAAAAAAACCTTCCTCAGTTTGATGAATAACATTAATGTACCCATCCAATAGCTCAACAAACTGCAAGCATAAGATGAATACAGAGATGCATACACAGACATATTATAAGTTTAAAGACAAAGAGAATCTCAAAAATAACAAGAGAAAAAGTGACTAATCACATATAAGACACTTACAGAAAACAAATAACAAATGTCAGATGTAAATTCAACCATACAAATAATTATATTAAGTATAAATAAGTTAAACAGTCTAGTACAAGTCAGACATGGTCACACTGGATTAGCCTCAAGATCAAACTATGTGTCTTAAAGACACATATTTGAAGTTCAAAAATGCAAACAGAATGAAAGTAAGAGGTTGCAAATATATATCAAGCAAACTGTAACCATAAGAGATTTAGAATGGCAATTCCAGACAACACAATATCAGACAAAATACACTTTAAGGATTAAAAAAAATGTGAAAAAGAGGAGACTTTCCTAATGATCAGTATGGTCAATTCAAGAAGATGTAAAAATTATAAACATTTATGCGCCTAACTAGAGTCCCAAAATAGATGAAGCAAAGACAAGCATAACAGAAAGGAGATAGACAATTTCAATAGTAACAGTTGGAGATTTCATTACTATACTCTCAGTAACAGTGTACTCTGAGCTGCTCTAGAACAACTGGACCAAAAATCATTAAAGATACACAAGAATTGAGCAACACTACCAGCTAACTTGACCTCATTGATATCTGTTGAACAACACATCCAGTTAGTAGAATATGCATTATATTTACATTCCATGTTGGAACATTCACCAAAGTAGAATATATGCTAAACATAAAACAAGTCTCAATAATTTAAATGGATTCAAATCTCACAAAATATATTCTCTGACAACAATGGATTTCAAATAAAAGTTAACAACAGAAAGACATTTGAAGAACCCCCAAATATTTGGAAGCACACAATTTAAAAAAAAATTATGGCTCAAAGAATAAATCACAAAGAAAATTAGAAAATATTTTGAATGCTTTAAAATGAAAACAATATATCCAAATATGCCTATACTAGCAATGAAGAAAGATTGCAAATCAATACATAAGGTTACATTATACAAAAAATTAGAAAAAGACTATCATCCCAAAGTCAAAATCAATAGAAGGAAGGGAAATAATAGAGCTTAAATTATGAATCAGTTAGATAGAAAACAAAAATAAAAATAGGAAAAACAAAGATGTTATCTGAAAAGATCAACAAAAGTGACAAATTTTTATTAGACTAAAAAGGAAAACAAGAAAAACACAAATCATCAAAAATCAGGAATAAAAGCAGAGGCATCACTACCAACTTTATGAAAGTTAAAAAGATTAAAGGGTTTGCTATCAAACTTATGCTAAAAAATTGGACTACTTAAATGGACATGAAATAAATTCCTATATGGACAAAAGTTTCCAAAACTATTTCCATGTGAAATAGAAAAACTAAATAGACCTAGAAAGAAATCAAATTAGTAATTAAAATTTTTTACACAAAAATATTTCAGGTAGAAAAAGTTTTGCTGCTGAATTCTATTAAATATTTAAAGAAACAAAACCAACACTTATAAATAGACATTTCACTAAAGAAATATATGAATCGCTAACAGGCGTATGAAAAGTTGATCACCATTAGTTGTCGGGAAAAAGCAAATTAAAATCACAATGAGATACCACTACCTCTCACCCATCAGGATGATAATAATTAAAAGACAATGTCAACTTTTGGTGAGGATGTGGAGAAAGTAGAAACTTCATTCGTTGATGAATGGATAAAGAAAATATTTATATAGTTGAATACTATTTAGGAATAAAAGAAAGCAACTACTGATACATGAAGCAATGTTACTGAATCTCATTATGCTAAGTGAAATAAATCAAACACACACAAAAAGTCTACCTATTATATAATTTCTTTTAAGTGTTCAGAAGGGGCGAATTTATAAAGACAGAAAACAGATTATTGGTTGTCTGCCTCTATGGGTGGGAGCAGGTATTGACTAATCGCAAACAGGCATAAAATATTAAAAAAAAAAAAACAGGCATAAGGAACATTTTGGGGTGACGGAAATGTTCTAAAAGTGGACTGTGATGGTCTCTGCACAACTTTGTAAATTGGCCAAAAATCACTGAGTTGTTTGTTTAAAATTAGTGAATGTTATATTACATAAATTATACCTTAATAAAGCTTCTCAGGACCCTGGGTAACTCAGTGGTTGAGCGTCTGCCTTTGGCTCAGAGCTGATCCTGGGGTCCTAGGATTGAGTCCCGCATCCGGCTCCCCAAAGGACACCTGCTTCTCCCTCTGTCTATGTTTCTTCCTCTCTCTGTGTGTCTCTCATGAATAAATAAATAAAATCTTTTTTTAAAAAGCTGTCTAAAAAACAGTATTAAAGAGGTTAAATTTGCTTGCTACCTTACTTTTCAGAGTAAATAAGCAATGTGCACTATAAATTTTGAGTGATAGATTACAGACCATTTCCCAAACTTACTGACTCATGGACCACTATATATATAAATATATCAGATTTAACATATGTGTTACATATGACATATAAAATATGTGTTTACATATGACATATAAAATATTTTTATTTATATATGTTATATATAATAATATATAATGTTTATAACTTTTTATATATGTATATATATGGATATAGCTTTTGAAGAGCTTTCTCTTTGCATCTTATTTTCTTTTTTATCCATGATACATAGGGCAGTTCTTGTTATTGAGATCTATTATATTGGAAAAAAGATCTCTAATACAGAGCTACTATATTGAGATCTACTATAGTAGACAGTGCTAGAGCTCCAAGGTTTCTGGCTCTCCTCTTTCTCTAGATGTCACATGCACCATGTGATTGCTTTGGTCAACAAAAGGTGTGCCAAAGTCTATCACTTCTGAGTAGGAAGCCTCTGAAAGGCAGTGTGTGATTCTCCAAATATACATCCCCTGCCACCATGAACCCTGAAGACTCGTATTAAGATGATACTGTCATCAGATGTTGGAGCATCACTGTAGGGCCCCTAGGGTATGATAAGAAAAGCACCTCCCCCTCCTACCAATGTTCCTTGGGCATGAAGCATGGGACAGAATTGTCCTCATCGCTTTTAAGTCACCTAGATTGTTGATTCTTTGTTACCATAGTATGCCTTATTAATAATAAGCCTATCCTTATTAGTACAATCTCCAAGTTCACTTAAAGTGAGAAAAATATTATGATGAAGGATTAAGAAATATGGGGGGCTTTTTTTTCATCCAAGTGCCTTAAACTGTGTATCCATTGTGAATAACATATGCCTCCTACTTGTGAGCATATTAATTCTCAATGATCACCACTCTCCCCACTCAGGCCTTTTTAGAGAACTTACTTTATTATAGGTGTCTAGTTATTTACCAAAGAGTAAGTCCAATTTGATGTTTGAAGAAAACTTGAAAATAATCTACATGGATTGCCTAAACTCACTGGCATCATTTGGCACAGATTATATCTTTGGCTCTAAAATCATCCCCAATTCCCAGAGCCTGGTTATTCCAAGACAATGTGGGTCAGAAATCCCCTCAGGGTCTGGATGATAGGCAATAATCCTATGTTTCTAAGTCTGACTTGTGGAAAATAGAGCAGAGTAGATGTGGCTAATGATAGCAGCTATGCCACACTTGAGTCAACAAAATATAAGCCCAGGGAATATTGGGTTAAGTTGGAATACCCAGGGGAGCACAAACAGTTCACCTCTGGGGTAAAGCACCTCTGGGGTAATGCAGTGCATGAGGATGTAACAGTGACCCAAGGGATCCACTAGTGAAATAGTCCTGCACATTCATTTTAAGTGAATACACCTATGAATTCAGCAGAGTTTTGGCATAGTCTAGTCCCTTCCACTTCTGTCCAATTCAATCAAAATGGTTAAATTAGTGATGCTTGCACTGAGTCAAATGTACTTTTCAACAAAGTTGAAGAAGAATGGGGTGTTCATCTAAATGAGCATCAGGAATGGATAAAGAAGATGTGGTTTATGTATACAGTGGAATATTACTCAGCCATTAGAAATGACAAATACCCACCATTTGCTTCGATGTGGATGGAACTGGAGGGTACTATGCTGAGTGAAATAAGTGAATCAGAGAAGGACAAACATTATATGGTCTCATTCATTTGGGGAATATAAATAATAGTGAAGGGGAAGAGAGGGGAAGGGAGAAGAAATGGGTAGGAAATATCAGAAAGGGAGACAGAACATGGAAGACTCCTAACTCTGGGAAACGAACTAGGGGTGGTAGAAGGGGAGGAGGGCAGGGGGTGGGGGTGACTGAGTGGTGGGCACTGAGGGGGGCACTTGACAGGATGAGCACTGGGTGTTATTCTGTATGTTGGCAAATAGAACACCAATACAAAATAAATTTATTATTAAAAAAATAAAAATAAAAAAATAAATGAGCATCAGGAGATTCTGTTCTGAAGGAAGGAGCCATATACATGGTACAGTCAATAAAGTGCTCTGCAAATGGTAGTTTCTGTTGTAATTATAAGCTATCAGCTGCTCCTCTCTGAGAAGGGTTCAGCTTGGTGCAAGGTGTCATGACTCATTAGCAAGGATCAGGGAAGAAGATGCTTAAGGAAAAAAGATCTGACATCTTTGTCTTATTATGGCACACCTATTAAATATCTGTCTAATCCAAAGCAGAATACTCAGCTCTTCACACACTTTACATAATTCTCAAAATAATCCTATGAAGTGTATACTATTTCCATTTTACTCTCGGAGAAACTGAGGCTAAGAAACAGGCTACTTTGAGAAAGCACACAGATAATCAGGGACCTCGAGCCTTACCTGAACTTAACCTCAAACCTAACCTATAACTTTAACTTTAATCTTAACTGCATCATGCCTTGGTGGTAATATTGCCCTCTGCATCCTCACATAGTGTTTCTCTGGATTTTTTTTTTTTTGAAAATTCAAATTAGGAGAATATATTTCAAAACCCAAAAGTTTGCCTTCTAAGGAAAAAATCTGATGATCAGCAAAGTTGGCCTCTGCTTTCACATGGCGAATTTCCACATGAGTTCAGTTGCTGTTTCTTTTGAACAGGGCATGTGCTCCCCAGTTCTCTACAATCTCCCCTGGTCTATCTTCTTGATCATTACCCAGCTTGCCCTATAGATATTAGAGTTTGAATTCTCTGCTTTAAATTACTCTGAGAAGAGGGACCTGGGTGGCCCAATCATTAAGCATCTGCCTTCGGCTCAGGTCATGATCTCAGGGTCCTGGGACAGCCTGCATCTGGCTCCCTGCTCCGCAGAGAGTCTGCTTCTCCCTCTCCCTCTGTTCCCACACTGCTCATGCTCGCTCACTCTCTCTCTGTCTCAAATAAATAAATAGAATCTTTTAAAAAATAAATAAATTATACTGGGAGGGTAAAGTGAGAAGCATTTGCTATGAGATCTATATTAATCTAAAGTAGGGTTTCCCAATCTTGGCACTATTGTCATTCAGGGCTAGGTAATTCTCTGTTGTGGGGGCCATCCTCTGTACAGTAGGATGTTTAGAAGTATAGTTAGCCTCTACTCAGTAAATGCCAGCACTACTACATTATCCCCAACCAAAACGCTGTGACAACCAAAAATGTCTCTGGACATTGCCAAATGTCCCTGGGTGACAAAATCCCCGCCCTCCCCCATTGAAAAGCTTGTCCTTAAAACACTTTTCTTTGAGGCTCAAAACACTTAAAAATTGTCAATAGTAAATAGTATTGTATAGTAAATAGTATTGTGCCCATGTCAATTCCCTGGTTTTGGAAATCTGTTATGAATATGTATGATGTTTTATTGGGGAAGCTGGTACATGGGAACTCTGTGCTATTTTTGCAATTTCTTATGTGCCTTTAACTATTTTTAAACGCTATTAAAAATTAAAGAAATAGTTGAAAAAGGGGATCCCTGGGTGGCGCAGTGGTTCGGCGCCTGCCTTTGGCCCAGGGCGCGATCCTGGAGACCCGGGATCAAATCCCACATCAGGCTCCTGGTGCATGGGGCCTGCTTCTCCCTCTGCCTATGTCTTTGCCTCTCTCTCTCTCTCTGTGTGTGTGTGACTATCATAAATAAATTTAAAAAATTAAAAAAAAAATAGTTGAAAAAGTATTGAATGAATGAATCCATACTGAAATGTGGACCTTTTTAAATTTTTTTTTATTTTTATTTTTTTTTAATTTTTATTTATTTATGATAGTCACAGAGAGAGAGAGAGAGGCAGAGACACAGGCAGAGGGAGAAGCAGGCTCCATGCACCGGGAGCCTGACGTGGGATTCGATCCCGGGTCTCCAGGATCGCGCCCTGGGCCAAAGGCAGGCGCCAAACCGCTGCGCCACCCAGGGATCCCATCCTTTTTAAATTTTTTACATTGTATATTTTATTTCTTTGTGAGTAGGAACTCACAGTTTATATTTCTTGATGCCAGTTGCCTAGGAAGATGTCTGGTATCAAAAATCTTCAAGAACTAGTTCTGGGCTAGGTAATTTCAGGTAAAGTCCTTAAAACTTTATAAGTCAACCACTTGGAAAACTCTTGAAGAAAAAGAAGTTACGGGCAGCCCGGGTGGCTCGGTGGTTTAGCACCACCTTCAGCCCAGGGTGTGATCCTGGAGTCCCAGGATCAAATCCCACATCGGGCTCCCTGTGTGGAGCCTGCTTCTCCCTCTGCCTATGTCTCTGCCTCTCTCTCTGTTTCTCTCATGAATAAATAGAATCTTTAAAAAAAAAAAAAAGAAAAAGAAGTTACTTTTCTTGATAAAAGGATCGGTAAAGGAAAGAGATTGAGGAGATGATAAAACAAACAGGTAAGAAATTTGGGTTGTTCAGCTCATTTGACATATTTAGCAAAGGGAAGCACATTTCAAAGTAGGGACAGAGAAAAAGGAGAGAAAAAGGCAAGCTGAAGAGGAAAAGAAATTATTCCTATAATGATTCTCTGTCATAAACACATTTTGAGTAGATTGTAATAAGTAATTCAACTGAAATTAGATTACAAAGAGCACACAGTACATTCAGTACAACTGTATTATGGAAACGAGAAATTCATTAGTCTGGTATTCCACTGGTTTGTAAGAGTCTTGAGTCTTGGTGACAATCTGGGGACGTTTCTGGTAAAGTCCTGTGAATCATGATAGCATGATATGTCTAAGCTTTGACTGTCCCACCAGTACCCACTGCAATTAGTCACTTGATCTTTAATTTCAGTCTGGGTAGTGACACCTGGACTCGTGGCGGAATTGCTATATTCTTAAAAGAAAGCTGGTTACTTTCAGCTCAGCATTCACTTAAGCAGCTAACATAGTCAGCAGCATCTCAGGCCAGTGCAACATGGTAATGAAATACCAGTTTGCAGGTTTTATAAAATTCCCCTGCCAAAATGAGGAACATGGTTTTGAATTATACACTAATGCTCATTAATAGTTTCTTTTTAATATTTTATTTCTTTGAGATAGAACAAGAGAGGGAGCATAAGCAGGGGCAGGAGGGAGGGGTAGAGGAGGAGGGCAAAGCAGGCTCTCCACTGAGCAGGAGCCGGATGTGGGGCTCAATCCCAGAATCCTGAGAACAGGCCCTGAGCCCAAGGCAGATGCTTAACTGACTGAGCTACCCAGGCACCCTCATTGATATTTCCGATAGCCAACAACTAATAGATCCATGCACCATTCCCAGCATTTTAATTGCTCCTTGGGCCACACTACAAGCTTGAGGTTTTATTTTCAGTATGGTGGCATTGGATCTGATTTTCTTGGGCTGATATGAAAACACTTGATAGGAACTTTGTGGTTGTGAATCATGGGCACATGGCAGCAATTTTGTAAATGTGTCTACATTTCAGATAAAAAGAAGCCTGGAAAGATGGCTAAGAATCTCCAAGCACTCTGCACACAGATTATCAGATGTTTAGATTCATAACAAACAAACTTGACTGGAGTTGGGTGCATTCATAGTATATTTTTTATCCTTCTCATGATCCTATGAGTTCAGTATGATTTTCCCTCTATTTAATAGATTGTGTCATTAAAGTTCCAACAAGTCAAGTGATGCCCCTACTGTGGCACATAAGAGACAGAACTGGATTTAACCTTGGTCTTGAATTAAACTTGAAGTCCTTGCCATCTTCCCCTGTTCCTGTATCATGAATGATATCACCCATAATCGTGAATAATACTGACATCCATGAATAGAGAGCATAAAAGGAAGTGAAGTGCACAGGCAAGGAGGTACTCATCCCCCCACCCCCAGCCAACCCCACCTGCTCTTCTGCTTAGAGCTCCCCCCAGATCCATCACCAGGACTGAGAGAGGCGCTTGGCATCAGGACTCTGATAAGCAATCTGAGGTCCATGACAAATACAACCGGGAAATACCAGCACCAGGCTTGCAAGGCCCTCCAAGCTCACGCCTGATTTCCTGATACAAAACACCCCTTCGCCTGCCTGCTACTCTTTTACCAAAGATGGCTTTGCCACTCCCCAGTTGTCTTATTTTAATTTCTGCTTTGCAGCATGCTCTATCACAAGGGAGGCACGGGCTCGGCCATTCTCTCAGCATCTCTCCATTATCAAACACGCTCCTTGTTCCCACTACTGGCTGCTCAGGGAGATGTTAACTGATTCCCTGTTTTAAATCTGCAGCACTTCAAAAGGCTGTTCTATCTTCACTAGCCCCGAAACCTGGCGCTCGGCCATGGCCAGGGAGCTGAGGTATGCTCCTGAGTCCCAATGCAATCACGCACTGTCTGCTTCTCACTGCTCCCAAGTTCTGAAAGTGTTTCCAAAAATCCTCCAGTGTTGCCAGAATGACAATTGACTCATGATAGCCAGAGCCATTCAGGTGCTGAGCAGTGCCTGTCTGAGGCAGAGTGATTAGAGGATCATTTCCCTGCAAGCGGAGCTGGTCTTGGAGAGCCAGTATAGCGCTTTTGTGAAGGAGGCCCGGGAGGCCAGGGAGGCCAGAGAGGCTGGGGCAATTCTCCCCGTTCAAGCATTTCTCAAGAAGCACTCATTCTGCATGACACCAGGTTCTGGCAGTGCAGGGGTCCCACAAAGAAACGTGTGTTCCCTAACATGTGGGGGCTTACAAACCAATCGTACAACAAAAATAACCCTGTGTAAGGGACAGGAGACATTTGAAAGTAAGACATACTGCTTGTCCTCAAGGAGCTTGCTTTCTCAAAGAAGCAGGAGAAGATAGAAGAATAAATTGTTATAATCATGAGTGATTAATGAGAAGATAGAGGTACACAAGGAAGCCCAGAGAAGCATGCGTGGGGTAGCCTGTGTGTGTGTGTGTGTGTGTGTGTGTGTGTGTGTGTGTGTGTGTGTGTCTGGTAAGGGAGGGTGAAGCAGGGATATCTAAAAGAGACATTAGCCACATAGAAGATACTACAGATGGCAGAAGTGTCACTTCTGGCCACTGGTGCTCCTGTTAAATGCCAAGATGGATGAAACTGGAAACTGACTCCGAAGGGAAAAAGTAAGCTTGGGGTGAGATGGACCTCCAATGTTGTGCGATTGGGCTCAGACGTGTCCTTCAGCACAGGGCTCCTTAATTTTCTATCTTGACTATGGTATGGCCAGTTCTCCGTCTTAGGCCCTTTTGACCCCCACGTGGAGGCAGATGAAAAGCCCATAAGACCCGTGAAAGAGAGGTCAGTGAAAGAGGCTAAAATCTTTGTCCCAACAAGTGGCAGCTGAAATCTGACCGCAGGAGTCACTGATGCCTGGTTTTGCACCCCCATCAGTCCTATAAGACATACTGATGGACTTGGGGTGAGACTCTTGGCGGGGGGGTGAACTGAGGAGACTCCAGGGTTCTGTCTTGGCTGCTTGAGAAAAGAAGCAGTCAGTGGGGGCACATACCATGTTAACCTGCTGCAGGTAAGCAAGTGGTGAATTTACATGACCCTGGACAGTGTGGTCATGAGTGTAGGGGAGACATAGGGGTTGTAGTCTAGCTTTAGAAGCCATGAGAATGGAAAAGTTTGCCCAAAATGATGTATAGGATAGAAATTCCAGGAGGTTGAGTAATAGTCCGTTGTATATATATTACTCAGCCATCAGAAAGGATAAATACCCACCATTTGCTTCAACATGGATGGAACGAGAGGGTATTATGCTGGGGGAAATAAGTCAATCAGAGAAAGACAATTATATGATTTCACACATATGGAATATAAAAAATAGTGAAAGGGACCCTAAAGGAAGGGGGGAAACTGAGTGGGACAGATTAGAGAGGAAGACAAACCATGAGAGACTCCTAATTCTGGAAAACAAAAGGTTGCAAAAGGGGAGGTGGATGGGGGGATGGGATAACTGGGTGATGAGCACTAAGAAGGGCACGTGATGGGATGAGCACTGGGTGTTATACCATATGTTGGTAAATGGAATTTAAATGAAATATTTTTTAAAATAAAAAAATAAAAAGAAATTCCAGGAAGTATATGTTCCAATGTAGATAGAAGTGCAAAACAAACAAACAAAAAAACAAACAGATCTAATGTTCCAATGGGGTAGATATGCCATAAGATTTGAAGCAGAGGAGTATCGACCCTCAAGGCTGCCCTTTGTCAAGTGAGCCTCTTATATGTAATATATATAATATACATCAGCATAATATACATATATAAATGCATAAAAATGAAAGTACATTCTTACCTAAGAACATAAAAGGGGAAACAGGGATCCTTCAGGTGCTACTCAGAATTCTTTAAAATTCAGCTGTTTCAAAGAGCCAGGCACCAAGTGTCCTAAACCAGCATCACTGTTCAGAGTATTCTTATAAGATCTAACAGCAATGGCATTGAGTAAGAAGTACAAAAGAACAACCCATAAGAGGAAGTAGCCATACAAAAGAGTTTTCACAAACACTTCTAGAAAAAGAAATTACCTTCTATGCTTGATGAGGCTGATCGAGATAAAAGATCCCCTAAATTAGTACATTTCCTGGAAAATGCCATAAGAGAGACAATAGGCAAGGGGAAAAAAAAGAAATTTAAATCAGGCCTGGGTTATGCCAAATAGAGATTGTCTAATTAAACAAAGAAATAAGACAAAATTAACGTACAGGAAATTTTTCCTCATACAGAAAGAAAAATAAAGCCTGACAGTTTAAGTAGGAAAATTTATGGTAATTTTTAAAAGGAAAAGGAGAAAAAGCAAAGACAGAAGATTGGTTG
Source organism: Vulpes vulpes (assembly GCF_048418805.1). Lineage (NCBI taxonomy): Eukaryota > Metazoa > Chordata > Mammalia > Carnivora > Canidae > Vulpes > Vulpes vulpes. Next base: position 92,562,382 of record NC_132793.1, on the reverse strand, counting down.
GTATCAACAGCTGATATATTTGGAAGTAGAATGATATTTCTCAACGCACAACATTGAAATCTCATGGCCATGATGCCTGGTGGGATCTGGTGAGGGAGGGCAGTGATATGGCTCCAAAGAAAGTTAGGAAGTCAACTGGGTGGAGATTGCTAATTGCCTTCCCAAATCTGTCCTCCTCTATCTCCTGGACATATGGATAAAGGTACTTCCTCACCTTCTTTGCATTGAGATGTAGTCATAAGACTGACTCAAGGCAGAAGGAACCTGAGAAGAAGTGATGTGTGCCATTTTCCTCACCAGGGCCTTGGGTCATTATTTCCCTCATGCTTCCATGCCCTTCCTGTAGCTGGACGGAAGAAGGATTGTGACCCAAGTTTCAAGCTAACAAGGCCCCATGGGTGGAGTCTGAGTCCCTGAATGACTTTGTAAAGGAGAGATCTTCTATCAACCTGGACCACTTATTTTCCAGCCAAATGACTTCTATGGTCTTTATGCCATGGTCTTTTTGTTTCTGTACCTTTTCCCTTCCCTGAACTGTGTGCCAATAAACAAGAGATTCACTCAAAACTATTTATTAAGAAGTTACTAAGTCTTAACTGTGGAAGGAGCCATGATGCCCTTCAACAGATGAACGGATAAAGAAGATGTGGTATATATATGCAATGGAATATTACTCAGCCATCAGAAAGGATCAATACCCACCTTTTACACTGACATAGATGAAACTGGAGGGAATTACGCTGAGTGTTTGGATAGAACAACTAAGTCACCTGCTCACCTGTGGCTCTCACTCTGCATTCTAGACTGTTGCTTTCAGGTCATTTCTGAAGGAATCAATTCACTTTCCCTATCCCTCTCTCCAGAGCACAGAGCAGTCCCTCCTTATAAATCATCATGCCCCTTCCTGTCACTTCCCACTCACCTTCACTCTTCACCTACCCAAGAACCCTCGGGAGCTGCCCCAGATTCAAACCAACACCTTCTAGAACCCACTCCTTTCTCCTATAGCTGAGGACCACCCATGACTTACAGCTGAGGACTGTCCATATTCAGTTTGAAGGACGAAGGATAATAAGGCTAAAGATAATGAATGAGGTTTGAGAAAGCAAAGCAGCACTTTTAAGTGAAAGGAAGAGTAGAAGAAAATTAAAAGAAGAATATCAGTTGGGTTGGGTAACGAGCCTGGGCTGGTCACCAAACCTCCTCAGACCTCATATTTGTAAAGTGAAAAGCATCATGCAAGGTATATCCTAAGAATCCCAATGATCCTCCCAAAAGTAACAAACAAATGATTCTAGAACAATGAAAAAATAATTGTTGTTCATGAATTGTGTATTACAGAGCAAATAACAACAATGTTGAGATTTCAGATATGACCAAATTAACTTTGTAAAACTACCTACCTAAATCACAAATTAAATGAGCTAAGAAATGGAAAAGTTATATGAGTGCATGTTTTTAGGGCCTAAACAAACACAATAGTTTTAAGATTCGGAATCATTTACCAGGAGTCAATGTAGAATATGGAATTAAATTAACAATAATTGCCACTCTTACAGAAGGAATAATAATTCTGGTAACCAGAAAGGATATATAAAATTAATACTAATAATTACAGAGGAATTACTTAATTATCTGACTTATCAAGAGAGTACAATCAGATGCTATTAAATAGAAATGAACCTTATATTACTTTACTCTTATGTGTCAGTCAAACTGGATTTTTTGGAACAAAGGAGCAGTGTTGAATTGATGCATTATGCAAGATGATGGTTAGCTAGAATAATTACCTGCTCTAATTAATTTAATTCATTTTATTGTGCCCTGGGTTCACAGAGGCACAAAAATTGCAAAATATTTGGGGACATCATACAATCAGGCAAATGTTAAGGAAATTGAAACTTTTGCATGAACTTCAGGGTAAACATGTCAAAAAAAAGTAAACATGTCAATAAGAAGATGTATAACATAGATACTATACACAATTCCATGTGATGGCAAAAATTTCCTGTGTGTAGTAAAATTATTGAGTCCTAGGAGAGTGGGACTGTAACTGTCCCCATTTTGCAAGCAAGGAAATGAAGGCATGGAGAAGCTCAGGACAATAGAGACTATGAATTTTTGAGGCAAGATTTGAAGCCCATTACAGAGTCAATGTTCTAACTGCTACCCTTGGCATCAATGTCTGTAATTCCTCACTCACTGGACAGTGCGAGTTTATGCCTAAATCTACTTTAAAAAAAAGATTTTATTTATTTATCTGAGAGACAGAGAGAGAGCAAGAGCAAGAGCACAAGCAGGGGATGGACAGAAAGAGCAAGAGAAGCTGGCTCCCCACTGAACAGGGAGCTTGACATGGGGCTTGATCCTAGGACCTCAGGATCATGACCTGTGCAAAAGGCAGATGCTTAACTAACTGAGCCACACAGGCTCCCCTGCCTGAGTCTCCTAATGGCTGCTAAAAATTCAGGAGATGAAGAACTTCCTCCCAATGTAACAATGGCTTACCTCTGTGAAGACATAGTCAAGGGCATCCAGAATTTCCAAGAATTTGGGTCTTTCATTTCAGACCTGCGAATATCGGGCTTCCACCATTTACTGGAGGGCCAGAGACCTGACTTGAAGTTAAATCAGGTATTTAAATTTGCTTTGCTGAAACCATCTCTGTAATTCCTGCCAAAACTTCCATAGATGTCATGAACAGGAATTATCCACAACAGCCAGGGAAGACAGCCTGATGTTCTCAAGCTCCACTCCAATGACTTGCTAGGCACCCAGAACATGTTCAGCTTGTCCTTAGGAAAGAAAGGTAACTTATTCCTTATGTTTCCAATGACAAGATAATTTATTGTTCAAATCAGGCACTTTGGAGAAGAAAAAGAGACACTATTAATAATGACTCCAGGAAAAAAAAAAAAGATGATGAAAACAATGCTTGCCCCATGCAAACTGGGATGTGTCATTGTCACACTATTCATGGTTTATTATTTTTTTCATCTGGATTATGATGCATTATGTCTTTTTCCAGTTTTGCATTCCTTAAAATCAGTTTTGAGCTCTTCCAGGGAGACAGAAACATGGATATGTCCAAGAGTCAACAGAATTATTTCTCAGCAGCAGACAATGATAAAACCAAAAGGCAAAGAGGAAATGTCCTCATGTGTCACACTGAGCCTTCATGTGGATCCAATACCTGTGGCCTTGGGATCAACCCTTCAGGAGAATTTGCATTTATTAAGAAACAACCTGGATTAAGCCTGAAAATGTGTCTGCTTACCAAATCTGTAAGTGGTTAAAGAGTCTGATCCAGACAATGGCAAGTAGCTAGATTTCTTTTTTTCCTCATAGAATACCTTAGATTTATTAATTTGGAGAATTTTTTAGAAATGTTTAATTATAGCAAAGCAGAACCAAGAGACAAATTTATTCATTCACGCATGCATTCTCACACTGATACAGTTTTTATTTTATTTTTTAAAATATTTATTTATTTCAGAGAGAGACAGAGAGAGGAATGGGGAGAAGGACAGAGGCATAGAGAGAGAAAAACCCAAGCAAACTCCACGCTGGTCACTGATCCCAATGCAGGGCTCGATCTCACAACACTGAGATCACAACCTGGGCCAAAAATAAGAATGGGTCAGCTTAACCAACTGTGCCACCCAGCTGCCCTGATATATTCTTTAACCATTTATCAAAAGGGAACGTCAGTGCTTCCTTTTACCCATGGAAATAATCTAAATTTGTTTATCTATCTATTCATCCTACTTATTTGGGTGTTTATGGGCCAAGCACTACGTTAGGTACCAAAGTATGTATCAATTAATTAAATTGAACATAGTTTCTGTGCTCATGGAGCTTTCAAAAATAGATCAATCTTAAAAATCGAAAATTGAGATCAGTGCTGTGGAGGAAATTATAAATATATAAGATGTGGAGTTGAGATATAACAAGAGAGGCATATTTCATTGTTTGTTTATTTACAAATATGTATTTAGAAACTATTATGTGCTAGCAACCCTTCAAGGCAGCAAGAGCATAGTGATAAGCAAAAGGGACATGGTTCCTTCTTTAGCCAATTTACAGTCAGCTGGGGAGGACAAACAACAAACTAGTTATTGGAGCACAGAATGATTTTTAAATTGCAATAAATGCCACCAAGAACTCTAAAAAGGCTAAGCAATAGTGCTGGGGTCAGTCAACTCTGGCCCTCAGGGCCAAATCCAGCCTACTCACTGCCTGTTTTTTGTAAATAAAATTTTATTGGAACACAACCACTCCCAGTCACTTAAGTTTTGCCTACAACTACTGTAACCTTAACACCATGGAGTTTACTTGCTGCAGATACTTCATGGCCCATAGAACTTGCCATGTTCACTATCTGTTCTACTACCTCTTAGTGAAAAAGCTTACTAACCCCTGTGATAGAGAATAAGTGATGGCAGATGGGAAAGGGGAAAATTCTCCAAAGTAGAATAGTCAGGGAATATCTCTTTGCAGATATGACATTTAACAGAGAAGGAATCAGTGGAAGAAGAGCCCCTGTCAAGGAAATTACAGGAACCAAGGACCCAAGGCAGCAAAGAGGCATTTGTGACAAGAATTTTAGATTCCATTCTGAATAGAATGGGAACCAGAAGAATATTATGTAAGGGAGTAACATGATGTGAAGATTTGTTTGGAATTTTAAAAGATCTGCAATTATAGTTGGAAAGGTGGAAGCTAAATGCGAGGAGCATGTTAGGTAACTATGCCTATTGTCCAGGTGAGGGTGGATGGATGCTTGGCCAATATAGTAAGAATGGATTTGAAAAAATCAGTTATATGGAAGCATATTGGAGCCAAGTGCTTCTACACAATCAGTTTCCCAATCCCAGGAGTGCAAATCTAAGGCTGGTAAGAATATTCAGTGTGTTTTCCTTGCTGCCTGAGAAAAACACCTGGAGCAGCAGAGCTCCAGAACCAGATTCTGAATCTCACTTGAACTTTATTGTGCACAGATGAGCCACATAGTTTTATGATTATTCTTGATCTGGATAATATCATTGTGATTTTCTCAGATTCTAACATATAGAAGGCTGGAGAGGCGTGGCTACACACTGTTGTACAGTCTTGCCTTACCTTGGTGTTCCCTGGAAAGCAGAGTCTGAGGCATGGCTTCCCTACCCCACCAACAGCCCCTACTTGAGAAGACCACACAGGGGAACATGCCTAGCCAGTTACTGCCCTGGGCAGCAGGGCTCAATCTGTCTAGGGCCTTCCAAGGAGCACTTAGAATGGATCTCAGAATTTTTCATCCGAGTATAGCATAATGTATCTTTTTTTTTTTTTTTTCCTGGCTCTTATACCCCATCGTTCAACAGTTTCTTCATGGGTCATTCTGATGAGTTTACACATGGCCCCAGCATAGCATCGGAGAAGCTCTGGTCCAGAAAGCTAGAGAGACAGAGACCCAGAGAAGCTATGGGGAGGGCTGACGGGCTACAATAAACTTGTCAGACTGTCAAGCTGTTTCTTTCAGCAACAACTCAAGTAAAAAGCAGACCTAAATCACACAATGAGGGGCACCTGGCTGGCTCAGTGGTTGAGTGTCTGCCTTAGGCCCAGGGAGTGATACCGGGTCCCAGGATCGAGTCCCACATCGGGCTCCCTACATGGGGCTGCTTTTCTTTCCGCCTATGTCTCTGCCTCTCTGTGTCTCTCATGAATAAATAAATAAAATCTTTTAAAAAATAAAAATAAAACCAATCAATCACGCAATGAGAGGCACAAAGTTGCCCCATAAAAACCCCCTTATGGACTATGAAGCACATGTATATTATATACCCTCTCCCATTTGACCTTCAGAAAGACTTTTTTTTGGTAAGACTTAGATTCCCATTTTGGAGATGAGCAAACTGAGCCTGGGGAGTACACTGGGAATAATGGTGGAGCCCGGGCTAGAATCCACATCCTCTTATCCCATCTGCTACTTCTAAACTACTCAGTAAAAGACCAATGCAACAGTAGAACAAATTCTCATGAGCATGAATGCAAAGTAAGGGGGAGGAAAGCTGATTTTGCCTGGAAGGGAGTAATGTAGGAAGGTCTCTTGATGAAGCCATTTTGTTCGAATGATCCAGTGTTTGGTAAACAGGTCCTCAATCACACCCTTCAGTATTTTATACACTTATAATAATGCCATCTCTCAACTTTCCCCTTCCCAGTCTGAGTAATCCCAGGCTCTTTGGTCTCTCTGCACATGATAACATCACTTGCTCATTGCCTATCAATTCCACAGTTTTGTTACAGCTTTCATGAGGGAGAATAGAGCATTCCACAACGTCCTGAAAAATGCTAATTACTATTTATTTGTTATGAAAAACAGAATCAGTCCAAGTGTATAACTGAGCTCCCTCAGGGAAAGGTTGCCACTGATTCTAGTCCTTGTTCCTCGTATCAGGCAGGTAACTTGTCTTATGTGCTTAAATTTAGAAGTAGGGTGAAAGTCAAAACCACAGTGACCGCAGAATTGTCACCTCATGAGAAATCACCTTTGGAATTTCTTACCCTCTTTGCCTGTGATTCACCTGGCAAGGTGACCAAGTGGAGGCGGGGGGGGGGGGGGGGGTTCCCATCTGAAGGTTGCAATGCTGTGGGCACCTGGTCCTCCCAGGCAGGAAAACAAACTTGGTCCCAAGGAGTAAAAAACAGCTTTTGATAAAGGACGATCTAGATCCCACTCTAGTTTACATAAAATAAAACAAATCCCTTGCAAACTTCATCCCTTGAACTATGATTAATAATTAGTCATGGGAGACCTCACGCTGATGCCAGCCCCTGTCTGGGAAGCCAACTAGCTCTACAATTATTGCAAAGTTCAATCCTAGACATGCATGCATAGGATCTTCATTGAATGCAGAGGATCCTTGAAAACACTCTGATTGGCAGTATCAACCCTGCATCACAGGAAGACTGCCCGAGATGGTATGAAAAATGTAGTTTCTACATGATTGCAAACTCTACTCCTTGCTTGTGTCTGACACTGAAGAAAGCTCCTACCTTCTGAGCCTTGATTTTCTTCTCTGTAAAATGGGATTACAGAAGAACTGGATGAGCAGGGCCAAGCACATAGTAGCTGTTCGATAATATTGTTATTATTTTTTACAAAATGTATTTATTTATTTGAGAGAGAGAGCAAAAGCAAGGGAGGAGCAGAGGGAGAAGGAGACAAGTGGACTCCCCTCTGGGTGCAGAGCCAGAGGCAGGGCGCTATCCCAGGTTTCTGAGATCATGACCTGAGCCGATACTGAGTTGGATGCTTAACCGACTGAGTCACCCAGATGCCCCAATAATAATATTATTATGATTAACTTAATAGTAGTAGGAGTAACAGTAGCATTATAATCACAAAACAATAGCAGCCTGTCCGGTGACCTACAGAATTTCCCCCCCAATAAACCTTCCGGAACCCAGACTACACTGTGTCACACCCCAGTCTCCTAACAAACCGTTTCCCCTGATACCGAATATAAACCAGCTTCACAATCCTCCCAGCAGACCTTCTAATTATCTTCACTGTTTACAGCATCCAGCCCCTCCACTACCAAATTCTCCATTATTCTGACAGCCAACAAACTAGGCCTATTAGAACCAGCACAACTTTTGCCTAAGGCAGGAACTTTGTGAGACCACAAATCGTCTTGGTATTAAAAGTCGGTGCATAAGAACTGCCCTCAGCTTTTGCGCTAAATTGCTAGTTTGAAGACATTCATTGCAGTACATTGTATTTCCACTATATTTTGCTTTAATAGACTTCGCGGTGAAGTGTATAAGAAGAGTTTTAAAGCCTGAGGTAGCACACAGCCAACTTTTTTTCCCTTTTTATATATTTTTCCATCTTTTGTTTGTCACCTTATATTGTTTTGTTGCTTCACATACATAAAACAACCTGGCAATCACAGAACAATCCCCAGCAGTTAGTTGGAGGCACATATTGACTTTACTATTAAAAGTTGAAACAATCAAGCTAAAGAATCTGTGGTGTATTTTTCTGCTGCTTGCATGAGACTTTAATTTTAAAACGAATGGAAAATATCCCCTCTGAATGTAATAGCATTTTCATCGACCTTGGTTTATTTCTATCCTTTTGCATTGCCTGCCTAGGACAACTCTGCAGTTAGAGAGAGAAGTGGAGTTTTCATCTGAAAGTGCTCAAGTGCTTTATGGCGATGATTCTTTGATTTCAAGTTAATTGACCTGCTGAGTGATGCCCACTTACCTTGCCTTGCCTTGGCTTAAGCAGCATTGCTCATTCCTATGATCACCTTCATGATGTCATGGCAGCCATCTAGGTATCCTATGTTAACATCCTATATCACTGGAGATAGGTGGGGAGTGAAGTCTGCATGTTCCCTATCTTCATGTAGCATACAGTGTCATGGGAGAGAAGAGGTAAACACACCTATTACTACAGATGCCTGGAGCCTCTTTACCATCGGTTATAAAGAACATGTATTATCAGGGAATCAACTTCAGATGTTGAGGGTCAGGAAAAATCTTACAGGTAAGAGTAGGTAAGGGTATTAGGTAGGTAAAGGGATTTAATGAGTCATTTGAAAGAAAAGAATCAAAAGAGGAAATCACACATGAAAAGGCCTCAGAGTAGGATGATCTATAACTTTTGAGAAACCAAAGCAAGGAGGGCACCGAGGAGCAGGGACTATGGTCAAGAGACGTAGGAGATAGAGCTGGAATGATGGACAGGTGTAGAGCAGTGGGAGATAGAGATGAGATTTTATTGCAAGTTCAATAGGAGGCTATGGAAAGGATTTCAGCAGAGGAGTTGCATGACCCAGTTTATAGGATCCACTTTTAGAAGAATCCCTCTCCCTCTCACTTTGTTGGAGAAGGAACTGAAGGAAGGCTGGAGTAGAAATGGAGAAAACTTTCTTGAGAGAGATGAGACCAGGTGAGAGATAGTCACTGAAATGAAGGGTTTGGAAAAAATATATTTTTGGGAAAAAATAATGTCAATGTGGTTTCAGAACAGAACTAGATATGATGAAGAGAGTTTTTAGAAAGATGCCAAGAGGTCCAGCTGAGAAACTAATAGATGGGGGTACAACCTTTGAGACTAGAAGAAGCAAATTTGAAAGAACTTCAAGTGTTCAATGGGAGACACTCTTAAGAGTTTATTTTAGAGGTGAGTAATCAGAATCGAACTCCAGCTGAAGATGAGATCTATTGAAAGAACAACGGGGTATCTCATGAAATTTAAGGTAGAAGTGATATCCAGGAAGAGAAGAATCAGGGAGCCCAGAGATCCAGACAGCAGGAATCCACTGACCTTCTAGGCTCTCATGTTGCTAGAATTCAGTTCAGCAATCCTCAGTTTCTGTATCACTCAATGGCAAGTGCCAAATATGGGAAGAGATCATCTACTTACTCAGTCTGGTTTAGGACAGAGGCACACTTCTCCAGTCCATGGTGAGTGGGGAGACAGGACCTTATAACCACAATACAGCCACTCCAGGCTCATTCATGTAGTTTGGCAGTACTTGCCAGGGAAGGTTGTGAGTTGTGAAATGTGAAGACAGTCCAACGTCTCCAAATCTATATATGCAATTTCATTTAGCCTTTGCAACAACACTCCAAGATTGATCCTGCCATAATCATGCTATGGAGGACATTAAACTCAGAGAAGTGAATCAGCCTCCAAGACCACACATTTAGTAGGTGGTAGAGCTGTGAGTTAAACTCATGCTGGTCTACAGTGCTTTCCAAGTCCAGTGGATTCAGTCTACACTCACATTTACAGTTACTCAAAATGTACTTTCCTAGCCATGACCTTATTATGCAGTATGCTGAGCACTCCAGAGGAAAGAAAAGAGATTTGGTTAAGTTTAATTATGTTCTAGTTGATTCATCAGACTTCTGGAATCTGAAATTTATGCCTTTCCACAGATGGTTAGCATGATGATTAGAAGGATAAAAGTGCATTCACCCAGAGATGAATGTAAGGTTGGTTAAAGCAGCACAATTGCTTCTGTTTCCAAGCTTGGCCCAACACTGTGACTTCTGGAGACCAAAAGCAAGAATGAATATCTCCTTCTGAGGCTGTCACACAAACCGTTCACAGGTCTTTCTGTGAATCCCATGATAGATAGATGAGATTCATCTTGACTGAAGTGGAAAGAATGGAATCCCTCCATCAACATCAGGGGGAAAAGACTGATTGTACATAATAAAATACCCTCCATGGCACATCATACTCCCCTTTCTGTTAAATTGATTTGTGAATGGCAGCATGAAATATTCTAGTTATATTACAAAGAACTCCTAAACATGTATACTGGGTTGACCAAAATCTCCCCTAAAAGAACATAAACTCTATAAGCACAGGTGCTGTCCTGTTCATGGCAGTAGCCAGGGCCAAAACCAGTGTCTGGCATGTGATATCTAAATGCTTAGAATATGTCTGAGGAAAGAAGGAATGACTACAATCGTCCAACTGTCGATTTCTAGGTGTCATTTTGTGAAATTCTTTTTTTCAAAAATGTCTATGTTTATGACACCACAATAAATACTAGCTTCACCCATGTAGAAAGTCAGTAAGGTTGAATGCAGAAATAGGTGAATCAGCCAAAGAACATATTATGAGTGTTTGCTTCCACAATTTTCTTGATTTACTTCACCAACTTTAATCTGTCCCATCTACTCTCCTAATAACATTTACCTATGGACGGGAGTGGGGAGAGGGTAGATAAAAGCAAGCTGACAAAAATAAACAAAAACTAGGTGAATCCATCCACACTTAAAGCATCCACATTTAAATGCTAATGGTCTCATATCTACCATTTTCCTGAGCTGCTAACCTGTTTCCAGTGGGCCTGGATGTTCCATGGGTATTCCAATCGAAAACAAAATTCATCGTCTTACACCACACAGTTTGTATTTAATTTTTTAAATTTTTTTAATTTAAATTCAATTTGCCAACATGTAGTACACCATTACTTTCAGAGTAGTTTTCAATAATTCATCAGTTGCATATAACACTCAGTGTGTTCTTTAGTTTTTAATTAACCACACACCCTCCTCTCCCCAAGGGATGTGAATTGGAAGCTCAAGCTGCCATTAACTGCTCCTTTCACCTCCACTGAGGTGGGGTGAGTCTTGCCTTGTCTACTTCAGCCATCTTCTTCAGCCCTCTCTGTGTCATAGGGAAGCCCTCTTTCTGTTCTAGATACATCTCTTTCCAAGGTCCATTGCATTGGCCTCCTATGGGATTCTCTGGCTTTGACCTCTACACTCTCCTCAATTTACCTGCTATGTCTTCACCCAGGTGGATTTTTATAACACATATTGGATTGCAGCATTCCCTCCACTCAACTAACTTTCTAAGTGTCACAGTATTTTTTAGGTACAAACTATTTACCATGGCATTTAGTTCTTTTATAATCTTCTATAAACTGGCACCAAACTTAATCCTTCCTGCCTGTCCTCTTGTCCTCTTGCCCACCATGCATTCACTCATGGGCCTGGATGAGAACACCATATACTGGGGTAAGGGACTAAGACTCAGTCTCTGCCCTTCCAAAGAAGCTCAAAACATTATGGGGAAACTGTTGGCCAAACAGATAGTCATGATACCATGTAGTATGGATGGAGCTAGAACATCTATGGCCTTTTCAAACCAATTGCTATTTCTCAAGCTCACAGTACTCGGGCTTGCTTATATGCCTGTCTTTTCTGATTGCCTGTCCTCCTTATCCACATACCACACCCAAGAAATTGCTACCTGTTCTTGACTCTCCAAGAGCTAAACTGATTCAGACAAGTTTCCTTTCTTTCTTGACCTTAAATCAGATATATAGGCATATGGAGAAGATCAACCACCAGTGACTTAACTCAGCAAACAACCTGCAAAGATGTGTTCAATTGATATTACAGACAAAATAAATTCCCCAGAAATTAAGTTTCACCTGGAGCACTCGGTGTTTTTTTTAATGTTTTTTTTTTTAATGAAATAATACTAATTCCCAGGTTTTTTTCTTTTTTTCTGATTCCCAGGTTTTATTCCAGTTTTCTGAATCAAAATTTGCTGGGAAAAGCCCTGGAAACTGGTCTACTTAACAAGTGCACCAGGCAAAGTTTGAGAAATTTTATTCTGAGTCGGTAGTGCTCAAAGTGAGGCTCTCTGACTGGCAGATGATGGTGGGTTATGCTGATGCTGCTCAAGCAGGGATCACACTCAGTGAACTGCTCTGTTAGGCCAAAATTCTCTTTCCCTGGAAGCCTTATGTGACCTCACAACAATCTCATGAAAAAGGCAGTGTGAGAAATATAGTTTCAGGTGATAATACCATGGCTGAGCAAGGCTACTTGATTCACAAACATTGACATGATTGCATCATTGTTGGTGGGACAGATACACTGACATCCATCTGCTATTCTTCCTGAGATGGTGTGCATGCGTGCCCCTCAAGGCACTGAAAACACAAGAGCCTGAACAGATGCCCCATGAGGACAGATCAAGGAGACTGCTATGTGTCCATAAACCAGGAAGAGAGCTCTCAGCAGAATCATACCAAGTGAAATCCCACTCTTGCATTTCCAAACCCCAGCACTGCAGTGCAGACCATGTCTGTCTCCATCACAAGAAGCCACATGGAGGAAGATCATCCATCCTTCCACCTCTTCCTTCAGAATCCACAGCACACGGCCTTTGAGAAGCAATACAGAGAGGTAGAGCACAGCGATACAGGACAGTGAACCTGAAAGAGCTTTCCAGGCACTTGTAGTTCTTGTACTGCAGGCTACATATGCTCACCTGAGAGAGAACAGAGTAAACAAGGAAATAATTGTTTCCAGTCACAGATCTATCATCCCTGGGAAATGTATTAAAAATGTACATTCTCAGGCTTCCCTCAATTTGCTGACTCTGTAACTCCTGGGAGTGAGGGGACTTGAGGCCAACCATGCCAAGCTCATTATCCCTCCAGAAGATACTGATACATACCTGAGTATGAAATCTCCTGCTCCAACGGAATCCTGGGAAGTACAAAATGACATTTTGGCCTGAAAATTAAATATCTTGCTAGCCTAAAAACATAAATACACCCCTATACTACAAAGAAACAGAAATTTCAGAAAGCCCATGGAGTCATTTGGGCCCCAACACAGAATTCTCTGTTATAGTACGTGTGGAAACTATATGTGTGGAAGCTATAGTACGTGTGGAAGCTATAAAGACATTTCTGTCTTGTACCCAAATACATGGAATGAACTAAAAAAGGCAGCAGGGATCCAAGAAATGAAAGGAAAAGCACAGGCAACAAGAATAATTAAAACATACACACACACACACACACACACACACACACACAAAACTCCTTTGATTAACTGGATAGTTGAGGGCCTAACAGTAAATATTTCCTCTTTCGATCATTTTCAAATTTTAGTTTTTGCCAGAGCCCTTTATTCCAGCATACAATACATTTAACCCCAATTTATGTAACAGAAAAGAGAAGACACTGCTGGAGTCCAGCCCCATGGCCTCCTTGGGCGACCCCCAGGTCCCTGTGGCATCACTAGGACACCCTGCAACTATGGCAGAGGGCAGCCCGTGCCCTCCTATTCTATAGAGAAGTCCCTCCTTCCTTCTCATCCTCACAGACAACAGTGGAGAAAACACAATCTCTGAACCATTCTATGGCAGCAAAACAGGAGATGGGTTTAATTTGGAGTCAGTGGAGGTCCCTAGATGGTGTTCAAATGGATCAGCATGTTTAATAGATTCCTAACGATTCGGAATTTAACCAAAAAAAAGGAGGAGGAGAAAGAGTCAGAAAGCAAGCCAGCAACTCTGAACTACTCAAAATAGTCTCAATGGTTTTACTTTTCGTCCTGAGATGCCTGGAGCCCTGACCTGTGTTGTCGCTCTGGGCCGGGGCGCCCCTTCTTTTCCCACGCTGACCTCCGCCACTTCTGTAGGTGGTTTGTGTAGCAAAGTGCAGGGTTACAGCTCTTAGGCAAACTGCTTCGCAGTACAAAGGGCAAACAAGGTTTCACATAACTTCCTGCTTCTCAACAGAGCTATGGGTCTTCCCCCTCCCCCATGTTTTTGTTTTTCAGCTCATTCTTTCTCATGGGGAAAAAAAAAAAAACCTGGAGATTGTTAAAAAAGGAAAATTATTTAATTAAAAGCAGGGGGAAGCTTCAGAAACATACATGGCACTAAATGTGCATGGCGTCTTTATTTTGTTCTCCACCAGTATTTGAGAAGTTCGTATATAGTCTGTCAATTTTGTAAGTAGCCAGTGAAAAACATAACATATGTAGAGCCCTTTCTTCCTGTGTTTTATGGTCTTTTTTTTTTTTTTTTAAGAAGTCAGATGCCCCAGAGAGGTTTAACGCTAGGGTTATTGTGTGAAGAAGAGTATTTGGGATTAAGATTTTCAGATGAGGTTAAGGCTTTTTGGTTGACCCCTGACATGACCTTTAGCTGGAAGCACCTCCAGAGAAGGAACTTGGGCTTATTCATCTTTGTGACCCCTATGCCCCTCATCACGGCACTGGGTACAAAGTGGACACTCAGAAAGTTTACTGAGTCATTGTGGGTTGAATGTCATAACCCCAAACTTTCATTTACCATCTGTAAAGATAGTAGCAATAATACAGAGCCAAGAAAATTGTGTCATTTGTAACTTCTGAAAGCACTTCAAAATTAGTTCCAGAAAGATTGTCAATGACTTCATGAAAGAATAAAATGTGGTATGTACAGTTTTAAACTCTGACCTGTTCGATTCAAATTTTCTCCTTCTCTATATATGAATATATTTCCAACAAATGTAAAATGTTATGTTTCAGATGAGGTTTGCCAACAGGACCGGTCAACTACATAAAATGAAAATAGTCTCCTGGAAACAACCAGGTGGTTGACTACATTATTTACATTTGCTAAGCAGTGATGGGAAAATTCTATGTAAGTCTAAAAGATGCCCTTGCCTCTGGACAATGACCTAGAAATCAAAATGTGTCCTTATACAGTCTCTGTAACCTTTCTTATGGGCATGGATGCATTCTTTAGTATGGGATGATTCAAATGCCCCAAGCTGGGAAAATTTTACAGGAGGAGCTCTTTGCCCTTCAGAACCAACATGTAGACTGAATCCGCTACCATCCCTGTCTTAAGGAGTGTGGAAATTCAAGGCAAGTAGGAATTCCTTTCCATATCCCCACACCACATTTGTTGAAAATTTCTTTCATTCTGGGCCAGACCAGTGTGTTCAAAATTCAAAATCCCACCCAGATTGTTTGCCAATATACACACTTGGTGAAGCAGTTTGCGAATAATACAAATCTCTCTGAGTATAATGAATGAGAGTGTGGTTGTTTCTATCTGCAATGGAGAGGAGAGAAAGACCCCCGAGAAACATCACTTACAAAACGTGGCTGTAACTTCCTGATCCGGTTAAGCGTTGTTGGAAGGAATGACGGGCTCCCAGCAGATCTTGGCTCACCCTTACCTGGCTAATCACTGGAAAGTCACTTAAACTTCTTTAGAAAATTAATTGGACCAGAATTGTATGGCAATGAGAGTTCTCAGACCAGTTCCCTATATTTTGTTCTTATCAACCAAGGCATTTAAAAACAGATTTCCTGAGATTATTCCAACTGCAGGTAGAATCTGGAAGGGAAGGAAGAGGTAGGAAATATTGAGGGGAGATGAGATTCAAATGTGGGTTTAGAAGGACGTGGGGAAAAATCCTATTTTACTCTTGTGAGTCTGGGATTTATGCAGAGCAGATCGGACATCCTATTATTGGCTGCGTGAAACAGTATGCAGAATACTGAAGCCGAAGTGAAACCTGAGGCAAAGCCTCCGATGGGACATGGAAGAGTAGGAGTCAGAGAAAAAGAGAAGGCAAGAAGGAGAGGGTCAGAGAGACAGAAAGGAGGGCAGCACTGGGAGAAGACATGAAAAATTAGAACAGGAGCTCAGAGCACTCGGGAGAGCGGGGGAAATGACAGTTGAAATTAGAACAGGAGCTAAGAGGAGCAAGCAGAAGGGGACGGCAGGAACCAAGAAATTTAAGGAGGGGAGAACCAATTGACAGAAGTGGCCAGAAAAAAGCCAGCTGAGCCTCACTCAGAGGGCCGGGGACTCATGTGTGGCCGGTAGGCAGAAGTGCCCTGTATGGATCAAAACAAATTATTTGTCATCCTGAAATGACTCTGAAAGGGGGAATGGAATGTGCCCCAAAATCAATATTAAATTTTATGCCTGCTGCACCTTTCAAAAGCCTCAAGAAGACATTGATTCAAGTAAGTGTCCCCTTTTTTCAATGGCCTTTGATTATTCACTTTTAACAGTTTAAGAGCGGACGTTGGCACCCCAACTGGGGGAGCAGGGAAGACTGAGGGGTGTGTTCCAGTTGTGGCTGTGGTGGCGGGGCGAGGATGCGCTGTCACGGGGGCAGGGGGAGGGATGCTCTGGCAGGAGGAAGTGCCAGCTCCCCGTCCAACTGGAGCGCGCGTGCGTGCGTGTGCAAGCTGGGTGATGTGTTTTTCATTACATGGCAGGCATTCTTAGAAAGCTGAGAGGAGTTGTGCTTTCTGGCTGGTCTGGCGGAGTGGTTTGGGGCATTTTATAAGTTGTATTTTGTGGCTGGTTTTACAAGAGGAAAATACCTGATTCCAGTGGAACGGCTTGGGAAACCAAACGATGGGTTTCCCAGATGAGGCCTTTGCAGAACTGGCCAATCGGGACTCTGGCTTTGCAGTTTTTACAGACTGCCTTATCTCTTACAGTCAGACACCCATACTGGGTCAGAGTAGGTTATATCGGGTAAAGGTTTGTGTCTGGGACTGAATGAATAGGATTTCAAGCTGGAACACATGATACAGTCATGCTGTGTATTTCTCTGTACCTTAATGCCAAACCGGAGCCTGGGTTTTAGGCCTAGAATACTATCTCCATTGTATCAAAACTCTCCATGTATTGCTCATTTGTTTCTTTGAAGGTAATCCACCACCCTGTCTCCTCCATGCTTAATTCAAATGCCACTTCCCCAAGAATGGAATGCTAGCCATGGTTCTTCCTTCATCTGAGTCTGAATCTTTGCTTCTGGTGACCCATTCTATCTTCTAAATTTGATGAATTTCCTAGGTTTGGCTTCTGGATGAGCCCTGATCTGGGAATTCCTCTCATCAGCTGGTCCTGAGAAACCCAATCCCACCCTAGGAGGGTCACTCAGTCAACATCCCATCTCATTGCAGATGGTGTGAAATATCCTGCTGTGCCTAGTCCCAGGGCTTACTTGGCGATGATATATTTACATGTTATCCAATTAATTACTTCTTAATATCTTTCCCCAACTGGCTCTTGCTTTCTGCCTATGAGTGGGTCCATGCCTCTGCAGTCCTGGAAACTGATTCATTCACTTATTTAATAGATGTTTATTAAACCAATATGACCTTTTAGGTAGTGTGCTAGGCACCATTGACCTTGTATTTAGTTGAATTTTACTCATTCAAATATTTATTAAATATGAACCACGTGCTGAGTGCTTTTCTAAGTGGTGGCAATAAAAGACAGTGATGAAGATGATAATGAAGATGCAGTTCCAGTTTTCATAGTTCTTTCGTGCAATTGAGTGAAAGCAATAAATATACAAACAAATAAATGCAGTAGGTCAGAGGGTGATACAGAAGGCAATGAAGCAGGGTAAGGGATAGGGAGTTCTGAAGGTGGGCACTATTATGTTGTATAGGAAAGGCCTCATAATAAGGTGGTATTTGAGCAAGACTTAATGAAGCAAGGAGCTTATGTAGACTTTGGGGGAAGAATATTCCAGTAGGGGGAAACAGAATATGAAAAGGTCCTGAGATCTTTTCTTTGTTAAAAGAATAGGTAAGAGGCCTGTGTAGCTGTTGTAGAGTGAACTGAAGGTACTGAAGAAGAAGATGAAGTCAAAAGTATGGCCAGGGCCCAGATCTGGTAGAGTCTTGAAGTGGTTCAAAGGACTTTGGCTTCTACTTTTGGTGAGGTCTGGAAAGCCACTAGCAGCCTCTGAGCAGAAGGCTGGCACAAACAATATTTTTAAAGAATCACTCTGGCTGTTCCATTGAGAAGAGACTCTGGATAGAAAGGAGTGGAAGTGGAGAGACTAGGTAGAAGCCAACTGTAATAGTCTAGGCAAGAAATGATAATGACTTAGACTAAGATGGTAGCAATAATGTGGCAAGAAGTGATGAAATGCTAGATATATTTCAAACAGAGAGTTGACAGCATTTGTTGATGGACAGCTTTGGAGATGTGAGAATAAAAAAGGAGACAAATATCTGCATTGTTTTCATGTGGGAAACTGGAAGCATGAAGTTATTTGCTAAGGGAAGACTGGAGAAGAAGCAGACCTGGAAGATTGGTAGTTAGTGGGGAATCATGAATTTGGTACTAGGAATGTTGAGTTTGAGACACCATTTGAATATCTAAGTGGATATGACAAGTAGATACATAGTACCTGGAATTGAGGGTAGACGTCCAGGCTGGGGATATGATTTTGGAGTCATCAGTATTTAGCCAAAGGCATCATGGTATCACATAGAAAAGCAAGATAGAGAGAGATGGCAGAGAAGTCGAAAGAACAGTCCCTGAGCTGTTCTAATATTTCCAAGTCAGGAGAGTGAAGAGGTACTAGCAACAAAATCGAAGTAGTTTCCAGGGATGTGGGAAGAGAACCAAAAGAAAGTGGTGTTCTGGAAGCCAAAAGAAGCACAACTTTTAAGAGGGGGGAGTAATTGAATGAGAACTACAAATTGATTCATGAATTAAGCCATGTGGAGGTCATTGTTGCCCTTAATAAGAGCTGTTTCAGTGAAGAAGTGAGGTGTGAGATACTGATTTTCCTGAAATCAAGAGAGAGAGAGGGAAGAGGCAGCAAGTATAGGCAGAGAAATGGAGTAGAACCTAGAGAAAGATGTGGAGTCATGGGAGGGTATTTTCAAGATATGAGAAATTAGAGCATCTTGTAGAAATAAGGCAAAACGGGTGGTATAGGAGAGGAGGAAATCGCTATAGCAATATTCTGGAATAGAAAGGAGGGGATGGGATGTAGTACCCAAGAGTTGGCTTGACCAAAGGGTTTAGACCAATTATTCATGGTAACAGGAGGAAAAGTAGATTGACTCCATGGATACAGACACAAGGTAAAATGTGTGGAAATTGTCCTCTGATTGTTTCTATTTTTTTCCCATTGATTTGATGGGCAACTTCATAAGCAGAGAATGGAGTTGATGGAAGATGTACTAACAGTTTAGGTGAAATGACCTGTGAAGAGAGAGAATGAGCAAAATGAAGACATTTTACTAGCTTATTACTCAGCCTTTTCACAGCTAAACTTCTCCAGTGGTTGGGAGGCTCCTGATATTCACAGCAGCTTCACTGATACCTTTCATCCTAGCTTCCAGAATTTTCAATGGAATCTTCTGTTTCTTCTCCATCTCAGATTCAGCTTGCATTTCTCATTGTCCTCAGCATTTCTGCCACAGGCCAATACACACCCCAGATTTCTTAAAATGTTCCCCTCATTTCCATGACCATATTACAACTGGGACCTCTTTCCATCATTTTTTAAGGTTTTCATTAAGTTTCTGTCTTCCCACTGGTCACAAAAAGCACCCTCCCCACAAAAGTCTGTCCTTTCCTTCCCAAAAGTCAACCATACCCCTATGACCAATGTCCCCAATGCCAGTGTCTACAGCCAGGCCTTTCCTGCTTTTTCATTCTCCATTCCAAACTACTTACTAAGTAAACATTTTTGACAAACTAGTCTGCCAAATATGCGGTGGCTGGGTCAAATCAGGATATTTTGAGCCATATTTATCATCTTTCTCCCCAATCAGTTCCTCATCTTGACTTGTCCACTGATTAACAGCACTATGAGTCTGTTAGATCTGTAGGTTTGTAAATGAGACATTGATTTGACCTTTCCTCTTTCTCTTGTCTTCACATGCAGACAGATCCTCAGGGGCAGAGCCACTGTCTTTATAACCTCTATTCCTGAAAGAGTCTCATACAGGGTCTTAAATATAACAATAACTTGGCTAATATGATAAGTGATATTCATGTAATATTTATAAAACATAACTATTGCCTATACCATGCTGTCACACTGTCCCTTCATTCACTGCTGCCAAACTCCAGCCCAGTTTGCTTTGGATCTACCACTAACAGCACAGCATATTGGCTGTTCCATAAAGGGCCATCCCCATCTGCAATAGATCAGAAGAGGTGTAGGAAATAGAATGACTAAATGTTGTAAAACTTACTGTCTATTCAGAAAACATCCTTCATGGCTTTGCAAATAGGCAAAAATGTCAAGTCAGCTCTACTCTGAAGCCATTTGGAGACATTTGCAACAATGAATGCATGATTAAGTTTATTGTTTAGTAAACAGTTTGCAGACATTAGCCAAGGAAGAGTTATGGCGGCAGTTTACAAATAATTGCAATTGAATTAGTCAGACTGCGATGCAAAAGCAGTGCAAATAACTTGCCAATTCCATAAAATGTTTTGCAAACAGATTCTGGGAGAAAATAGAATGAGAAAAGCAGAAAATCCAGAAAGGGATGTTTTCAGAGTCTGCTCTGCAGATACTGAGAGAGGGTGTCCTCATATTTTACCACAAGAGTGAAGTACTAGTGAAAGGTGTTTATTTCTGCTTTGCCTCAGAAACAGAACTTGGCACAGACTTAAGAGGAGAAGGAGGGGGCATGACTCAGTGATTTGGCAGTTCACAAACTCAATCTAACAAAAGTGGCAGAATAATTTTAAAATAGAGTTATGTATTTGGACTAAGGGGGCAGGGAGGGTCAGGATCTTGGCTTATGGAAATGGACCTCTCAAAGCACTGAGCAATCCATCGCCAAAACAAACTTTTGCCCAGTGTCAGACAGCCATTGGGTATCTGAAGTATGCCTAACTAAAGATACCTATTTTATAAAATCTAGATTATATAGCATTTATATTTAAATTTTATTAAACATATATTAAATATTTTATTAAACATACTATTAACATATGCTTTTAAAAAGTGATGCATAGCATATGAAATGAACATACGTAGTTTAGAACATATAGCATATGTATATAATATAGTTCATGCATCTAGTATATAGTACATGTATATAGTACATGTATATAGTATAGTACATGTATGTTGTATTGATATGCATAAAATATATGTGTATTGTATACATACATAAATAATACATAATATGCATACAGAATATATATGTCATAGTTAGCAATATATAATAATAAATAAACATCATACTTAATATAAACCATGTCAATATCAAGGTTACTGTCCTGTGCCAATGGGGTAAAAACATTACATTCCTTAGTCATGTTGTGTTTGCTTCCACTGAGATGTTTCATTCATTTTTTTATCACTGATTCTATGGATTAAAGATAGAAATGCAAGTAAAAACACATAGGAATGACTGTCCAAACAAATGTATAAACCCTATATGGTGCTTAAATTGTACAGTTAATCCCTGGAGCTGCTTAGAGAAGGGTTCTTCTCCCACTTGAACTTAGCTTTTATGTTTAAAAAAAAAAAGCACAGAGTATTCAGAAAAAGTGCAAGCATGATTTAGTGAGTGATCATCTGGGTTAGAAGTCCTCACGGGGCTTTACTGGTTAAAGGTTGGCCTTTTGTCTCAAAATGCATTCTAGACATGTGGTTTTCCTATTCTAACTATCCCCCTTTGTTGTATGCTATGGATTTTGTAACTATCCAACAAGATTCTGAGATTCAAAACTGCATTTTGGATAGATGATCTAAAATAAACTCAAGAGCTTGATCCCACATACCAAGGGGTGGGACAATTGGTTTATGTAAAAAGCCAACTCCTGTCTCCTCTGAAAGAATCCAGGATTGATCACAATCAGTAATAATTTGAAGTGGTCAGAAGTATGGATTAAGAACCTATGTTTTCATCCCTTCTCCAAAACATTTTTAAATCTACAACAAATACATCATTTGGGGATCTACCACAAACATGTTTTGAGTTCATGGACCTGCTTAGTGGCTGAGACTAGGATAATGGGTCAAGTATATCATAATTGGATTGTTTCTTTGCATTAAAACTGGATGCAAAAATCTACCCATCATTTCCAAAGACAAATTATGTTTCTTTAGTGCCTAGCTTCATTTTGCACATTTGAAAGCTTCACTGTCTACCATAATGATTTGGGAAGAGATCAATCATGCCCACAAATGGAGCTTTTGGAATTGGGTCACTGGCAGCATTTCTAGTTGAAAAGCAATCCTGCATCTTATAGGTTGGCATAATGGGAAGGTTCTGCATTGGAAAATAGATAAAAGAGAACATTAGATGATAAGGAGCCCAGGAGCTATCTTTCCCTTTTACTCTTTGCTCTTGTGTCCCTGAAAAGAACCAGCATTTTCTCTTTGCAACATACAGAAGAGAAAGATGACTGGTTTCAGCACTTGTTGATCCCATTAACAGGGAAGATTGACAAGAAGTAGACAATTGTATCTGACATGAATATGGGTATGGAGGGGATTGTTGAAATGGAGACCCTTGCTAATGGAAGAAAGATGACCCCAGCCTTTTGACAGATGTCAAGTAGATTGGAGTCCGGCAAAGTTATAACCATTTAATCTGCATTGCAAGAGAAGACAAATTGTGTGACAGATAACCTCTTTATTTTTTTATTCTATAATTTTGTACTCTACAGTGTAGAATGAGATAGGGTTCTCAACTTGCTAATGTGGGTCAGTATTATTCGCCCAGAGTTTCAATGGCGTTGGGTCTTTTGTTAGTTGGTGGCCTCTTCTCTGGGTCAAGGAAGAAAAGAAATAAATGAAGAAGAAGTGAATAAAGAAGTGATATAAATCAATCCAAAAATCACGACTCTTTAGTGAGATTTTGACCTCAGTTACAGGAATGCAATTTCTGACTCTGTTTGAGAGGCATTAAGTGACTTATTTAATGCATTATATGAAAGTAAGGTAAGTGTGAAAAATGTACTTGAACTTTATTTGGCTCTAAAATATAATGTAAATGGCATTTTTTTCCAAAACAATTTTTTATCCTTTTGAGATGTGTGTGTGTGTGTGTGTGTGTGTGTGTGTGTATTTCTGAGTGAAAATTATTTTTTAAAAATAGTCGCTTTCTGTCTCAAGTGTCTAACATAGTCAAAGAGTCAGGGAGACAAAGAGTTCACATGTGGCCCTTGCACCCTTATGTGTCATGACTTTTATTGTTTTCTTTGCCTAGAGAGGAAGGTTCCCAGAAACCTGCTTTCTGCCGCCATGTTTAGAGCTTTTGAGTCCCATTCAAGGCCAATTGAATTTGGTCAAACTTGGAATGTTCCTCCAGTAAGAGAAATTTCCTGACACTAAAATTAGATGACACCCTCAGGTGAAAAACACATAAGAAATCCCATCCACTGATGGTAAATGGTTTTCTCTTAAAGTTTCAAAGGAGTTCATGGTGTGATTCCAAGATCCATTCTCACTCCAACATGAATGAGCTGATTCTGCACAGAACCATATTGGCAATCTCGCACTATAAACCAGGTTACGTGACCTTACATTCACCATTTCCTTTGGATACTCAGATTACCTGTGATGCTCTTTAGATCAATATGCATTTTTTGAGTGTCTATGTTTTGCCAGCCAGTACAGTGGGTTCTAGATCTGCCAAGAAAGGGGGCTTGACCTCAAGTAACTTAGAGTCAAAGGAGAATTTCATAGGTGTATTCTTTCAGAGCAATGTAATAACATAAGGAGGTCAGTAAAGGAGGAGCATTTAGCAGGTAATCCCTCATAACAGCATCTGAATGTTTTCTGCTCAAGGAAGGCCTCCCTAGAAAGCTCAGCCCAAGTCAGATGAAGAAATATCATAGGAAGTAGTGTGAGGACAGTCACAGGGACGTGGCCTGGCATGATGAGTGAAGAGTACTCCTCAGGATATTGTACTGTCCCAGTCCAGACCTTGCATACCTCCATCTGTGCATCATATTCCCATAGATCCCTCCAGCCAAAGCTCTAATACCACTTTGGCCATGTGATTCCTATAAACACCTCCCTGTGGAAAGGGTTTCTCTTCTCTATTAGATTTAAAAAGTCTCAACTTATTCCTTTCCTTCCTTCTTTTTTTTTTCTTTCTTGTGATTGGTTCAAAATTTTTGTATTCTACAAACTCCCCTAACCACTCAATATAACATGTTTTGAGTGCTTTTGCTGAACCAGGATGCTTTAAGACTTTGTGTGTCCTGCAAAAAAAAAAAAAAAAGAAAGAAAAAAAAAAAGACTTTGTGTGTCCTGCCTCACATCATCCTTATAAGAATCCCTTCACATAAGGAATATCATTCACCCTACTTTACTGATGTGGAAACTGAAGCACAGCTGGGTTAAGTAACTGACCCAAAGATTCAGCTGATGAATTAGGGAGCCTGGATTCCACCTCAGGCAATCTGATTCCACTAACGCTGTTTTCATGTGTCTTATCTCTTGAACTAGATTTCAAACCTCATGAGGGCACAAGTCATAAACTTGTTATTTGCAGTTTATGTAGTGCCTACTCTCTTTACATTGTAGTTGATAATCACAGGCTATTTATTGAAAGAGTGAGTAAATGAACAAACAAATGGATGCATAAAGTCTATTCTATTTAAAAGGTTGGTGAAAAAAGTGGCTTGCAAAAGGATGAACAGGAGAATAACTGATAAAAAGAATATACTGGTATTTAAGGATCATAGAGAAAGGAGTAGAATTCAGGCTTTTCACTTGACCTCTGCAGTAGTCAAAATATTCGCATGAAGATCTAGGCCAGCATAGATGCTTGGAAATGAAACATGAGGGCTGGATACTTGAGTCATTTTAAAGGCAAAACTTAGGATGCCTGGGTGGCTCAGTTGTTGAGAGTCTGCCTTTGGCTCAAGGCATGATCATAGGACCCGGGATAGAGTCCCACATCAGGCTCCTTGCTGGGAGCCTGCTTCTCCCTCTATGTCTCTGCCTTTCGATCTGTGTGTGTGTGTGTGTGTGTGTGTGTATGTCTCTCATGAATAAATAAATAAAATCTTTTAAAAAAGGCAAAACTTGGTGGCTGGATATGGAGACAAGTAGAAAGATATTATTGCAGTAGAAGAAAATTAAACTAGTCTTAATGGAAAATACATAAGTACTTAAAAAATAAAAGCAAAATCACTTATGATCTTACCATCTAATGGTAAATAGAATGAACATTCTTTTATATCACCAACATTGGTCATTGCATGAAAGTCAATTGAAAACATTAGACACAGCAAAAAATAAGGTCATGTCAATTTCTTCCCAAATTTCAGCACTCAAATATTACACTGTGTTAATATCCACTTTTTGTTGCCAAATGACTGGTCCATGTGATTGTGTGGAAACTGAGCACCAATGTAAACAACCCAGTAACTCACTGAATTGACTCAGTTTGAGTCCAATTTCATCATCATAGGCTTCACTGCACACTGCTCTCCAAAGATGGGAACATTGGACACATTCAAGCCTGATCTTCTCAACAATGAAACATTCCAGTGAAACATCTTCTGGTTGGACTATCTATTGATCAACAACTCTGACCCAGCTCATTCATTCTAGTCAGACAGATAACGCTTGTGGGGCTTTTTATATATGTCCCTTCTGCCTAGTTTCTTAAAAAAAAATTCACAGACTCATTAATGTTGTAAATATCACCTATATTGTATAAATGCTGCCTTTGTCTCTGTAAAAAAAATATGCATTAATTGAAAAGTTGCATTGCAGATGCCAGTTAAGTAGAGCATTTGTTACTCGGCATAGTGATTTCAAAAGCAGCTCACAATAAATGCATATGTACACATCAGGAATTACAAAACAAATATGTTGAAGAGAGAGCAGAGTTATTGCTTTATATAACATTTCCTCTGGTATTCCTTCAAGAGGTAAGCCTCCCCAGTTCCAGTAAAAAGAAATGTATTGATGTTGATTAGTAAATTTAATATCCTGCCTGTCCTCTGTGCCAGGAACTGTGCTAGGAGTAACTTACACATGATCACATTTTTTTCCAGAAATGCATCTGACCATACATATGACCAATGCACATAAATGCAATTCTTAATATTAGGATAATTTATGAGGCAATTGCTATTGTCTGAGTCAATCAGCTTAAAAAAGACTGTTGTCAGAGGAATATTTATTCAGTAGATATTTGTCACAGCTTTGGTATGTTTTCCCACCTGTCTCCACTAGCAGATTTTATCTCTAGAACTTCAGGAGACATTTCTAGAACTTAAATTAGACTGTTACTATAGTGGAAAAAGAGACAATGTGGTTTGTATTCCAGGTGTCAACTTATTCCCAAGATTTATTAAGTACCTATCATACACTCAGAAGTACTAGGTAATAAGGGATCTTTGGTTGGAAAAAAATTTTCTGCAAATCTAGACATTGAGTTCGGAGCTTATATTTGCTGGTTGTTCTAGTGCCAATAAATGGAAGACAAAGTTTGTAAAAAGTAATTTGATGGTGATTTGATTATGGATTAGAGCTTTTGATGATTCAGTGAATCAAAAGGAATTGCAAGAATCTGCAAGTTGCATGTGTTACCTGTTGACTCAGAGCACCCAGCTTTGAACCTTGACCTTTGAAGATATATGACCAAGCTGATCATAAAGCCTCTCTAAATGTCTGATTCCTCCACTGTCACATGAGATTTTATCATGACAAAGATACTACTATAATATTGAGATAATGGATATAATATGCTTTGTAAATTATGTGAGAAAATAATGTTATTAAGAACTATCCTAATAGTATTCCAATATAAAGCGATAAGCTGTCACTTATCTTAAATTGCCATCTTCTTTCCAAAATCCATAGTCCACAACTATGCATGATAAGAACGATTGCAAAAACTCTTATAAATGGTGTTCTCCTAGAGGCTACCATGTTTAAAGTAAAAGTCTTTATTCTTCATATGCCAACACATCGCCAATTGATTACTAAGAAAAAGTGAATATGTGCTCCTGACAACCTGAATCTGGTTGTCAGGATCTGGTTTTGCCTTCTTACTCAAGATCTAGGGTCAAGAGAGTAGTACTGGCCCAACAGTCGCTAAATCACGTCTTCTCCAGCATGGTGCTTTCAACCACCTGTGGTGCTCACCTTCAGGCAGGTAGATACATCTCCAAGGACTCCTGGGGATTAGCTGTTCCAGCTAGCCCAGAAATGCCTGAATTGTTGATGCAGCAGACATTTGCCTGGGAAAGCAAAACTCACCCCGGAGCCCCCCATGTACAAATTATAGTCACCATTTAAACCATCATCACAGTATTTGAGGTTAGTAAAACATATTGCTTGGGCTATAAAACATTCTAAACTAGCATTCCAAATGTCTAGCCTCAAGCCAGCACTTAAATTAAAGTTTCAGACAGCTGGCACTAGAATCATAATAACAGTTTTACACAAAGGGATTGGCTAAACATGATTATTGATTTGATAATTTATTGTCAACAGGCATTATTGTGCCCTGATCCCAACGCTTGGCTTTCTTTCTTCTCTGTTGTCAACAGGTGATGACAAGGTCTGGATCGGGTTATAGAGAAGGTACAGTCAATGCCCTGGTCCTAGGTAGATTTCTCTCTTCTCTCTCTCTCTCTCTCTCTCTCTCTCTCTGTCTCACACACACACACACACACACACACACACGCATATATACACAGAAAGCGCATTAATTTCTATAATTCCATTATTTTTTACTATCTCCTTCCTATAAATTGCTTTGTCTATAAAGGGGAAGAATCTATTCTTAACACTCTTATTACAAAAGAAAATAAAGATTGACTTGTTAAATACAATCTATATTCCCTCAGAATATCTACCAAATACCTAATTTCTCCTACCTCCCTTTGTGAAATAGATAAAAACAGAAAAATGCCACAGTATTTCTTTTGTACTGGAAGCATGTCCTACCCAACACTAGTAGCCTTGTGTCTCTTTAGGCATTTGGGTACTTTTTTCACCCAAAAGACAGACGATGCTGACGATAGCTATTTGCCCTTTAGCCAATTCTAAAACACAATATTTTTAAGCCTTATTAACATATTTTCAAGTATAACAGATTCTCTGTTCACTCCAACTTGGAACACTTTGAAAGATTTTATTTCCATCACGGGGGAAATCCGCATGATTGACACTGTTGTTCTATTTTACTCAGACCGGACCCATTCAAGATTTTCTAACAGAATTAGAAACCTAAAATTATATTTTCGTTATTAAAATTGAGTCCAACAAATTGTACTGGCAAATTTTGCTCTCAGTATTTGTGAGCCGTTGGAAACCGTGTAGGAACATCTTTTGCCATTTTAATGAGAAAGTAGACACTGCTTGTCTTTGAGGGATGAGATGACTGTATAAACGCAACAGGTTTTTCTGGTTTGTGTCTTTCTGTAGACAAAACATACACACACACAAATTTGAAAAGTCAGAAACAGTATTCTTGGATCTGTCAAGAGGGAAATAAAAGGACACATTGGAGTACCTTTATGTTTTGTTTTTTGTTTTTTTTTTTTCTGAACATGACTTTTCCATTGACTTTAATTAAGGTTTCATTAAACCCTCAGTTTGGAAAGCTTTTAATTGAGAGAGAATTTGCTTACTGGGCATATTTTTTCAGAGAACAGCTATAATAAATGGGTCTTCCTACTTTATAGTAAAATTCAACTTTGTTCTACCTTAGCAGACCCACTCTTAAGAAATAAACCATGCCACAATAATGATTTTTATCTCACAATCAAGTGGCACAAAGTTGGCTCCACTAGACTTTATAAGTATATTGCCTGCTGACAAATTAATCCAATTAGCAAAGGTGAAGGTTTATAATTGGGGTTAACTAGAATTTAACTGGTCACTGATAATCAAACCCTCCCTCACCTCCTCTAGAGCATAGTTCCCTAAGTGATTTGAGTAGCTGTATCTCCTCCCCTGACCAAACCAAAAATCTGACTTCAAAAATCCCTTTTCAGGAAAAAATCTGATAGAACCATTTTTCCAAAGCCATGACAACAATGGAACTCAGTGGCATGGTATTTTCCTGCTGTTTGGGGGAGTGAATCTGTGCCCCACCCCCTTCTCGCTCCCCTACTACTGAGAGTATTTTTATATAGTTCAAGTCCCCGTTGGTCTGCAGTTTGCAGTGCGGTTTAAAAAGTAATACATCTTTTCTTAGATGTACCCCAGTTTCTGCTTTTTAATAGACATGATAATGAGCTTCTGGGTCTTCATTTCCCAGTGTGCAGAGAGCTCGAATAAATCTTCGATTGTTCACAACCCAGGAGAAGGTTCCGGAGCACTGGGATCCATGGAGCTATCTCTAAACAACTATTGTTTTAAGTCTTTTTTTTTTTTTTTTTTTATGTTGGACTTTCCCGGTGCCACTGATTTCTTTTTCCAATATATACAGTAGCATCTGCTTATAATGAGCTAAGACAGAGTGAAATTCCTTTTGCAGTGAATCAGAATGAATGAAAGTTCCCAACTGTTTTGGAGTGGCATAATACACCAGTTATAATATTGGCTGTAGAAAAGGTTTCCTGGTAGGTAAAAAGAAAGCTTTATTCTAGATTTTCACAAAAACACATCTGCTTGGGCAGTCTGGGTTTTGCTTCCTAGATTTCAAAATTTTGGAACATGTTTCACTTTTGTGTAGACAAAGGGAAATGTGAAAATACGTTTGACCAACTTGAGGATTATTTATTGTTTTTGAAGACTAACTTACGTAGATCTATCTAGCAAAATAGAATTTCTTATTAACAAAATGCTTTCACTCTCCCAAAAAAAAGTAAATTCAAAGGCTTATCTAAAAACTTAGAAATATATAGTTATCTATTTTTTTTACTTTTTAAGAAATAAAATATCCTTTGAGCAATCTCTGTTTTCAGTTTTATTGACAACTTCGAAAATAGAAATCCTGATACCGCAAAAGCTTAGTGTTGCCAGGTTTTTCATAAATTTAAAGGAAGAAATACACTTCCTCTCTCCCTTTTTTTATTTGCAGGGGGAGACAATGGCATGAGGTATATATTTTGATATGACCTCAGGTTATGCTTAAAAGAACTATTATTACATTGACTAGAAATTTTGTTTATTATAGCTGAGGTGATTGATGATGCCTCCACTAATTCTAAAATAATCCATTGGAAATTATCTTCATATTACTACCGATATAACTCCATCTATTTCCCTAGCCAGCTGGATCTGGTGGGAGGTTCAGATATATTTTAGTTTTTTTTTTTTTTATTCGCGTCCTTATGAAAAAAGAAGAAGATGGTGGCTCAAGCCCATCCCCAAAGCTTTAACCAATTGACTATGATTGAATACTTTTTCTTATTACTGCTCACTGGGATCTTCTTATGAAATGCACATTTCATTTTTATCCAGGACCTGGGGATATGGGGCGACAGAGGAATATTACTTGAAATTTGGCACACCACAGTCTGTAGAAAACTGCACACCAAGATTGTGGAAGAGTTATAATTTTAATTCTTTTTACAATGACAAGGTTATTTCAAAGTTAAATTATCATTATCTGTTAAACCAAATAGCACTGTGGCAGTCTTAGTAGGACAAGGTGGCTTATTCTAATTGGTAGGATCTGTAGATTCCTATGCTGAATTTTAGATCTAAGCATTTCCAAATTAATGGGGTGATTGAAGAGGAGGGATGTATTTGCAATCTGTTTGGGCTGAAATGGGTACTTGGTGCCACATATCTTAATGCAGCAAGCCATTATTATGATTATTACTGCCTCCGTGATAGCCAGGTAGAAGCACCTGCTCTTTCTCTGGCTTCTCTGGTTAAACCCTAACAATCAATTAATTCCTGAAAAACAGTAATGACCAGAAAAGATGTGAGCCTTTATAATATCAAAGGAGGATGTGTTTGGTGTTGGTCAGTGCAAAGCCTGTGTTTTCAGAGTCCCAAAGATATAAGAGCATGTATGTTTAGCTGAAATAAAAGCCGAATTTCAGTTCTGTAATGTCCTGCTACTCAACAGAATCAGCTGCGACTCTGTTTTTTGGTATGAGCTTTAACTGTGATAGTCTTGTGATAGAACTGTGATAGGTTTGACTCTATGACTCATATGAAGATTCTGGGCTTGTAATTTTGTTAACAATATTTTCCTGGTTTTGCATAACAGGGAAAAATAAAACAGAGGAATGTGTTTTACCACAGATGATAAAATAGGGATATATATATATATTGCATTGAGTATACATATATTCAGGATTGAAAAAAAAAGCCCAAGAATTCAGAACCATGCCAGAATCAAAACTACAAGTTTATTTTGTGTACATTATTTGCCAATTTATTTCTAATGTGTAACATGTCCTTCCCCTAAAGGTAATTAGTGATGAAATAGACCAAACAACTTGGACAGCTTTAAAAGTGGAAAAATAAGAATTTTGTTCATGTTCCCCACAATAGCAGCAAAGATTTCTCACAATCATTTTGTATTGCCAGATCAAAAAATACATACATACATACATACATACATACATACATACATACATTTAAATAAAACCAAATTAAATTAGATCTCTCTAATGTCACCAACGAGGATTGGGATAGTCTTCTTTTCTTTAATGCATCTATAAGGAAGGACCTGATATTTACATTAGTGGCTGACATTTAAAAATTGGGGGTTCAAATAAGAATAGTGATTTTTAAGTTTTTCTTGAAAATTCAGGTCTGGCAACACTGGACCTTCATTTCTACCTGTAAACATTAAGGTGTGGTTTGAGCTTCAGTCCAGGTACACCAACCATGCACTCTCCTCTCACTTTCTGCAAT
Organism: Vulpes vulpes; assembly: GCF_048418805.1. NCBI lineage: Eukaryota > Metazoa > Chordata > Mammalia > Carnivora > Canidae > Vulpes > Vulpes vulpes. Next base: position 92,530,496 of record NC_132793.1, on the reverse strand, counting down.
CCCCACTTGGCCTAGGGATATGAGTCACCACAGTGATCATCAGGACCTTCCCATTGACCTGTGGCTTGACATGGGAACAGCCACACCCTCTGACTCCTCACACCTCTCTGTTCTTTGTCAGGTACCATATTATCTGGCCATGTTAACCAGTTTACCATCTTCTATCCTTCATTTACTGGTTTCTATACCGATAGTTTTCCCCTACTCAGAAAAACTCACCTTGCTCCAATCCAATCTTCTCCTTTGTCTGAAACAAAACCTCCCTTTCCTGAAACACTCTCAACTGTGCCCTGGCCCCAATTCTACTCCATCTCCTCTCCACACTTTGGTACATGACCCACTCAACAAATGCCTATGGTATCGAAGAAAAATTAATATTTGCTGAAACAAATGTATCTTCAATGATATGATTCTCCACATCAATTTCTTACAATGACACAACAGAAGACATGCTACAGGTACTCATAATTTCCCTGTGAACTAGGCTTCGGTCCCTGCCATTGGATATCAATAATAATTTGTTTTATGTTCCCCGATAAATATTTCTACATTTCAACTTTACTTCTATACTCAGTCTCCTCAAATAAGAGAAAATTCTTGAAGTCAAGGACAAAACCTTCCTGTTCTCGGTACCCTTTAAGAACAAGGGATATGATTTTATGACACAAATGTCTCTCTTGCATCAGAATTCACATAACATTTTGTATCACTTGCAATGCACTATCACATTTTATTTCATATTAAATAGTAATACACCCTTTAAGGGCAGAGGTTGTACCTTATTCAACTTTGTGTTCTCTTTAAAGATAATCACCCTTTTATGTGTCTGATATAATGAAAGTGAAGCAATCATCAATAGACATGACAACATCAATTCCCAGTATCTGAGATGAACATTTAAAGTCACCAAAAATTCAGCTCAGATTCTCACTTACAGCTAGAAATTTTTGCTGGTTCTCCAGGACAGAGAATCATAGGAAGGAGGAGCCCTCAGGCAGTAAGCAAATGTACTTTCAGCTTACTCACAGGACAATGCTCCTATTTCCTTCAAGATCACACTTACCTCTACATCCCTTTATTGCTGGAAATATTGAATTGTAATTTGAAGGAAATTAAATGTAGACTAGGTGCTTTCCACCAATACTCCTTCCTTTGATTTAAGGCTTTTAATTTTCCTGATCAGATAGACGCACATGCAAAAGAATTATTTTTCAATAGCACTAGAGTGACAATCAGTTTATCACTATACCTAGCCTAGAATAGTCCCTTCAAGGGAGGGGTTACAAGATGGATAAGTTTTGATCTATAAGTTGGGAATGAAAACAACAAGAAAAATTCTGGAATGGAGAATCTTGGTTGGGTATCAGTGTTGAAGACCAGATAGATACAGAGAGGTAATGTCTATTTTTGGAAAGGGGGCTATCATATGATCTTGAAAATAAGCTCATGTGATGGTTTTCAAAAATTGCTTTAAGGGTAATTGATTCAGAGTGCATTGGGGCAACTCAAATATTTCCTGCAATTTTTTTTTATTTCTTCCAAAATAAAAAGAAGGTGATCATAACATCATGTGTCAATTTTTTTCTACTTGTATGGTTCATGTATGACTTCAAAATAGGAATATGAATTAATAGAACCTCATAACTCACATGTGCAAAATTCTTGGGGGAAATGGCAAGTCTTCAAGGATGAGTAAATTATTCCTCCGTAAGGGAAATGAGAGAAACAGAGGAAGAGCAATTGGGAGGGGGAAGGGAAGGCAGGGGAAGACAAGTTTAAAATATTGCCTTTAGCTTTCCTTGTTTCTAATTGTTATGCCAAATTCCACCCATTCCAAAAGATACCTTTTTCTCTGTCTCTTTTTTACTATGCCATTCTGTTTCTTGGTCTTTCTATACCAATAAATGCATATACACACACAGACACACACATATACACAGAGTTTAGTTTCCTTATTCTGTTTATTTCCAACAGCAGAAACATGAAGCAGTGACAAGATGACCAGAGCTACCAGACTTCAAACTCTTGTATGATATAGCTTCAAAAATCACAGGGACCCAGTGGTTTACTGGAAGATACTGGTGTCTATATCTGTGTCCCTAGGATCTGCATTAAGGAAGAATTTCACATTTTGCATTTCTGAACAGGCTCCATGAAAATGTTGAAGGAAATTAAAAAAAAATAAAGCAATCCCCCAAAAGACTGCCACTTATAATTTTGGAGACCTTGAACAAGTTTTTTTGACATTATTTTCTCCACGTTATTAACAAAGAAAAACAAGACTGCCTTGTGAGATTATTACAGAGGTTGATAAAATGTGAGTCACCAAATAAGGTGGCAGGCACATAGTGGAGACTCAATAAATAGCGGTTTCTTACCACTTTCCCAGCATGCCTTGACTTGGCTATACATGCGTTCAGTGAATCTTTTGCAGAAATGTTAGTAAAATTTGCATCTTTAGCCAAGTCAGTGGACATCTTCACTTTTGTTACAACTGCAGACTTGCAGAAGCACAACCAGGAGAATGCACAGATTGCCACAAGCTACCTTCTTGGAGAGGATGTCTGAGCAACAGAATGAGCAGATTCCATGAATGGGCAACTATGTCGTTCAGAAGAAAAAAGACCAAAGTGGTCTCCAGAATTCTATCCTGGACAGCTTTACCTTACAGTATTGATATTTCGTGGATTCTTCCACCTAGATTACCATAAGATCATAGAAGAAATGAACAAGCCACATAAGTTTTCTTTTCCAAATATATTTCAATGTCCCTGTCAATATTCACTTGGGATACACCACTGATTCTGAGATCGTCAAAGGACATTTGGTCTAGATTAATAGCCTAAATTAATTAATTAGCTTCCTTGTCTCATTGCCTTCCTTTCTCTTCCTCTTTCTTTCCTCCCCCCCTCCCAATTGCTTTCCCTCTGTGTTTTCTCTTTCCCTTCTGGAGGAATAATTTACTCATCCTTGAAGATTTACCATTCCCTTAAGAATTTGGCATATATGAGCTGTGAGGTTCTACTAATTTACATTCCTATTTTGAAGTCGTATATGAAACATACAGCTAGAAAAAAATTGATATGGGATTTTACAATTATGTTCCTTTTATTCTGGGGAAAATGCAAAAAAAATTATGGGGAGCACTTGAGATAACGATGCAAAACCCCAGTGTGCTCTGAACCAATTAGCCTTGGTGTGATTTTTTTGGGGGGAGTGATCACATGAGGTAGGTCAAAGAATTTACTGTCACAGGGTGAGAGAAGAATCACCACACACTGAGATGGGAGGTGAATGGAGTCAGTGAGTCCACATTTACAATATTTTCAAGATGGCCATTTTGAGTTTTCCCCAGATTCAGTTCTACTGCAGGAAGACCCAGACAGGAAGGGATTGACCAGATGTATCCACCAATTAATTACAGAAACTAGGGGTCCTCTGAAGTTCCAGAGACGCCTTAGCTTTATATTTCAAGTAACCCCTCCTTGATATGTAAAGATCTTCCTTGTCCAGCTTTAAGTTTTAATTGGAAATGATTCTACCAGTTATAGAATATCAAAGTGAAAGATAAGAGAATGAGGAGAGAAAGGCGATTTAATCAAACTGAGATTGAAAAATATGGTTAGAAACCTTTCTTTCCTCCTTTTTGCCTGCATCCTTTCTCTGCCAACATGTCTCCTTCTACCCCTGATGGGGTCTGCAGAGTAGAAGACAGTCACCATGAGAGCAGCTACACACAGGGGTTTGGCCAGTTAATCACTCACTATCTCTGCGGCTGATCGTTGTTTACACCGGGAAGGGGCCCCAAGATTCTTGATCTCCCATACTTGGTAGGGCTGCAAGTGAGGGCCCTCTCTCTCTCTTCAGCAAGCTGCCACAGCCTCGATTTAATTAACTGCCTCTCCCTGCCCTGGCGTGACTTGCCTGGCCGGGAAGGTGTTTCCCAAGGAAATCAGGATGGGGGGTAGAGCGGGAAAGAAGGAAAAAAAAAAAAAAGGTGAGTTCAGGAGGGCAATGAGGCGGGGGTTAACAACACTGCTTCAGATCAAGGGCTGGAGTGCTGAGATGCTGCCAGACTTGAAAACTTTAATTTACCGTCCCTGTTAGCCCCCTTTGAGGTTTATAGTGGTATTTATACACACGGCATCAATCACATGAAACAAGGAGGGGATTTATAGTTTGTTTTAAAGACTGCAAATGCAATGTAATGCAAATAGCTTGCCTCATGGGCATTTACGTTTAATGGGAAAATTACAGATGCAAAAGATTGGGAGAACAAATTTTAAATTGACTTTATTACATCTAGTGCTTTTCAGAGAATACTATTAAAAAAAAAGAGAAAGATATGGTAATGGAGTTCTACAGTGTAGCCTGACAACTTAAATTCCACTTAACTGACTCCCTTTCTTTTTTTTCCTTTTCTTTCTTCTGTTTTTCGTTATTGTTGTTTCCTGCATCTTCCTGCTTACGTTATCCTTCCAATTTTAGATTAGAAATTTGATTTCTCTTTATTTTGCTTCATACTGCCTTTACCTAGGCCCAGCCAGCTGACATCCATGTGAAATGTATTCATAACATCGTATCGTGGTTGCATACACGCTTTTAGCTCATGCAGTAAAATGACTACTTTGTATATTAACATGTGAATGCCTTTATTTTTAAAAAGATTTTATTTATTTATTCATGAGAGACACACAGAGAGAGGCAGAGACATAGGCAGAGGGAGAAGCAGGCTCCCCGCAGGGACCCTGATGCAGGACTTGATCCCAGGACCCTGGGATCATGACCTGAGCCAAAGGCAGACACTCAACCACTGAGCCATCCAGGCATCTCATGAATGCCTTTAATCAAAGACTTAAAGTTTCAGAATAAATCAGTTCTCTTGTCTTCATTTCCTTAAAACATACAGTGTGTGTGTGTGTGTGTGTGTGTGTGTGTACATCCCAAGACATAAATGGTTCATTGACTTTGAACATTTTTGGTAAAGATATTTTCCTGAGCTGTGAACACCAAAGGTTATCTGTTAGCTGTTGAATAGTTTGCATGGGACGAACTGGTGGTCTCGGTTTGTCCTCTGGCCAGTGCCTGGTACCCCCTGCACAAAGCTGATATCTAAATTGGTACCATCTGATCAAAAGAAAGACAAGGGCTAAACAGGCAAGAGAGGAAGCTTTGCTGGTACTATTGGCTGCAAAGTCTCCATCAGCACATGGACAAAAGCAGTTTTCATATCAGTGAAGAACATTTCCAGGGACAATCTGGCTAGCATCAATAAGAATTTGCATCTATACTATCTTCTAAAGGACTCCAGGGTGGCTTACAAAGGTGCCTATGATTGTAAATATAAGAATTTTAGGATTATATTCTATTTTTATTAATGTTATAATTTTATCTCATAAACCCTTGTGTATATATGTATATATAATATATACTGTTCATATATATTCTAGTCTTCATATAAACTTTCAGTAAAAATTAAGGCACAGATGATGTAGAATTGTCCTGTCTTCATAACTATTGGTCTGTATTCTAAACAATGACCAACTAAAGTTTGAAAGAAATACACCTTTTCAAGAAATTCACAGTTACCTAAGAGTAAGAAAGAGGTCCCTGTAATGCCATGTCCTTATTTGACTTCCAAACACTTCTGTAATAAGATTAATATATTAAGGTTGGGTTTCATTGTGCATAACAGTAAAATTCCAAATAACAGTGGTGAATATAAGAAATTGCTCTCTCGTTTTAGGCAAATCAGAACAGCTATGGTGGCCTTTCTCCACAAAGTTCAGAGGAATTCACTGTTCCTATCATTCTCCTTTTGCATACATGACTTCTATTCTAGAAGTCACCCACTTTCCAAGATGGTGGCTCCAATTTTATCCATGATGTCTTCATTTTAACCAGAAAGCCCCCAGTCCCTGCTTTAAATACATTCCTTGGAAGTTGTATAGATCACTTCTACTTTCATCTCATTGGCCAGAAGTTTGTCACATGACCACACTTGCTTCATGGGAAGCTGAAAACATAATCTTATTTTTCTTGACAGCTGTAAGCCTGGTTAATATCTATGAGTTCTGTGCTAAAGTATAAAGTGGTGGATAAATACTAAAGAAAATAGCAATATATAACAATAGTATATACTACAGTCAACAAGATTATTTTTACCCGTAGTTTATTGTTACTAATCCTTACACTCAAAAGGGTCAGATAATAATCTGTGCCTATTGATAAAAGAACCAGAAGGACCAATTTAGCTGTGACTATTAGATGATCAACTACATAGACTTGCCTCCATTCATGAGACTATTAGTTTCATTTTTGGCATTAGTGATATGCTACTGTTTGATTTTTAAAAATTTGACAAGCATCGGCATGTCTACCAGATTTGCATTATTAGCTACTTGGTAGTTTATACCTGGGTGCCGTTGTTTGTGTGAAAGCAAAACAACATGCCTGCATTTTTCTTGATTCAGAAAATAATGGGAGACAATATATTTGGCCTTCTATTTCAAAATCAAAGTTGTCTGAATAGCTTCTGGTCTTCTATTCCCTTCTGCAGAGTCAACTGGTATTTTTGAAGATCCCAGCATTTGCTAGACATTGTGTTTAATGTACTTGTTTCACTTAATCCCAGATTGGGAGTTAAGTAGTGGGAGGAAGGTAGGATTCTCTGCCTCTCTATTCACAGATGAAACTCTGAGGTTTAGAGCAGTTAACAATATGCTTATTACTATCAGGACCAATGTCATTGGATCCAAAGACCCTGCCGACTGAGAGCAAATGGGGATACCTGAAAAATACATTTGAACAGAAATCAAAGTAAAAAGCCATGAAATTTATATTAACAACCGGAATGTAACTACCTTTAAATGATGAAGCAGCCTTTCAAATGCAAAGGCAAGTGACCAATTAAGGCTTAAACCTTTGATCTGTGAATTTGCTAGTAGCCTTGAATTATTAAATTAAAAGCTAACAGACACAAATAACTTCATTAAGTTGATCTCTCAATAGATACCAATAGATCTATTAAGGATAAATTATGAGAAAGTAAAATGCCTTCCCACAAAAGTGCTTCCTGTTTTTGTTTCATTTTGTTTTCCTTAATAAAATCAAAGGAACTTTTTCAAAAAAAAAAAAAATTATAGGGAAAGGCGTTGCAGTTCTTTACCCTTCAAATTTATTTTTTCTGTAGGAGGGGCCAGAATTTTATCTAGATGGATCCCAAAGTATCTATAATTTAGGATTAGAAGGAAGGGACTTGGGAAAAAATACAAAAATATATTAGTTTTGCAAATTTTGCAAAAGCTTATGACCACATGAACATTGTTCGAGCCTCTCCCAAGTCTTGGATGAGGGCCCTGGATCATTCATTAGCTTGTAAATGTGCCACTCATCCTGTCTCCAGATAAAGAGGCCATGACCACTAGAGCATCACAACAGCATCATTACCTTTGTCCCCCACCAATACCTAGTTTTGTAATGAAACAAAACTGATTCAGTAGAGTCAGATTTCATTTTCTCTATTTTGGAAAATACCCCTAAATGTCAAAACCTTTCAAGAGAAACAAGAACAAAGTAGTGTGGAGGGATGATGTTCAAGCATAAATTGACAACAAGTGAGGGGCCAGGAGAGAAATTCACTCTATTATTCTAATTTTTTCAATAAGCTTATATTATTTGTTCAAACTTTAATTATAGGGGAAGTATTCATCATAAGAGAACTGAGTTATAATGCATTTTTTGTTGTTGTTGACTAAATATCTATCTAGTTGCATACTTTTTCCCCCAATGTAAGTAGCTGTGGGAATAGTGTGGCCTAATAGGACTTCTTTCTAAATAGCCAGCACTCTGAAAATATTGGCGGGGTAGAGAGTGAGAAACTGTGAGTTGGTATTTACCCTCAACCCTAATCTTTCTACCCTCTATCAGAATCACCTTGGCCTTTTGGAAAATTTGTTCATAAAGTCAACTGCCACCAAGCTAAGGCCGTTCTGATCTCTTAGTAATGAGTTCTTAAAGTAGGGACCCCAGACAATTGCTAGCATCTCCCAAGAAGTTGTTAGGAATGCAAGTTCTCAGGCCTATCCCTTTACCCACTGAATCAAAAATGTTGGTAGTAAACACCAGATCAATGGGAATCGAACACACTCAAGTTCAAGAACCACCTCCTAAGAGAAAATCTCCTAGGGTAAAAGCAGGCTTTTAAAATGTCTAGTTTGCCCCTCTTCTCTGGCAAGGTCTCTAATTCCTATATTGTTTTCTATGATTAAGTTCTCCATAAAAATAGTAGAGGAGTTCTTCATGGAAAATCTGGAAGAACTACAGATTTACAAAAAGCAAGTCTGGGCATGTTTTGTTTCCTTTGCTTTTAAATTTTTTTTTTTTTTATTTTAAGTGTGAAAAGGGAAATGAAATTAATTCCCACATGCCAAAACTCATTACAAGAGAAGCCTGGGAAGGATATACAGAAAGTCGTTTAACCGATGACAGAAAGTAGGCCCATGGTACCCAGATGTTGGGGTTTCAGGAGAAATGACATTCTAAAAGAAGTGTCAAGGCATTTTTTTGCTTTCCTTTTTTAGAACATTTTTGAAAGCCCATCTAACAGTATCATCATTTTCTTTCTAAAATCATTTAATCCTTAAAAAAAAAAGATATACATCCAGTAAAATACGATAGTCCTGCCCCAGGAAATATATTTGGCAAGCTTTCACCAACATTTTGACCACAGATTGTAAAACTTTACTTAGGGGTGGTGCAGGTTCCTGGCTTTAAAAGAGGCCTTTGACAATTCCAAGAAATATGTCCCAAGACTTTGACACATAGCTACATTTGCTAACATTTCTTGTTGGAGCACCCAAAGCCATTCATTCAACAAATATGTGAGTGCCCTTCATGAGCCAGACAATGGTCTCCATCCCGAAATGGTAACAGGGCTCTGGCAGCCAAGGCAACCCTGCCCTCAGGGGCCTTATATTCTGGTGGAGGAAACAGACAATTAAACCAGTGCATATGTACTTTGAGATGATGGTAAATGTGTGAGAAAGAATAAGGCAGAGATGGAGAGAGAACTTTACGGATTGAAATGTGTCCCTCCAAAACTCCTATGTTAAAGTCCTAACCCCTGGTAGCTCGGAACATGACTGACTGTATTTGGAGGTAGGGTCATTGAAGTTAAAATGAGTTCATCAGGGCAGCCCCTAATACAATATGACTTGTGTCATTAGAAGAAGAGGAAATCAGGACACAGACTCACAGGGGAAAGACAAAGGGAAAACAGAGAAGATGGCCACTTGCAAGCCAAGGGGAGAGAACTCAGCAAAGAATAACCTCTTGGACTTCTAAGCTTCCAGAACTATTTCTGTTAAGTCACCCCAGTCTGGGGTACAATATTATAGCAGCCCTAGCAAACTGGATAAAGATGGCAAGAGATGGTCTCTGACAGGAGCATTTGTGCAGACACTTAACGTTTGTTGTGGGAGGGAAGCATGCATTCATTTGGGTGTTGTGTACTGCAAGGCAAAGGAGTAGCACGGGATTATTAGTTACATAGCCTTAAACCACAGTCTGGCTGTTTTTCTCTTATTCCTACAATGTCTTTATCTGCTGGTTTGTCGACTAGACAACTCAACTGCATAAATGACTTGATCCCATACCTATTCTTAGTAGGACTGGATTGAAATTTGTTCCTCAGTAAAAATTCTAATTTTGGCATGCCACTCACTGTCCTGATCTGTTCAGAGATCACTGTAATCTTAAAAGTTGCATTCAACTCTGCCAAGATGTACTTTGCTACACATAACAGAGTGCGTGCATTTTGTGGAATCTACTTCATTTGGTAGCAAACGGACTACATTTATTTAAATTTTGTATAGGAAAGCCATATGTAATTGTAAGTTATAAGGCAATTATTTTACTATCTCAATATTTTTAATTTCATAAATACTTGATAAAAATTCTGATACCTCACGGTTAGGTTAGTAATCTGATGCCAGTTTATTCTGGTTTCTTTTTAAGTTTATAATTTATATTAATAACTATACCCTTTAGTGGTACTTTGGGTTCTTTAACAAACTGCTATTATGTGTGCTTCTTGCAATTTGGCATCAGAAGTTGTCAGTCTGCATTGCAGCACTATTTTGAAACTAATTCAAAGAGGCATTATTCCGCGCTTCTTCAGCACAGGCTGAAGGCCTGCTCTCATCTGGGAACTGCCCAGCAAGAGCTGCAGGCCAAATCTGGCTTGAATTTATCCAAAGAGTGGCCTTAGTGTTCACATTTCAGCACTGAATGGGCTATTGAATTCCACCACCACCCCCAACCTCTTTCCCTCTTGAAAGTTGACTGTCTCTCATAAAAGAATTTGTAGATTTTTCATTAACTTGTTAAAATCTTTGTAACAAATTACAATTAGGTGTTTTCTCTTAGGCATTTAGTGATAGAGCATTGAGCGAGGATAAGGATATAAGTGACTGGTATATACTAGAAGCAACAATAAAATAAACAGTTTCTGTATGATTTGGGGATGGCCAGTCTAACTTTAAAGACATAAATATAGCCCAACTTATTCATTCACAAGTTGACCCAATTTTAAGTCCAATGTAGGGTAGACCAGAATGCTTTTGATATTGCTCAAATGTACCAGGATTTGTTTCTTCTGCAAAATTTCTTTGAGACGTTTCAATCCACATGGGCTTCTCCTTATCAATATGGCCATTGAAATCGCAGTCGTCGCTGAGTATTTAGCTATTCAAATGTTCTCTGATTGTTTCCTGCACATGCATTCTACCTTGCCTGGTTGGCAGAGAGATGTTTGAAGTCAGGGAAATATGTGTTAGGCACCTTCTGGACCATCCTGACTTCTAAGACGTTGCTGGTCAGTAGTAAAAGCAGCTAGAAACTCTTGGTTGCTAAATAATGAATCATTTTCTTCACCAACAGCCTTCGCGAACATTTGTCACTGTTGTTTTCTGCTTTGATTTCAGTTTCCTCCACTATTATGTCCCAATCTCCCATGGAGATTGATATATATACTTTTCTTTTTTTTTAAGTAATTTATAAAAACTCTGAGGAAAGATTCTCATGACAACTTTAGAAAAATGAGGTGGTAATAGAAGATGAGCTCGGTAAGGACAGGAGTGCACTCATTTTCAGGTGTCCAGGGCTGACCACAGGGCCTGGAAGATAGTAGAAGTGTAAACATATTTGATGAATAAATGCAGATATGTATAGAAGATTTTGATACAATTTTAAACCACGATGACTTCACCTATTTCCTCTCTCTGTGAAATAATACCAGATACTTCTTTCTAGAATGAATTGCCTCATTTGGTTATATTTAAAACAAAGTATTTTGTTTGAAATTCTTTGTGCTAAAAGAGTGAATCCTCCTAAAGGCATAATAGGAAGGAGGCAGAAAGCAAGAGAACTGACAAAACCAATAGATAAGAAAAAATACCAAGGATTTTTAGGATTGGGAGCAGCATGTCGAGGATGAAGATGTAAAAGAGCCTGCAGAAGGAGGACAATTCAAGCAATGCAGCAGCAAGGGGACATCCCATAGGGAACAAGGCCAGGGCTAGGGCAGAGCAGGATGGCAGAAGGAACTTCAGTGACAAATTCATCTAATAATTTCAGTTGTTATCTGTATGATGCTGTGAAGTGATTTCTCACATCACCCTGATCACCCCCAAACCCTCAGTAAAGTCTGTGCATTCCTGAAAGCCTTCTGTTAACACTGCTTGTGAAAAAAAAGCAGTGAAAAGAGACTGGGGTCTTATGTGTGGAGGAGTAGCCACAGTGGCTGAGATCTGGTGTTCTGTGGGTGTTGAATCAAAAGAAACTAACCTCCTGGGAATACATAGACATTGCACGAAAAGTCAATGTATACACATGTCATGTATAATTTTAGGAAAGGGTGTTGGGGTTCTTTTTGCCAAAGTCTCAAACTAGAGGATCACCAGAGTTGATATTCAGGCTACAAATGAATTGATGTTTTATTGTATACTAGTAAGTATATTTGCCAAATAACGAATGTTTTAAGGCATACTCTTTCTGATGATAATAGTTAAGTTAGAGGTACAAAATTTATAAATCATTAGCAAAAAGGGAAAAAATTTGGAGATGCCTGAGTGGCTCTGTGGTTGAGCATCTATCTGCCTTTGGCTTGAGTTGTGATTCCGGGGTCCGGGGATTGAGTCCTGCATCAGGTCTCCACAGGGAGCCTGCTTCTCCCTCTGCCTATGTCTCTGCCTCTCTCTCTCTGTTTCTCTCATAAATAAATAAGTAAGATCTAAAAAAAAAAAAAAAGGAACAATTTTAAATACCCATAATCCCTCCCCCTAGATACAATGACCAAATTTGTATTTTGTTAACTATTTTTCAAGGCATTTTGCTCAAATTCTTGAATTTTGGCTAGCCTTGTGACTTAGATACCATGAAAATAACATAGTTGTAGCTCCAAAATTAGTCTTAAGGAAGCTTTGCACACTTCCATTCTTTCTCTTAAAACTTTTATTTGCCAAGAAAACAAGCTCAATACTTGTTCCCATATCGAGGAGATGCCAATTGTCGTAAACAAGACCATCCTAAATGAGACTGCAATTAATCAATTCACATACATGTGAGAGAGCCTGGCAAAAGTAGCACAGCAACATCCCCAAACTACAGCTGAAAACATACACATGAGTAATCCCAGCCTCATCTAGAAGAATCACCTGGCTGACCTGCAGACCCACAAAAAATACAAAATAAATGTTTATTATTTCAAGCCAATACATTTTTAAAGATCTTTGTTATACATCAATAGCTAACTGACACATCATATTGAGGAGAGAACAAGGCAAGTTTCTTAAGACTAAATTACTTGCTCAAGTAACATACCACACAAAAACAGATCCAGAGCTTCAATCCATGTCTTCTATGTCCCAACACAGTGAGTGATTTTTTCCCCGATACATATCTTTCTAAAACAGTTTTCATATATTCCTGTTTTCTTAACCTTGAGATACTGTATATATTTAAATCTTCCTCTGTATTTATTGAGAGCTTCAGTATGGGATATGATATTTCCTATATGCTAAATACATAAACTGCTTCTCTCTCCAACTTCTATAGTTCATTTTCAGATAAGCTCAGATAGTCTGTTAGATACTAGATATTCTCTGAAGAGTTCCATGTTAATCTCAATTCAGAATTTATAACATAATGTTTATTACCTGCTTCAACTTATGTCCCTTTACACACACACACACACACACACACACACACACACACATACATCACTGCTCCTTGACTTCTGTATCTTGTTCAGTGGCAGTTCCAGCCTTGTGGCCATGCATATAAAAATCTTGAGGGCATCTGTAATTCACCCCTCTTTATCATAAACTATATATGTCATATAGCATAGCATGGATTTCTCTTTCTAGTGTCCCGTAGTCTGTCTTCCTACTTTCGGATCACTGCCACATCTCTAAAACATATTGTTTCTACCTGTACATAGATGCTTTCAAATTCCACCCCATAGTACTTCTAGTAGCTAGAAGGACTAGAAAGCTAAAAGCTATAACCTTCAGGCTCCTTTTCAGTTCTAGATGTGGATTCGTCCTGTCACTTAGATGCACTCATACAGGATTTGGAAGGTCGAAGGAAGACATTTGTCAGATCTTTGACTCCTTTTTGGTTGTTTCTATCTGTAAAGGAGACCACAGAAGCTGAAGTGTGATGGTAGCCGTGTCCTAGTTTCCATTGTCTCCATCTTCCTGAGTGTCAAGAGGCAGTTATAGCTGAAGCAGTGGCCTCAGAAATAGTAGCTTCCCTGCTGGTCCCATTCTTTGGTATTCTGGGAGCTGTTCTGAAAAGTCCACCTGAGTCCCATTCCTTAAGCACTTTCGGTGATCTTGTAAACACTTAACTTTTATTAAAATCCCATTTTCCTAATAATATCTGAAGTCATTTCTAAGAATTTGGAAAAACATAAATAAAACCCATTGTGGAATATGAAACTTTACCCCCCCCCCAAAATGGACAATAAGGATTTTATTCAAATGTCACTACATCATTTAGAGTTGCATTTCTCTGAACATAGTTGTACCAGTATCAACTATTACTGCAGAGTGAAATCCTTCAGCCCTAATGAATCATAATCTCCAGAGAGAACCTAGCTACATGCACGTCCATAAATGCTTCAGGGATTCTTATGCACCCTAAAATATGGGGATTGCTGCTTTACCCTAATTGTGCAAGTGGGGTGCCTGGGTGGTTCAGTCAGTTGGACATTCAACCCTTAGTTTCGGCTCACGTTATCATCTCATGGGCCGTGGGATGGAGCCCTGAATCGGGCTCTGCACTTAGCAGGGAGTCTGCTTGGGATTGTCTCTCTCTCTCTCTCTCTCTCTCTCTCTCTCTCTCCCCCTGCCCCTCTTCCCACTCACTCTCTCTGTCTCAAATAAATAAATACATTAAAAAAAATAATAATTGTTCAACTGTTAAACTTCAAAGAAAATCTTAGTAAGTGGAAACTGTGTGTGTCTTATCTTCAACTCACACAGTTAAGCTAGATATTAATAACAAAGATTGCATCATAACAAAATGAATGGAAAGCCTATGTATCCTACCCACTAGGGAATCTCAAATAGGAAAGAAAAATAAAATTACAAGCTTGTTAGACAATAATATGTATATGACTATTAAATAACATCAGGTTATAAATACAGTCTAAGATATTTAGAAGCAAATTTGTAGATGCAAACACTAATTAGGAAAAATATGAAGTTAAATCAAGAAGTTAGAAAGAGAACAACACAATGAAAACCAAAGAAAGTAGTAGAAAAAGACTAATAAGTCTAAGGTAATACACCAATAAACTAGAATAACAAAACTAAGTGGAACTGAAAAATAAATGCAAGAATTGGTATTTGAGGGGGATGTACTAACAATTGTCAAGTCTCGTTACAATAAGAAAAAGTAAGTACAAAAACTTAAATACAAAAGTTTCTTTAATGAAAACATTAAATAATACAGAAAATCTTGATACTTTGAAAATATAAAAAGATTAGAAACTTTTCTGGAGTATAAATCATCAAAATCAATTCAAGAAGGTTTGTATGTGTGTGCAACATGAACAGACAAAAGATAAAAGAAGAAACCACAAAAATTCCAGTGATTAACCTCCAAGTAAGATGTCTATATAATTTTATAGATGCATTTCTTTTTAATTTTTCCCATACAATATAATCTTTTTAAAGCATGTAAAAAGATGAAATGTTTTTCAATTCATTCTTAAAGGCAATAATTCCTAATACCTTGAAGAGTAACAAAGATAACACTAAAAGAAAACTCCAAGTTCATCTTAATTATTAAGAAAAAATATTACATAAAATCCCATTAAATCAAATGTATCACCACAGCCAAAGACAAAATCACAAATGGTTTAGTCTATGAATATAAGTCTATTGTTTAATATAGAACAACATACTCATATTCCTAAGGCCAATTGATCAAGGAAGGGAAACTATGTGATTACTGCAATAGGCTTTGAAAAATCACTTGGGAAATCAGTTTTTTTTAATGCAAGTTATTTTTATTATGTTTTGAAGTTTCATTCTATCTCCAGTTTTCTGTGCCAAATACATAGGCTCACATTTATAGTAGGTATATCACTACTGTTAATTTAAATCACTTTGAAAGTTTTCACCAATTCCACATTATTTTAGAAGGAAGCAATACAATTATTTAAAGATAATGTAAACAACCACTAGGAACCTGCCAAAAGTTCCATAAAATACCCTTACACTTAATAAAATAATTGTGTCAACAAAATAAATATGGAGAACTTACCATTGTTTACAAATATTCCATTGCCCTCTACTTCTGAGTGCTCAGCTTCCTAACCACCTTATAGGTAATCGTAGCCATTTGATGAGTGCCAACCAATGAAATGTGAGCAGTGATCTATGTCCATTTTAGGCCAAAAGTATTTTCTTGCCAATATTCATTCTGCAATACCTCCTTCCCTGGCTAAAGCAATTGTGAAAACATGTTTGTTTGTTTTCTAATATAAAGGTATCCCAAGATAAAGTCAATCTGGATCATTCAGTCAACACATGGAGGTAACTCCTTTGATGAATTGTCCAGCCCTGTAAGGGGCTTTGCCTGATGAAGAAATAAAATTAAAAGACAACCCAGCTTGAAAATGGACAGTGATTTGAATAAATACGTCATGAAAGCATCTGAGTCGAACGAAGATTTGAAGGTGGTTACTCAAAGATGATCTGTCCCAGATAATGTAATAAATATCAAAGATGAGCAACTTTCCTGCAAAGTAGCTGGGCTGGAAATACAGTTAGACAATACTGTGGGAAAATCTTTGTTCCGTTATAATAAATATTAAAGTACTTAAGCATTAACAAAAATATTATGTGACTATGTTAAGAACCTAAAACATTGTTTAAAATATGAGTTAAATAAATGGGAAGTCATACTGGACTTCCAGTCATAGGACTGGAAGAGAGGAAAATATAAATTTGTTTTGCTTCTTTGAAGTTCATTTAATTATTTACATGAAATTTAATAATTTCTAATTAAAAGTTTAAAGTAAATTGTTTCTAAACTTAACAAATTCATTACAGAATACATTTGAAGGAATAGACAGTTGAAAGTCACAGAGTTTTTGGAAGTAATGATGAGAATTTATGCTATTAGATACTTGGAGAAAATATTTGCTATGTATCCAGCATTCATTAAAAAAAAACTCTTATGACTTATTAATGAAAAGACAACCCAGCTTGAAAATGAACAGTGATTTGAACAAATACATCATGAAAGCACCTGAGTAATAATAAAAATGAGAAGATGTTCAAGAGCAATTGTCATCCAGTAAATGCAAATTAAAATCACAATGAGATCCACCACTCACATACTAGAATAGTTAGAATTTTAAAAGATCGACAATAGCAAGTGTTTGCAAACATGGAGCAACAAGATCTGGTGTGAAAAAGAGCACTTTGGAAAAGAAATGGCAGTTGCCTATGAAGGTAAACATATTCTTGCTAATATATGACCCTGTAATTCCAATGCTATGCTAGCTATTTACCCAAGAGAAACGCAAACATGTTGCACACAAAGACTTGTATAGGAATGTCCATGGCACTCTGTGCATGATAGCTAAAGACAACACGGATGCCCATCAACAAGTAAATGCATAGATAGATAATACCATTACCCATACAATGAAATACTGCTCAGCAATAAGGAAGAAAGAACTACTGACAAATGAATAGCAGGAATGAGTCTCAAAACATTACGAGGAGTCAGAGATGCCAGACATGAAAGAACACACACTCTATAATACCACTTACAGAAAATTCTAGGAAGGATACTGAGAGAACTTTAGGGGGTGATTGAAATGTTGGATATACTAATCACAGTGCATCAAACTGGACATTTAAAATGAATACGTTTGTAAATTAGACCTATATAAAGTTGATTTTTTTAAAATGAAATAGTCTATTGGGATAATGCCCGCTTTCTTGACCCTAATATTCTATGATATATGTTCAATAATCTGTGATAAAGTAAGTTCTGAAAAAATTACCTCTCCCAGAGGAGTTGTAATGCCTCCTGTTTTAAAAGAAACAAAGTCTTAGGAACAAATCTCCAGTAGTGGAACTTGAAGAAACAGAAGAATAGGAATACTGCTGTTCTTGACTCTCCTGTGTGTTTCATTTATTCCAGGATTTCGATTTAGACTGAACTTCCTCCCGATGAATTGAAGGAATAAGCAAATCATTATTGTATGGTATTTGCAGAGAAATATCTTCTTTCTCTGTTCAATTTAGCAGTTTTCAGACTTCAATTGATACTTAAGAACTTCTAATTGAAACAGAAGTCAGTGTATATAACAAAGGAAGAGCGATCAGAATCAGATACCAAAAAAAGGAAAAGAGGCAGTAGCAGAGGATGGAAGGGAAATGGAGGGGAAGGAGAGAGGGATGGAGGAAGGAAGGAGGGGAGAGAGGAAGGAGGATAAGGGGAGGAAGGGAGAGAGGGAAGAAAGAGGGAGGAGGGGAAGGAGGAAAGAGAAGAAGGAGAGGAGGAGGGAAGGCAGGAGAAGAAGGGGAGACAGGAGGAGGGAAGGCAGGAGAAGAAGGGGAGACAGGAGGAGGAGGGGAGGAAGAAGGAGGGAGGGAGGGGGAGAGGGAGAAAGGAAGGACTAGGGCAGCATTTGGTAAGTCAGAAAAAGATAAGGCAGATAAAACAGGACAGCCTTTGTCTAGAACATTTCTGTTTGACTAGCTTAAGGCTACAATTGGCTATCACTGTTTATCTGGGAACATTTATGATGACATCAGTCAGAGGCCAGTGAGAGGAACCAGTTGTTCATTGAAGATGCAAAATTGCCAACTATTTTCTTTAAAGTTTAATATTTAAAAAAAACAACTTTAGAAAGCAGGAAGCCCAGAATCCAGAATCTAAAGCCAGATTATTCTGAAGTTTCCTTAACCCTTTCTGACTTAACATCGTCCTATCTTCACCAAATTTGACAGGGTACCATTAATAGGAAAGTCTCTTTTAATTGAAAAAAAAAATCAAGTGTTTTAAAGATTATTCATTAGCTATACAGTGAAGGGCAGAGTACCTGCAAGTCATGCAAAGGTCACTGTGTACTTGTGCAGAATAGAAACTAACGGGACCATTCTCCCAAATTCGGACAATTTTTTCTACTGATGCCACTAGAAACTCCACAGAGGCCATAAGGAACAAGTTAAAAGTGGATGCAGTTGGGGTGAATGCACTTGATAGACAGGTCAGAATTAAGTTTCTTGTAATAGCCAAGTACGATCTCTAATGGCAGTGCTGGATTCCTGTGTCCATCACACCTCAGCTCAGGCTGAGGCCTGCAGCATCATAAAGCAAACCTGTGGCCACGTCTTGAGCCAATTAAAAGATCAAACACACATGGGAGAAGTGAAGGGCTTTGGCTGGTCTGCAATTGAAACACAGGCCATAAAGTTCTGGAAATGAGGGGGTTTTGGGCTATCAAGCCAATGATTGCCACATGCCAAAACATAAACCAGATTGCATAATGAGTAGGTTTTTCATAATTTCCTCAAATTAGGTTTTTATTAATGCCTGTCAACAGCAAATGATAGGCATGCATTGCATTAGCAGCTGCTATGGACCATGCCAGGCCTGATATCACAGTTCATCTAAAGCATACAGTAAGCCAAGGACTCATGGCTCTATTTGAAGGAGACCTCGACAAGGGGTAGTTGAAAGGGAGGTGGGCAGGGGGTTGGGGTGACTGGGTGACTGACACTGAGGGGGGCACTTGACGGGATGAGCACTGGGTGATATGCTATATGTTGGCAAATTGAATTCCGATAAAAAAAATGAAGGAGACCTCAAATAGTTCTTTGTAAAGGAAAAAAAAAAAAAAACAGTTGAGTCAGCATTCACCATTAATGGTGAATAATTGATGTTGAATTGGCTTTAAATAAATTAAGTTGATTTTCATCCCAAAGTGAATGTCCCCACGTTTCTCCATTGTGTGCAGACAACTTGATTTAGTGCAGGGCCTCTGGCATCTTTCTGGAAAATTTCAAGGGTTCTGGTCTATTTAAGTTCCACCCTCCTTTAGCTTCTCACACGTAATCATGAAAGACTTGTTGCCTCCAAAGGGGGATACTGATGATCTGGTTGATTTCAGAGGCAACCTCATGCTGGGCTTCTAGAGAGAGGAGCTAGAATGCAGCCATTTTGAAGCAAAGTATTGGACACGAAGTGAACTTAGCTGATTACTTTCACTTTAATGGAAAGCACAGTAAACTAGAGACAAAGATACTATTTTACCAAAAGCTAAAACACTTTTTCGTTAACACCGTAAATGTAGTCCATAATGCTGGAAAACATGTTCATTAGGGAAATAGTTCCACACAAACGATTCAACTTAGCAGAACCTAGACATCCAGGGTGACATGAGGGCAGTGACGAGGCCAAGCCTCTAAGTGAAGGAATCTTTCTGACAGAGCTGAAATCAGAAGACCAGATTATGGAAGAATGGCTTGGATCTCAGAGTAAGCGAGGTGAATTTAACGCAATGTACCACAAAAGTAAATCCCCAAATCTCCACTGTCATATGGTAACAGAATTTTTGCCAGTTATTTTGAAAAAATAATGTCTTCTTCAGGGATCCCTGGGTGGCGCAGCGGTTTGGCGCCTGCCTTTGGCCCAGGGCGCAATCCTGGAGACCCGGGATCCAATCCCACATCGGGCTCCCGGTGCATGGAGCCTGCTTCTCCCTCTACCTGTGACTCTGCCTCTCTCTCTCTGTGTGTATCTCTGATGAATAATAAATTTTAAAAATCTTAAAAAAAAAACTTTGTTTAAAAAAAAATAATGTCTTCTTCAGTATGGGTTATTGTAACAAAAGATGACAAAATGGGGTGGAAGTTCGGGGGCTTATACAATAGACATTTATTTCTGACAGTTCTGGAGGCTGTGAAGTCCAAGATGAGAGTGCCAACCCATTGGGCTCCTGGGGAGAGAGCTCTGTTCCTTGCCTGCAGATGGCCACTTTCTCATGGCAGAGAGTGAGTGAGCAAGCTCTGATATCTCTTCTTATTATTAGGGTACTAATCCCATGACGAAAACTCCACCCTCATGGCTCCAACTCAACCTAATCACCTTCCAAAGGCCTCACCTCCTAACAACATCACGATAGGGATTATGACTCCAACATGTGAATTCTGGGGGCATGCAAACATTCAGTCTCTAACAAACATTCAATCTCTCCCCTCCCCTAAATGGAGGGGAAGATGGTAAAAGGAAAAGGCAGCTGGGAAATACATGTGATCGTGCAGAGAAGAGGTGAAAACAGGCTGAAATCAAGTAGTGGTCCAAATGGGGGTGGGGCTGTCACTCTATGTGACATTTTACAACAATTTTGGCATGTAGTGGCTAAGTGACAACAAGGGACTATGACCCAAGATGGGTTACGAATATCTGAGATGTTGAGTTTAGAGAACTGAAACGATGATAAAAATATTCATGATGGTTTTGTTTTTTTCCCTTTGTAGGAATGGAAAAGGTAGAGATATTTGCCTTGGTGGAGGCACATGGATGGTCAGTTCCACTCTGGGGTATTTTAAGCCAAGAACGTAGGCAAGAAGGCCAACTTTCTAACATACACATTAGGATGAATGTTTGTGCATTCAGGGATCCCTTCCACTTCCAGGAATGGCTCTCCTGCGTACATGTCTGTCATATACTTTCCACCTGCCACAGTTAATTGAGTCACATAATGGTTCATGATTGAGATCCAGCAATTCAAATTCATCTCTGTGGATACCTTGAACTGAGGGTGAATAAACCCCAAAATCTTAAAAGACACAGAGAAATAACGGAAGCTTGTCATGAGAGAGAAGGATATACAGAGATAGAAAAATGAAATCCTCAGAGACAGTCCTCAGTGGTGAGCAATTGCTAGAACCAGTGAGAAGAGGTGACTACTTCCAGAAGGAGAACAGAAGGGCACTTGTGAGAACAAATAAATATTCAAGGTGAGTGAAGTCTGTAGAAAAAAAAAATGACGTAAATCAAGAAGCAAGAGACTGGGCAGGAGTTGTGTTTTAGGAAGCCAAGAAAGTGGCAGTTGTAGCAAAAAGGCTAGGGTAAATTCCAGTGGGAAAAGTTTGTAACTATAGTGAACGTGAGTCTTATCAAATATTTCTTTTTTTTTTCTTGCTGGTGCTGATAGAACACATATATAGCACTTGGAAGGGTGGATTTATTCCCCAAGTAGTGCAAAATTCCAAATGTTGACATAAGTCCTCACTTCTCCATCAAAACAGAATCCTCAGAAGGCTTTGTTGGCTCAGCAGCCAGATTCCATTTCTTTCTCAGCCAATGTTTGTATGTCCCATTATGATTCAGGGAATAATTCTCAGTGGGTCCTTATTTTCCTCAGTTCCCCTCTGCCTTCCTGCTGATCATGGCCACAATTTTATTAGCACCTCTTCAGGCAGGTAAAAGTAGAAATTGGAGACCAGTTGAACTCCTCAAAAGTTCTGGTGGGAAAGTGTGTTGAAATGATTGGCTAGCAAAGTTACTTATTCACTCTTTCTCTGTTTTCCAGTAATACAGAAAATCATGCATTGGATGCATTGGCTATAATAGGCATGACAACATTATTTAAAAATATAGAAAACCATATTTGTATGCATTAAAGAACTTCAATTCAATATCAAATTTAATTTTTCCACATGAATGAAACTGGCATATTTTCAACTGCCAATTATTCACGTTAAACACATTCTTACCTCACTGGAAAGCATGGGGGGGAATGCAAAACTCTCTGAAGGCAGGACTGGGTCATCTTGATAGATCCAGCAGCATATTTACCATTTGAGTGTTCAATAAGAAGTTGCTAAATTGACAGGGAAATGCATTCCCTGCTTCACAAAACTGGCACCATTCTCTATCAACCCGCAAAATTTCAAATATTTTAAGTGGCTAACCTATCCAAAGGTGGATGCCCCAGGGTTAGATTTCAAGCCCTGTAAGCAAGAGTTAACATATATCATCCAAATTAATTCGTCCCGATTTTTAAAAATCCTTTGCAGAAACCTTGTACATTTTGCAATGGTAAGCGAATGTCTATAACAATCGTTAGCTTTGTATCCATGACCACAGCCCTTTTAATTGATGAAACTAATCCAATTTGCTAACAAGTAAGTAAATTTGGAGAGAAGAAAAGGGATAGATAGCTAATAAGTTTTTAAGCGTGTGAAAGAAAATAGAGTTTCCTTATAAGCCAGGTTTCTTTTTAAATGAACGAAGCACTGGTGTGACATTTGGATATAATAACAAGTAAGAACTGAAATGTAGGCAACCCAGAGTGTTTAGGGGAATAAGCTGAGTTTACAGAGGACAGAGCCTTTTTACCCTCCATATTAGAGTAAAAAGTCAAAAAGCTTTTCAAAGTGCTGAAATAATCAGCTCAGCCTTGAGTGATGGTAGGGAAAGCAGTTTCCAGGAATCCTTAAACCTCTGAAAATTCCCTCGCATTTTTTTTTTTTTTTCTGAAGGGAAGTTTAAAAGTGAAGTCTCAGTCTTGGCTTCATTGTTCTTCTGTCGCAGGTCACCTCTCTGTCTCCAGGCCAGGGTGGACATGGCTACAAGAAATTTAATTAGGTCACTAAAATAGTGCTTGTGAAGTGGACTCTGTGTGATGTTTAAGTCATAATAAAGGTGCCAAGATTTTGAATGTTCACACACACACACACACACACACACACACACACACACATATACATTCACAAGGACAAAGGCAAGTTTCTTCCTAGAGCACTGGCAATCTGTCCCATTTGCTCGGGGATGTGTCTTCTTATATAGGAGGGATATGTGTGGCTCCACAGCCAGCTGCCAGAAACTACCTTTCCTAAGCACCCCTGGGAAAACGTAGCTTACTTGCGTGCTATTGCCAAAAAAGAAGTTTCATCAGACTGAATTCAACCCAAGAATTTTCTCTGGGGAAGCTTGTAATGTAACTTGACTCCATGGAGCACCATGCATCCGGCAGAATAGCCTTGGATTAAGTGCAGCTGGGCCTTAAAACAATAGTTACCATTACCTTCAAATAATCATTTATCAAGTGGATTTTATATATAGGGCCTTGAGTCTGGAATAATATGTGGGGATTTTTTTTGACACAGGACAATATGGATGAATACCTCATCACAACAAACCTTGGATGGGGTTTTAAAAAAAAAGTCTAGCCCCGATAGGTAGGTAGGTAGATAGATGATAGATAGATAGATAGATAGATAGATAGATAGATAGATAGATAGATAAAAAGTCTAGCCTTCTTTGTGTCTGGTACCAAGCTAGAAATGGTGCCTACTATATCTCTAAATGCTCATTTCAACCTTGAAAGGGATGGCATTGCTTAAATTGATAACAAGAAATCGAAGTTGAGATAAATTAATGTTACTCAGCTAGGAAACAGCCAACTTGAATTTGGGGCCCCTTCTGTGAGAAAAGCTGATGGCATTTCCATTGCCTCCTGCCACTGTCCAAATGGGATCCAGGATGCACTCCTCTGTTAACAAATCCATCTCAGAGCATCATAGAATTCTACAGGTGACAGAGATTTTAGGGGTCATCTTACCATCCTCTTAGATGAATCAAATTCCCCCTCAAACTCTTGTGTCCTGAACCAAATTCATGATCATCTCCCACAAATCTGGTCCTTTTGCAATGCTCCCAGTCTACCAATGATTTCGCCATGGATCATTTCTATCTGAAGACCCATTCTTGAGGGCATGTTCTCATTAAATTTTAAGCCTGACTCATCACCAAGTGCTTTCAATGGTGTCCCTTAAATTTCTCTTCATTCTGTCCATCTGATGAGGACAAAAAAAAAGCCTTTTTTTTTTAATATTAC
Source organism: Vulpes vulpes (assembly GCF_048418805.1). Taxonomy (NCBI): domain Eukaryota; kingdom Metazoa; phylum Chordata; class Mammalia; order Carnivora; family Canidae; genus Vulpes; species Vulpes vulpes. The sequence continues at coordinate 92,506,051 of NC_132793.1, read as the reverse complement.
ATGTTTTATTATCCTGTCCCCAGAAGAGTGGTTTATCCAGAAACTGAGAAAAAAAAATAATCAATCAGAATAAACTCAAAAAAGGCGGGGAGGGGAAGGGAGCAAAACCCATCAACTAACAGGCAGCCAGGCCAGCAGCCCACCCTCCACCACAGGAGGGTCCCCAGAGACCCATGCCCAATGACAGACAACAGAGAGAAATCAGTAAGGGGCTGGCGGGAGGGCAGCAAATCAGCTATGTCTTCATTATGAGCAAGAGGGGGCGAGGATATGTTGCAAGGTGAATTTATATTTACATAATAAATCCGTAAGTTAATAAAGTGAATAGTAATTCTCTGAAAATTTTTAATTCCTTTTTTTATAGTTTTTTGTGTATTTTTTTGTTTTTGTTGTTTTATGGTTTTTTTGTTGTTGTTTTGTTTTGTGGTCCTTAGAAAATCTGCGAGATACACGTGTCTGGACAAAGCTACACGTGTCTGGACAAAGCAAGGTGGGGGCTCACAGGGGGTGGGAGTGAGAGGCTGGTCTGCCCAACCCTACTCCTCTGTGGCAGAAAGGGGAGGTGTTGAGTGGTACCCCCTCACCTCCTGGCAATCGCCAAGTGGGGGAAGAAGGGAAGAAGGGAAGGGCGGGGTCATCAAGGCTTGACTGGTCAACTATAATAACTACCTACCTCCTTGATATGGTCTTCTCCATTCTTGGTCTTCTCCAAAATCCCACAATTTTTTTTTCCAACTCAGATCTGACCCTACCCTACCCTCTTGCCATATACCTACTGCTGCAGCCTTATCTCACCACCCTTGTTCCCTTGCTGTGCATCTTCCAATCTTATGCACACTCCCTGTCTCCCCTGCACATTCTGTTGGCTCTACCTATACAATATTTCATCGCATCTCTGTTCAAGACTTAACTTCCTCCCTGAGGGGTCAGATTTCCCCCTCAGGCACTCAGATTGCCATCTATTTCTGGCTGTTGCAATGTTGCTGCATCAGTGTTGGCATTTGATTAATGTCTTTTTCTCCCAGTTGACTCAGAGCCCTGTGAAGGGCATGTGCCACCACTCTGTGCTCACTTTTGAATCCTCAGAATCTACCAGAGTTCATGTTATATGGTAGGTGTTCAATAAATATTAATTGAATAAATCCTCCTTCTCCATTTTATAGATCATAAAATTGGGTCCCTTTGAGAGTAAGTAAATCTCTCAAGGTGCACAGCTGGTTCATGGCAAAACTGGAACTTAAACCCACACCTTCTCACTCTGGGTTCACTGTTCCTTTCTCCGTATGCCCCATTTCCTTCCATCAACACACATGCATGTCTGCTCTACTCCTATTCTTGTGCCTTGTCACCCACTGACACATGCATGCTCTAGTTATATTTAGAAGGCACAGTGCAGCCAGTTCTTCGCAGAGCAAAGATGGCAAAGACTGAAGGACTCCATCCTCAAAGTCACAAGCGCAATAAACAACCCCAGCTTCCAAAATGAATCCTTCGTGATGCCCTCAATCCAGGCCTTCCTTCATCTTGGCAGGAGGAGGATTTTATCAACCTGTCACTATCCAATCAGTCATTGGATTCAGGAGGGAGGGAGATGATAAGTGTGTCCTTCTAACACACAATGGAAATTGAAATTAATCTAATTAGTTTGAAGGAGCACTTCACTGCCATGGTGGTAGGCACTGAATGCAGAGATGAAAGACAGAAATACAGATGAAAATTGATGGTTACTTTCATCCTAGTTCGCAAGATTAGAGGTGATTTCCAGGGATTTGTTTTATCATTAAAATTCCATATAATGATGAAACCCAACTGCTTAGCTCTTTAAATACCTACCCCCTCACACACACACACACACACACACACACACACACACGCACACCTTGATAACAGGTAGGTAAAAGGTTATAAAGGTTACAAACAAATCAGTTCTAGCTTCCGTATTTCTTCTTTGGCTTTGATGACGGTGTAAGATGTCTTCTTTTTTTCTTCCTCCAGTGTAAAATATGTAACCAAGATGGCCAGGTTCAATTTGTGCAGTGGCTCATGATAAATACCTGGGGTTATACAAATACTATTCCTGTCAAAAGTCCAACCTTCTTAATAAATTATCCAATGCTCCAACACCTAGATCAGCCTTATGCATCTTCTCTCGATGTATTAAAAAATCATAAGCATTTGGTCTTTGCTTCTAATTAATATGGCACTTTCCAATATTTCAGGAGGAAGCTGATGGGGCATTATTAAGAAATAGTGAATGCATTCTAAACAACTGAAGTGGAACTCAGGAGAGAATATGTCAGCAGCTGCTTAATAATAGTTTGTATAATAAAATATTCATACCATCATATATTTCCCATCATAGAGGATGGATCATAATGTCATTTTAATATTTTTCCGACTAAAATAAAATTTTAATTAAGGCTAAAGATATATTGCCTAAGGAAAGCTAAACTGTTTAAAATTATTAACTGCTTGAATACTTGTTGCTATACTACAAGCTGCCATAAAAGAAAAGAAATTAAGCACTCGAGAGATTAACGCAATTTTGAAACCCCCTCCTCCCTTCTCCTTTTAGATACGCCTAGCTGAGCCATAACTATTTTTCTCTACTCAGCCAGACTCCAGCTTTGTGGCTTTTTTAATAACCTGGCTTTTCAAGGCCCTGCTCCTGAGAGCCTTTTCATTTCTGCCGCACTACCTACAAGCAAATTTCTTCCAGTTGCCCTACAGTCCAATGGCCTTCCTTTCTTCGGCGCTGAAGCATTTCATTGCAGTTTCATTGACGGGGTGGTGTTCTGTTACAGTGCAATCAATAGCTCAGCGCTTCCCAGCACACCGATTAGCTTGTCAGTCAGGACCTGGGGGAGGTAGTGTAAATCCCAGAATACCAGGGGCCAGGAGTTTGCAAACGGAGGAATGCAGGCAGCCCCCGTGGTTGTCTACCACCTGTTGCTCTGCAACATGTGCAAAGTGAATTAACTTTTTTGCTGCGACATGCCTTAAAGGTCAACAGGGATGGGAGCCTTAAGCTTTTGGAATATTTTACCTCATTACAAAAAAACCACCTCTTCTGATTAGTTACCGGGTCTGTGACAAAAAGAGAATTTATTCTCTGATAAGCCAAGTTTGACAAACAGGTTGGCAAAGTGTGGGGGGGGGGGGAGGATGGGGAGTGGTCAGAATGAGCAATAGAGGGAGGGAGACAGGTCTTTCATTTTATTTTTCAAATGGTCTGCCTGCTTCTTGATTACACATTAATGGAAACCAGTTTCAACAGTTAACGTGAGCATGCTGTGGGTTTCTGTGTGTGGGGTGTGTGCGTGTTTCTTTCTTGAACTCCTTAACCAGACTCTGATAACTGAAGAGCCATGAGGTTGTATTTTCCTTGTCTAAAAGTTGGTAAAGAAAGAAATACAGAAATAATGATGCATGATTTCTTGGCCCACAAACCAAAAAGCAATGTGGAGTATTAGAACTAATAGGGGATTAGATCATTATTGTATATTAGGGCATGATTATGAAGTGATGTCACTTTAATATATATTATATATTAAACATTTAAACACATGTATCTATATGTTTAAAAGTCTTCAGATTCCATTGTGGAGAGCCGTGCAATCAACTACTTCAAGTGTCAATGATGCCTTGCAGTCAACCTCAGGAAATCTTTTTACAGATATTTATTATCCAAAGCCACATCACCTCAGACCACAAAAGGAAATTCTGTGCTTAGTACATAAAGGCCCTACGGTCTGAGAAAGGTTTGCTTTCAGCACTTGGAGTTTTCTTGCAAAACCTCCATAAACTCACCACAAACCACAATGTAAACCAGTGCACTTCAGATATGACTTGTTAACCTAATTCTTCCAAATTAATTCGCCCATTTTAAGAGGGATTCTGGCTAATGATGCAAACAGAAGCTCCAAAGCCATGAGAACATCCATTTGAATTCAGAGGTTGGCAGGGAAAATATTAATCTTTGGGGGAAAAAAACACACACACAAGGGAAACACTGAATCCTACAGTGCCAAATGTAATATTTTTAAAAGTTTAACTTAATTCGACCTGAGAAAGAAATATGTCCATTTCAGGATGGAGAACGTATGTGGCATCCCCAGCCCATTTTCCTAAAGGGAAAAAAAGAATGTGGATTCTATTTTCAATTGCTTGGCTGCTTATCTTTCTCCTGTTCTATATGCAAGGTTGCTAGACAAATAGTACAAAGAGGTTTAATTCTTATTGACTTTTCCAAATGTGAGTATTTTATTTTGCTCTCTTCTTTGTTTTGTCCACGTATTCTATTCCATAGACATTCTCCTGCACACATACCGCTATAGCTGGCAATGCAGGATGTAGGGAGACAGATAGGACCTAAAGAAATTAAGCACCTTGTGTCTGGACTCCAATCTTTTGAATTCAGCAACACATCAAGCCATGCATAGTTCAGAAACAGAAACTGATTCCTGGTAGTTGGCAAACACAGTGGTTCTCCTAAGCATGACTCGATGTGGCATTTTTTTCAACTACAGGTTACCTTCCTCCTTCTCTAGAAGCAATACTTCTCACTTCGCACTGTTCTCAGATAAAAACTTGATGACATAAAATCAAACACAACTTCACATTTTGAAAAAATGACAACCCCATTGGGGTACCGGGCATTGTTTTCTCCTGCAAGTGTTCGGTTGTTGTTAATAGCTGCTTTTTCTCGAATCCCCCTGGCTCTTTTTAGCAAATGAATTCAGGAGCTGCTACCAGGAACAACTTAAAATTTGTGTCATCAAACAAAGAAAAATTGAAAAAGACACAAAGAAGGTTGATTTGCTGTTGCGTTGTGATTTCTTCTTGGAGAATCTTCCCTTGCACTTGCCAGATCCACCCACATCGCTCTGGGCTCGAAGTGGATAAGTGATGTACATTGTGTAGACATATACATGCATAGACTTCGGAGCTTAAATCTATGGTTAGAACGAATGGGGAACAATATTTGAAATTTCTTTCTCAACATTCTGTTGAAATTTCCATTTTTCAATCAAAACTAGTCAGCTGTGTAAATTACAGTCTGCTTGGTCCTTTGTAATCACTACTGCTCTTTGTGAGGATGAATTTGTTTTCTTGCACAAGTGTGTGTGAAAAGCTGTTTTTGACATCTTCTAACAGGGACCTATAGTCAACTCTTAGACCTACTAAAAGTCCTATTAAGTCAGAGTACAAATGATTATACTTCACTGCGACATTTCAAGCAAAGTTTTGCTGGTTCCCTGCTGCCTTGTGCCTATTTATTAGCACTCCAGCCAAAGGGTGAACCAGTGATGGCCCATGATCCTGGTGGCCCTTCCGTGGCAGCTGCGCCTAGAAGTATGCTCATCTGCAGATAAGCAAACTCCTGTGAACATCCAGATGGGCCTTCCAAGATCAAGGAAACTTACAAAAGGAAAAGTTCTAACAATGTTACTATCAACTACATTTCTTCTTTTTTTTTTAAGATTTTATTTATTTATTCATGAGAGATACAGAAAGAGAGAGGCAGAGACATAGGCAAAGGGAGAAGCAGGCTCCCCAGAGGGATCCCAGGACCCTGGGATCACGACCTGAGGCAAAGGCAGATGGTCAATCATTGAGCCACTCAGGTGCCCCTCAACTACACTTCTGACATTGTTGGAAAAGAGCAAGGCAAGGATGCACGTGATGGTGACACAGGGTACTACTATCCTGCCCAAACTTTGACATTGTTCATTTTTTATTAAATTTTAATTGTTTAATATTAAAATATGCTGAGTGCAGTAAGTCAATCGGAGAAGGACAAACAGTGTATGTTCTCATTCATTTGGGGAATATAAATAATAGTGAAAGGGAATATAAAGGAAGGGAGAAGAAATGTGTGGGAAATATCAGGAAGGGAGACAGAACATAAAGACTCCTAACTCTGGGAAACGAACTAGGGATGGTGGAAGGGGAGGAGGGTGGGGGTGGGGGGTAATGGGTGACGGGCACTGAGGGGGACACTTGACGGGATGAGCACTGGGTGTTATTCTGTATGTTGGAAAATTGAACACCAATAAAAATTAATTTATTAAAAAAATATAAGCATAAATTTAAATCTTAAATTTAATATATTAAAGTTTCAAATTACTTTGTTTCATTCAAAGACTTAAATTCAAAATTTGTATTATTATTATCTGTCTTTCACAGTCTAAAACATTGCATAAGTCTGGGAATCATCTCTGTTGTTTCTCCAAACTTGGGTTCAATTGGCCATTTTAAATAGGAGTAGTTACCAATCGACACATCTGGAACATATAGAATTCTCCAATATTTGCTTATTTCCAGGAGTATACCATGGCATGGCCTAAGAAATTCAAGAAATGAAGTGATTCAACTCAATTATTCTTTCTGGATAGGATTCAAATCCAGCTTTCTAACTACCATGGGAAACCTAACTCATCGGAGATATCCAGAGCTCAAGTACTCTGTGCAGAACTTATCAGTGTCTATTACACTACATTTTTTATTTTACTCTATTAAAGTTGCAAAAAGGGATCCCTGGGTGGCGCAGCGGTTTGGCGCCTGCCTTTGGCCCAGGGCGCGGTCCTGGAGTCCCGGGATCGAATCCCACGTCGGGCTCCCGGTGCATGGAGCCTGCTTCTCCCTCTGCCTGTGTCTCTGCCTCTCTCTCTCTGTATGACTACATAAGTAAATAAAAAAAAAAAAAACTGTAAAAAAAATAAAATAAAATAAAATAAAGTTGCAAAAAAAAGTTAACATGAATTATAGCTGCAATATACCCAGATAACAACAGTTGTAGTAAATAGGCAAACACAACAAAGGAAGAAGTCAAAAGGGAAGATAGTAAGGCAAACACATTCCAAGTAGGGGAGGGATCAGCTTGGAGTTCAGGCTCAGGTGACTGCAAGGCTGTCTCAGCTGCTACCCACAAAGGTCTGAGGGTGACATTGTTTGTTTCTATCAAACAAGGAATATAGAAATAATTATTTGGGAGGTTGTAGCAGACGAGTTGCACCTGAGATGAAATTTTATTTTACTACCCAGGCCCATATGGAAAGAATGTGGACAATAAATTTCTTTACTTTTTAAAAAATTATTATGCAAAAACATGCTAATTAGGTCTGATTAAATATAAATTCTATTTATCTAATTATCTGAATGACTTAAGGCTGAATTTGTCTTAATTTCACATTATAATTGGCTTTGCATTAAGTATCGCAAATGTGAATTCCTCATCCCACGCAACATCCTTCTTTTCATAAACAAACTTGCAGGACCTTTGCTTTATATTGTAGTTTTTCAGGAACCAGATACAAATGTACACAAACTCCTAATTCTTCAGGTTCTGTTTATTCAGGCAAACGCTCTTAATTCTTGGAGAATCATTTCCAAACTTGTCCAATAGATGACACATGCCCAATTTCTACCTCCATACGTAAAGCAGAACTTGCTTCTCATTTTTATTATTCTGTTTCATCATCTGTTCCCTGGTAGAAAGAAAGAAGAGGAAGCAAGAATGCCTGGAAAGCAGAATGGGGAGGATGCAAAGAGAACGAAGTTGCTCAAGAGTTACTGTCAGGATGCCATATTGTCAGTATTCATTGGTCCTGGAAGCTTCAGAGTTTTCTGTTTAAGTATCAAGCATTCCCGGCAGCACCTAAATTAGCAATTCACTCTAATATCAGGAGTGGTGACAAGCAAAGAGCAAAAACGTTGGGGTCAGGTGGTCCTGGTGTTAAATTCTATCCTTGCTATTTATGAACCTATCTTGAGACCTTGGGTCAGTTACTTAACCTCTCTGAACCTCCGTTTAGGCTCAGTTGTAAAAAAGAGATGACACAGTAGTCCTTCCTTATCAGGGGTTTCACTTACCTGCGGTCAACAGCAATCCAGAAGCAGATGATCCTCTTTCTGACGTATAATCAGAAGGTCAACAGTAGCCTCATGCTGTGTCACAATGCTTCCATCATTCTCTTCACTTCATCTGATCATGTAGGAATTTTATCATTTCACATCACCACAAGAAGGGTGAGTATAGTACAGTAGATATTTTAAGAGAGAAAGACCACATTCACGTAACTCTTGTTACAATATTGTTCTAATTGATAGTTTTTATTATTAGTTATTGTTGTTAAACTCTTACAACAGTGCCTAATTTATTTTTTTAATAATTTTTTTTATTTTTATTTATCTATGATAGTCACAGAGAGAGAGAGAGAGGCAGAGACACAGGCAGAGGGAGAAGCAGGCTCCATGCCCTGGGAGCCCGACGTGGGATTCGATCCGGGGTCTCCAGGATCGCGCCCTGGGCCAAAGGCAGGCGCCAAACCGCTGCGCCACCCAGGGATCCCAACAGTGCCTAATTTATAAGTTAAACTTTGTCATGGGTATGTCTGTATAGGAAAAAATATGTATAGGGTTCAGGACTACTCATTGTTTCAGGTATCCAGTGGGATCTTGGAATGTGTCTCTCATGGATAAGGTGGGACTACAGTAACATCAGTTTTCAGGATCAGTATTAGGATTAGCAATATACATAAGCATCTAGTAGTACACAGCCTGGCACAGATTTGGCACTCAGTAAAATGTAGATGATGCTATTAAGTATCTTGCCCAGAGATAAACATATTATATTCCGAGAAATGAACTGCAGAATAACATATTTTAAATCAAGATGCTAATTCATGATTTTTAGTATTGTGCATTGAGTCCCAATGCTTTTAAAGATGGTCCTAACTATAGTATCTTAAAGACACTAGAAAGCCATATTAACCAGGCCTCTCAGGGGACCTAGGAGGGATTACAAGGTTGTCAGTCCAAGGAAACTAGAATGCAGAGAGAGAGGTGTAATGTTTTTAAAGTACTTTTTATTGAGCATTTAAGCACTAGGCAAAGTAATTTATAGACATTACCTTCTTTAATACAACAAATCTATAAGGCAGGTACTATGTACACAGATACTCTAAAGTAGAGAAAACTGAGACACAGAGAATAAATTCCCTCTGGGTCCTAAAGCTTTTAAGTGGAGTTGACGAGATTTTTAACTCTCACAGTTGGACTCTAGAGCACGTGCTGTTAACTCCTATGTCAGGATAAATATAAGGAGCAGAGCTACAGATCAAGTTTGTGATGTAAGAAGTACTAAAGGATTTAACAGAGGGAAGAGGAGAGACCACAAATCTTAGCTACAAAAGTCAAGAGACATGGCAAGGCACCAGCAGGTAGAACAATTTGTTTCAGGGCCAGTGGCAGTCTCTCAAAGGGGCCAGGCTGCGCTAGAAAAATCAGTACATTTCCATGTAATTTTGAATGTCTTTTTCTGAAGCTGTAAAGCACTTTCTCAAAAAGAAAGCTTTTATACAGATATACAAATGGCCAAGAAGCATTGAAAAGATGTTCAACATCAATAACCATTAGAGAACTGTAACTCACAACCATGGTGAGATGCTACTTCACACGTGCGAGGATGGGAATCAAAAAGATAGACAATAACAAGTGCTGGCAGAATGTGAAGCAATCAGAACCTTCACACATTGCTGGCAGGAATATAAAAGGGTATAAGCACCATGAAAGCAGTTTGGTGGTTCTTCAGTTAAACAGAGAATTACCATATGACCTGGCAACCCCACCCTTAGGTATATATCCAAAAGAATTGAAAACAGATGTTCAAACAAAAAACATGTATACAAATATTCATAGCACCACAGTTCATTATAGCCAAAAGGTAGAAACATCCCAAATATCCATCAACTGTTGAGTGGATAAACAAAATGAGGTGCATCCATACAATGGAATATTATTTGGCCATAAAAAAGAATGACATTCTAATACATACTACAACATGAATAAGCCTTAAAAACATCATGATATGTGAAAAAGGCCAGACTCAAAAAGCTACAAACTGTTTAATTTCATTTATATGAAATAAAAATTGAGTCAAAAAATCCAGACAAAACAGAGGAGTGGTTGCTCGGGTTTAGGGGCTCAAGGGAGATGGGAAGTAATTGCTTAATGGGAACGGGATTTCCTTTTGGGTGGTTAAAATGTCCTCCTCCTGATGATTATCCAACACTGTCACTAATGGCAATAAATGTCACTAATGGTAAAGTTAGTGTTATATGTATGTTACAGCAATTTGAAGAAGAAAAAAGAAAACCTTTATGAAAGCCCAATATGTAACATAGATCAAAACATGGTAGCCCTCCTGGAATCGGGCATAGATAGGAAGCCTGGAGCCACTGACCTTGAGCCTCATTAGAAACAGTCATTAAGGCAGAGAAAGCCAAGTTTACTCATACAACTCCTACCCCAAAGCTCTGAGGAAAAGCAGAACTGAAAGTTCTCTGTTGCCCACGTGGAAATGCCAACAAAACTTTGAGCCCAATGATATGGAAGAGTTTTTACTAGCCAGTACTCCACACTGAGAACCTTACTTTATGTGGAAAAATAAAAGCGAGCTCCTCAAACGAACAAAACTGTGGGGATTCTTAGAGTTATTTTTAAGTTTTTATAGATAGAAAACATTAGCCAAAGTACCAGAACATTTTTCTCTGTTGACTGTCCTGGAAAAAGAAAATGTAAGACGCAGTGTTACTCTATAGTATGAATTGCCATTCCTCAATTATTCTTGCAAAACCACACTCTACCTTTTCCTTTAAGTCTGGGGACATGTCTCGCAACATGAACCTAGCATTTTAAGGTGACTCCATTCGTTGCTTTAAAAGTTCCTCCAACAGGTGGTAAAATCTCTTTGTTCCGTGTTGTTTGTTGAGAAGCAGTCCGCTTGGTATCCCACACCAGGACCCAGGATTCAGCCTTTTCCCCAGTGTGCTGCAAATGAATTATGGATGATTATACTGCCCCTCTAGAACCACACTTGAACTTGCCAGCCTTCATGACTTCTAATCTCTTCTGTCCTTTCTACCTCTGGAGAGTTTCCTACAGACTGATTATGAGGCTCCGTGTGCTCACATCTCCACCTGATGAGGGGAGGCATGGGATAAGATCCTCTCATCATTGTAAGGAGTAGATTTTCTCAAGAGCGATACAGGGAAGTGCTAAAGTTAATGTTGAAACTGGGCTTTCTTGCCACTGTTTGTGTGTGGTGCAAGAAACAGGCTCTCAACATGTTAGTAAGAAGACTTAAACCCAGATTATGGCACCCTTCTCTCCAGAGTGCTCTTTTTTGGGTAGGAGGTGAAAGGTCATCCTCTCAGACTGGATAGTTGTACTCAAGCAATTACAAGACCCCAGTGTTTCTACAAAAGAGATCTTTGAAATTCCATCAAGAGATTTTTTTTTTTTGCAACTGATTTACAAAAAAGCACCATTCAGCAAATGGCGGCATCATCCAAGACCATTTCGTGGAAGAGGTCGCAGGTTTTAAGTTCCAGTATAATTATTGATAGCAAAAGTATATAGATTTTTTTAAAATTATGAATAATAAACCGTGCGTTATCTGTCTTATTTTAATAGACTCCATAGTATCTCCATTTGTGTCGTCAAGGTCCAAATATAAAAAGAGGTGAACACTGAACTATTCAAATGCTAGAACACAAGAAATCTGAGCAGATGCCGAGGTAATGTTTAGCAGAAAACTGTGAGTGGCCTTGGACTCCCAATTACATATCTTTATTTTCTCTGCTTAACTTGGGGAATTAAATTTTGCTGAAATGAAAAGGAGATTTGGTTTTTTTTTCTTTTCTCCAGGCATCATTCAACCAAGGACAGTTACTTGCTAGGATTTTCTCTGTTCTTGAAGGGCAATTGTCAAATGTGCATCTCTGACATAAGAAGGTGTTGAGTCAGGGTGTTTCTGTGTCAAAGATTGCAGAACCTACTGCAAGTCTAAAATGCCCTTCTTTAACCTTAATATAATCAGGAGGAATTTACGTCAACACTCAGAGCATAACGAGTAAGCTTATCCATAGCTAATACTCAGTTTCCCTGTGTTTCTTTAGGACACCTTACATATTTTATTTTATTTTATTTTATTTGCCAGATCCCTGCCCTTTTTTTTTTTCCACATAGAAAGATGGAACTCATTGAGAAGAAAACCATTTGGACAAAGAGAATTTCAAAATTGAAATTCAATGGTTCATTTTAGGAAATACATCCACCTTCTTATCTTTGTTATTCGTCCCAGACAAAAACCATCACAGTCTTCAAAAATGTGTCCTTGGGGCAGCCCAGGTGGCTCAGTGGCTTAGGGCTGCCTTCAGCCCAGGGCATGATCCTGGGGTCTCGGGATCGAATCCCATATAAGACTCCCTGCATGGAAACTGCTTCTCCCTCTGCCTGTGTCTCTCATGAATTAAAAAAAAAAAAAAAGTGTGCTAATAACTTTTAAGAAATTCTGAATGGTAGCAGAGCAGTGCGTTGCCATCTCTACATGAAGGGCTGGAAGTTTTAGCAAGTTCACACTACTGTGCTTTAAAATGGAGGCCCAAATGATCATTCACTTGGCTCACAAATATTGACTGGGATCTCACCTTGAGGTTTCGGTGACTTAATGGCGAAGCAGAGCCATGAGGAACCAGCCTGGAGGCAACTTCAGAGTGCAATCACCAAGTACAAAGTGCGGAAGATTCCTACAGACCATGACCAATAAAAGAAGGTGAAATAAGGAAAGGCATTCAAGTTTGTCACGTATTTAAAATTAAATTTCAGGAAAAGATCAGATTATATTTACAGGTAAAAATACAACACTTTAATGAGAAATTTCCAGGGTAGGTCCCAGGAGGGCAAATGAATGAATGGACTTGGGGCAGGAACAGAAATGTTTTCATGCTTCCTTGCCAGCTCAAGTCTTGAAAAAAGTACCTCAACGGATCACCCCAGACAATAGAGATGTAGTGTTTCTATTACTCAGTTTTTTTGAAATATAATTGACATATAACATTATATTAGTTTCAGGTGTACAACATAATGATTCATATTTCAAAATGATCACCACAATAAGTCTAGTCAACATCCGTCACTAAATATAATGACAATTTCTTTTCTCATGATAAGAACTTTTAAAAGATCTACTTTCTTAGTAACTTTCATTTATGTAATATGGTAGTATTAACTATAGTCACTATGCAGTGCATGAGATCCCCAGGATTGTTTTTATTTGTTTATTTATTTATTTATTTATTTATTTATTTATTTATTTAGTGACTCTTTCCAAAGCAGCAGCCAAAAGGCAAAACCCTTAATTTCCCCCTGACCATTGATTGTTTGCTCTGCAAACCTTGGGAAATAGCCATCTCACTCCATTTCTCACCTAATTCTTCAGGAAAATAACCATTGTGAGTGGAAGAGGACAAGAGTCCCACTGATGTCCAGAGAGTATGAGCAAATCTTTCATAGACTGCAGAAAAACACAAGCATAACCATCACTTTGTTAATAATGGGCCCAACTTGTGCGAAGTAGAGTTCTAGGCCATTGATAGGCAGCAAGAAACAAAGCAGATGTAAACCTTGTCCACTCGGAGTTCAGATTCTAGTAGAGAAGGACAGACAAGATCAATTAAGCAAATAATTACTTGTTATGCCAGGCAGTAACGCAAAACAGTGAGCAGGAGCAAAGAAAACCAGGAAGTGGTGGAGGACACCGATATTCCACCCAGCATGGAAATGGAAGGTTCTTCCAAAGAGCTGAACCGTTGGGCAGAGACCTGAATGTAATGTGTCAGGGCCACAGACATCTGGGAAAGAATATTTTGGACAAAGGGAACAACAGAGGCAAACACTGCCCACTCATCCACCCACTCAGCCAGGCAGGAGTGTGCAAAGAGTATCTGAGTAATAGAACAGTCTGGCTGGGACAGAGTGAACAAGGCAGGAGGGTGGGGGTGGGGTTGTGGCAGAAAGATGAAATAAAACTTAATCACAGATAAGCAGAAAAAAAGATTAGGAGGCCACTGAGAAGATTTTCTTGGGAAGGAAGAAGAAGAAGAAGAAGAAGAAGAAGAAGAAGAAGAAGAAGAAGAAGAAGAAGAAGAAGAAGAAGAAGAAGAAGAAGAAGAAGAAAGAAGAAGAAGAAGAAAGAAGGATGAGGAGGAGGAGCAGGAGGAGGAGGAAGAAGAAGAAGAAGAAGAAGAAGAAGAAGAAGAAGAAGAAGAAGAAGAAGAAGGAGAAGGAGAAGGAGAAGGAGAAGGAGAAGGAGAAGGAGAAGGAGAAGGAGAAGAAGAAGAAGAAGAAGAAGAAGAAGATTTGCTTGGTAAAGATTTGTTGTTCTAGTAAGATGAGAACTGGAAGGTTTCTAATACAGGAGCGCCATGATTCCAGAGTTAATCTTTGGAGAGGAATACAGAGAACTATCATGGGATGGCAGTTTGAGCTGATGGTTTGGCCTAAATAACCTTTAAAAGAACAGAAGGAGTTGTATCGGGCTGATCCAAAGTGTGGTAGATATTTTGGAATCTTCTGCGCACAATCCCAGTCACACCCCAGTGAAATGACCGCACACAGCACTGGGAAAGTGGGCAAACAGCTCGGCTCCAAATACGGGTTGTAGGAAGATTTAACATTACATGAGCCAATGAATCTTCATCTCTCGAATTTGCCACAAATTCAAGAACTTCCTCTGCCCCCTCAAAACATCTGGATGCTGCCTGCTGGGCCTCAAATGCAAGTGGAAACATCTGGATATCAGCTAAGAGGGGGAGCAGGGTGGCATCTAAATATGATTTTGAACAGTGGCTTGAGTAAAAGCATTAAAAAAGTTTTGCCTTTTATTATATAAATTTACAGTAGACTTAGATATGCTTGCTTATTTTTCCTTCTGCCTCCTTCCCCCCACGAGTACCGCCTACACCATGGGAAAGAGACATGGCTTGATGATCCAGAAATGTAACTCTGTGGCCAAGCAGGCCTTTCCCAGTTGATCTGACTATTAACTACCGAACATGCAGTCTTTTTTGTTCTTTTTCCTTTGGCTAGTTAAGTTCCCCTCTGTGACTCTGGAAATCTGGAATTCCTGGATAATTTTGGCCCTGGCGGATCTCAACTCCCACTCTGCATGCTTTTTGTATGACTGGCTTGCACTCAGGAGGGTCAAGGGAAAAATAGAAGCAGTGTGTATGAGAGGGAGAGATGTGTGCATTAGTCATTTTATTCAGTGCATACTACATTGTCATCGCTGTCAAACACAATAAAACTGCAGCTAAAACACTTAGCTACGTATTGATCTGCTCCCACATCTCCCATAGAGAACTCAGAGGAACAGAGCCTCCTCCGTAGCCACCCTCCTCCACCCCAAGCTTTAATGCAGAGGGGAGTGAGCTTCCTGTAACTGTTTATTTTGGAAATAGTTAAGGAAGCATCTGACCTCACATTTTCCCATTGTTCAGCCATGGCCCTATGATTCCTTATGTGAACTGAAATATAAGAAACATTAAGATGAACTTGGATGGCTCAGATAGAGGCTGGTTGTTCCTAGAGGGATTAGTTTCATTATTATTATTACTGATAAATGATTTCTGGTAATAAGTGTTTTTCCCCCTTTTTACACCATATACCTGCAGCCTTCTTACTCGTAACTGGAATGACAACCACCAGTTATTGAATGTTCACTGCATTATAAAAAAAATTATATTGAGGGTTTACATATATATCCACTTAAATTCTTGTCACATACCTCTAAGGTACATGGTATAAGTGTATTTTGCAGATAAGGAAGCTGGCACGAGTGAGAAAGAAAGAGAAGGAAGTGACTTCTTAGAGTCACTCAGAGAGCAGCAGGCAGAGCCAGGATTTGAATCCATGTGTGACTGATTCTGAAGCCCAGGTATGCAACCACTTTGCAAGGTCGCGAGCTCGTGTCTAGAAGTGGGAACACATCTTCCTGCTGAATAAATGTGTATGCTGAGCACAAAACCAGAGAATCTGTACTATTACCCCCGCCCTCCCTATGCTCCTCTGTATGAATCAGCATTCCAATTCCCAGCCTCCCTTGCAACACCCATGGTGCTATGAGAATTTGGTTCAAACTCCTGGTGGAGCTTCCATTTTCTGTGTATGTGTGGCGACATAAGCCTCCAGCTTTGGGTTGCAAAAGTGGGTTCCCAGTACAGGTTTGACATCCATCAGTGCAGGCCACAGCAGCAATGCAAAAGTTCTAAGAGTCCTCTGCTCATGAAGGAGCAATGACAATGGTCTGCTCATGCTGCAGTCTTGTGGCCCCACACGGGATATGTTTCTGAAAATTTATAATCTGTTTCTGCAGCCCACCTCCTACCCGCTGCCACACACACAGTGATTCTATGAGCTACCAATTTCCTTTATTAAATACCTTTTCTGCCTAAACAAACTAGAGTGGATTCTAGTGTTTGCAACAATACGCACAGAGGAAAGACAAATGGGCAGAATGCATATACTTCCCCTTTGGTTGAGATTGTTTCTCTAGTGAACTGTCATTTTATGCCTCTACCACAATGAGCCCCCATAGAAACTCTTTGACTTCCCAGAGAAAGCTCTGAGGCCATCCTATGGGAAAGACATCTAATATCTCCCATTATGGCACGAGAGTCAGAAAATAGAAGCTTGGATCTGTGAAGAGTTTCTCTAGTTGGCAAAAAAAAAAAAAGGAAAAGAGAGCTTCGATTTTCCCAGTGGAAGCCTCATCTGCAATGAATACAGATCTGTTCTGTTATTGGCAGGTTTGAAAACGTGGTTCTTTACAATAATGCCCCAATGCCCACTGGGAGTGAAAAACACTAAATTGTACACAATGGTTTTCCACTTCCCTAGAGTTGTGTTTACCACTCTCTGCTGATTCCACACATTTCCAGATAAATTCAGGCTCTACTTCATTTCATTAAAGCAAAATCTGTTCAACTATGTCCGTAGTTGAGTAGAAAAGCTTCCCACTCAAATGTTATTTGTATTCAAGAGCAAGGCATTCAGGCCAGATCTGAAGAGGTGAAGTGTATAATAGCTTTGATCAAGGACAAGCAGGAGCCGAGAGAACCCAACCACAGCTGATACAAAGGGATACAGAAAGGTAGTTTGGGATACCCGGCTCAGTGGTAGCATCCAGCACGCTGTGGTCCAGACAGAGAGGTGGCATAACAGGTGGGTCTGCCACAGGAGGAGCTTGAGTCCAGTATAGATTAGCAAGTAGTAGGAGGTGATTCAAGTGCTCTGACAACATGTGATAATTCCTTTTTCTCCCAATCTGAAAGAAGTTATATTGAACACTGTCAAACATTACTTCGATTTAAAGTAGCAATGCAAATTCATTTAACCATGAAGCAAGACAAAGTTAGATGCCTTAGAAATTCATAATGTCTCTTTGGGGCCATAAAGGTACCACTTGATAGCTTATTACTCCAGAGTTTATAAATTCTGGTGGAAGTGTTTTTATAGCAACCTTCTGCTGTTTCTAGCCTTTGCTTTTGAAAAATATAAATGAGACTAGGTATTTGACAAACTAGAATTTCTAAATTCCCTTAGAGAAATTCCAAACTACCGTGGGTTAAGTGCTAGCATCTCCACTGTGTTGTATTTTTTTTCCTCCCTGTTAACATCCAAAAGGCAGAACTCTAACCTTAAAGGAAGCGACATATGATACAAAGGAAGTTTCAGAGTAGAATATAGAAGACAATCCAGCATAATTTTCAGTTTTAGGAAAAAATATATATATTATATATATTATTTATATCAGTTTTCCTAAAATATATATATATTTAAATATATATTTATACATATTTTATGGTGTGGGCTCAATATGTGTATATGTGTGTGTGTATATATGTGTATATATATATAATATATATATAAACTTTTAAAGAACATTTCATAGTGGAACATGTTTATGAAGTAAATAAAGTAGCATCCAAAACTACATGACAGTGATCCTAATTTCCTAATTTTTCTTCGCAAAATTCAGGTGAAAAAAGACTGGAAGAACAAAATGCCAATGTATTTTCAAAACTGGAATTTTCAGTGAGTTTCTCTTCTTCTTTATAATTTTCCCAATTTTCTTTATTATTACATATTATGTTTTCATAATTGGAAAGATAGGTAGGTCTGACTTAGAAGTACTGAAACAAAATCAAACATGAACCAGGCAATGCTTCTTCATTTTCTAACTTGGTTTGAGGTTCAGAGAAGTGGTCTGCTCTCTGACCCAAGGTATATTTACTAGGGGTTGGGGGTGAGGGGGAGTAAGAGGGCCCTGTTTCCATCAGTAGGGCAAAGTGGAGGATGGAAGTCACAGTATTGAATAATCTACCAAAAAGAAATATTTTATCATGAAGCAATTTGTTTCATATTCTGAGGGCAGCTTCTACAAGGTAACAGAAATCTACTTTAGGATTAGCTAGAAATTACCTCTTACATTCCTGACAACCCCAGTTCTCAACTGTCATTCCCTCTCGCGATTTTTGCTCTAATATTTCTGCAAAACCCCCTTCTGCTATAAAGACGTCATGTCTTCACAGGCATGTCTTGTTTGCTGGGTGTTTTACCATGACAGTCTCTGCACCTTATATTTCTAAATGAAAAGTCTGGGAATTCGGCCTTTCAGTGGAGAAGAATATTCAAAGTTTTTCCTGTCCCAGAAAATCCGATCCCTCCAAGTACTCTTTAAATTTAGTTTCAGTAAGTTTATTTAATGTGATGAAGATGATTTGATGATGATGCTGATCATAATGATGATGGAAGGTGTAGTTTCCTTAACTGTGAAATGAGGAAATACCTATTTTAGGCTATTAGGGGAGAGAAGATAACAAGAGGATTGTATAAAAAGCTCACAGCACTGTCTCCCAATGAGTTAATTTTTAAGTACGTGTTCCACTGTGATAACTAGTTCCTAGAAAATACATTATTTGAAAGGAAGAAAGGAATAGATGGCTATGTCAATACAATGCCTGTGGAATCACAGAGGGGCAGCAGAATGGTGTGGGCTCAAACTAGACTGCTTGGTTTTGAATTTCTTCCTTGTGAAACTTTGGCCAAATTACTGAATTTTTCCACATCTCACAGTTCAGGCTTGGTGGGGCTGTTATGAGGATTAGGCCACGTATTGAGGAGAAAGTCTGGCAAACAGTAATCACTATAGGTAATCGCTAAGGTAAATATCTTCCCTATTCTGACTTGTTTCACAACAATACGCATGAAGTCGCCTAGGGGGAAGCACTCCTGGTTCTGTGAAGTTTATGCCCAGAGTTAAGAGCCTTCTGCTCTGTGTACGTCCCCCCACACGCACACAGAGATTTCTTATATATACATTCCCTCCCTCCCTCTTTCCATAACTAATCAAGCTCCTGATTGTTCCTTGTTCATTTCTGTGCCCCCGGAAACCTAGCACCCTGGATGTCCACACTAAATATTTAATGCCATTAGAAACAGACTACAACTCTTCCTGAGTATGGACAATGGATTTTAGTAATGTTAGGTTGTTTTATCCACCCTGTCCCCCACCAAATACACGTAGCATGTACTCTAGCGAAACTCTGGAAGAAGACACATTTTACCTCAAGCATAGAAAGGTATTAATAAATCTGCATGTATTCAGACTTCTTCTTAGTACAATTTACTTGAAATTGTCAGAATTCTAACAATTAAAATTATACCCCTTACTGGAATTACTTTACTCTGCCTAATGAGAGAGATTTCCTTCATTGGAATTTGAACTGCTAAGAAAATCTGACGGAGAAGCTATTTAAACCGGTTCCTTCTATATTGCTAAGAACAAAAACAAACTTCCAAGGACTCTGGCTCACACCTACATTCTGAGTAGAAGAAGCAGAGACTCCGTGGGAACACAGCAAAAACTGCATTGGACTTCCAGGCCTGGGGACTTGGATTCTGGATCAGGTGACCCTGGGGAAGTCACCGCACCTCTCCGGATCTGATTTCCTTCTTTGCACAGCAATAAGGCCTGCCAAACCGGTCTAGAATTTAGGCTAAGATGGAACGCAAATACTCCAGAATAATTCCGCCCTATTTGGGTGTGTGTGTGTGTGGGGGGGGGGGGGCAAATAGTAAGGAGGGGGTGAGGAAGTGCCTCTCATGAAATGAGTAACTATAGTGTCTTCTGCTTGCAATTTCTGGATGGAGTTTCTAGATGCTTCAAAACCGGTCTCGCCGTCTGAATTTTCCTGCACAACTCCTGAGCGGTCCACGTGCAGTGGACGTTCCCAGGCCAAGCCTTTCAAGCCTTTCAGCTCGGCACCACCGCCTTCCCATATCAAAGGGGGCTTCCCGCTGAGTTTGTTTACACCATTAAATTTGCTCACACGTAAAGCCGGGAGAATTTGTCCAGGTGTTCAAATTCCTGGAGGGTGGAGAAAGTGCCGAGGCCTATATTAGATCAATACCACGCTAGAGTGAAACACAAAGAACCTTTTCCACGGTGTGGCCCCCTCTGGAGATCTGTATTTTAGAGGCAGCCTTGGCAGGGCCCACTGGGCCGTCTGTCGCTCTGCTGTGACCCCGGCCGCCCGACCGGGGCGGTCCCGGGGCCGTGGTGCTGGCGGCAGCCGCGCGGACCCGGGAGCACGGCCCGGAGCCCACCTGCAGGCGCCGCCCGCAAGATGCTCGGAGCAGGGCTTACCTGCCGGGCGCGCGCTGCACCTCCGCGGGTGCCGGCCGCCCCAGGTGGGGTCGCAGCACCCGAGGAGCGGACTGCTCCCCCCTCTTCTGGCAACAAGAAGGGAAGGCGACCCCATCCCGAGCTACAGGTTGAAACCGGGAGCGAGATCCTGGGCTTCTCCGAGCCAGGTGAAGGCGCTGGCAAGGTCACCCATTCAGTCACCAGGTGGTGCATTTAATTTAAAAGGACTGTTAACCTTGTTTATACAAAATAACACCAATATGCAGAGAAGCAGTAAATCCATTGTCGTTAAACAGCGGGGAGCCGCTGGCGCTGGCAGCCTGCCCACCGGCGCCGCGAACCGGGCTGGCACCGAGCGGGGAGCGGGGAGCCCGGAGCCGGGAGCCGAGGGCCGGGAGCCGGGGGCCGGGAGCCGGGGGCCGGGAGCGGGGAGCCGGGGGCCGGGGGCCGGGAGCCGGGGGCCGGGAGCGGGGAGCCCGGAGCCGGGAGCCGGGGGCCGGGTCTGCGATCCCGCTGGCCGCGCCAGGCGAGGCCCGAGCTGGGTGCCCTCGGCGCCCTCCGGATGACTCTCTGCATTCTTGTCAAATATATTTAGAACAAGAGGTGTCCACTTAAAGAGAAACATTTGTTAATCACTTAAATGCAGGCGCTTGGCAGCCCTCCAGGTTCACCTTTATAAATATGTAGGATCGGTTTCCAGCTACGCCGGGAACTCCCGAGCAACTTCGCCTTCCCTCCGTGTCCCCTCGAATTGACCTAAGGTGAATGTCCCTAGCACCTTATTAATTTTCTCTCCCAGCGGGTTTTTTCCTAAGTCAATGCCAGCCTCCTATCGGGACGTTGACGGAGATAAATTAATGATGCGCGGTACGGAGAGAAAGGGAGCGGTGTTTCTTTAAGCAGGGGACAGATTAAAGTTAAATTCCTGTTGACGGAGGCGCTGGTGTCGACATCGTCCTTGTTTACCAGCAGCTGTCCCGTTAATGACACTCTGATAACCGGCGGAGGCCGCCCTGCGGTAGGGGGTGAGGCAGATAAAGGGCCCTCTGTTTAAACAGCCCGGTCCGCGACCCCGCTCCTTGTAACTTCCCTGCGTTTAACAATCGCTGAAACTGTTCGCAAAAGGCAAACCCGGGTGCAGAGGTTTTCGCTCTCCGACTCGCGAGTGCACGGCGTCAGCCCCGGGCCGCGGCCGCCAGCCCTCCTTGGGGGCTGATGACGACCCCAGGAGGTGGGGGTGGGGGTGGGGGTGGGGGTGGGGGCGGGCAGGGGTGCCGGGGGAGGGGCGCCGAAGGGCAGAGACGGCCGGTGCGCAAGGTGAGGAGGTCCGCCCTCTGGGTGCCTCCGAGAACTCTTCATTTTGTTTGAGAAACACTGACGCCCCCCCCCGCCCCCCGCCCACCAGCCGACAGGGTAGGGACAATGTTACCCGGTTACTGTTCTTTGTGGGGGTCCGTTCAGCATGAGGGGTAGCCGCAGGAGAATTGCTTTTCATACTTGGAACCATCTCCCCCCGCATCCCCGTTCAGACTGTAATGCTGTAGGGGGGACCTTGCCCGGAACCCAAGCTGATATTCTGATCTTACAGCTGAGAAAACAGGTGCTCAGGAAGCTAAGAGGCTCGCCTAAGTCCACTAGCAAGTTGAGTGGTAGGATGGGGGCTGGCAGCCAGCTCTCTTGTTAGAGAGAGGGATACAAAATATTACACATATGTTATAATATGTCTATATGATATATTCCCATATCATATGTATCTACATCAGGATTGGAGGAGGAAATTTAAATACTGTATATTTAATGTATATATGCACTATATATAATATACAAACATTTATGTAAAAAGAGGCACATGTCTTTAAATTTCCTCTTACTGTCCTAATGAAATGGCAGACATCAGCGATCTGCTCCGAGGAAGCTAAAGCCCTCACCTGGCTGAGATCCCATCCTGGTAGATCCCTGAGCTTCCCTCTAGACCCGCCCCCACCTTGATTATTTCATGAATACAATCCATTTAAAGATCAACAGTCTTGGAATCCCATAATCTTTTTCATGCTCTAACTAGTCAAGCAGACATACCTCTAATAAAGCAAATGCAGAGAACAAATTTATTTCTGCTCTTAGAAAGGGAAGACGATGTGAAACAAATGATCTAATTTCCACTCATCTCAGTTTTCTCACCTATGGGACGTTCCATAGCCAACCCAAGGTGATTTTCAGAGGGCGGGGGGGGGGGGGGGGGGGGTCGGCGTGGAATTAACAGACAGGCAAAGTATTTTGAGATGCCCGGTAGAAAGATGTTAACATTTTTATCTATATGATTTCCTCAGGAAAGTTCTTTTCCATATCTTTAAGGATGAACCACAATAATGTATTTTCCAGGGGCCTACAATAACATGAGGTTTATCACTCATATTTCCAAACTATAGTGACTCCACAATGTTCTCTTTATTCTAAGGTACTATGAAATTACCCTTTGTATAAAATTTAAATGTAGCTCATAATCTCTTTATGTCGTTTCTTTAATTAGCTGTGATGGGTAGAAGTGTACTCCCTAAATGAATATGTTGAAGTCCTAATGCCCGGTACCTCAGAATGAGACCTTATTTGGGGACAGGGTCTTTACAGAGATAATCAAGTTAAAATGAGTTCTTCAGAATGGGCCCTAATCCAGTATAACTGGTATCCTTGTATAAAAGGGAAATTAAGGGACTCCTGGGTGGCTCAGTGTTTGAGCCTCTGTCTTCAGCTCAGGTCGTGATCCCAGGGTCCTGGGATCGAGTCCCACATCGGGCTACCCGCAAAAAGCCTGCATCTCCCTCTGCCTGTGTCTCTGCCTCTCTGTCTGTGTCTCTCATTAATAAATAAATAAAATATTTTTAAAAAATAATAAAGAAAAAAGAAATTAAAGCACAGAAATACATATAGAGGGAAGAAGATGTCTCCCAAGGGCCAAGGAGAGGGGCCTAGAACCAATCCTTCCTCATGGCCCTCAAAGGGAACCAGAGCTGCCAATACCTTGATTTTGGACTTCTAGCGTCCAGAGCTGTGAGACTATAACTTTCTATCATTTAAGTCTTAATCTAAGACTATCATTTCTATCACTTGAGCCACCCAGTCTGTGGTGATTTGTTACAGAGCCCTGCAAAACTAATATACCAACCAACTTTTTAAAAGATTTTTTTGTTTGAGAGAGAGAGAGAGAGAAAGCACCAGCATGCATGCACACTCAGGGGGCGGGGAGTGGGCAAAGAGGAGGGCCAGGCATCTGAGAAGGGGAGACCCACTCAGGCCTCGATCCCAGGACCTGAGCGGAAGGCAGACACTTAATCAACTGAGCCACCCAGGTGCCCCTATACCAATCAATTTTACCCATCTTCAGTAATGTTAAAAATCACCTAGAATCAATACTTTAAAAATGTATAAAACAATTTCAATGGCTTAAAGTGATTGTTGAAGTGTTACATGTAATGGAAGGCAAACAGAACTAATAGTTATTATATATCTACTCTATCCTGAGCAGGATTTAGGGAATCTTTGTTCATTTTAATTGTTTAACCATGCTTTCAATAATAAAATTTTATCTAATTCAATAGAAACACATTTTTTACAGTAAAAACATTTACAGTAAACATGAGTAATTTAAATAAGTACCAATTATAGGGATTGTACCTTGCTTAGCATATTTCATCAAATTACATATTATAGAAGATAGAATCTTCTCTACATTATGAGCAATGCTATTTGTTGAATTCTTCTCCATCATTTCACCCACACTTTTGATGTATAATATAATTGCTGGTTGAGAAGTTTATAGTAGGTTTTGTCAAGGACCCAATTGTGAACAGAGATTACAAATAAGCACAGTCAGTCAAGAAGGTTTATCAAGTAGGTATTCTGTATAATGTCCTAGAAGGAAAAGAGAAAGATACGGAGTCTGCACCTCCTATCTCAGGGTGGCTAAGAGTCTAACTGGTGAAAAACGCCCAAAAGCAAGTCAAGAAAGCAAATTAAAATTATACTTATAAACAGTACCTCCCCAGTCCAAAAGAAAACAAACTCAGATCCCACAGATCCACAGATCCCATATGCCTGCAATACTAAGTCCCAGGTTACACCTGCTATGTGAGCTTCATTGTTAAGAGCACCATCATTCACTTCCCAGAATGTCCAGCTTAGATTAAAAAAATCTGTAGTCACCCAACCTCAGAGTTTCTCAATCTCAGGGCTTTGAACATTTTAAGCTGGCTAAGTCTTTGTTCCGGAGGGCAGTCCTGTGCATGCTGTATGTTTAGCAATATCCCTGGCCTCTTCTGCTAGATGCCATTAGCGTTGCTTTCACTCAGTTGTGACTACCAGAACTGTCCTCAGATATTGCCAAATGTCCCCTGGGGGTTATTTTGCTAGAGAATCACTGTTCTAGTCCAAGATTATACAAAGGTTAGAAGAGGGTGTGTGCAGGAATGATGATTAAACCGTGCAAAACCATCTTGAGAAGGTTCAACTTCAATATCTGCAGATAAGGAACTTGAATTGGCTGAAGACTAGGGAGGGCATTCTGCATATGTAAGGTTGGCAATGGAATAGAACAAGTTGAAAGTCAGAAGTCTGAGAGAAGGCAGTAACCAGGAGTATAGATTGGGGCATTCAACAAGTTAACCAACCTGTTGACCAAGCTACAGCTATATCCAAGTGCCCATCTAGAATGTTTTTAAAAAAACAATATGTTACTAAAATCTTTTGACCTGTGGGCATTTCCAGTTCTTGACATAGTATACCAGAATTAGGCTGGTTATGCTACTTAGCTTCTTCAACACAAATAGAGAGGTGAGGGTGACAGGCCTCCTCAAGCTTTTCCTGAGATTCTCTTTCCTGAGCAGAGGCGAGCATGATTTACAGTCACTATAGAAAATCTTATTTACTTAGCACCTCCTATATCCCAGATGTTTTTCAGAAATTATCTAGTTGAATCCCTCAAGACCTTGGCAAGGACGGCATTAACTTCCCCGGGGCTCAGTTTCCTAAACAGCAGAATAAAGGTAGGTGATGTCACACATCTACCGAGTGTTAGAGCTATGACTAGAACCCGGGTTCCGCTACACCAAGCCCCACAACATTGGCAAGTCACCAAGCAGAGGAACCCAACCAGCTGATGAGTAGAGGAAAGAATGATCACTATTTATACAGAGACTCTGAAAAATGGGGAAGTGGGGGGGGGGGGTAAGACTCGCTCCTCTTTACTTCAAATTAATGTTTAATTACTATAGATTTCTTCATCAAAATGAAGTGATCTTCATCTGGTTTCTTTCCTTTAGTTGTTAGACAATCATTTAGGATTAGTGGTTTCTAGGCTGGTTGATGTTTAATGGAGGTATATCAGTATGATTCCGAGCATTGGCTGTGGTAAAATCCCTTAAAATGAAGACTTAGGTTTTTAATTTTTGTTTAAGACTCTCACAGGCAAGGATATTCAATATCTGGAGGCAGGCTCTCCTCCCATCTCATCTTAGTCTTACTTCTTCGTTGACTACGTAAATTTAGTCACACGTGCAGCTAGAAGGAAGTTATCTGGTTACCAGGAGATCGCCATGAGGACATGAGTGGTGTCAGGTATTAACATCACTTACTTTCCTTTGCCCTCTACCTCACTCAGTCAACTGGGGAAAAACAGAATCCTCACAGCTCTGGGCTTATGGAAGAGAACTTTCATTTAAGTGTAATCACCTGTGATTTGTACTAAGGAGAATTAATATGTCCACAGAGAGAAGTGAGATGCAAGCTGTGCCAGAAAGTATGCTTTTTGCCTGTCCAGGTTGCACCAGCATGATACCTTACATCTACTGTTTCATTGTATCAGCTCCCAAAACCCAGAGGCAGGAGACATTTTATAACTCCATAATTTAGGTGAAGAAAGGGAAAGAAGATCAAGAGAAATTAAACAACTTGCCCAACGTCATATGGCTGGGAAGTAATATGTCTACAGCACATACCCTGGTCTATCTTCTCCCAGAGCCTATTATTCTTTCCACTAATGCAAGTAATTCAAAGAAAATCTAGCTACTTAACGTAAGAAAATGAGCAGATCACATTGCCAGGCTACTCCAAAAAAGACAAGGTGAACCCTAGGTCAACAAAGAGGTACCAGAGTTTTCAGGTTCCCAGGATGCAGCTCGCATCAGCACCCTGCAGTGTGCTAAATGACACCCCCTCCTAGAAGAGCGGTAGTTGAACATTACCTTGTTGTCTGCAAGACTTAATGACTCCAATTCCAACCCTCGGGATGTAAACA
This sequence comes from Vulpes vulpes, assembly GCF_048418805.1. Lineage (NCBI taxonomy): Eukaryota > Metazoa > Chordata > Mammalia > Carnivora > Canidae > Vulpes > Vulpes vulpes. Next base: position 92,479,211 of record NC_132793.1, on the reverse strand, counting down.
TTATGCTAGACTGTGGCTTTAAATGATCATTTCCAACATAGATGATATTGCAAAAAGTTCAAGGAGAAGCAGACGAGTTCATTGGGATCTGAGCACAGGGTTTTTTTCTCTTGCTCAAGCTCTCAAGCGTGTCTTCTTCAGGGACCCTCAGAGAAGGAGACAGTCAGCTCTTCCCCAACTGGATACAGTCTTATTCTTGGATGGGTTACTTGTCCACATGGACAGCAGCTTCGTGCAAGGTCACAGGAGAACAAGCTGCAAGGAAGAGAGGAGGCTGGAGGGTTTCACATGCTGCCCTTTTGGCTCTCATTCTTCTGCTCATCAAGTGCTCTGGGAGAGGGTTTGCAATAGGAAGATCTGCCTGTCTGTTCCACAGGGAAATATGAATGTGAGGGAGCATTTAAAATCATGTAAAGGGGCCCATAAACATCTAAATGTATGCAGGTACCTATGTATTGCTTGAACAAATACTTACCTGCTGTCACCTGAGTGACAGATGCCCTCCTAAGAACAAAATCCATTTTGTAGGACAAAGAGAAACCCTTGATGCAAATATAGATCAAAGGATGATACAGGTCGGGGAGATGTGATGTTCTATAGCGTGTTCATACAAGGTCTTTCCAAGGAGGTAACATGAGAGCAGAAAACCAAGTAAAGCACAGGAATGACCCATAGGGTACCTGGGGAAAAGAATGTTCTGGAGAGAGGGACAATAAAAAATCCCTGCAGAAGGAGGCCAGTGGTGGAAGAATGGAGGATATAGACAATGAATAAACTACTGGGATATCTACTTCATTAATTTTAACTTCTATATAGGATTTCTTAAGGGAATAAACTGTGTTCACAAATTCCTCTGTTGACATATGGTCAAGTTGTTTCCAGGTATTCGATGTCATAAGCTATGGTGAAACGGATACCACTTCTCTAACATGATACATCAGGAAGTGGCATTATTGCTGGTCCCAGTGAATGAGAGTCTTCTGCTTCGTTACATGTTACAAAATTACGCTCCACAGTATTTGTTCTAATTTACAGCCCCTACAACATTATATGAAAACTCTCTTTTCCTCACCTTTTCTCCAGTATTCGGTGTTATCCGATTTTTTTTTCCTTTTTTGCCAATCCATTGAGTTTGAAACAGTCTGTCTTTGTCATTTTATCTATATTCCCCTCATCACAAAGCAAGGGGAAGGGGTACAATTTTGCCCAATGTTTCTTTCTTGTTGATTCAGGTTTCCTATCTTATGATTAACTTTCATATTCTTTGCTCATTTTTCTAGGGAACTATTTATCTTTGATTCATTTGGAAGACTTTTTAATATGTCATTATAGGAATTATAAGTATTAACATCTATAATCTCAGAATGTAGGTTTTTTTTTTAAGATTTTATTTATTTATTCTCGAGAGACACACAGAGAGAGGCAGAGGGAGAAGCAAGCTCCATGCAGGGAGCCCAATGTGGGACTCAGTCCTGGATCTCCAGGATCACACCCCAGGCCGAAGGTGGCACTAAACCGGTGAGCCACTGGGCAGCCCCAGAATGTAGGGTTTTAAAAATATCATGAGGTGTCCATAAACAAAGAGAAGAATCTGAATTTAATCTAATCAAATTTGTTAATCTTTTTTACGATATGCACTTTCCATGTTTAAAAAATTATTTCCTCTCATGACATCGTAAATATATACTCTTTCATTTTTGTGTAAGAATTTTAAAGCTTTGCTTCCTGATTTTAATGTTTGAAGTTTATTTCTGTATATGTATATCGATGTTTCCTTTCACAAGAAAGCCTATTCTTTCCTTATTGGTGTTCAAAACTACCTCTTACCCACTCCCCAATGTGTATGTGGGTCTGTTTCAGTGATATTTGTCCTACCACTAGAACACTATTTTGAATGTGATAACTTTAAAATAATTACATCCCTTACTGGATGTGTGCTGCTTATTATTCTTTCTCTTCAAAATCACCTGAGCTATTTTGAGTCTTGACTCTTTAAGGTGCATGAACTAGTTCTATATGAACTGACTAGCTCTGTGGGAAAAAAAAAAAAAAAAACCTTGGGATATTAATGAAAGTTTTAGATTAGTTTTGGGATAATCGATCTCTTTAGGAAAATAAATCTTATCTATGTAATATATCTCCATTTATATAAGTCTTTCTTGTGTCTTTTCAATACCATTGAACAATAATTTCCACGTAGATCATCCATTTGTTTTCTTAGATTTATTCTTAGATACGTGGTGGATATTGAGCATGGAATCCTTGAAAGATTGTATTTTCTGATTGACCATGCTGGTATTGAACCACACAATTAATTACATGTATTGATGTTTAAATTTTGACCTTGTATCTGTCAAATTTCTAAAATTCTTTTACACTATCAAAAAATTAAGCTGTCTCTAATCATAATAATTTTTCATTCTGATAATATGGTTCACATTTCTTTTACTTGTATAACGTGTTGTCTAGAACCTAGAGATAGTAATAAGGAACCTCATTGTCTTATTCTGCACTTAGAAGGGAATATTCCTGATACTTTCGCAACAAACATGATTTTTGCTTTACGTGTTTGTAGATAAATTTACCAAATTAAGAAAGTTCCTTTTGTTTCCAAAAAGCTCAAAGAATTCTGATAATACTTGTGGAAATTCAATTATCATTCCTGGACTGGGATCAGGCATGTAATGAATGTGGTCCATTCTCCATCAATAGAATGATAAATAGTAACAATATAAATGTCTAAATGTTCATACTTTTTATAGATGACATACTTGCTAATTGCTCTTCTGTGAGCTAATATTTGGGATTTAGTAGTGGAAGAATGTGTAACATTTTCTATGAAAACAGTCTCTTTAGGTTTAGAATAGTCTCTTTTGAACATCATCACTAATGTTTTGCTTTAGATCCCTAGAGAGATGAAATTCTATCTCTTGTTTCACAAAAGCAATGCTAAGAGCATCCAAATGCAGAAAATTATATTTTAGAAAATTCTCACAAAAGCTTTGCAACTAAGTTCTGGTTTCAAATCTCTTATTCTAACAGCAGCTCAGAAATAACCCAATTGGTGGTTCAAGTGGCCTATTGAGGTAATGTCCACATTTCTAGATTAATTTACTTGAAATGAGTATATTTTTCAGTAACTTTGTTGACAAGTCCAAAAATATTTAGAAGGTTTTATCTTGTTTGGATTTTACTACTAATCACACCCACTTCTCTGAGGGCGGGAAATGACATCTTTTTAGTTAAATATAACTGAAATTGGAAAATGATACAGTAATTTCAAAACTTTCAGGAATGCAGTATACAACTATTTGAGGGAAAGTGAGAAAGTGTGAGACTGGATTACTGGAAATATACTGGGGTAATCCACAGATTGAAAGAACTAACTAGATGAGTAAGATACCTTGAAAGATCCTTCAAGGATTAGAACCAGACACATCAATATTATTTTCTCTCATTCTCATCTCTTCCATTCATCTATCATATTTCTAATCCCTGCTGCTCTCTCTGAGCCTTTCACCAGTATAGCAGAGAACTTTCTCCAGTAGTGGAGAACACAAATGTCCTGTATAATGTCCAAGAGGTTCCCCAAGACCACTCTCGGGTTCCATAATTCACTAGTGGGACTCACAAGACTGAGAAAAGTCATTATACTCATGGTTATAATTTATCACAGAGAAAGGATATAGATTAAAATCAATAAAAGGAAGAGGCTCATAGGACAGGACCCAACACATACTAGGCATGGAGCTTCCAGTTGTTCTCTCCCGGTAGAATTACGTGGATAGCACGTATTACTCTCAGTAACAATATGTGGCAACAAGTATAGAATATAATCAACCAGGAAAGCTCACCCAAGCTTTGTTATCCTCAGTTTTTATTAGGAGTTGGCCAGGTAGGTAGGTTGATTACCCACATGAATAACCTTAGTCTCTAGCCCCTCTAGAACCTGATTTGGTACCACAGGACCCAAGGCCTTCCACCAAAAATTACACTGTTAGTATAGAATATCTGGCCTGGCTCAAGACCCTTCAGTAAACAATGACACTTTTATCAGGCAGGACACTCCAAGGGTTTAGAGATTACCTCCGTGGAGCTGAGGGCAAATGGTCCAACCTTTCTGTAGGCAAAGGTTAGTTCTTTATTGCACATCCTGACTCACAGTGTCACATCTTTATAAACCTAAAAAGGAAGAATTGTATTCTTTGCTAGTTATAGTAAAATACACCCCAGTAAAGAATTCTGATAGGCTCAGCTTGGGCCACCTGCCCACCTCTGTGCCAACCACTTTGGTTTCATGGAATGGGAAATATGACCCTCTCCATTTTGCCATGTGTTCTGCTTTGAAGTAAGGGAACTGGATCAGTTACTAGAAAAATCTCATTTGTCAATGAAAATAACTACAACAATGATTACAACCACCACCTTGGATATTAAAAAGGGGAAAAGGCATAGGGTATTATCTGGTTCTTTTTATTTTAGATTAAGTTTGTTTGCTTAACCCAGGTACCCATAGATCTAAGGCAAGTAGGTATTCTGTTAACTAATTGTCTGTATGATATCAGACATATCCAGTCAATTCTTTCATATTGGTGTTATCAGTGGGAGAATATACGTCAAAACAGCCATGAGATGGAGATTTTTATTTTTCCACAATTTTGGCCACTCTGACTATAACTCAGACTGTTTTTAAAAATTTTTGTTTTGTGTACTATGATTCCTCCTTGAGATATCATTACTTGTGGTTAGAACTAAAATTCCATTTTCTCTCCTTTCCCCTATAATGGAATTTTAGTTCTAGTTTGATTATTATAACTCAAAAGTATCATGAGTTTTAAAGCAACAGGATATTATTAGAAATTTGGATTTTAAAAAATAGTCAGATCTTTCAAAGCAGTCATTTAACTTATTACTCTATGGTTTAATTCTATACTTATTAATGCTTTTAGAGAGAGTAAATCTTAATATGGAAAACTCTGGGTATATCAAACTGCTAAGAAATATGTCCTTAAAAGCATTCTCTTAAACCTGTTTCCTGTAAACAAAACAGCCCCAGATATTCCTTGAAATGATTATCCAAGTAAACTCTGGTAACAGAGGTTCTTGATATTTTTAAAAAATAAGTATTTTTGACTCGAAAAAAGTGCCCTAGATTTAATAGGGTATCATACAACATAGGTCTGTGGCACTTGTGATTTTAGTTGAGTTCATTAAGAAACTAGATGCAAAGTAAATATTAGCACATAAATAAAACTACCTATCAGGGCAATGTACTTGGCTGACTGCAGGCTTAAGAAAATAACAATAATTATTATAATAATAAATCACCTAGTCACAATAATCCAATTTTTATATACTTATTTTATAAATGCAAAAGATGCCTGTCAAAGAGCAGCAGGCACATGGCTCCAAGGGCCATAGGTAACAGGTGGCAACAGAGAGATTTAAATTCAGAGCCCTATGCTTGGTCAGGTAACCTGAGGAAGACAAGATCACCCCAGGAAATCATTCTCAGTCTCAGACTCCCCCTTCAACACTGGTTTTGTACAACAACCAAGTCAGTGATTTCAGAGGTCAGACTGACTTTTCCTGTGATCATTCATCTGCCATGATCGTCCAGGGGTTCCTGCGTTCGCACCTCTAAGCATGTGGTGGTGTGGAGAAGGTGTAGAGGAAGAAGGAAGGAATATTGCTACCTCTGGAGGGGGACAGGATAATCCTGTCCTATCATTCTCTAAGATTCAGTTCAAATCTTACCTTCTCCCCAAGCCTTCCCAACTGTCTCAAAGTAGGAGCTGTCAACCACTTTGCCAAAGATCGACCAGGTTCTGGTTGGCAGACAGCTGGAGTCTCTTCATCCATGGCTCCCAATTCCTGTGAATGCTAAGCTTTATCAACCCCCCGACTAGACAGCCCCCTGTCAGGACAGTCACCAGGCAAGAAACAAACATTATCTATGGCCATGGTTTCATTTAGACCTTGTTAGCAGTTAAGACAGTTCTGATAACATTTTTTAAACCATCTGGTTATTTGTGCATTTTCAAGAAGTTGTATGTTTATTTTTCTTCATGGCTTGAGTTCAGTTGTTGCTATTTATCTTGAAGTAAGACTAAATATTTTAAAATTTGGAATGACAAGCTGATACGGCCCAAATTCTTTGGCCTCGTCAAATTCCAATTTTTTTATAAGGACGCAGTGTGCAAATTTATTTTGGAAAGGCCAGTTGCCCCAGAAAGTCATTCTCAAGCTAAGTGGATTTATAAAGCCTATATATATATATATATATATATATATATATAGGCTTTTAATCCTTTTTCCAATTCCCTAATGCTCATAGTGTATTAAAAAAAAAAAAAACAGAGAATGTAAGCAGGTCCAAGACATGCCAAAAATAAAAACTTAAGGTTTCAAGTCTTTACAGATTGTGTCTCCTCTCATTGGTGTTTTGAAAACGTTTTAATCTGAGAAGGAAAAATAATTCTATCACCAGTAATACGTTGAGTTCATGCAGGGACTTTTTTTGGTAAAGTGCTCGAATTAACTTTTCATTTAGTCTCAAGATCAGTAAGGAAAATAAACAGATGACAATAATGATATTAGCATGTTTTTCAAACACTGTGTCAGACACTTGACACATATCATCTCATTTAATCCCACAGAAAGACAGTTTTAATTACCTACTTAGAAGGAAAGAAACAAATTTGAAGAAATGGAGAGGTGGTTAAAATGACACACAGATGACTAGAGTTTAAAGCCGGGTTGTCCATCTCTAACCTTTGATACTGTACTGTGGCAGTTATGCCAACAGGGCTTATGATCCGGACTGTCATGGGGCATACAGCCTGGAGCAAATCCTCCCTCCCTCTCCACCTCACCTCACACCATCAAAGGCTAAGGGTCACCAGCCTGTCGTGCATCTGGTTCATGTCCATCCAGGATAGGATTAGAGAGGTGTTGCTCTTTATGTAAACGTTTCTTTGAGTACTGGATTCACCTATGATAGCAATAAAACTACACTCCTTATTTTAAGTAATTCAAATTAGAACTTCTTTTTCAAGACATGAATTGAACATGAAACGTTGTATCTTAAGGCCAAAACTGATTCCCTCCTAGCAAGGATTATACCACTGCTCCATATCCAATTTAACATTTTCTTAATTTGGTCTACATAGAATCATAGAATTTGGAGTTTGAAAAAGACCTGTGGGATTCATTCTGTTGATTCCAGTAGAAGTGATCCAGCTGGTTAAGAATTCACTTCTTACTTTTGGAAGATGTTTTCCCACTAGATTTAAATCGGGTTATTTTTTTATCATGACCTGTATCACCAATGTCATTCTTAAAGTACACACAAACTTATCGTCTGCAATCAGATCTTCACCAGGTACACACCCATTCAATGGTTGTTTATTGCTACCCCAGACAAAAATGACCCCATACATTAGGTATGTGGTATATATGTCACAGACTTTTTTTTTTTTTAAGATTTTATTTGTTTACTCATGAGAGACACACAGTGAAGGGCAGACACAGACAGAGGGGGAAGCCGGCTCCCCGCAGGGAGCCCAGTGTGGAACTTAATCCCAGAACCTTGGGATCATGACCTGAGCCAAAGGCAGATGCTCAACCACTGAGCCATCCAGGTGTCCCTATGTCACAGATTTTACCAAATTTGTGCATTGCTCTGACTTCTGGCATGAGACATGCTCAGGTGAAATCTTTCCCCTAAGTGTAATCTTGTAAATGAGTGAGAGAATTATCAGCTTCATCTCTAAACACCAGTTTTATAGTTTAGGCTTGCAGACACCAGCTGCTCCCTAAATACAAGTTTGTTGAAATGATGGAAGCCACCAGTAAATATCCAAATCTATTGTTTCCAAAATATCTCTGGAATGTAACATGTTTTTAGTTTAATAATAATTAAGTAGACTCTTGGACTCAATACCATGTTTGAAGAAATACTTAAGTAGTGATAACAGGTATGGTACACCCAAAACACAGCCCCACACCCTGATTTGTCTTTGATGTAGTCAGTTTTAGAGGCATTTAATCACTGAGAGCTCTTCTAGGCAGAAATGTGCATGCCGTCCATGCTTCCCAAGCAGAAGATCTAATTTCTGGCCTTCAGTTCCCTCCTACACACCCCTGGGACCTCTTTCAGGATCTTCCAGGGCTCTTTTGCTGGTCTGCACACATGGAATGGGGAAAAGAACTATACACTTCACAGCAGAAGAAGCTCTGGCTGGAGAGGGAGCTAGAGATGGCCCCAGGATATGTAGATACGTGCCCACCTGTCCCCCAAGGCTCAGATCCAGGAGAGGCAAAACCATGGGCCTCAACTAGAACTGCACCTGTACTTCACTTTATAGAGGAGAAAAGAAAGACCCTGGGCACTGGCCCTCAGCTGTGGATCCACCAGATTCCAAATCTCTGGATTTCTTATCCAGTACAGCATCATTTATAACAGTGGCCCCCAAACTGGGGACCCCATCCTCTTAGGAATTCCCAAAAGAAGCAGTGGAAACCTGCAATTTTCCCTACATTTTGAAATGCCTAAGAAACCCCACATTTTTCAACGAAGCCACATGGTGTACTTAATAAATGCAGTGGGGTATTTTTCAATTAATGATATTCATGGGGAGTCAGAAGCAGATAATTAAAGTGGCCCTTGCACTATAGCATATAATATGCTCTGAAGAGCTGTGGGAGAGCATGAGCTTGCATGCACATATTTTACATGGCCACATGGGTGGATATCCGTGTGCATGTGCCAGCTTCCCAGAGTGTTAATAACCATTCACCCGACAGGTCTGTGTAGCCACAGCCACCCCCTTTAGGAGAGTGGCGGCTTTTGACTGAGGTCACGGGCTCTCAGATTTCCATAAAATGAACTCAACTCAACGGAAGCCAACAAAAAGGGAAGGGAGGAAAAAAGAAGAGACAAAAAGAGAAAACACAAAGGGAGGTCTAAGAATTATTCAAGCATCTACTTGTTTCTCTTGAGCTTTATGACACCTGACCTCACCTGATAATACACCAAGATCCAATTGCAAAGTAAAGAGATTTGCTATGGGACTGGCTGAAATGGTTTCCCCACATTGCAAATAAGGAAGAAAAAGAACCAGTTGTTCCTTTTCAAAAAGGATAGGCAAACGGGACGTCTCTGGCATCCCCAGGCAGCCAGATCTATATGGTATGCATCCTGCCCATTCCCAGAAGGGAGATGAATCGGGGAATGAGCGCACAGGATCCAGAGATTTGCTGATCGATCTCCATCAACCTTTATCAACAAATGTGATTTGTAATCAGCATGTGCTCTTACTCAGGGTCTGCTCCCTGAGTGGGATCCTAGCACTGACTCGGGCCTCGCTCTCAGCCCCACTGGCTCTCCTACGTGGCCCCATTCAGTTGGCATGGTGCTCCCGAGCAGATGGGCACGAAAGCAACCTGCCAGGAAAACAGTATGTGCATCGTGTTAGTAGTTTAGAGGGAGGCTTACCATCCCAGAGTTCCAGCTGAGAAGTTTGGATCATATAGTTCTATGCCTGGGAAAAGAAAAAAAAAAAAATGTGGCTACTCTAACTCTTCTCATCTTCTTATTTTTCTAGGATTTATTCATGAGTAGAAAAAAACCCCACAACTTTCACAGGAAGTTGAGATTAAAAATAATTGATGCTTAAAACTTTAGCATTAGGATTTCATTTTTCATATAATTTTTCTTGCTGCCAAAGAACCCCCCCCCCTTCAAAGGAAATATTATTCAGAGCCTCAGATATAGCAAAAATAAACAGCCAGGGTGGCTTATGGAAGGATGCTGGGCGGAAAAAGGATGGGTCCTCATCCTCCCTCTACAGCAGTCTGGGGCTTGGAAGAATATTTTTTTAAAAGCTGCTGGAAAGCACCAATCCCTGTCAAGCTGAAAATATCCCCTGGAAGGATACCCGTTTGTATTCTTATCAAGCATATATACCTTGTGTGAATAAATGCATAGATAGCGAGGCTTCTGGACATTATGTAAATAATTAGTTCTTGAACTGTGTCAGTGCTCCCATGGGAATTGGAAGTACAGAAGAGCATTGTATGGTCCCCATTTCCCAGGGAGCAGACTCAGCCTTGAGTTCAGTTTTAACAGCATTGAGCCCCTAATATTGCAATAAACCCAAGAGATACACAGCTGAAGCCCAGCAGAGTATTATTCAGCTGGCAGCGTAGCACTGGCTTCTATGTCAATCCAGGACCTCATGGAACAAGGAAATGAAGAGCCAGATGCCCTGTCATACAACAGCTCTCCCAACTCTAACGCTATTCTTCCCAACCCTGAGCAGACTGTACAACTTATGCCCTAGAGGCTGCCCAGAGTTCAGAAGCAGTTCACAAATGTGTCTTGTTTGGCTGTCACAGGGTATGATATGATATGATATGATATGATATGTAAAATGAAGTATACATATAAAATAGAATGTACATATAAACTAAAGTGTACATATGAAATATGTGTCTATGATACAACACGCATATGTATAAAACAATATGCATATCTAATATATGTATATATACACACTTATACATAATGCATGTATATATACATATATATCCAATATATATATATCCAATATTTTTTAAATCTGGAGATTCCATCTTTTAAAATTATAGATAATGCACCAAGTCAGGACCCCCTTATTCACATGGAAATAGTAGATAGAGGCATGGCTTCTCCTCCAGAGGTGCAAACGCTCTTGGGTTTGCCTCACCAAAGCTATTTCATTCTTTTGGGAGAATGAAATGAAATAATATATGGAAATAACATCAGAATGTTTCTGGCCCATAGTAGGTGTGCTATTGACGGTGGCTATTATCATTTATTTATTTGCCTGTCCAGATGAGGCTTTTTGGGTTTTCACTTCTGTTTTACATACAGAGTCTTGTAGAAACCGCTGGATAGTCTACATTACCTGCACCGTAAACATAATATACGGTTGGGCTATATTTAGTTCAATTAATGTCCAATAGAGGAAAGTAGAACACAAGAAGACAAAACGGGAGGCAGGAAGAGTTATAAGCTATTTTGGGAAACTGGGAAGAAAATTCAAGTTGGACTCAACTTGGACTCCTCTTCCCAGGGCCCTTTCCCCTCTCACCACAGCCTTTCCTCCACCTAGCTGATCTGCTGCAGCTTCCTTCCTCCTCCCCTAAGAACATTACGTGTCTTCACAGTCTCTCCAAAATTTCCAAGTTACTCATCCTACACGTCTTTAGGTGGATGCAATCTCATCATGGTAGAACCTGGAAAAAAGAAACAGTTGGACTAGGCGATCAATGCCCTTTTTGGAGTCATCTTTGCTAAGACATCAGGCAGTAAGCTACAGTATTGCAGGTATAAAGAAGAAAGGGAAAGAAAGCAAGCTACTCAACCATACTGCAAACGTTTATGATTCTTTCTTTGCCAATAGGTAGTTGAATCCTAATTATTTTTATATCCCCAAATCTATGTTAGAGTTATTCCATCATATGCTTAAGCAGGGGCACTTGGGCGTCTCAATGGCTGAGCATCTGCATTTGGCTCAGGTCGTGATTTCAGAGTCCTGGGATATAGTCCCACATCAGGCTCCTAGCAGGGAGCCTGCTCCCTCTGCTTGTGTCTCTGCCTCTCTCTCTCTGTGTGTGTGTCTCTCATGAATAAATACATAAAATTAAAAAAAAAACCCAGCAGCACAAAAGTATAACATACTGGCCACTCCTTCTCAGCCCCCTACTCTAGATCCTCTTCCCCTGTTTCATCTATAATTGTTGAAATAACCCTGACTCTCACCTCTTCTCTGACTGTATATTTTCATTCATGCTTGATGGTCTCATTCCATTTCTCTTTTTTTTAAAGATTTTGTTTGTTTGTTTGTTTGTTTGTTTGTTTGTTTGACAGAGAGAGAGAGAGTACAGGCAAGGTGAGTAGGAGAGGGAGAAGGAAAAACAAGCTCCCCATTGAGGAGAGGGCAGGATGCAGGGCTTGATCCCAGGACTATGGGATCGTGACCTGAGTCAAAGGCAGACACTTAACCAACTGAGCCATGCAGGTGCCCCTCTTATTCCATTTCTTGGCTTTAAACACCATCTATCTATTCTTGACTCACAAAGCTCTATCTCTAGACTTTGCCTCTCCAATGAGCTCCAGACTCATGAATCCAACAGCCTACTGGACATCTTTACTTAGATCTTAAATATATACCTTAAACTTAATGTGGCCAAATCAGATCTCATGGTTTCCCCACACCTCACACTTCCATTCTTGCTCTTCTTAGTACATGACAGTACACTCAGTATACTTAATATATGACTCTAGCTCCAGATTCATGTATTTTTTATTTTTTTCTTTCCCATGCTGCCAACATTAAACCCACCAAAGAATCCTTCTATTTCCATCACTACTTCCTTCTAACTCTATTGCTGTAATCTTGGTCCATAACACTCCCATTGCTGTCTCCTAACTGATCTCCTTGTTGCTACTTCCATTATTCTAGAATCCATTCTCCACATAGCAATCTGAGTGTCCTTTAAGCAATGTAAATAAGACCATGTCATTCCCCAGTTTAAAAACCTCCTTCAACTTCTTATTGTGCTTACCATGAAATCCAAACTTTATTCTGGTGTATCTGGTCTTACCAGATGCCTACCTCATCTCATTTTCGCTATGATACTTCTACCATAATTGTTTCTATGTTCTTCAGACACAACAAGTTTACTTCCACCTTCCATTCCTAGAACTTGCTGTTACCTCTGCTTGGAATGTATTCATGCTTTCATACTAGCTCTTTTATATAATCCAGGTTTTGGCTCCAATACCACATCCTCAGAGATACCTTTCTGGCTACCTAAACAATATACCCTACCTCCCTGCAAATATCTATCTTACCACTCAAGACTTTTTTCTTTTTGAATTACCAAACTCTTACCACTGTCTGGGCTTGTTCTTCTTCTTTTTTTAATGTATGCATGCTTCCCCTTTAGACTTCACATCCTTCCCCTTTAGACTATGAGGTTTATTCTACAGGATCCTAGCCCATCTTATTAACCAGGGTGTCCCCACAGCCCAGGACAATACCTGTCCTACAGCAGCTGGCCTGTTGAATGAATACTCTGCATATCGTCACATTGATTCTAAACTAAACATAATACCAACAGTAGAGGCAACAACGATACCCCATTCTTCACAATCTGTTTGATCTTGGGCAAGTTACTTGACTTTTTCAGACCATAAACTGGGATTTTAGGAGGGAGGCTAAACCTAGCACCTTTGATAGGTTGGAAAGGAAACTCTTCAAATGGAAGAAAGAGCAGAAATAGAAGACAAGGGACTGGAATGTTAGTAAGGAAAAAGGTGGTAGATAGTAGGTTCTGATATCTTGGGAGGAAACTCTTTGGTGTATAGGTGATGAAAAAGCCCTGTGAAAATGAAACTCATTTTACCTTAAGGAATGGTAGACCCTGCAGTTATGATAGGAGATGGAATTTACCCCTGATATGGAAATGCTTTCTGTGTTTCTCTCTCTTCCATCAGCATGGACTTACCCTTACCTACCATACCAATGAAGTGGAACATAATGACCTAACCTACACTGAGCACCAAAAAACCATGTATTATCTATATCAGTTGTATTAGAGTAGGTAAATGGCCCCATGGAGTGAAGAGTGAAGGAATATTAGAACTCTTATGAATATTGACTTTGTCTCATTCCTTTTATTACAATTTTTGTCTGCTTAATGCACTAATATTTCATTAGAATAATGCATATGAAACATGTATAAGAGCATATACCCAAAGCAAGACTACGTATAGCTTCAGGTTTTTCTTTTACCTTCCTGATAAAGAGTTTTTGGCCAAAGTTTTAGATATGAGTAGTTTTGATGATGCATAAAACCATATTCCACTTACATTTCAATCATATTTTTTTAATATATGAATAATGTCTCTACAACCATATGATGTGTTCATCAAGAAGAAAACCCATGTCAGGGCACCTGAGTGGCTCAATTGGTTAAGTGTCCCACTTCTGATTTCAGCTCAGGTCATGATCTTGGGGTTGTGAGATCAAGCCCCATGTCGCATGGAGCCTACTTAAGATTCTCAGTCTCCCTCTCCCTCTGCCTCTTCTGCCCTGTTCTCACTCTCTTTTATAAATCATGTATTATCTCATATATGTGTGTGTGTATACATATATATATGAAAGTGTGTATGTGTGTGTATATGTGTATATATATATATATATATATATATTTCATATATATATGAAAGAGAGAGCACCCATGTCTCACACATCCACCATCAGCCTATTTTCCATAGATACCCGCAGGGTGTCTTAGAGTATGACGCCCAGCACTCCATAAGTTCTGGTTGACTGATGAATAGAAGGTAAGTAAGTCCCTCTGAGGCTACGCTGTGAGAGGAAGAAATAGGTCAGGAGAGTTGGTTCTCTATCGCCTTCCTTCAAGAAAAGTGGAGGAGTGCCCTCTCTTAAGTTGGGACTTGGATATGCTTCACTGTTTCAAAACTCTCATGGATAAATTATGTAATTTTGTTCTTTCAAACTGAAGGAAATCAAGAATGAGTCTCAAAGGAACTAAAATGTTTGCCAGCTATAAAATCATCATCATCATTATCATCACCATCATATGCATATGTGTGCGTGTATATATGTTTGCTTTATACAATATGCATATCCTTTTTTCTGTATACACCTTTTATGCTACATATATATAAGCACAGACATATGTGTACATGATATACATATCACTCTTACATATAAGACATACACATATATTACACACACAAAACACACACACACATACAACTGTCCATTTGAATATTTTTCATAGTCACAATGATGCATAATTTTGTAAGTCAACATAAAAGGCATATGTGATGTCACTATAGTTTTGACTATAGTCAAATAGTCAATCTATTGGAATAGATTCTATGAAATCTGTTTTACCCACCTTCATCTGTGCTCCAGGTATTGCTAATTTAATTGCCAGAAATGTAAATATAAATTAATGAATACTTTTACCAATCTTCATTTTATGGTTTGGAAAAATGGTAAGCATTTCTTTTGCACATCTATAATTATTTAATGATATCTACATAAAGGCTTTTAATTATAAAGGAATAGTAATAATAATTATAAAGGCCCACACTCAGCTGATAAAATATATATTGCTCAAGAAAAATTATTATGTCCATTAAAAATGAATTATTTCTGCTAGTGAAAAGCTCACATGACGTTTTCAACAATTAAAACATATGCAGTGTTCATTTTATACTTACTGAAGACAAAATTTTCTGGTTTGTGAAATCTGAATTTTTTTTTTTTTGTTCATTCCTTTAACCCCTCTTAAGACTTTTACTTATTTCCTTATTCTTTTGGTGCCAAGTGTGTGCCTGCCAAATGTAAAAAGAATCGTACAAAGAAAAATTGGGGTTGATTTTGCATGTTGAAATTTACTTTAGAGTTGGTATCTTGGAATAGTGGAGCTGTTACTATCACTCAGTGTGTGCTTACCAGTAACCAAACTACAGCTACCTGTGGAAGAAGTCTTGGCACATCTTTTTTCTCTTAACTAAATTGTTGACTAGAATTCTATAATTTTCATATATGTGCAAAATCCAGATGAAACAATAGTGTAACATTTGTGCATGTGATAACGTCTAAAATAGTGGGTTTTTTCCCTGATCTATAACTTGTGCTAAACTTACAATAAATAATTCAACATAGGAAACCATTATCTTTTAAAAATGACTCGAAATTGAGAATTTAGTGTCCTTAGGTGAAGCTGGCAGCTAACTAAACGGCATTAAAGACATTATTGCAATGCCAATAGCAGAGTCTTACTACAATTTCTTGTTTCTGAAAACTTAAAAGAAAACCATTTATTTTTTACAAAAGTGTTTACCTTTTCTTGGCTTAATACAAAGAAATCATACTGAAATAGCCTCCTGAAATTAGAGTATTTCTATAGTGCATTTTAAAATTTGGATTCAAAGAGTGGGGGCTGAAGAAATTAGGCTGGTCAATGCGATTACTGCTTCAAAAATAAAAAGAGAGAGAGAGAGAGAGAGTCCAATTAGAAGTATCCTGGGGTTATTAGCGATAACAGTGCTCATATCCAATTAAGATGAAAACCATTTTACCAGCTTAATGTGCCACCTCTGGCAGTGTGGGTTTATTAGTTTTATCAGACTTGAGAACTGAAACTTGAAATGATACGTATGCTGGGTACCAAAGAGACACTGGGAAGACTTTGAGAGATAATTGGAATAAAATTAGATGCCTCAAAAGTTGTTGATTAACAAGTATTGTGGATTTGGGCAGGGGAAGCAATTGGTCACTTGGTGCTTAAAAGGACAAGACTCCCTGGGCTGTGCAATGGAATTCTGAGGACAAGAAGATACTTTGCTGTCCAAAAATGCAGTAATAGGACATATTCAGATAGGACAAGACAGCCTTCATAATCCATGATACACCTTCTCCATAAAAATTTGCGTGAACAAAAGCAATTGTTTGTGATGGATGTCAGGTTTCTTGTTTTCCCTTCCAGATTAAAGGATATAATGACTAATGATTGGTATTAATAATTAATAAGAAAATCTCGTTTTATCCTCAAGCTTTCCAAGACAGGCTACACAACAGTAAAACTCATTTTCGTTAATTAAGTTTTATTCCTTTATGTTTTTAAACAACAGCATAAACCTTTCAAAAACATTATCTTTACATTTCTATACCACCCATCTGAGTACCACAGAATGATTAAAAGCAAACAAATACATCCACAGTAAAGCTTCCCACTTAGGCAGCAATAAAATCACTGTTGCATTGCTTCAATAGACTTCTCCTTGACTAATAAAATTCTTGTCACTCACTTCTGAAGCTAGTGGGGGAAAGCCTTTATTGTGCAGACATCGTGTCCTGGATGCTTCTCTTTGGTAAAATATTCTGTTCACGACCAGGAATGTATAATGGAATTGTTGGTGAGATGGCCCTGTGGCAAGCCTTCACTGGTGACCAGTGGTCTGATGCAAGTGGCTTTCCTGGGAAACACAACAGTATTTCTCTGCTGGAGTGTTTGAGCCCTTCCATGATACTAAAGAATACACAGAAGAGACTGGGGGCAAGTGTGGCCCACTCTCAGAGAGGGAAGGTGGTGTGATCAAGAAACACAGGCCATCTCAGCTAGATCATAAAATACATGGAATATTAATAAGGTGAACCATGTTTTTATAATTACTTTATGATGGAATTTCTAATCATGTCCATTTCCTATGAGTCTTTCAACTTCATAAAGGAGTGAATATACTATTGTGTTGGCAGCATGTATGTTTGTTTCTGCCAACCAGAAAGCTAGGGGCTCTGAATATACCTTATGTTGGCACAGGTCACATGAAACTCTTCTAGAAAACAAAGTAAAAGTGAAGATTAAAGAAAAAGTCATGAAGTTTTTTTCAAGTGTATGCACTCATTTACCAGACTTTTTAAATCAATGTGCCTTAGAGCCAAAAGCAATGATTACCAGTTGATACTTTACAAAGGGCAGCATTTATGTGGCTTGTTGAATAGCATGTATTTTTAAAGTATATGTATAGTTTCTAAAACTATATGTATTCCTTGGTGCAGTAGCCAATTTGCTTAACTAGTTTTGCTCACCATCTAGATAAACATTGTGAACAAGATGGCATGAGCATCACTGAAAGCAAATCTTAATGAATCAGTGGAGTAACCATATGTGTACATAGTTTAATTTATATAAAAAATCATACATATTTGGGCTTTCCATTATTTAACAGTGATTTGAAGGGATGCACTCTCATCTTCATTACAGCATTATTCATAATAGCCAAGACATTCAAAGAAGAAATCTTGATATTTCCAACAACATGAGAGGTTCTTGAGGAGGTTATGCTAAGTGAAATGCGTCAGACAGATAAGGACAAATACTGTATGATATCGTTTAAATGTGGAATCTAAAAAAAGTCAAATGCATAGAATCATACTTAAATGATGGTTGCCAGGGGCTTGGGAGTGGTAGAAAATGGGCATGTTGGCCAAAGAGTACCAGTTTCCAGCTATAGGATAAATAAGTTATGGGAATCTACTATTTAGAATAGTGATTATAGTTAATAATACTGTATAGTATAGTTGAAAGTTGCTAAGATGGTAAACCTTAAATGTTCTCACCAAAAAAAAGAAATATTAATTATGTGATGTAGCACAGGTGTTAGCTAACACTATGGTGGTAATCATTTTTGCAATATAGGTCAAATCAATATGCTACGTACCTTAAGCTTACACTATTTCAACAACTAAATAGTGTCTATTTGGTGTGTCTGACTGCATTTGTTACCCATTGCTGCATAACCAATGTCCACAAATTTAGCAGTTAAATATGTATTTAGAAACATATTTACTATCTCTTATCTGTGGATTACAAATCTGGACACAGTTTAGCCAAGTCCTCTGCTTCAGGAAATCTTACAAGCCTGCAATTGAGATGTTGGCATCTTCATCTCACATTATCTAAAAGTTCATCTCATCTGAAGGTTCGATTGGGAAGGAGTAACTTCAAAGATCACTTATGTGGTTGTCAGTTAGCATAGTTCAATTTCTTTTGGGTTGTTCGGATGAAAGATTTAGTTCCTACCTGGCTGTTGGCCAAAAGCTGTTCTCAGCTGTTTTTGCCACAAAGATCTATCCAGCCTGACACTTTGCTTCATCAAAGCCAGCAAGGAAGAGTTGGCTTGCAAGACAGATGTTATCATATTACATAATATAATCACAGAAAAGATATTCCATTACCTTTATTCTATCCTTATTGGTTAGAAATAAGACACAGGCCCATACTCAAGGGGAAGGGATTATGCAACAGTGTGACTACCAGTAAGCAAGGATGACTGGGAACTGTCTTATAGTCTGCCTCTCACTGTGAGTCTGAGAAATGTTGGTAAGGTGTAGTTACATAGAAAAGGTATTTCTGGCCACAATAGAAGATATTAAATTCAGCTCTGCAAAGTTATAGAAAAAAAGTTCATTTTAAGTAACCTTGTTTTTAATTATTTATTTTTTTAAAGTGATCTGGTTTGGATTATTTCTGTAGTTATCAAAAAATATTTACATTTGTTAAATGTTAAAAGGAATCCTTGTGCTGCCCCTTGTGGCTTTCATAATTTGAAATTTAACTGAGTTTAAAACATCTTAATTGGTACATTGCCAATGTGTATATAAACCAACTACCTTATTTATTTTTTTAGAAAATAAAAAAATCTTAAAATAGGACTCTTGCTGCCTTTCAACTTTATGTTTGCCTCACAACATAGATGTGAACAGTAGACATTATGGGATAGAAAGATTCTATTATTGGTAATAAATGCTACTTGAAAAATATTTCTATTAATCTCCTTCAAGAATGCATTTAAAATGAGCATTGCTTATTGTATAGAATTGTTAAATCATGACGTCATACACCTGAAACTAATATAACATTATATGTCAACTACACTTCAGCAATAATAAAAAAAGTTAAATAAAATAATCAAAATCAGGCACCTGAGTGGCTCAGTGGTTGGGCATCTGCCCTTGGCTCAGGTCATGATCCCAGGTGTCCTGGGATCAAGTACCCCAGCAAGGTCCCCACAGGAAGTCTGCTTCTCCCTCTGCCTATGTCTCTGCCTCTCTCTGTGTCTCTCATAAATAAATAAACAAAATCTTAAAAAAATAATTAAAATCAAATACTTGTACAGAAACATGCATTCATCAAAGGAATATGACAAAAAACATATTAGGTGGTCAATTTTATCAATGTCCCAGTTTTCTAATACCTGCACAATATTTTCCCCATTTCACCAATGATTTGGGGTTACCACAGCTGAAAGTCCATTCTTGTATAGGCCAGAGCTGTCCACCTGTCCCCAGATTGGCTCTTAAGTGCCATAATCAGCAGCTTGAATTATTGGTTCAAGTGGTGGAAATGTGTTCCATCTTCTGAACAATAAGAGCTTCTTTCCATTATACTTCCCACACACACACCTTTTTTTTTTAGACAAAAAGGGAAAAGGGCAATAAATTAATGACTTTTTAAATGGGCTAGCAACAAACTAAAACATTTGTGAATAAAATGGAATTTAATGATAAAGCACAGACTGCCCAGCTTCATTCTCATTAAAGAGGAAAGTGTTTATGTATCTAGTAAAGGTTTAAAAATAACTAAGCAGCCAGCAGCAGCAACTTAAAGTTGGGAAATAATGAATCTGCAAATCATTATTGATTAAGCTGTGAATTCAAGATCGCTTATTAACCTAAGAACATTTCTTAACCCGTACTTTTTTTTCTTTTATTTTGTCAAATAACTTCAATTCAGTTAGTAGTAGTGAACACTTATCCAGTGCATGGTACTCTAGGCAGGTGAAAAATACTTAAATTCAGTCTTTGGCCTGCTTGCCAGGAACATAGTTTGGCTAAGTAATATCAAGGCTTTCTTCCAATCCAGCCCCATTTGCTCCTGAAGGCAAAAGTCTAGGTCATTCACCTATAGAACATTCTGTCCTATGCCATGTGTGCATACAGAATGTTTAGATCCTTAGAGAATCCCTTGGTTCTATCAGGATAGCAGTCTTCCTCTAGACAGTGAAGTAGTAGGTGTGGTTTCAATGAGTACAGTACAAGTAGGGTCAATCATAGACTGTGGTGGAAGCCAGGAGGCTCCATTCACAAAATAGTTAATGAGAGCAGAGGATCCAAGGTCCCCACCATTTCCTGAGACCTCATGGATTCTGGGCTTTGGGAGAACCAAGGGAAAGAAGACTGTAATGCTGTCTCCATGTTCCATGGAGATATCTAGACCAGGAGCCTTAATGTTTCAATTCTGCTTTGCCACATACTACTCAGCTCGATGCCCTTGGACAGATTTTAATCTGTTTCTTCATCTATTAAAATAAAAACTGAGAATAATATTTTACATAAACATCAAGAGGATTAAATGAGATAATAATAGATAAAAATAAATGATATAAATCCTACTTCATTTTCATAATGAATGGCGGCTCAATCAATATATGATAAAGAGATGAGTTCACATTAATTAATTCATTTTTTACATCTTTTTAATAAAATTCAGCTGCAGGTAGATGGGCTAAGAAAAATACTTCAGCTGTAAGATCAAAATCTTAGTTGCACTAGCTTCAATTAACCCTATGCATATTATTTTAAAATATGGAAGCATATATTTACAAGAAAGAAAGAGTAAGTTTTCTAATGCATTTTCTGTATGTTTGACATTTTGCAATATATTGTTTTTGTTGTTTTGGCTGAACTTATACTTAAGGACTTATTATAGGAGGCTTAGTGGTTGAGCGTCTGCCTTCGGCTGAGGTCGTGATCCTGTTCAAGTCCCGCATTGGGCTCCCCACAGGGAGCCTGCTTTTGCCTCTGCCTATGTCTCTGCCTCTCTCTGTGTGTCTCTTGTGAATAAATAAATAAAATAATTTTTAAAAAGGACTTAAAAGCCAGGCACTGGGTTGCTTATAGACCATATTATTGTATCTTCCTAGTGACCCTTTGAGTAAGTACCATTCTCACTTTATAGATGAACAAACCCTGACCTAGGAACACAAAGTGGCCCTGTCAAAAAGTCACATAGAGGACATATGGAGTCTGCCAAACTTCAGGCATCTGGTTTTTGTTTCTGTTTCTGTTTTTGTTTTTACCACCAGTGTATCATGATAACATAGGTTTTGATATGCTATCTCTGAGAACCTTCATACTGATCTATAGTTCAGGCAGGCATAGGTATTCTCACTGAATATAAATAAGAGAAGAGAAGCAAGTCACACCATTGATAAGTGCTACAATCATGACCTCAAAAGTCCTTTTTTCATAATGCTTCTCATGGATATAAAATATTAATCAAATCCTGTTTGAAATATTAACTCTCTGTATTTCTCTATATCGTAGTAGGTCTTTGACCATGTTTCAAGGACCTCTATTTATTTAGCATTTATACTTTCTCCCTTTCAAACTCTCTGCCTTCCCCATGTTTCCAGATGGTTTTTTAAACCCAACCAAATCCACATCTCATCAACCCTTCCTTCCCTTTTTCTTCTAGCTCGGATGATTTCTACCACTATCAACACATGCTCAGTCAACCCCCATCCCCCCAGAGCTGAGCTTGTCCATCTTCTGCCAATTGAGGGCTACAGCCACAGCTCAGAATCTGCAGAGTTCAGTTGCCCAAAACACCATAGGGACACAAAAGGGATCATGGAAGGCAAAACACACAAACACACATTAATGAGTTACAATTGATTCCACTTCAAACATATTTTTTTAAAAAAATCTTTCCCTATCTTGTTTTCATTTTTGTAAGGAGGAATTCCTTAAAACAAATACACCTTACAAAATAATGTATTTACACTTCACAAAAAGGAGAGGAGGAAAAAAAAACATAGCCTGGAATAGCCAACTTTTGCCATCATGATTTATGTGAGATTTGGGCTTATACTAAAGATTTTTAGGAATCTTTTTAATTCTAAAACTACCCTCCTACACAATATTTTGAAAGGAATGACAAACATAAACTGTATTCCCAAGAATATAAAACATACTAAAATAGAGTAAAATCAAGATTTTTAAACCGAGTTTTTAAGATTTGTTTGCTTACCAACACTAAACACACTTTGTCTTCTCACTTATGGAAAATAATTAAGACTCTTTGAGTAATAAAATCTGGCCATTAATTTAAAACATAATGCCTTACAGGATCAAATTTTCACCAAATAACTTCAGCTTGCATCTTTGGTAAAAGTTTATGGTGAGTTTTGTGTTCATTGAATATATCATAGTGGGGAGGGGATATGTGTGCCCTGAGTGGAGAGACAGGGAGTCATTGAGTATGATTTCATCAAAAATGCACTTTTGCATGAAATCAATAGCGCTCCCAAACTGTGTAACTGTTGAGTTAAAAACTATTGTTTTCCTCTCATGAGAGTAGTTTTTAAAATAATCAGAAATATTAATTCTCTGAGGAAAACAGTCCAATGAGAAATTTAGTTCATGTGGTAAGTTCCCCCTGCCCCCCCGCCCCCATCTGAATATTTAACATAAGAGAAAAGTCTTGCTCTATTTTTCTGCTGGAATCACAGCAGTTTCTGTTTCTAACCTAGGAAGAATGTGGCTGGGACTGAAAAGCCTCCTGTCCTATTGTTAGACTCCCCAGCACTGATCCTTGCTTTTAACATCATAATGAAGGATGCTCTTTAGTGGATTATCTTGAGAAGGGATTAACTCCTTCAAGTCTTCTAGGGGGCAAGGTGTTTTGAGCCCTAAATACACACCAATTGCCTGCTTAACTTTTCATCTTATTTTGAAAACTGCCCAGCTGGAATTCAAATTCTTTTCCATAGAGCTGAATTTTATTAGTAGCAAAGTTGGAGTTGGGGGGGGGCGGGGAGCAGATGCTAAATATAAGCACTGTTCTTTTAATCTCGTGGGGCCAAATGTTTCAGATATTTCACTGAGACAGGCACGTCAGGATAAGACTCAATCTAAACTTTGCTGTAAGCTCTGCAAGTGCTTAAATCCTCACCCCATCTCCCAGGCCCATGACTGAAGCTTTCAAGAAGACCATACTTTTACTAGAACTCTACCTTTAAACACCATTTGTCCATAGGGACCTCGTTTCATGGCTTTTAACATTATCATCTGCGGTGGTTGGGGTGGGTTTTTTTTATTTTAAATTTTTTTTTTTTGAGTCACACTGAAACTAGAATTCAAATGCCTAATACACACACACACACACACACACTTGAAAAGAGGACTAATTGCTCTATAATTTATAATCAAGTGGTTTCTTTAGCCTCTGCTTCTTATCTTAATAACCATTTATTTCTGTCTGCCTATTACATTAATACCGAAATCTTGTGTTTGTTTCATATTGCCCCTTCCCCCATTTCTGCTATTAACTACTCCATTGTGTTATCGGATGATTTGCCAGGAAACCAGATAGTCCTAAATCTGTTCTTTCTCCTACTTTTCTGTTAATTCCAACTTTTTTTCCCTCAGTGGCTTACAACTTTTCCTTTGTTCAACTGAAGACTATTTTGCCACCACAAACACTCATTTTCAAAGTGTTAAAATGTGGAAAGTTCCTTTTAAACACATACACAACGGAACTTTTTCTTGGAACTTTGTCTTTCTACCTGCTTTTTTTTTTTTTTTTTTTTTTCTAATCAAATAGCAACATGTAGATGGGATGAGCACTGGGTGTTATACTATATGTTGGCAAATTCAATTTAAATAAAAAATAAAAATAAATAGCAATATGTATCACCTGCAATTTTAAAAAGGAAGGTATAAATAAATTCAAAAATGCTCTGCTAATCATGTGAGAAGTATTACACACACATACAACAAAAATAGCAAGCAAAAGATCTTGAAAAAATGAAGTTTCATGATTTTTTTCCAAACTCTGAGTAGCCAGGTGCACTTTCCTGTGAATAAAATGAAATGAACTCCTAGTCTTTGTTTTATATATAATAATAACTGTATTCCAAAGGCTATGCTTTAATTGTAAATAATCCCCCACATTCTTTCAGTGTAAACTCTTTAAAGAGTCATGAATTTTATTTATACTCTCTCTCTCTTTGAGAGTCTTTTGTTTATTTGCTGTTTCGTTCTTTGTGAAATAACACTCCCAGAGGAAAATCCCCCTCTCTGCTTAAGGAATTAGGCCAGAGACAAAAGCAAGGCATTCTTTAAGCCTTGTTTTGTACTAAGAGAAATGTTTGACATTTCTGTGGAGAGGTGTTTAGTTTGGATTCATTAGGTCTTAGGGACTCTTTTCTCTTTTCTGGCCTTTCAGATTCTGTCACTGTTTTTTTTCTGTGTTTGGTAGACTGAAGAGAATTTACCAGGGTGTAATTAGGTTTCCTACATTCGAAGAGCAAAAAATCCAGTTGCTTTAAACGAGGAGACCAAGTATTCCCCTTGCTCAGCAGGCCCAAACCTGAATCCCACTTTTTGATAGCCATCTGGGTAGAACATTGTAGCAGCGGAAGCCAGGAAGAAAAGAAGAGGGCATTCAGAGAAGTTTATGTCCTGATTGAAATAAACACCTCTTGTAAGCATCTTTAAACAGTTACTTGCCCATCACACCCACAGTTCTACCCAAGAAGGCCAAGATGTTTGGTTATCCTGTGCTTTGTCTAGAAACATTAAATGAATTCAGCTTTAATATAATTTTTAATACTCAAGAAAATTTTAAAAAAAAATTTAAATTTTACAACGTCTTGCCTGGGCTCCCTTCCTTCCCGAGTTCGTTTAAAGGATCTCTATTGCCTGGCCTGGAAATGGTACATTTTTGCCAGATCATTCGTCTTCTGATTAACAACAGAAATATTTTTGCTAGATCATTAACTGCATCCCCTAAGTTAGTAGAAGCCCAAATATTTGGTAACTCCCCAAGTCTTTTTTTTTTTTCTCCCCAAGTCTTAAAGCCAGAAATAGCACTTGGTCATCTTTTTTCCCCTTTTCTCCTTGGATGTGCCACAATGATTTGCTCTCTACTTTTTTACTGTTGCTGGTATCAAAGCAAGCAAGGATTAGAGCCAGAAAACCTTGAAGGCTCCACTCAAGAACAATTCAGAGATCAGCAAGCATGGATCATACAGAACACACAGGCTCCTTTCCAACCAAATCTCAACTTGATGTTCCAAAGCTTGCCAGTCTCAGCCCAGAGGCCTCTGACTTTCAGTTGAAGAAACATGCCCTCCAGTGACTGGTGGGCCATATGTTCTCCATTCACACCACACCTCAGAGAGAGTGATGAAGTTAACAGGACTGCTGAGGAGCCCCCTGGCCAAGCCCTCACCAGTGACATCCTTATTGGGACACAAGCTTTCTCTGGCTGGCTGACAATAACCCTTTGGCAGATCTGGCTGGGAAAGCGTTAACCAGAAACAAAAGACAGAAACACTTTAGAAAGGTCTAGTGGCTGTGATTATATGGGGAAAGACCAGATAACAGCATCTTTAACTAGTGGATTGCACCCTTGTCAAGTGAGCCTCTCCAACCCTCCCACATCCCCCCAAAAGTACTGATTTGTCTTTATTGAAATCATGGAGACCCTGTCTCCTGTGTCAGTCTAGCCCCATAAAGAAAGATATACATAAAGCGCTAGTCCCCTTCAGCCTACTGTCTCCAGGAACACTGATCCTGTTCCACTGGACGTTGAATTCCACCATGTTTGTTAAAATTAATTTTAATCTTAATGTTATTTAACAGAGTGAAAAACTCAGACTGTTGTTTCCCCTTCTTTTTGAAACCCTGAATTGCAAATTTTAGTTCAAGTTCTATGGGGACCTAGAGGTGTGTATCAAAAACCACTTTGCAGTTCCACGTGGTTTAGAAGCCTCTGACAACAAAATATAAAGCTAAGAAGAAGTAATGGCTGAAATTGCTGATTCTTTAAGAAGAATGGTAAAAGATTAACCGCTCAGACTTTGTTCACTGAAGGGAAGGCCAGATGTGCATTTGTGCAAAGATACAAATATCATTAGAGAAAAGCAATTGTTTAGGAAATCAGGAGAAAGATTTAATAATCCAAGGATGACCAGAGGTTGAAATTTAAAGGTTTCCTTTCCAAAAAGGAAGAACATAACAGCCTCTGGGCAGGAAAGGGGATCAGAAGGGAAAGGAGACATGCAAAAATATATATATACATAGCAAATTCAAGTATAGACACTACAGTTGCTCAAATGTCTTAGAATCGAGTACTAAAAAACTTGTAAGGCAGGTGTTTTGTAATAATGGAAAGGTTAGGTCTCCCTGGGTAAGACCTATCAGTCTCAATAGGAGCCCATGTTTTAGAGAATCATTTCCATCTTCATCCCATGGAATAACCCTAACATAACGAGAGAGGCAGGAACAGGAATCAGTGAAGGAGTTTCAACTTCTATTTGAGAGAGCAGGGAGGATGTCACAGTCCTGAAAGTAACGTGCCTTTGGGCAACAACGCAGGTGAATAAACTCATAAGGGGAAAACTCAATTTCTCATTTCATTATATAAAAATCAATTTGAGTTGACCGGATATAGGTACGTAATTGTATCTATCATTTTCTCTCTGGTTAAAAAAACCTCAAAGGCAGGGGAGAGAAGCTAAGCTCTTCTTGGGTCCCAAAAGAAACAAAGGTTGCTTAAAATAAGCCTTGGCATATTATATTATATATTATATATATTATATATTCAATGGCAAGTAGATCGGCTGTTTACCACTGGAATGCCATTAAGCGAACGACCAATGATAAGAATATAAGAGTGACACAATTTGCTCTGCAAGTACTCGTCTATCCATACCATATAAAATCAATCACTGTAATTCCCACAAGACTTTTTTGTCCTTAAATCTACCAAATGTAATGTGTTCTTATATGCAAAGAAAGATATAGAAGATCATCTCTATCCTAACCCTAAAGCCCTTGGCCCTCAGCACTTCACATGAACGTGAAGATCCAGGGTCTTCACTAATTGTAATGAATAAGAACCAAATGTGTTTCTGCATTTCAAATCTTTGTGTAAATATGCTCCTTATGTTCTAAACAAAAACAGCTACTTTTCCTGCATAGTATGCCTGTTACTTACTCATTACTCTGCAGATAGTAACTTAAACATGATCCTTAAACTTCTTAATAAAGACAAATTGCCTTCTTTAGCCATTATAAAAAGTGGTAGGTTTTGTGATTAGATGTGGGTTTGTAGTGTTGAGACACAGTAAAAATTAGCATTTCTTTTCAGTAGGAGCTTTTTTTTTTCTTCTTCTTAAGATTTTATTTATTTATTCATGAGAGACACAGAGAGAGGCAGAGACACAGGCAGAGGGAGAAGCAGGCTCCATGCAGGGAGCCCAATGTGGGACACTGGTATATATATATAATCCTGGGATATATATATGTATATGACTGATTTCCAAAAGGAATGGTTGAAGCAAAAAGAGATGCATTTTTGGAGATGGTATTTTGTTGAACCAGTTCTAGAAATAAGCAAACAGCCTCAGAAAACATATAATATAAGTATATTTTACTCCTTTACAGAATGGATTTCACTTGGATCTTTCAATATTTCAGGTTGGACCATTTAACAAACTAACACAAAAGCTCATGGCACCTTTCGAACAATTGCAAACATTGCTTCTGTTTCTCACAATACAAGTACATTATTCCTCAAAATTTGAAAAGATTTCTAAAGACATTTTTTTCTCCTACATTTGGATTAAATATAAAAGTCAAATGTTTTGCTTACAGGCACTAGTGGAAGTTTTGGTACAGCATTAACTGAACAAATCCCCAATATAACAAGATAATTTTCTATATTTGATGTGGATTGTAAGAATTCCTTTGCAGATATTGTTTTAAATGTGGTTATCTTGCCTCCTTCTTTTATTGTTACAAAATAAAGACTTCCCTTAGGTTGCCTGTCACTTTTGAAATGGGAAACATGATGAATTATGGCACATTTGCCTTGCTATGCTTTATCAAGCTCATTAGAGATGATGCATGATCTGAACTTTACAGAAGGGAAAAAAATACATGGACACCCTCTCTCTTATCTTCTCTGTTTACCTCTGAAATAGTGCTGCTTTACTTGTTGCACAAACTGACCACTTATTAAGAAAAAAAAATCTTGTCTGTAAAACTCCTAGCTTCCCTCTAGAATTGCACTGAACTGGAGCTCTGAATTCTCTAAAAGTGATAATTCTGAACTTCTAGCTCAGAATGCTTTGTTTTTTGTTTTTTTTTTCATCATAGGCAAACAAACAACTTCATATTTATGTATAGATTTGATAGAAACTGTTATTTTTAAATCAGTTTTCCAATGAGATAGCCATGAGAAAACTTCAGTTTAATAAAGTCAACTTTCATCCATAAATTTAAACAAATCTTATTCTGCCTTAAAATCTTATGGTTTATTGAATATTCATTTTTAAAGGCAAAATTAAGACTGAGTTTTAAACTGATTTATGCCAAGGAAGTTTTAAATAAGTCTTGATAATCCAAAAAATTATTACAGAGCTAAAGAGCCATATCTTCTTACCTCTCTCTACAGTACTTTGAAAATTTGATTCATGCTAAAACCTAGACAGATTCACCATGATGAAGGTCATCAGATAAAAAAAAAATGTTTCTCCAAGTTTAATTCAATGCTTATCAGCTAAAACAATTCCTCTCTAATCCTTTAGATGTTAACTACTGTTGAAATGTAAAATGCAAATATTATTTTTAAATGTTAAATACAGAGTTGGACAAAAGCATTTGGTTTCAAAACAAGAAAGGTGACTACTTGGATAGCAAGTGTACTTATTATCTGAATTTCATTTCCATTAAAATATCTTTCATTTGGGGCACTTGTGATTGTTGAGTTTCCTTGGTGATAGAAAGAACACTGAGGCACTTACATTAAACATTACAAAATTGTGGAGAACTGAGCCATAATTTTAACATTTTGCCTGGGAGAATCTTCTAGGTGGCCCATAGGGTCCATCTCTACTTGCAAAGATGTTTTCAAAAAGGGTACATGCACCTTTGCTTCTGTAATTAATGTATGTTCACATACATGAGGTTTCAAATTGATTATCACCAGCATCACGTCATTCTCTTCTTCCTTCACTCGAAACCATGCTGCTGTGTCCAGTACTCTGCTTGGTTCTGGAGTATTGACCCTGCCCTGATGGAGATGACAGTCTGGAGGAAAGATCAATTTTATACTAATACAATTTAACTTAGATAAAGGATAGAGGTACTTAGGACTCAGGTGAGTCCTTGAGAGAAAGGACATGGGGGCTCTGCAAGCACACAGCAGGGGTCGCTGACCTAGCACAGGATATCAGGGGGCCCTTACCTAGTGCAGGATATTGACGGGGGCGGGGGCGGGGGGGGTGGACCTAGTACCTGATGTCAGAGGGGCTGGACCTAGCATGGGATGTGGGGAAGGGACAGCAATCTAGCTTGGGATGTCAGGGGTCCTTCCTTCAAGAGGAATGTTAAGTTGAATTCAAGGTTCTAAAAGAAAGCCAGTCCAGTAGGGCATAAACGACGTTATAATCAAGGAGAATCGTCAGAGAAGAGCCTGGCAAGGGAAACAGGCCCAGATCATGCAAAGCCTTGAAGTCATGATAAGAATATGCACTTTGCTCAAAGACCTTATGGGAAGCCATAAAGAGACTCAGAGAAAGCCTCAATGCAAGGGGAATGACACAACTTGGCTTATAGCTTTTATAGATGATCAACACGGACACTCTATGAAGTAGACAAAGTACGTGTGATAAACCTCTTTGAAGAAATGTAGCAACTATGAACGACCCTAGGATTGAGTTCCTTGCCAAAAGAGGGATGGGCAGCCAGTGGTTGGTATACTCACTTGCCCATCTTCATGGTGTGTGTCTTCCTGTGTAAATTTCTCTTGTTTCTGTACCCATGAGAGGTCTCTGTCCACTACTGTGCACACTCAAAATCAAGGCCATCCTTCTCATTATTTTTCAGGGGTATCTCATTTTGATGCCAAGTGGGAAGATACAAGTTAGGTAGTTTGTAAACCAGAAAAATCTAAGATAAAAGCTATTTTTAGCATTGGATTTCTCTTTGATGTGTGTCTATTGGGTGTCTAAAGAATTTACCAGATAACGTTATTTTTTGCATAATTTTAGAAACATTTCAATTCAAGGACTAGAATGGTATTTAAATGGTAGCAATGATATCTATTCTAAAAAGCGAATTAAATAGAATATTACAGCCACATCATAAGCTCCACATAGAATAACTCCTTTATTATATACTAAATAATTATTATTAGTAGGTTTTCTAGCATTGAAGTAGTATAAACATAAGATCTAAGACAAATAGGGTTTATGATATTCTGCTTGGTTCTGACTAGTGGGCAAATACCACTTGAAAGAAGAAAGCCTGTCATGATTTATACTAAAGTAGAAGAATGCCTCTCTCTGCTGCCTTTTCTTTAGCTCTCTCTGTTCTCTGGCTATATATGCCAGATAAGAGACCAGCTCTGGACATTCTTTCCCAAGGACTTAGTATATAGAGACTCTGCCCATTACTAGGAACCAGAGGGAAACATTCAGACTTGGTATCTCTCCCTCCCAAGAGGAAGAAGAAAGAAGTCACAGCAGGAATATTTCAGTTTTGCAAAGTGGACTTATTGAAAAGAGCAGCAGAGTATCATAACCTCTTCAGTGGCTGTAGAACAACCAGCGATTTTGACTTTGTCTTATGAACTTAACCAAAAGCCTTCAAATTAATTGGCTAATGATTATGCCACAGACAGAAGCTGTTAACACTTACAGTCACATCTGCGTGCAGACTGTGTCTTAGTTTGGGCTGCTCTAACTAGGTACTACAGACTCGGCAACTAAAACAATGAGCATTTACTTCTCACAATTGTAGAGGTTTTGGAGGTCCAAGGTCAGAGCGCCAGTATGGTCGGGTTCTGTGGAGGATCTTCTTCCTGGCTTGCAGAGGGCTGGCTTCTTATGGTTTCTTCACACAGCAGAGAAAGAGAAAGAGAGTCACAGAGAGAAATTCTGTCTCTCTTTTTATAAATGCATTAATCCACCATGGGGGCACCACTCATGACCTAACCTAACCCTGATTACTTACTAAAGTCCCCACCTCCAAATACTATCACAGAGGGGGTGAGAGTTCTAAGATACGAATTTGAGGGAAGACACATTCAGTCTCTGACAGACTGGTTTGCTTATATAAGGCCAAATTACCACCACCACCCCCGCCCCCCCCCCCAAGGAATGTGTGAGCCCCATCTCAAAGGACAGAGTAAAAAGGAAAAGCCTACCATCAAGTTTGGGTCCTCTCGTCATCTTGGGTTTTCACGTGGTAATGTTTCGTAGGCAGTTGGATGAAACAATGTAGAGGTCAAGGGAAAGGACTCTAGACAAATATGCAGATTTGGAAGCCAGCAAAGAGTATACAAGAGCAGCCAAGAGCCAAAAGCAAGGCCCTTGGGAACATTAACTCCCATCTCCCTGCTTGAACCCTTCTCTATTTTTCATAATTTAGCATCAAACTATACATCTCACATGATTCTTTTCTTAAAAGGTTCATTTTACGGTGCCTGGATGGCTCAGTCAATTAAGCATCTGCCTTCAGCTCATGTCATGATTCCAGGATCCTGAGATCAAGCCCCACATCGGGCTTCTTGCTCAGCAGGGAGCCAGCTTCTCCCTCTCCCTCTCCCTGCCATTCCCTCTACCTGTTCTCTCTCTCTCTCTCTCTCTAATAAAGAAAATCTTTAAAAAAATTTATTTTAGAGAGAGAGAGAGTGGGGGAGGAGTATAGAGAGAGGGAGACAAGCAGACTTCCCACTGAGTGGGGAGCCCGACGTGAGGCTCAATCCCAGGACCCTGAGATCATGACCTGAGCTAAAATCAAGAGTTGGATGCTTAACTGACTAAGCCACCCAGGCATCCCTACATCTCACATGATTCTAATTCCTCTTGTAGAAAACACTTCTCTTGCCAGCTAAACTGTTAGATCCCTGAGGCCAGGAGAATACAACAAAATGCTCTATATCCAATCATTCACCCAAAATAGAAGCCAGGAATTTCAGAAGCTATCTAAATTCTACCAGCAAAACCCCACCAACCAAGCAGGATTGGATGATATATTCCATGACACTACCTGATTACTCTGTCTTGTTTTATGGCCTAAGCTGCCTGAATCATTACCTACTTCCTAAAGTAGGTGAGGTCAGTGATCCTTCTTCATGGGGGTACAGGTGGGACAAAGAGGGAGGAAGCAGGTGACAAAAGAATTTCTCTTGGATGTTCTGGAATTCACGTTTCCAAATACAATAAGCTAAGTGGGTGAAAAGTGTCCTTTCCAAGACATAATTAATCATAACATGTTTGAAAAACTCTTTGAAAGTATGAACCCCCCACAGGAGTAGAGCATCTTCCCTCCATCACTGTTTAAGCAGTGATCAGTGCTGAATTGTTTCAGTTGCGCTTATGGATATGAAAAATTTTACTTACAAAGCCAATTTCAAGTTCTTGTTATGTTTTGTCTTTCAATCATTTTTTTTTCTGTTTGAAGCTAAAGAATTGTCTTAATATGTACTACAGGCTGAGTATGTTCCCTCTCCACCCCCCCAAATTCATATTAAGTCTCAGGTCCCATGTGATGGTATTTGGAGATGGGACCTTTGGGAAATAATTAGGTTTAGATGAGGTCATGAAGGTGAAGCCCCCATGATAGGATGTCATTATAAGGAGTGACAGTAAAGTGGGGCTTGCTCTGTCTCTCCTCCATGTGAGGACCCAATGAGAGGGCAGCTGTATATAAGCCAGGAAAAGAGTCCTCACTAAGGAATCAAATTGCCTGGTGCCTTGATCTTCGACTTCCCAGCCCCAGAACGGTGAGAAATGAATTTCTGTTATTCAAGCCACTCAGTCTATGGCAGCCCAAGCAGACAAGTATAATATAGATGGCCAAGAGGAGATCACAAAACTTTGCAAAACAAAAGAAGTTTACTGTAAACTATAATGAGAGAAGTTGATGAGAATGTCTACCATGGGACTTTTAAAATATTTGATCATTTGGAGTGATTTGGGAGGCTTTATGGTGATATGATTAAAGAATACATTCCATTTAAGTATAGTCAATTTCACCTTATAGGCATTTTGGGCTACACAACCCAATTTTTAAGATATTGTTTTATAACTTACTTGGAAAACTTTTATCTGATATAAATATGGAGATTTCTTTAATTAAACCAAGTACAACTAGAGAGTTAAATTTTGTGCTAAGAAGATCGTATGGTATTATACCTTCTCTATTAAAAAAATAAATGTTTCCAATTTGGAAGAAGAACTTCCAGTAAATTCTTGAAATTTGAAAGTCGATTTCATGTCCGGATTCTCAGTGGGGCACCTGGTATGCTTCCCTGAAGCCTGTCTAGGTTGGTGTATTGGTACAACCATTTCTTTAATAAGACTGCTTTGAAACACAGAAGAAGCATGTTGTTTAAAAGCTGGCGAAAGGTGATTGCTAGCCTGGAAATAAAAAAAAAGCCAAGTTTCATTTTGAAAAACAAGACCCTTCTCAGCTTGACTGAAATGTATTAAGCAGGCTAGAGAGACTATCTCTTGTAATTGTCAGCAGATTGGCAATCTGACATATAATTCTGGCAAACCTGTACTTAATTGCTAAAATATGACTTCCTAGCAACTACAAGTATGTTCTCTGGCAATGTCAAGTTATCCCAAACCACATGACTTGACTTCTGCTTTAGAATTAAAATTGAAGATTTATCCCAGGTTGAAGCTATGCCTCGTGCATTCTGCAAGAATTCTATACACTGCAGACAGGAAAACGAGATATCGTTAAAGCATTGCAGTGCCCCAGGGGTCAATGTCAGATACAATCTAATTTAACATCTTTATTAAGGATCTCGAAGAGGGAGTAAGCCACATATTAATGAAATGTGCAAATGATATTAAACTGGGAGCTGGTGCAACCACCAGTAAGGACAAAGAAATAATAGAAATGCACCAAAAGAGGTTAAAACTATGAGCAGAAAATTATTACATGAAAATCACCTTCTCGGGATTGATAGTCTTGGAGATGAGCACTGGGAGTCAGAAATCTCAAAGTTTGGGGGCTGCATCCAATTGGGAATTAAGAGGGAAAAAAAGAGGGCAACCTTTAGCCGGTATCTAATTTAGACACCAATGTAAACACTTTACATTACATTATGTAAATTTATACGGTCTTTAGAATCAGAAAGATCACCAACTCTAAAATTTAGATGCAAGCCAACTCAAATGTAGTAGCTTGACTAAATACGGCACAGATAGCTATTAAAAATGACTTCTGCATGAATAATATCGACATGCAGAATATATGAAACAGTGTGGAGTAAAAAAAGGCAGAACATAATGTATGTGTATGATGATAAAATATAACGTAACACAAACATGAGATATATGTATGCTCACTAAACTGCCCCCGGAGGTCTTCACCCAGAAACTACTTTTCCAATACACACTAATTTGGAAAAACAAATAAATGCATCTTTAAAAAAAAAATCACGGAACAGCTTAGAAGCCCTGACCTTTAGCCTCTGTATCGCCCGCACTTTCACATTTCCCATCCAAACAACAGTTGAGACAACTCTAAAAATGACACTGCCTAAGTTGTTGCTAACATAGGACACCCATGGGGCAGCATCAGACAAACTTTCAGTCTTCAGGTGAGAATCCCTGAATGCCTGTGATTTCCTGAATTCACTCTCTCTTCCATCTCTGCATCTACTCCCATGCCAACAATCTTGGTCACTCTAAGTTACCCAGTCATTTTGACAGGACCATTTAAACAAGAAACAACCTGAACCATTGGCTTGCATTTCAGGTCTTCTGGCCCTTCTGGTGCAAGATATACTGAAAGGGAACCCATTGACCTAGCATGGAATCCAGAAGAACGGTTCCTTCTAAACAGCAGGACATCCAAAGAAAATTATCTAAAACGCAGATGGGGGTGCCTGGGTGGCTCAGTCCTTTGGACTCTTGATTTTAGCTCACCTCATAATCTCATGGTTGTAAGATGGAGTCCTGCACTGGGCTCCTCACTAGATGTGAAGCCTGCTTAAAATTCTCTCCCTCTGTCCCCACCCTCTGGCTTGTGTGTTCACTCTCTCTCGTTCTATAAATAAATAAATAAATAAATAAATAAATAAATAAATAAATTGAAATGCAGATATGGGGGAATCCAAAGAATCGAAGATGCTGAGGATCCAAAATAGTAAGAAAAAATCCAACTCTGTTATTTGTGCTTCATACAAAGACTCTAAACCACATCATGTTACTATGGGACTTACTGCTTCTTTTTTAAATTTATTTATTCATGACAAACACAGAGAGAGGCTGAGACATAGGCAGAGGGAGAAGCAGACTCCCCATGGGGATCCCGATGCTGGACTCAATCCCAGGACCCGGGGACCACATCCTGAGCCGAAGGCAGACGCTCAACCACTTGAGCTACCCAGGTACCCCAGCTTACTGTTTCTATATCAAAATGATTCAGATACATACATCAATGGGTGACCAGAAACTCATGGGAATGAGGCAATGGATGCATGAAGACAGATTATAAATACCAAAGATCATAGCTAACAGGGATGGACATACTGAAAACCTTGAAAGCATTGCCAATGAGGAAGACAAATTATTTTAAATATATTGGAAGGAATTGCTAGACATATTGGAATAAAATTCAAGCAGAAAACACGTCAGCTACATCTTAAGAATTTTATAATAGTTTAGCCTTTTCATGGATTTAAGACAGTTAAAGGTAAATTTAACAAACACGAGAAGCACATATTGACAGTTTTATTAATGATTCTGAAATTATCATGAATTAGAATAAGCCTCTCTACTTGAAGTGTAAGGTTTCCTTGATTTCATTACCTGAATTCATTTAGAAAGTAGAATTTCCTGGTAACCTCTTCACTACATCCAGCACAAATGAATTCCACCCAGCCCCATCCAAAGATAAAAAATGTCTTCAAGAAATTATTTAGTTTGGGGGCATCTGGGTGGCTCAGTCAGTTAAGCATCTGCCTTCAGCTCAGATATGATCTCAAGGTTCTGGGATCGAGCCCCATGTATCACAGCTGAGTGGTGAGCCTGCTTCTTTCTCTCCCACCTGTTTGTGCTGGTGCGTACTCCATAATCTCTCTCTCTCTCAAATAAATATATAAAATATTTTTTTAAAAAAAGAAATCATTTAGTTTTCTTGGATACTTTAGCTTGCCTTAACATGTAATTTAAAAACATATCAGAAGTTCAACTATAGAAATTTTCTGAACACTTTCTACTATGATAAAAATTGGGGGTGTTTCTTCTCCTTAAAGAAAAAAAATTCAAAAAAAAAAAAAAAGAAAAAGAAAAAAAATTCAGCTTACCTATATTTTCTTCCAGGTGTATATGAAGTACAAATTGCCTGTGTCACAAGGCATAGTAAGATATTTAGTGGCGAGTGTGACAGCCAACCCTCCAGGTTGTGGAAATGCAGAGAAAAATCAGACTTAGTCCCTACCCTCAAACATTTTACCATCAGCTGAGAGGAGTTAACCAATATTTTTTATTGTAGGTTATATTTAAGCAATGGCATTAATAACTGTAAGTCTGGGTGGCTCAGTCAGTTAAGCATCTGCCTTCAGCTCAGGTCATGATCCTGGGGTCCTGGAATCAAGCCCACATCAGGCTCCTTGCTCAGTGAGGAGCCTGCTTCTCCCTCTTACTCTGCCTGCTGCCCCCTGCCCCCACTGCTTGTGCTTGCTCACTCTCTCTCTCAAAAAAATAAATAAAATCTTAAAAATTAATACCAGTAAATCTTCCAGGAATGCCGCAAATAACAAACAACTTGGTTTTCAAATATTAAGGTGCCCGTTCATTAAATCAAAAAAGACGATTTTTTCAGAAAACAGTAATTTTCAAAGACCATCAGAAAAGCCCATGGCAAATGTTAAATTGTCCCCTGATATTTAGCTCCCCTCTTCTGGGGACATGAAAAGATCGTAATGCCCTGTACCCCTGAAATTAGGCATAGTCATGTGTTTTGCATTAGTCAACGCAATAGGAATAGAAGGAAAGAGTGGAACTTCTCAATAAAAGCCTTTATTTGGGCTGCCAGGGTGGCACAGCGGTTTAGCGCTGCCTTCAGCCCAGGGCATGATCCTGGAGACCCGGGATCGAGTCCCATGTCGGGCTCCCTGCATGGAGCCTGCTTCTCCCTCTGCCTGTGTCTCTGCCTCTCTGTCTCTGTCTCTCTCTCTCTCTCTCTCTCTCTGTGTGTGTGTGTGTGTGTCTCATGAATAAATAAATAAAAATCTTTTTTTAAAAAAAAGCCTTTATTTGGCCAGCAAATGGATTTTCTTTTGTTCTCCTCTGGCAATCACTGAAGTGCACGCAGATAGGAAGGTAAAATTCAGAGCAGTCACCTGGAGAGTCACGTAAATCTGCAATGAACTTTGAATGAGCCAGAATTAAATCTCTATTGTTAAAGTCACGATACTTAGACATGTTTGTTACTGCCGTGTAACTGTGCTTATCCTAACTGATTATACTCATTAAACTTAAGAACAGATATGATGTCTTCATTACAAAGCAAGTGTTGCTCGAAGAAATATATTAATTCTGAATGAGCTCATTGCCAGCTGGTCAACAAGCATTTATTGTAGGTACCCACAGTTCTGAGTAGTTTAACTAGCCATGTGTCAGGATTTTAATTTTGAGGAATTTTTTGAGTGTATGACTTTACCCAGCTCACTATACTATTCATGAAGAGTGACAACAGAGGGACCCAAAGCAGAGCAGCTAAGTATCAAGTAGATCTTCCTCTTCTCTCCCACGGGTAGCTTGTGGGTCTGAATCCATACATACCTGAAAAAACCCTTTTAAGAGTCTCTAACGAAGGGAAGATGGCTTTACCATTTTCAATGTCAGACACTTAAAAGACATTTGATGAGAAAAAAAAAATACAAGTGATCAAAAACTGTTCTTAAAATTGACTATATGCTTATAATGGGCAAAAATAAAAATAAATATGTCTAATCACAGAATGCTTTATCATGTGAAATCAAATGAATACTCTTTTGCATTGAAGATCATTCTCTTGTATCTAATTTGGAGAGATACTTAACAAATAGCCTAACAAAGACTCTCTTTCTATTATAATAAGTAATTGATGTAGACTTAAGCGTTTTGCCTGATGGATTTCAGAGCTGAAGAGTGACAGTTGCTCACTGTACCATCAATGAAAAGCTGTATTCTAAATGATTTGATTTTTTTAAGACATTTGTATGCTTCTTGAAATGAGAAAACATCCTAGCCATGAAAGAGCGCTGTTATGGCTGTTTTCTTGAAGTACCATGAGCAGAATTTCAAAACAACATTGGAGCTCTAGCTTAAAAACCATTGAGAATGATCAAGTAACTGGTCTGGACTTGGAATCAGGGAGCTGTTTTCCTTGTCTCTGGACTCAGGTCTCTTTTGCATCCAAACCTCTTAATACTCAGCCACCAGAGCTAATTTTCTAAATATAAAGCTGACCTCGTTCCTTCTACTTGAACAACCTCCAAAGCTTCTCAAATGCCTTGTGCATAAAGTTCAAATTTCTTAGCCCACTCTTCTGTCCAAATTACCCTGTGCTCCCATCATGCTGGGGGAGGAGGGGCAGTCTCTCTCCCCAAATTTATCATGCTTTTTTATTCTTTTATTCTCTTATCTGGGACATGTTTCTTCAACTTATTTTTCTCCACTGGTAAACTCCATCATATGACATGCTTGCTATATTTTTTAAATAATTAAATAATTATTTAGGGTCTCCTGGGTGGGTGAATCAATTGAGTGTCTGCCTTCAGCTCAGGTCATGATCCCAGAGTCCTGGGATGGAGTCCCTCAAGCAGGGAGCCTGCTTCTCCCTCTCCCTCCATCTGCCGCTCCCCCCTGCTTGTGCTCACTTTCTCTCTCTCTCTCTCTCTCTCTGTGAAATAAATAAAATCTTAAAAATAATTAATTATTATTAATTAACTCAATCTATTCAGTGGCAAAGAATGTATTTTTATTTAACTTTGTATCACATACTACCCTTGCAAATAGTTAGTGTCTGGCATATAACTGTGCGTACATGTTCGGTGATGAGTAACTGAATGAACCAATGTGTGAATGAATGAATCAGACCCCAATTTAGCCAATAACTTTACCAATAACCTGCCGGATGACCTTGGCCATGTCTATTTATTTCTTTGTGTCCCCGATTCCTGAGATGAGAAAAGGGGATCATAATTGCTACCTGCCATAGAGGGATGCTGTGAGGATTAATGAAATAATTTTGGTAAAGCAGTTTGAGCTCCCTGGAAGAAAAGCACTATGTAAGAACAAAGTGTTATTATAATTATTATGTAGCACCTTTCATCTGAGAATCTCAAAGCACTTCACAAAACATTAACTCATTAATCTTTCCAATGCTCCTGCAAGAGAATTCCATTATCTCCATTTTAGAAAAGGGCACCATGCAGGCAGCCAAAGGTTAAATACCTAGTCCATGATGCTACCCCTGTTGAATGCCAAATCCAAGAACAGATTTCAGGACTCCCAGCTCAGAGACAGCCCTTTGAACCGCCACACACTGCACCTTCCCCCTTTTACCCTGTACAGAGAAACCATTGAGCAGCCTGGGCTGAATGGCAAAGATCCAGTTGGAATGGGAGCCCGGGTTAATACTTTCCACAGAAGAAGGGGTGGGATGGGGCAGCAAGGTGATGACCACAATCCTTCCCTCAACTGTAACAGTAAGAAGCAAGTGTAAGCAACGCCTGCAATCAATCGCTTACCCTCCTCCAAGGGCTCTGGCTCAAATCTTTTCATCAGTCCTCTTTTAACTTGACACCTTTCTGGGATGTCTGTCTCCCAGCCAGAGAATGTCTCATCACCTTTGAATACAAAGGTAGCAGTTTGGCAACCAAAGAAATAATCCTAAAATACTGCATTCAAAGGAGCTTTCCTCTCCTAATACTGTTTTTCCTGCTCAATCCCATGAATGTTAGCTGAGACAGGTGGTACTAATCCGCCTTCTAAAAGGAAAAGGAAGAATGTTAGCTATTCTGCATATACTTAGGGCAGGAAAAAAGCCATAGTTTGGATAAAGATGCGTTTACATCAGGAACATCTAGCAAAGTGGAGCCGTTTCTATTCATAGCGAACCAGAGATGCAACATTTGTGCTTCTCTCACACATGTTGAGTTCATACTTCCTGGAGATGGTGGTCAAGATTACTGGCCCAATAATGCAGGCAGATCTGCTACAAACGTACACAGCATGTGTGTCTTGACCTCCCAGAAATAACAGGATCGTGTCTAGAGGTCACATGAAATCTGCAACCATCATTCCAATTACCATTCTTTCATAGGATCTAGGTGATGTAGTACATTTCTTTTTTTTTTTTAAGATTTCATTTACTTATTCATGAGAGACACAGAGAGAGAAACAGAGACATAGGCAGAGGGAGAAGCAGGTTTCCTGCAGGGGAGCTTGATATGGGATTCCAGGATCCTGGAATCATGACCTGAGCTTAAGACAGACAGACACTCAACCACTGAGCCACCCAGGTGCCCCGACATAGTGTATTTCATCTTGATTTTAAATCCTAGGGCAGCTCAGATGGCTCAGCGGTTTAGCGCCATTTTCTGCCCAGGGCGTGATCCTGGAGACCGAGGATTGAGTCCCACGTTGAGCTCCCTGCATGGAGCCTGTTTCTCCCTCTGCCTGTGTCTCTCCCTCCCTCTCTCTCTCTCTCTCTCTCTCACTCTGTGTTTCTCATGAATAAATAAATAAAATCTTAAAAAAAATAAATCCTGACAAGCATAATTTGTTCATTGTGATAAGTGTTAACGCTGATACCTCCTCTGAAACCTGGAGTGGAATCTCCCCCCACTTCCTTCACACTTGTGACCTTCCTCTCCATTCCAGTCATTAGCAAGCCCATTCCTCTGAGGGTACCATAAAGATCTGAAACTCCTGGCTTGCTCTTCTTGGACACTATCTTGTTCACCCTTCTAACTTCCCCGCACCTCTTTAGAAGCTACCTATAGTTGTGAAGAGTGGATGAGCTTTGGAGCCAATCCAATATGACAGTTAATCCTAGGCCTACCACTTCCTAGCTGTGTGACCTTGGGCAAGCTTCTGAATCCCAACATGCCTTTTTTTGTGCCCTGCAAAATAAGAACTATACATCTATACTGAAAGCTGTTTGAAAGATAATGGGCACACATAGTAGTTCTCACTGAAGATTGGTGCCCTGGGCCGATAGGTGCCCAGGTTCTGGGCAGAAGATTATGTCTAAAATCATATAACAAACACCAGAAGACCAGAGATACCCACAGTGCTAGGAAAGTCATTCCAAAGGAAGTCCCAGAAACAGAGATTAGTCCTAGGCAAGACACTGACAATGGGAATCCAACAGATGGAACCAAGCAGCCATTAGTGGGGGCTGTGAGGGCATAGAGAACAGATTAAGATCAGGATCTAAACTGGCAGGTAGCAATTGTCAGAAAAATCCAAAAATTAAAATTCAGAAAATCACGATAGGAATCAAAGGTTTGTGATCCTAGCC
Source organism: Vulpes vulpes (assembly GCF_048418805.1). Lineage (NCBI taxonomy): Eukaryota > Metazoa > Chordata > Mammalia > Carnivora > Canidae > Vulpes > Vulpes vulpes. The sequence continues at coordinate 92,436,990 of NC_132793.1, read as the reverse complement.
CCCCTGTAGGAAACTCAGACATGGAGGAGTTCAAGGAATTAGGGAATAGGATTAGGAATTAGGCCAGGATTTAAGCAAGAATCTCTGAATCAAATGCCATGAGACCCAGAAAGCATATGAAGGACCACCACCGCAGAGCTCACTTTACAACTCCTCCTCACCTCTCAACTACATGTCAGCTTCCATGTTTTTGAACCTTCTCAAATTTACATTTTGCTTCCCCTCTACCATCTTGTCTGATATGAGCTTGAATACGGTTTCATGTATGATAGACTCAGAAGTCTCGTTAGGTACTAGAATAGTATTTGCTCCCAGGTAGCATAGATACCATGTGCTCAGTCACCGTGGGCACTTAGGTGTCCACTCCCCATGAAGAAGAACATCAGGTGAGAATGAGAATGGATTACTGGAATCCCAGTATAGAACAGTATGCCACCCCAGCAAGAACAGGGGGTTGCACAATGTACTGGCAGGGGAAATCACTTCCATTCTTCCTGATGAGATGCAATCCAGAGTCTGTGGAGGCTGAATCTGCAGGTGGGAGGCAAACCCCTTCCCTATGGAGCTTGGCAAATCATCAACCCAACCACCTAGCTGCTGACACTTCACTGGTTACCTTTCTTGACCTCATGGCTTCAGGTCCTGCCACTGAACAGATGACTTCCCCAATGTCCATCTCCCATCCCTAGTTTTTCTCTAGAACCTCAGGCCCACATTTCAGAAGGCTGGCAGGCATCTCGCCCAGTTATCCAATGGGCATCTCAAATCCATTAGGATCCCTCTCCACTTCCATTAGTGGGATCAACTATCTTCTACATACCAAACTGAAAATAATACCTTGACCTTCCAAGAAGGGGAGTTAGTAAGCTCACACCCAGATCTCAGAGGCAGCAGGGATAGGATCCCGCTGTGCATGAGCAATGCTGGAAGAGACTTACATATACCTCACCCAGAGACACTTCTGCAACATGGCCAGTAAGGGAGGAGGCCTTTCCTCTAAGATCAGGTGGAGCCAAAATCAGGTGTGCCTGTGAGAACTAGAGTCCCTTCCCATGAATGCAAACAGTATGTCCCAAGGGCTCCCTTCCCCATAGGCTGAGTTGAATTAGAGATGCCAGAAAAAAGCAGAAGTGACTAAGTTAGATTTAGGACATTAAACTGGATTGAAAATTAAACCATCACACCCACCTTCTAGCTACTAAGAAGCAATGTCAGCTCCTAAGTTGAGTGAGTTCAATTCTATAGAAGGAAAAAGAAATTATTAGTGGTGACTGTAACTTTTAAATACACTTTCTGGGGCACCTGGGTGGCTCAGTGGTTGAGCATCTGCCTTCGGCTCAGGTCATGATCCCAGGATCCTGGGATTGAGTCCTGCATCGGGCTCCCAGTGGGGCGCCTGCTTCCCCCTCTGCCTATGTCTCTGCCTCTCTGTGTCTCTTATGAATAAATAAATAAAGTCTTAAAAAAGTTAAAAAAAATAAATCCTTTCTCTATATATCCCCTACAGGGTCCAGCACAAGTTAAGCAATTAAATATTGACTGAACAAAAGAATGCATCTTTGATTTTTGGATCTAACCTTTATTTCTTTGAAGTATTTTGTTACCTGCAAGCTCTTACTTTCTATGTCATTATTTTTTCCCCTCCACTATTTAGAATTCTGAGCCGCATTTGACTTTCCAAGTGGAAAGTACATTTTACCCAATGACCCAGTACCATGAACCAGTCAGCATTGTGCAAGCACTTACTTAAAGGGTGGATCTGTATGGGGCACCTCATTTCTCAACAGAAAAATTAGAATAACCCCAGGTGAATCAGGTCAAATGTATCATAGACAAGTTTGCCAACAGAGAATGGTAATGATAATTGCTTCCATTTATCCACCTTTTACAATGGGCCAAGCACTGTGCTAAGCCTTTCACAGACTCTAATCTTCACACAGCAAGAAAGACCATATAATCCCCTCTTTTCAGTACAGAGGTTAATCACACGATGAAAAAGAGGCAGAGCCAGGATCTACACACAGGTCTGTCCATTCCCCAAGTGAGGTTCTTCCCACCATACAACTCAGCCCCCAAGGGAAATATTTTGTAGTTATATCACCTTTCTTTGGTGTGCACCTTGGTGGGATCCTTGCCAATCTTCCCAAAGTTCTCAAAAATGTCATTTCCAACTCGGGGTTGACAGAAGGCACATTTTCTTGGTAGCTTACAAATGCCAAAAATAGAAATTGGAAGTCTGTATATCAGAGAGGGAAATGGAAGAAGGAGCCCTCCAAGCTCAGACAGAGGAACCCAATAGGTGGGGACGGGGCGGTGGGCACATAGTCTTTAGCTTTCAATTTAGTTTCATAAACATTAAATGTACTCAACCAGAATGAACATGTCAAAATAAAGAGGTCTCAGTAGGATAGATTTGGAGATTCAAAATGTCATTGAAAATTAAGATGTTTTTGAATGAAATAACTCTTCTGGTAAGTTATGTCTGAACATGACCACTGGAATTTCAGAATTGACTATAAGGAGATAAAAAAATGTAAATGAGCTCTGCCTGGAGGATCCCAGGCTACAGGGTTTTCTGGAAAGAGTGATAGGAAGTTGAATAGCTATGGTTTCATCCAAGTAAATTAACCTTACATTAAGGGCCAAACTTCTTATTAATGCCAAAAAAGTGCCCCCAGATTTTTCTTTAACTCAGCCAATTCCAAAGAGTGGGATTTTTCTTAGGAAAAAAAAATGCTCTACAACATTTCCCCTTTGCCACACTTGGCTAGATTAATTAGCATGTTCTTCAACACTGCTTTTTTTAGATGGACAACTTTCTTTCCAAAACTGAGGAAAAGAACTATTACTTGAATATCCAGACCCTGCAGTGTTTTTGCACTCAACAACATTTATTGGCCTTTGAAATTCTCACCTCCATTTAGGGACAATTTTAATTGGACCCTAGATCACTCAGTCTCTCTCACACCTTCTATTCCAGAAGACTGAAGGGAGGCTGCAAATCCAAATTTCTTCAGCAGAATGACTGGTAGGCATTTGAAAGGGAAGGCCTGCTGTGCTTCCTTGGCTTTCCACATTTGGAGTTACAGCTTTAATTTATAGAGAGTTCTACACAGCTGCTATTGCTATTCACTGATGCTGGTGTCACCACTTAGAATCGAAATTACACCAGGAGCCGGGGAAGCCCCTATCCTATACCCATAGCCAAATAAGATCAGGAAGAGAGCAAGGCAGTGCAAAAGACAGAGAGAGACAATGAATTCTTAGTTAACGCTTGGCCTTGAAGAGAAACATCCAGATTGCAATATCAGCTGGATATGAGGGCTCCGCGATATCCTATGATTCTGTTGAAGACAGAACCTAGAGGTGGTAAGAGCTTTTCATCTGCCAGATCTCATACCATCACATGCATGGCCATCACTTGTTTAAGTGTCTGTACTCCCTACTAAACTCTTTTAAAGGTAGGGAATGGCTCTGTTTCCTTCACCAACACACTACCGATACATAGCAAACTATCCACCCAAGGGCAGGCACAATTTTTTGAATATCAGATGTCAACCAGTGACCTGCTTCTGTCTTCTAGACAATATTCATTCATTCTACAAATACTAATTAGGTTGCCCCCTGTGTTACTAGGATGAGGTTAAGGGTACCTGAGTTCTAATTAGTCAGTCTAGACTGTTTACCAAGCTCCCATGGAAGAGCAAGCAGTCCAGGTTTGGAGTTAGTAGCCTCAGCTTTAAGATGCAGTGAGGCACAGGAAGAAACCATTAGATTCTGTGCAAGAATGGTAGTAACACAAAGAGGAAGGAGGGAATGAGGGACAGACACCCAGGTGGTTCTAGGACTACCACGACCTATAGTCTGCTCTGGTATCCTGTCTGGGTCTGAGTGTAGAAAGACGGTGGCCAATAGGTACATTGGCTCCCAGGGTAAGGTGACATTCCACAAATGTTCAAAGTTCTTGATTGCAGGGCCAATGGACAGCTGGTCCTTGGGGAGTTCTTGCAGCCCAGCCAGCTGATTCCTTCTCATTACCCATCAGGCCTGCATTGAGCAGACAGCTGCTTCTTACATGTAACCTTTTGTTTGCCTTCACACAGCGGGTGACATCTCCATTCAGTGAAGACCACCCCAATCCTTTGCAGCCTTGATGCTTTCTTATACCATCACTTACGAGCTCAGTGGCCTAGGAAAACCCCTTCGCCCACAGAGATCTTAGAGAGAAGTGAAATACGATGTGGTGGCTAAGAGAGAGGAAAACATGAAGAAGGCAGTTTCCCTCCTAATGTTCTTCTCAAAATGCATCCGTGGTGAGAATAATAAAAACGGTGGTATAAAAAAAGAAAAGAAATGGTGGTATATAGCAGAATATATCCATTTGAAAGGATATAACCGATTTCTATTTTGATTCAGCAAATTATTTTTTTAAGATTGATTTATTGGTTATAGAGAGAGGGGGGAGACATAAGTAGGAGAGGCAGAGGAAGAGAGAATCTCAAGCAGACTCCTTGCTGAGGACGGGGCTCAATCTCGTGACCCTGAGACTGTGACCTGAGCCAAAATCAGGAGCTGCACTTGTAACCAACTGTGCCATCCAGATGCCCCACATTCAGCAAATTATTAATTACATTCCTGCACCACATATCTTAAACAGAACCTCCCCTGCTGTTTGATGATGCTTCTATTATTATGTAGCATCTTCCCAAGTGAGGAATTCAAGGGAATGGCTGGATATCAATAAAATAAATCACTTGGAGGGATAGAGATGAGGAATTTGTAACTTTATAAAAAAATGGTTTCCATAGTGGGCAGCAGGCCCTTCTTTCTGCTCTACCAGCTTAATCTTAAAACTCTAAGGTTGTTTGTTGCACATGTATTTGAAAAATATAGCATCTAAGAGGAAACACAAAACTGAATCTCCTCAAAGTGGTGGTGCTCAAAGTGTGGTCCCAGGATTGTCACCTTCAGGACCACCTGAGGTCTGATCAGAAGTGCAGATTCTCCAGATGCCTGGGTGGTTCAGTGGTTGAACATCTGCCTTCATCTCAGGTCGTGATCCCAGGATCCTGGGATTGAGTCCCAATTAAGGTACCCTGGGGGAGGCTGCTTCTTCCTCTGCCTGTCTCTGCCTCTCTCTGTGTGTGTGTCTCATGAATAAATAAATAAAATCTTAAATCTAAAAAAAAAGGAAGGAAGGAAGGAAGGAAGGAAGGAAGGAAGGAAGGAAGGAAGGAAGGAAGGAAGATTCTCTGTCCAGCCCAAAACAGCTGAATCAGAAACTCTGGGGGTGGGTCCAGCAACCTACGTATTAAGGAACTCTCCGTGTCGTTTGGATGCATCATGCTGGACAGCTCTCTGGATGCTGCTAAGATGTTTTGCTCAAGGAAGCTGAAACTGGGAAAATTCAAAATGTGGTGTGAAGCAAAATACCCAAAGATGGGTGAAAAACAGGGTTTAATCCCTCACCTTGTAACAGGGAAAGTCTTCATAATTATTTGGAAGCATTTTACACACAACCTCAAAAAAAAAAAAACTATTTGGAGTATCAAAAGACTGTTGCAGCTATTGTACTTTATGTATCTTTAAAATTAACATAGTACCAAAATCTCTCATAGCACCTGGATGGGAGGAGGGAAAACATTTATCTGAAGAGGGAGTGTCTTTTTTGCATCTCACCTTAATATCTAACTTAGAGATGCCTGAAGCATTTTGATTTAAAGTGTCATATTAACATTGTTAATGGGGAAGCAGAAACTGAGGGAAGAGATTTAGGAAAGATATGAACTTGTTTCCACATTCTTTATTCAATAGTTACCTATGTCTGATGATATTCTAATTTTTTAAAGATTTTTAAAAATTTACTCCAGAGAGAAAGAGTGAGCAGAGGGAGAGAGAGAGTCTCAAGCTGACTCTCTGGTGAGCTTGAGGGTCTATCTTGTGACCCTGAGATCATAACCTGAACTCAAATCAAGAGTCAGATACTTAACCCACTGAGCCACCCAGGTGCCCCTGGCTGTTTGTTTGTTTTTTAACACTGTAATTAATCATAAACCCAGCAGTAGAAACACAAGTCATATGCAGAACTTTTCCTAAATCTTAAATACAAATTTCAGTAACTAATAACCCCCCCATGGAAATTCTAATCAAAGCAAAAAAAAAAAAAAAAAAAAAGAGGAAAAAGCAAACTAAGTTCTCTGTATTATTTTGCACTTTTTTTTTTTTTTTTTTTTTTTGCAGGATAAAGACACTTTTAAATGAAATGCCTTCACTTAATGTTAGTCTGCGGCCATGAAGTTACACCCAGCACTAAAACTCAAAATCAGCTACACTGGTTTCAGAAGTCAGAATGTGATAAGAAAATGCCGCTTGGTGTCATTAGAACTTTCAGAAGCACTCATCCTGAAGTGGTTCCGAAGTCTTTTTAAGCATCCACCAGCCTGTTTCTTTCATTTATTAGAAACTTTTAGCAAGGACAACTTTTTGTGATTTCTTTATATATCATGATCATTAATAAGGCTCTTTAGCCTACCACGTTCACATTTAAAAACACTTCACTAAATAGATGCACAGGCAAAATCAACTGGTATTAATATTTCTAATTCAACAGGTGCTAATATGAAAATAGTGACAGCCACAAAGTAAACAGCTGGTGCTATGCCTGCTTTCCACCCCCCCCCCCATGTGAATACAAACAGGTCTGTGCTATGTATAGATTCATATCTAATCAGAGAGGGTCTATGTAAAACTTTCCATTGGAGCATCTACCAGCATTCACTCACAGTTTTGGATTATAAATTCTGTCTCTTCCAGTTTCCTAATCTCCAATCACCATTTTTTTTTTAATCCTAGAAATCTGTCTTGAAAATGATGGCATAGATGGCTGGGGAGTGAAGAGTGAAGAATTCAGCATGTTTGGATGTTAATTTAACTAGGTAGTGACCAGGAGTTCTGATGTAGAGCCTCATGAGTTTGCTCTGGCTGAGGAATGATTCCATAAAGACCCTGAAATACAATGGAGCCCTCAACTCCATCCACCAAATTTTTATTGCTCATCTACAATAGGCAACATTGTATTGCTTTCTCTTTACTAACATTGCATATAAATAAGTCATCACCAAGGATATTAAAAGGGCCAATTAGTTTAGCCCCTATCTGGACTTAATTGAGAAATTAACTGAGAACTACAGATTCAACAGAGAAAACTGATACAAGGAATTCTTTCTTGTATGACATCTGAGAAATGAAAGCCTGTTGCTGACCTGTGTCTTCTGTCACTTAGCACTTTCTGCCTCACATAGGGCAGGATGAGATTGTAAGCTATCCTAAGAATTTGATACGTCATTTAAGGGGGAGGGGATAACATCATGTACTGAATTGACCAGTTGTTTCTTCCAATTGATGGAAATAATCAAGTGTTCCGGTATCTTATTATTTGAATTGTTCAGGCAACATGGTCAAGCCGGTAGACTTAGAAAACCAACGTCACTTGCTCAAAAGATTTTTTTTCCCTGTTAATACATGTGGGGTTTTTATTGAACTATATATTTGACATATAACATTGTGTAAATTTAAGGTGTACAACATGTTAATTTGATACATTTACATATTTTAATATGATTTCCATTGTAGCGATAATTAGCCCCTCTATCGCATTACATAATTTCTTCTTAGTGGTTGTAATAATTAAGTTCTAGTCTCTTAGCAAGTTTGATTATTATAATACAGCATTGTATATTCACTATACTGTGCATTAGATCTCTAAGACTTCTTTACTAGGCATTCCAAATTTGTACTCTTGCCTTTTTTTAAAGATTTTATTTATTTATTCATGAGAGACACAGAGAGAGAGAGGCAGAGACACAGGCAGAGGAAGAAGGAGGCTACCAGTGGGGATCCCAATGCGGGACTCAATTCCAGGACCCTGGGATCTCAACCCAGGGTCTAAGGCAGACTCTCAACGGCTGAGCCACCCACATGCCCCCGAATTTGGCTTTTTTTAGATTCCTCATCTAAGTGATATGATACAGTATTTGTCTTTTCCTATCTACTGTATCTCGCTTAGCACAAGGTCCTCAAAGGCCAACGATGTCATTGCAAATGGCAGGCTTTCTTTCTTTCTCATGGCTGAATAACATTCCATGGTGTGTGTCTACCACATCCATTCATCCATCAGGGGCACTAAGTGTGCCTCCATATGTTGCCTGTTGTGAATAACATTGCACTAAACATGGGAGTGTGTGCATCTCTTCAATATCCTATTCAGGATAATGTAAATATCTTATAAACTGCTCATCCAAAATAAATAAATATGTCTTTGTACAACAATCAGATTAGAAGAACATAAAGTCATGAAAATTTAACAATAACCTAAATGCCAAGACAGAGGGGTAGTTGAATAAAATACAGTCAGCCATAAATGAAATACTAACCATATTCACTTTAATTATTACAACCTAGATAACATGGAAAGATATCTCAGTTATATTTAAATAAAAAAGCAGATTACCTATTTCAATACAAATACAGTATTTTTTAAAAATATATTCATAGTATATTTATACACATTCTCTAAAATATCAGAAGAGATCACTGTTAGATGGCTGTTAGCATTATATTTCTTTAGTTCATATTTTTCTTTCTATTCACTTTATTTTTGTAATAACTCTTTACTGATTATGTATGGCTATGTAACAAGAATAAAGCACTACATATTAGTTTTGTATCTTTAATGAGGCACATTTCTTAGCACATGATTGCAGAAAAGTCTAAAATTTTTTTGGCTAATCCAAAGAAAACATTACAACAAGAGTCTTTATGTGGGTGTGTTATTTCTCAGGAGTGAGAAACTCCCCCATACATTTCGTAGAGTTCACTGTATGTTGTCCTTCCATCATGTGTAGCTTCTCTTTCTAGTCACTAAAAAGATATTGTGTCACTTGATCGGATGAGCACTGGGTGTTATACTTATATGCTGGCAAATCGAACTTAAAAAAAAATGCTATTGCTCCCAGAGTGTTTTCCTCCTTGCTTCCTGCCTTCTTTGAATGGGATATCAGAATTTCTGCCTGTGAAGTTATACTACCACACATGCGAAAGGTAATTTTAACTTGTGAATAGAATTAAGCCCTAAATATGTGTTGCTAAGTTGATGGCTTTGATCTCAGAATGCATTTTCCTGTAAAGACCATGACCTACTATTGTTCTGTTCCGAGACCAATAACCCATATATCCTTGGAGACTATCATTGCTCCGGTGGGGAAAGATCAATCAAAGCTTTGCCAGCATGTGTAATGGGTGTTCAGGGAGTTGTCTTGGGCAGCAAGAAATAAGGAAGCTTCTCTCCTACCTTTTTGTCCTGTTTCTAATAAGCATTCAGGAGAGTGGCCTCCTTGTCCCTGGTAGGAATGTCACCAAACTGTGCAGAGCAATGGATGTAGAAGGAACAGTGAGAAGAAAGGGCTTTCATAGGATGGTGTCATCAGAGATGAGCCCTCTAAGCCAAGGATAGGGCTCTGAGGGTCAGAGCTGGGCCTCAAGGGCAAGCCCTGATCTGAGATCGAACACTAGGAAGGATTATGACTCCTAACTCAGCACCCCCTGAGCTGGGGTACATGAAGCTTTAACTGCCTGAAACCCACCATGAAGTGAACTGTAGCCATGCAGCTATTTTCCTTACTCTCCAACCTGAACCTAGCACAGAGCCCTCCTCTGATTTTCTTAGGATTATCACTGCTCACAAAACAGGAGCAGTGGTGACAACCACAACAATAATAATAATGTCCAATTGTCCATACCTACAGTTTTATGGATTATAAAACATTTTGTAGGCATAAGCTCATTTGCTGTGGAAACTCACAGGAATTATGTAAGCTCCCTGGATTTCCTTATTAGTTTTAGGAAGGATAGTTACAGATATATGAAAGATAAATCTTGTTTTAATCCCCTGTGTCTTTTCTTTTTTTCTTAGAGAAAGAGAGAGAGAGAATCTTAAGCAGGCTCCACACTGAGCTCAGAGCTCAACACAGGGCTCAATCTCATGACTCTGACTGAGATCATTACCTGAGCCAAAATCAAGACTAGGATGCTTAACCTATTGAGCCATCCAGGAGTCCCATTACCCTGTATCTTAATGGTCCATTTCCATGGCAAACCATCTTCAGGCTTGACTTGGCATTTTATCCAAAATCATGGAACTCTGTAGAGCATGCAGAAGGGAGAGGGAGAGAGAAAATCTCAAGCTGACTCCCTGCTGAGTTCAAGTCTCCATCTCACGACCTTGAAATCATTACCTGAGCCAAAATCAAGAGTCAGATGCTTAATGGACTAAGCCATCCAGAAGCCCCTACAGAGCTATCTTATTAAAAATTCTCTAACGACAATCTTGAATCTTTAATTTTCATTAAGAGGCCACCCAGTTAGATACATATATGAAAATACAGCTGAGTATGTAGTATGTTGTTTATAGTTGCTGATATTATGCATTTTCCAATTACATGAATAAAGGAAAGTAGGTAACTGGGAAGGAAGGGAAGGAGAGGAGAATGAAATCAAAATCTAGTAGATAATGTCCAATTTGGAGACTTTGATGACCTAGCACTAATCAAAGCACCAATACAGCCAACCTTCTAGAATTTTCTTTGAATTTCCCACTGGGCCCATACAACCAGGCATGGGTCACTTCCCTGCATTTCAGAACTTGGCACTTCATGCAGTCTAGACTGTTTTCTCCAATTTTCCTGAACACATGGCTCCCAAAACATGTATTTTAAAAGTAATATTAATGACAACTTAGAGCTTTATGCTGACCTTGAGTTGAATAGCTTCCTGTCATAGCACAACCCAGGGCAGTGTCTCCTATTTGTGCTGTGTCTTTATGATTTTATTTATCTATTATTTATTTATTTATTTGAGAGAGAGAGAGAGAGAGCATGAACTGAAGGGGCAGAGGGAGAGGGAGAGGCAAAGAATTTCGAGCAGATTCCCCACTGAGTGTGGAGCCTGACACGGAGCTTGATCTCATCATCTTGAGTTCATGACTTGAGCCGAAATCAAGAGTCAGACGTTTAACCTACTGAGCCATCCAGGTGCCCCTGTGCCTTGTGTTTAACTACCATTTCCACTGGCCTCCCTTGATTTCTCACCAGTTACAAAGATGGAATCATCCTGATTATCTGCTAGTTAACAATTTGAACAGAGAAGTATGGCAGGGCCTGATGAGATATTTGAAAGGACAGATCCATTAGCATGATAGAATGCTAAAGCCAGATGTTGGGCAAAAGGAAATGCTGCCTGTAAACTTACCCAACATCTGACATGCAAAATAATATTATTATTTATTTATAGAGCCCTTACTACATATTAAGCACCATAACATTCATTATACACACTATAAGAAATTCTCATCATAACCTGGTTAATCTGATAGCATCACCCCAACATTTCTGATGACCAGAAAGCTAGGGTCCAGATGAGTTGGAGAAGATGCCCACATTTACAAAATGAAGAATCTGGGATTCAAATCCAGATCCACTTGTTGCAAAAGGTTTTTAACTTTCTGCAATACCTCATTCTTTTTTATAGAAAATATTTAGCACTCATATGCCATTTTCCTTAGCAATCAGCCTAAAATCTTGGCCCCAACTCAGTGACTCCTCCTCTAATTGTTTGGCAAGTCTGCTGGGGGTATCTACAATACCCCCCTTTTCTACTATGCTCTATAAATTATTTCATCAAACTTTTATTGCACCCCCATCACACTGTATCCTTAGTGTAGTGTGTGGTCCACCAAGCTTATGAATCCAAATGTTTTGAAGAATTTCATACTCTATCAGCTCCATTCATCACAAATGGAGATGGACTGCAATTACTGAAGGACTCTTTTGCAAACAGTGGGTCACAGCCTCTTGTTAAATATCATTTCTGTGGTTCACAAATAGCATTTAGTTTTAAAGCAAAGAGAATATTATAGAAACTATCTGTGTGTGCTCAAGGAACCATTACATTGGCCATTTTTGTTTGTTCCATACATGCATTCATGCATCCCCAGGTGTATGCTGCAATATAAAATATATTTCTTAATGTGGGTCTCAGCCAAAATACTTTGAAAAACATTTCTTTACAATAAAGTCTCTTGTGAGCAGAAAGGAGGTCTCTCATTTTTCTCTCTCCAATTGAGCACATCACTGACACTCAGTTGGGTGGATTATTACCTCTAATTTTGAGAGAAAGTTCATAGTTTGTTGATTCTGAATACCGGCTTTGAGAATTGCAAATGATGTTCTGACGTTCTTAATGTGATTGTCTATCCCTTCATTTATCAATGCATTATCGGACAGTGGGCTGTCTGGATAGCATAATTCAGTGACTTTTTGTAAAGGAAAAAAATCTTTCATTAGTAATGCACTCATTTATTCTTTTCCAAAACACTTTTCATCATGTGGACATGGTCTTAGCACCTTGAATGTTAATTATCCACTTAGATGATACTAGATAGTCCTGTGGGGGAAATATGTTTGATGTGTAAGTCTGGGAGGAAAAAAAAAGTTCAGTGACATATCTTTTCAGTATGATTTATACAAGGCCAATTCTGGAAGATCACATGGTTTAGGAAACTCCAGATCAGACCCCAGCTTTGTTGCCCCATCTCATGATTATACCCAATTTCCATGAGTCTACTATGCCTTTAGTTGGTTAAATTATTTGTGAAAATGAATCTCTGTGGAATGGTTAGTTTCCAGGACCCATGGTGTTGAAAAATATAGGGAGATGTTAGTCAAAAGTTACAAACCACCAGCTATTAAATGGATAAGTTCTGGGGTGGTGACTATAATTAACAATATTGTGTTATATACTTGGAAGTTGTTAAGAGAGTATATCTTCAATGTTATCACCACACATACACACCCACACCCACATACAAATCATAATTATGTGAGAGGATGGGGGTGCTAATTAACCCTATTGTGGTGATCATTTTGCAATATATATGTATCAAATAACCACATTACATATTTTAAACTTACATATGTTATACGTCAATAATATCTCAATGAAGCTGGAAAAAAATTTATAAACTAACCTCCTAAAGGATAGGTTAAAAAAATGAATCTCTGAATCAGGTCAAATCACAGTTTGGTGACAGAGAAACAAAAATATGATGTAAAACATGGAAACTACACCCTTCTTCCACAATATATATCCAAGGGAGTTTATATTCAAGCTCATATGGAGGTTGAGTGGAGACAGGCTCTGGAGTCCAAAAAATTCTGGATTGTTTGGAGTTGGGATAAGAGGGGAGAAGGTTTTGGAAGTGAGAAGGGAAACCACAGTTTCAAGAGGAAATTGGTGCTAGATATTGGGCCATCACTACTTCACTGTTCTGTTAAAGGCAGAAAGTTAAAGATTAGATAAGGAATAAAAATTTACATCTCTTATGGGTAACAAGATATCCCCTCACCCTCAGTGCTGGATAAATTAAAAATCAACTTTGTTTTTGCCTGCTACATAATGTTTTGGCCCAGAATGGAATTAAACAGTGTGGATGAAAAAAAGGGGCCAAATATTCAATTCATTTGGAACTACTTGCCTCCTTCCTGAGCTTGCTTGTGTTGGTAACACTCAACATTTTCTTTTGATGTCCTGGTCTTCTTTTTTTTTTTTTTCTTTTTTTTTTTTTTTTTTTTTGAGAAATCTCTGCAAGTCTCAACTTAGAGGTATCCACAGATTAATTGTTGGATTGGAATTTGTGATCAGAAAGGAAAAAGTGGCTTTTGAGTTGTGTGGACTGAGTCCTTTCCAACATTGTGACTACCTGCAACACTAAATTTGGAATTAAAAGTATGATGAGACCCATGGCAGAAATGCCAAGAAAAATACCTTTATTTGCTTCAAAATCTGACAGGATTACATACTTGAAGTGGCCTATGTAAGTGAGAATTTTCCAGTGGTAAATAGCTATTCCCAAAAGCTCTAAAAATGTCCCAGCTGATTCTTTTCCATCTACTCCTGAGTGTTCATTGAAACACAAGGAGAAACCAGAGGAAGTTAACTGAGGAACATCCACTATGTCCAAGAAGCACTCCTCTTTTTTTACCCATAGTGTTTTCCCCAAGGTGTTAAAATGGTTGTTTTGTGTGTCATCCCACATCTTATCCTTAGTGATATAAAAGAGATCTGGAAGAGAATAAAGATTTATCAGTATCAATTACCCAGGCACTTCTGTTCATGAGTTTATGACTCATTGGGTGAGCTATCTTCCACATGGTCACTATTGGGAGGAACTCTTGTTATCATTTATTGTCCTTTTGCCTAGCCACCTGATCTCACATTCACTGAATCCCAAATAGTGACACCAAGAAAATCTGGTTGCCTCTAGCTCTAAGACATTATAAAAACAGACATGGTATATACACAAGAGGATGACCTGAATTGCTAATTCTAATACTAAAATTCATTTTGCTGTCAGAAAAATGTTCTTCCATAATCAAAGTCCTGCTGATTACTTCCTTCCCTAGGTTGCAAACATTGTCAACATTGCAAAAGCGTCCAACCATTCACTTAAAATGATGCCCTGTGAGTCCCTGCTAAGATCCCACTGTCACTAAGCAATGGCAGCTCTCCAAAATTGATCTCAGTTACCTAGATGATTCTCACCAAAATTCAGTCTCAAGGTTACAATACACCAGGTAAATAGCCTCTGACCTTCCCAGAGGCCCTCCCTGGTTCACTTTGGCCTCTGATGAGTTAATATGTGCAAAAGACTGTGCATGTTTGGGTAATTTACTTATTAAAAACATTAAAAGCTTTTGGCTCTTTGACATCCAAAGAAAAAGCAAAGCAATTGAGTGACTCCTGACCCTGGCTTATCAGATGACGGGTGTCATGCTGTCAGGGCCTCATCACTGACCATGTGAGGAAGGCCACATTTTATAGGTGTTTACAGCAGTGTAAGGTCCGTGCTGCCAATCTGTGTCAACAGCAGGCCACGCCAGGCCACCAGTCCAGTTAGTGAGGCCAAGCATAAAAAGAAAAGCAATGGACAGAAATCCTTATCTAATGAAAAACCACATCTTTTAATTTCTCCACATTTTTTTTTAATCAAAGAGAACCAAACAGAGGAAAGGAACCTTCCCTTGTAACTTTCCTTACCTGGTGATCAGAGTTCAGTGTCAATCAATTCAAGTATTGAAATATTGCAGAAGGTGTCAGCGCATCTGCCTAAACTCCACGAGTACCTGGAGAACATGATCCCAACTTTGTGCTCAAACAACAAGCTGATTTTTTTTTCTTTAGCCATAGTGTTCAAAGAGCAAAAACTATCACTTTGTCCTGGGGAAAACCTTAAGTCAGTTGTTGGACTAGGGCTGGTTTTGTGAGGGCGTGCATGCATTGATATACCTCATGATGTTAGTACTTTATGGGTGGTTTGTGTGCTTGTGAGTTTGGGCTTGTGTGTATGCACATACTCGCGTGTGTGCCTGCATGCCACATACACCCTGGTTTTATCTCAATTGGGGCAATAGTGATACAATATCCCCCACATAATTGCTCTCTGTCTGGAGTCAGTAAGTCTACGTTTAACACTGAAAGCATAAACAAACAAACAAACAAATTTTTTTGGTTATTTCAGAAATCACCATATCTGAAGTGCATCGAACAGTGTGGTTGATGGAAAGGAATTTTTGTGTCACTGAAATGTCTAATGTCCCATGTCCATATTTGTATTTGATATTCCGTTAGGAGTTCTGAGAGTAGCTGTGTGGATGTCACATGCTCGAATAACTGGAAAGCATCTGATTTGTGGAAGGTTGTTCTTTTGGCTATTCAACTTTATCTTTCCTAGTTCCAATTTTAAAAGAATTGCCACTTGCTAACAAGTCATTGTATAAATGGTATATCTCTAAAGTCAAATCTTCAGGCTAATTCTCAGCTAAATTCCACACTGATACATTAATCTAAAATCTCAAATAATTTGAACTTGAATTATCATTCATTTGGCACTCTTAAGAGGTCTAATACAAAAGGAAATGACTTGGTATTATGAGTTTGGTTTTATGTACACAAACAGGATAGCAAATTCACTCACACTATACTTGGATGTGTGGTGAAAAAAAATTGGCTTCTTTATCTGCCATAATTCATCTAAGCTTTCTTCAAGAGCCTGAGGAACCTGAGTGGCTCAGTCAGTTACACATTTGCCTTCAGCTCAGGTCATGATTCCAGGGATCCTGGGATTGAGCCCCATGTTGGGCTTCTTGTTCAATGGGGAGTCTGCTTCTGCCTTTCCTCTGCCCTTCCTCCCTGCCCATGCTCTCTCTTGCTCTCTCAAATGAATAAATAAGAAATCTTTAAAAGAAGAAGGAGGAGGAGGAGGAGGTTTCTTTCCTCCACATACAGCCCTCCATATACAGCCCACTGGGTCACATGGAAAGAGAATGAAAGTGACCTTACCAAATTTCATGGTGAGAGCCAAACTCCACTTGAAAATCATTAATTTCTGGTAACTAAGCTTCTCTCAGATAAATGCTCTTCTCTCGGATAAATCTTTTGAGTTTCCTTGTCTTCTCCTTGTTCCTTCTTGGGATGGTGCCTGTGTATGAAGAGGCTCTCTGTCTTTGAAACAGTGGGAAGATGGGGGACCAGGGACTCTGGGCACACCTGGAGTCTGATGAGGATGGGCAGGGCAAGCCCATGCCTAGACATCTTTTCATGGGTCAATCCTCTGGTCTCAAAGGATCCATGCACCATTGTGCCTTTATTCTGAATCTAGACCGCTGCTAACTCACAGCTCTACCAAATACATCTTCTCATGGAGGATTGTGGGAAATTCTGAGACCCAACAGGCTTCAGGCTGAGCATGGAAGTAGTGCAGGCTCAGGTACATCTATCAAACCCAGTTGCCACCACGTGGCTCCAGTACTCAACAAGGCCTTTCTAAGCAAGATAACATCTCCCAGATTATGCCAAGGAAGTAAGCAAGGTTCCCTTCCCTGGACAACCCTAAAAATATCTGGTCATTTCTTTTTTTTTTTAAGATTTTATTTATTCATGAGAGAGAGAGAGAGGCAGAGACACAGGCAGAGGGAGAAGCAGGCTCCATACACCGGGAGCCTGACATGGGACTCAATCTCAGGACTCCAGGATCAGGACCTGGGCTGAAGGCAGTGCTAAACCACTGAGCTACCCAGGCTGCCCCTATCTGGTCATTTCTAACACACATCCAGATCAGTTCGCCCTGTTCCTTTCCCCCAGTACTGATTCACCAGAACTTTAGCTTTGTACGTAACTTCCCTGAATGAGACTCGCATTTACCTCTTTCCCTTACATCTAGGTGGATAAACAACCGTGTTCTGGCTAATGGGATATAAATGAAATGGTTAAATTTGGGAAAGTATCCTTAAAGTTAGGGAGCGTGGCCTTCTTTATCCTTTTTTTTTTTTTTTTTTTTTTTTTCTGACTGGGATATGAATGAGTTGGATAGAGCTAGATCAACTATTTTGGACTATGAGACAGCCTTGGAATGGGGATCATGGTAGAGTAAAACAAGAGGTGGAACCTGACTGCCTTATATGGGGGAGTGCCAGCCCAACCTTGAACTGCCCTTCTCCAGACAATCACATCAGAGGAAATATATTTCTATCTTGTTTCAACCACTGTTCAGATTTCCTATCACTCAGAATCAAACCTAATCCTGACATATCTTCTCTGTCTCCCACCTGCCTTGCATCCTCTACCTGAGTGAATTTCCTCTTCATTTTTCTGACTTGCAAAATCATCCCTTCTTTCAGAAAGTGAAGCCCCAAGGCTTAGCCTTTTGAAAGAAGTTGTGGCCTTTCTCTGGAATAAATAGATGATCTTACCTTCCAAGCTTGACTCCAAATAAGTTAATAAGAATTTAAAGGAATTTGGAATTCTTTTTCCCCATAAAGGCTAACTTTCTGCAGATGGAACAA
Source organism: Vulpes vulpes (assembly GCF_048418805.1). Taxonomy (NCBI): domain Eukaryota; kingdom Metazoa; phylum Chordata; class Mammalia; order Carnivora; family Canidae; genus Vulpes; species Vulpes vulpes. The sequence continues at coordinate 92,419,036 of NC_132793.1, read as the reverse complement.
AATCCTAGTCTGGGGACACCTGAATGCCTCAGTGGTTGAGCATCTGCCTTCGGCTCAGTTCTGATCCTGGGGTCCTGGGATCAAGTCCCACATTGGCTCCACACAGGGAGCCTGCTTCTCCCTCTGCTTATGTCTCTGCCTCTCTCTCTCTGTGTGTGTCTCTCATGAATAAATACATAAAATCTTTTAAAAAAAAATCTTAGTCTGATGTTAGAAGCTCAATATTGTGTCCCTCTTTTTTTTTTTTTTTTTTGAATTTCCATTAGAATAAATTTAATCCTCCCCGAGGCAATTAAGTACTTTGGACAAGACAGGTACAGGTGGTTGTGGGAAGGTGGGTAGGAAATTATGCACTAGCAATTAGAGAAAAGAAAGGGCATGAAGGATCTACCATCACCATTTAAATATTCATAGATGTGTATACACATGGACACCTACCCATATACATGGGTGAGTTTGTATATAAGCACATACCTGATACAATTGAGTAATCCCTGTCCCCACATTAATTTGTAAGCACAAATGAGGTAATAGTAACTTCAGTTCTGCAGGTTCAAAACATCTCCCAGCTGACATAGAGCCTCAGGAATTTCTCCCTTCATCCAATATTCTCCGAACTTATTCCTGGGCAGGGTCTAGCTGGCCTAAGGCCTTAGGGAACAAGTCCAGGAGACAACACCTCTGAGCAATCTCTTGCCATGATGTGGACTTGAGGCACAGAGAGGGGGCTGTGTCAAGGCTGTCACTGCCTGGGAGCTGGGCTCCTTTGCCAGGTGCACGAACTTCACAACTGTGCACGGTAGCCCACTACCCAACAGCCACTCCCCACCCCACCTCAAAGCCAACACTGCTGCCCTTAGAAAGTGGGGCTCCTCCTTCTCTTGCGTTCCCCTCCTTGGGTCCCCTCCCCTCTGTCTCACAGCATTCTGACTCTCAAATGTGTACCACTGCACTATCTCACCAAACATGAGATGAGTCACCCTCTTAGTCATGACTGTGTGGCACTTAGTCACTTTGCAGACTTTCCAGAAATGAGGAGCATCTCCATTCCTTGGTGCCAGGTCACCCTTGGCACCTTGGGGCCCCAAAGCAGCACCACTTGGACCCCAAATGTTATTACATCCCTCATGAAGATACCCAGGGAATTTCTTTCTCTGTCCTGGCAATGAGACCTCATCCAATCTTTCATTCTACTGTTCCCCAGCCCCCACCCAGGGATCCAAGGACAAAATCTCAGCTCCTAGGTGCTGCCCTCTTGCACACTCACTCCCATCTCATCCTGCAAGAGGCTCCCTCAGGTTCCCAGGTTTTAGCCTGGCCTTCCATTTTCGGCTTAAATGCCCCATGTTTCCTCCTACCAGGGGACCTCAGCAAGAGCTGTCTCCTATGCCCAAAACCTGGCACTCCACCTCACATCAAAGTCTTTTGAGTGCATGGGCCTCTGACCTCCTTCAGATCTCAGTGCAAATAACACTTGTTCAGGGCAGCCTTCCCTGTCCATCGTACCCTTCCCTCTGTCCCCTATCTGGACTACCCACTACACACTCAGTTGCTCTAATTTCTCCTTTTATTCTTTTAAAGATTGATGTATTTATTTGAAAAAGAGAGAGGGCAGGGGGAGAGCAAAAAGAGAGAGAATCCCAAAGCAGACTACCTCCTAGGCATAGCACCAGACTCAGGGCTTGATTCCAGGACCCTGAGATCGTGACCTGAGCAGAAATCAAGAGCCAGCCACTTAACCAACTGAGCTACCCAGGCTCCCCTAACTTCTCTTTTTAATACTTCACACATACAGTGTTTTTACATTATTGCATGCTAGATCTGTGTATATACAGTCTCTGACAGTGACTTGATGATCTTGTGTTCTGGACTTCACTTCATCCCTTAGAAATAGGTACTAGATCACCCCATCGTTACACTGCAGTTAGGATGATAGAATATCAGGGAAAAGAAATGCAGAATGAATTCCTCCAAAACATAAGAAACCTAAGAATTTGGACTTGTAGGCTAAATCTTCTGAAAGAAATTTATATCAAGTGACATAACCTTAAAAATTTAAAGAAAAAGAATATACTTTAGAAAATCAGTTTTTGAGTCACATACCCAGATTGACTTGTAGAGGAATGTCTAAACACTTGCCTAATTCATTTCTTTAAACTAGTGTATCCATGATTATTGGCTGGATTATTCAATGCTGGGCAGACACACATGTTGATCAAACTTGCCAGTTTTGATGCCACCCCTCATATTTGCCTAAGCAAGCCATTGATCTTTTTCTGAATGCTAGTTGTCAGGACTTTGGTTGGCCTCTCCCTCATCTTTTCTGGGATATAAGCAGCGGTGTGCAGGAGCTGGCTCAAACAGGTGAACAGGCTCTAAGAGCCTATGTGTCCCTTTCTTCTCAAATCTGCCTTTGGGGGTGTCACAGGGTAGCTCAAAATTGGCTATGGTGGGAAAACTATGGACATTGACCAACACCACAAAAGAGCTACCTTTCCAAAGAGCTGGTTGTTAAACATTTACCAACGCATCATTGGAGGAAATAAAAGCCATAACCCAATGACAAATCTTGTTTTTAAATAAGTTAATTTAAGGCCATTTGGCCCTGGTTACATTCCCTCTTTTTTGTGGAAAAGATCATATATCGCTACTTATTTAGCATGTTATTTTTAAGCCTGGCATGTGTTTCTTTGGTGAAACTCTGAAGCCACAGTAAGATGAAATAGCAAAGTTAGAATAAACAGAGCCTGCAGTGTAGAAATTTCTCACTAAATTCAGTTGTTCATCCACTCTGGACTCACTCACTGATACTTATTATGAGACTTGTAGGCATCTTTTTCTCATTTAGTTAAAAAAGAAAAGTGAATGATTGTTCCATTTGAAGGTGATGGTCAGAAATAATAGAGGAGGGGTGCCTGAGTCAGTTCAGCGTCTGACTCTTGATTTTGGCTAAGGTCAAGATCTCAGGGTTGTGAGATTGAGCCTCATGTCAGGCTCCACACTGAGCCCATGTGGTTTATGATTCTCTCTTTCCCTCTGCCCCTCCCCTCCACTCTCCCTCGCACTCTCTCTATATATATAAAAAGAAAGAAGAAAGAAAGAAAGAAAGAAAGAAAGAAGAAAGAAGAAAGAAAGAAAAGAAAGAAAGAAAGAAAGAAAGAAAGAAAGAAAGAAAGAAAGAAAGAAAGAAAGAAAGGAAGAAAGAAAACAGGAAAAAGGAGGCAGAGGGCTTATTACTGAGACATACAGGACACTTAATAGCTGTACCCATGGATCTTCCACCCTGTTCTTCTTCGGACAGGTTTGTTCCCATGACAATTCTGATCTCTGCACACTCCGAATCTTCTTTTCTTCCCATTAAGAACCACCAGAGTTGCCTCATAATCAATACTTTTAAAACTAACCATTAAAAGAGATAAGGTAAGGAGAGAAATTAGAAAGGTGGTGGAAATAAATGACAAATTCTGTGAATAACCTAATAGTATTGGAAATAAGGACGATTCCTTACGCTCATTTAACTAGCCGAGGCCCAAATTTTCCTTCCTCTTCTCCTCAGCATTGGAATGAAACAACTCTAAATTTAAACTTACATCAATTGATATAAATTCTCCATCTAGAGCCCAATTTTGATAATATGTCCTTTGGGATCGATCCCTCTCTCCGTCTTTATTTAAGTGAATTTATAAATTCATAATGCAGTCTTCTGGTTCTTTTAATGGAGAGGATTAACATGAGAGAGCAAAAGTCTTCAGCGTCTTTAAATACACTCCCACTCCTAGGCATATAGGAGCATTTTATAAGCAGGCTGACAAAATGTAGCGTGACCTCAGGATAGAAGGAGAAGAGGTTCATTTTGAAGATTTGGAACCAACAGTCAGAGCTAATACTTATATGATATTTACGGTGTGCCAGAGAGTGTTCCAAGTACTTTACATGTATTAACACATTTAATCCCACCAAGATTCTGAGAGGTAATAATTGTTATTATCCCTACTTAACAGTTGAAAAAACCAGGGCAAAAAGAGGTTAGGTAACTTTCTTGCGAGCACATACAGGTAAGAAATTGAGCTGGGATTTGAACTCGGCATTCTGACTCTCAAATGCATACCACTGCACTATCTCACCAAACATATGTGTAAAGTAGAATCACCCAACTGCAGCACAGTCAAATAGTTATGCTTCATTTGCTTAATTACCTCCTTGAACTACCTCAGCCTATGTTCATGTGGAGTCCAGGGACCACTCACATCAGCAGTGCCTTGGCACTTGTCAAGAATGCAGATCCCAGGGCCCTGCCCAGACCTAAGGTACTCCTCTGTGTCACACACACGGATACTTAAGAACCAGAACCCATGATACATCTATTCTGATCTGGGATTTCTGGGAAGTCATGATCTTCTCGAGTCACTTTCTCATTGTTTGCCATGTACCCACATCTAAATTAACAAGGAATTTTGTCAAGGATGTCAAAAGGGAACAGAATCAATGGCTGGGTCCTTTCATCATGGTCCTACACCATGATGAAAATGCTGAGGAACAGTGAAATCGTCAAAAAATCAGCAACAGGGAAAAAGCAAGGTCTTTGGTCTAGCAACTGACATACTGAAACATGATTTCTCTATGTTGAAAAGCTGTGTGTGAAACAATAGAATTTGAATTTCTTACTGGCTTTCAATGTAATTTTGGCCAAATGGGAAGAATCAAAATATTTGATGCAGCCAATCTGTTGCATCTTGCATGTGGAAATATAGATGTAACTGCAAACACACCTTTGATAGATGTGTTCCTTATAATCAAGAAAAGCTCCTTATTGATACCCCTTTTAAAAAATATTCTGGTGGGACACCCGGGTGGCTTAGTGGTTGAGCGTCTGCCTTTGGCTCAGGGCATGATCCCGCAGTCCCGGGATCAAGTCCAACATTGGGCTCCCTCCATGGAGCTGCTTCTCCCTCTGCCTGTGTCTCTGTCTGTCTCTCTGTGTGTCTCTCGTAAATAAATGAATAAAATCTTTTTAAAAATTCTAGTAATGAAAGGTGACTGATGACAGCTGCTCTGGTGGGGAACATAGCATAACATATAGAGTTTTGAGCCAGTATGTTGTATACCTGCAACTAATGTGACATTGTGAGTCAACTGTACTCAAATTTTAAAAATAATAACTAGAAAAAATCCAGACTAATTTGTTGTAGAGTAAGCCTGAATTGTGTTTAAATCTTGACAATGTCCAGATATTATAATAATAAAAACCATTAACATTTATGATTTCACTTATTTATTTAGCAAATATTTATTATATTCATATTTTGAGTGCAAAACTTTATACTATAGGTTAGAAAGATGCCAAAGAAGAATGGGCTTTGTCCATAAGCTCAGAGAAAAGAAGGGAAGATGTCACACTAGTTTAATTATGTAAGGGCTAGGAATACCCTTTTAAAAGGCATTATAAATTATCCCTAAACTATAATAAATATATTTTATCATGTATTTTTTTATTTTGGTTATTATAGTTTTTATTCATGTTAGAGAACCAAAGAATAAACCAAACAGAAAATCTATTAAGTTGCCTAGACCTCTAAAACCTTTAACATAACTGTCTAATCTCCAATGAATGGAGTCATAGAAATTTTAAAATATCACCATTGAACTACAAAGATCTATTAATTTTTGGAAAAATTAAACCTCTCAAATGTTTATAACCTCAGTAAACCTATATAACTTAACAGATTTGTTATTTTGAGATAGTATGAGTGAAAACGCCCAAGAGATGCTCAATGGTCAGCTTGAACCTAAATCTGTCTTGAACAGATTTATTTATGCAATGTCTTTAAAATGTTGCAGTGGGCGCCTGGGTAGTTTAGTCAGTTAAGTATCTGCCTTCTGCTCAGGTCATGATCCCAGGGTCTTGGGATCAATTCCCACCTTGGGTCTCCCTGCTCAGTGGGGAGTCTGCTTCTACCTCTCCCTCTGCCACTTCCCCTGCTCATGCTCTCTCTCTTTCTCTCATTCTCTCTCTTTCTCAAATAAATAAACAAAATATTAAAAAGAAATGTTGTAGAAAAGAACTACCTCTTCATATACAGCCATTTTCTGTTGAAGGTCCACTAACTAGTATGTCTCTGGTGTCTGTAGGTCCAATCAGTGAAGACCCATCTCAAGTGGGGATGAGCTTAGGTTAAATATGCATGTGATGGACAGGTCCAAATTGTGTACTAGAAACACAAAGTCAATGTTACAAAGTATAATCCACAGGCTATCTGGAGTAAGGGTGGAGGAGAGATGAATTCCATGAAGTCTTCACTGGGAAGAGAGCTTTTACATCTTAAGGAATAAATAGGATCCTGTTGAGCAGAAGAGCTAGAAAACTATAATCTTAATTGTAGCATCAGAATGCTCAAATATCTGGAAACATGAAAGAACATGAGGTATTTGGGAGCCACAAACAACACCCCACACCTGGAGTCTACAGTGAGTGCAACCCTTGAAGTACTTTCCAATTCTACTGAATTAGTAACTTTTGAAGCTGTAAAAGAAGATAGAAACAAAGTTTCAGAGGTCTTGGGCATCCAACCAAACACCATGGACTCGATCTTGTAAGTAAAGGGAGTCACTGATGGTGCAAACAAAGAAAGAGTATTAGATTTGTGCTTTAGAAGGTTACCTTCTACACAACAGGATAGGGGAGTTGCCCAGTTAGGAAGCTACTGAAGTATCCAGGTAGGAGAAGATCTGAATCTGAGCCAAGGAGGTGGGAGTAGTAAAAATAAAGGGAGAAAATATTATTTGTATCAAGTAGAATTTTACATTTATTTCTTTTATGAAATATCACCAAATATATTGAAGATGAGTCTGTCCTTAACAGAGTACTTCCTGATTTGAGAGATCTCAAATTACTCTGTGGACAGCTAGTTGCAGTGCAAAATTTTTGGGAGTTTCAAGAAAACTTAATAAAATTTCAAGATAATTTTATTTATTTATTTATTTATTAGATGGAAAAAATTGATATTTTGTATGTGAACTTGTAGATTACAAAACCAAACTAATAATGAACAGACCAAATAAATGAGAAACCATGCAGTGGACTCAACCAGGCCAAATAAAAAACTCCCATACCAAACACTAAGGCCGAGTCAAATGCAATTGTATAAAACCCAGGTGGCTAAAGAGATTTGAAGAGGGATTTCACTCTTTAGAATTTCTCTTTCTTCCTTGTTAAAATCTGGGAACTTTACTTGATATCTTTAATATATCATAGGTATAGGAAATAGAATTCTAAGAAAGGCCACCTTTCAATAATTCTAGCTTCTTAAATCAGGACTATAATACATCTCATACTGTTGGAATATTCTACAATTCTCTAAAATGTAAATGTCTTTTGACTGTATCTTGCAACTGTCACAGGTTACCTACAGTTTTCTCCCTACAGGCATCCTACTTCTATTCATTGTCTACAAAACCCCAGTAGTCTTCAGATATTGGGTGCTTGTATCCTTCAAGGACGTCTGAGTTCCACATTTGTGGGGGTGAATCCATCAAAGAAATTATTCTCCTTTGGCAGGGCTTGATTTTGGAATGTGCACTGATGAAATTCTACCAAAGTGACATGAAAGCAAGAAAAGTCAAGGCCTTCTGGGAAAGGTTTTTGCTCACCCTGCCCTCGTCCTGCTCATGTTACTACATGAAGTGCTAAGTCTTACAGCTGAGCTCTGTAGCAAGACCCCTATGCTGATAAGAACAGAGCAGAGAAATGCAAAATCTTCCATTATTGACGACGCAATTGAACTGCTGAATAAACCAAACCCAGGGCTAGCACCCTATATCTAAATTTCTATTATATTACATAATAAATATCCTGATCATGGTGCCTGGGTGGCTCAGTCAGTTGAGCCTCCCAGTCTTGATTTCACCTCAGGCTACGATCTCAGGGTTGTAAGATCTAGCTCTGTGTCAGGCTCCACACTAGGTATGGAACCTATTAGAATTCTTTTTCTCTCCATCTCCTTCTGTCTTCCCACCCCCACTCCCTGCTCATGCATGCACTCTTTCTCTAAAAATAAATATAAATAAATAAATAAATAAATAAATAAATAAATAAATAAAATATCCTGATCATTTAAGCCGATTGAGTAAATGTTTCTTTTGGCAGCCAAACACATCCTGATCGACATCCTATATACAGTTAGACGCATTCCTGGCAAAGGTACTTTTACTTCTGCCTGGTTCACCTTCCTGATTTGATTACATCTTCCTATGGAAGCCTCACTTCCCATCAGTACCAAGCCCAGGAGATAAATGCCACAGAGATATTATTCTCAGTATGTTTCATAATATATTTCTAAGAAAACAATATTTTAACTTACATATTATATTATTTTAAATGGAGCAAAAAGGAATAGGAAAATATATCAAGTGCAACTATGCCTCTATGATAGGAAAGCAAAAGATAAATCACTCCAATTCCTCTGTTGTACTAGTGAGGCAGCAAAATGGGTGAAATGGGTAGATATGCATATCCCTGTCTTTTTCTACAACATGCTATTTAAAGGTCCTCATGCTACCTCATAGATTTCATAGAGGAAATTTTGACTTAAATTCTGCAAACCCTCCAATTGAGATCCAGAAAGATGGAATGAACACATCATAAAGTTAGAGAATAGTTTCCTTTAGATCCCAAACTTCTCCCACTGAACCATATAGTCTGAAAGAAAGAAAAGTCTGAGTGGTTTTATGGGCTAGTATAGACATCCTTACTGCAAACGGAGTGCTTTTTATTTTATTTATTTTTTTTAATTTTTATTTATTTATGATAATCACACACAGAGAGAGAGAGAGAGAGAGAGGCAGAGACACAGGCAGAGGGAGAAGCAGGCTCCATGCACCGGGAGCCGGACATGGGATTCAATCCCGGGTCTCCAGGATCATGCCCTGGGCCAAAGGCAGGCGCTAAACCGCTGCACCACCCAGGGATCCCACAGAATGCTTTTTAAAAATAACACCACCATTAATGCTCCAAGGTTGATTTGGCTTTTCCATTTCTTTTCTGCCACTTCCCTCCCCCCCCATACATATACATATTCTCAGTGAGCAAAAATTTCAAATTAAAGATGGGTTGAATTGAGTGTCCTTTGATTGCAAAAACATTTTTTCTTCTATTAGGTTCAAGTTGTTCATGCTACATATGTAGAGCAAGGAAAGTAGAGCATGAGGAAATACATAAATACAAGCATGAGGAAAAAACACTGCCTACTTCTTGCATGCTACCAATGGGGACACATTCTGTCTGCAGGTCACCAAGACAGCAAGATTGTAACACCTCAGGAAATAAAGTCATTTCAGGAAAAAGGTTACAGATGGCATGGTGAAGGATTATTCTCTCAAAATAAAAAGAGCCCTACCTTGAACTGTCCTGACAAAATAGAAGTAAGTGGGAAAAAATTTCTCTGCATTCCTATAATAGTTAAGACTTTTTGATAATAAATAACATAATCCATCTATATAAAGCCAATTGGGCCTGAGAAACAAATGGACCCAGGAATGCTAACAAGACCCTCTTTCTAGTCCTCACCTTTGCCAGTACCTTCATGCCCACCTCTTCTTTATATTCTCTCTTGAGACCAATTTTCTCTTCCTTCCTAAGTCCAAATAATGAGAAATACTGCCATCAACAATCTAGTAGCTCAGTTATCCAGTTCAAGTTTCAAAGTTCCTAGAAGTTGGCTCAACTTGGTTCAAGTATCTATCTTTGGGCCAATCAGTTTTTCCCATGAGAAGGGGCTCTGATTGACCCATCCAGTGTTAGGTGTCTTCTTCTGAACCAACAAGCATATCCAAAGTGTACAGTCACCTAAAGCAAAAAGGCCATCTATGGTCGCCCTGTAGTGGGAACGAAGGAAGGCAGTATTCAGGAAAGTCAGAAAGGTTATGAAATAATGCTCATCTTCAAGGTTGATTGCATAATGTTTAGGACCCAGTGCAAAATGAAAATGTGGGGGCACCTATATTCAAATATTATTAATCCTAAAATGAGAGCAACAGAGTATTAAATCAAGTGTGAGGCCCTTGTGAATGCGGGCCCCATGTGGCTACACAAGTCTTATACTATGAAACTGACCTCACTCATCTTCTACTCTTCCCATTAAAAGCCCCCCAAAAAATATTGAGTGATAAATTTGATCAAATTAACTTGCAAGTGATAAAGAATATACATTTCCTGAGAGCCCACATGGTGGATTTTCTATTGGTATAAATCTTGCCATTCACCACAATGCCAACTGACCCTTCCCCCCATCTCAACTGAACTATTCCTCAAAAAGAAGTGTCCACAGAGAGCTTGGGTTTTAAATAAAAATTTTATCTTAACACATTACACTTGGAACAAGTAAAATAAGCTCCTTTATCTGTTTCACAAAACTTCATTCCATTTTAGCTTATTTTAATCTCAATTTTCTTTTGTTTCTATAGAAACAAAGAAATCAAATCCTAGCATTTTAGTGTTCACACAAAGTGAATTTTCAATTTATAAAAATGGTCTTTCTCTATTGTTTTAATGTCTAACAAATTTGAAAGTGCTGTTGAAATCAAGTTATTTATCATAAAATCTATAATAGAACATACCTCCACCTTCCCCAAGAGAAACAACAATAATGAAAATTAAACTATGTTTTATAATGTTCCTGAAACTAATAATGCCACAAAGTAACAAAGAATTGTAAGATGACACTTGGCTTAGTCAACTTGGTTTTATTAATGTGAGTTTTTTCTTTAAAGGATTTTTCTTAAAGATTTATTTATTTATTTGAGAGAGAGAGAGAGAGAGAAAGTGGGAGTGGGCAGAGGAAATGGAGAGAGAGAATCTTGAGCAAACCTCATGCTGAACAGAGCCTGACTTGGGCTTGATCTCACAACCCTGAGATCATGACCTGAGCCAAAACTCAGAGTTGGATGCTCAACCAACTGAGTTACCCATGTGCCTTGCAATTTCCTTTTTTAATTATTACTTTTACTTCCCTGATTTGTTATTTTCTCACAGCCTCTTAAAATGAGTTGGAAATTGCACTTGTGCCCATAACAGTGGAAATAATCTGACACTGAAAATCCAGGAAAATATTTTGAGATGTGGTTTTGTCAATGGAGGATTTCACACAAATAAATATGGAAATCCCAATTCAGGAACTGTTTTGAGTGTGTATTGTGTATAATATGCTGTATTAGGGTAGAGCAGAAAGTGTCAGAATGACTTGAATTAGAATCCCAGTCTCAACATTTATAAGGTAGATGACTTCAGGTAAGTTATTTATCCTCTATGTGTCCCCATCTCTTAATCCACAAAATGGTGACAGAGTCCGTTTTACAAAGTTATTACACAGATTACATGGGTTAATAATAATAGCCACTATTTCCTGGGCACTTTACAAACATGATCTCTTACAACACTCAGAATTGCCTGATGGATGAAGTAATAATATCCCCATTTGTCTGGCAAGAAAATGAAGATTCAGAGGGGTTAAGACTTGCTCAAGCAAGAAGTGGCCAACTTGTAATTCAACCCTAAGTGTCTGATTCTAATTCTTATGCTCTGATCTTCTGGGTCTATCTACTATAGCAAGATGGAAATTCATTAACATTAGTTTATTTTCTCCCATTTTTGAAAAGCACTGGTTCTCAAAGTATGGTCCCCATATCAGCAGCAGCAATATCACCTGGGGATCTGTTAGAATTGGAATTTCTCAGGCCTGCCCTAGATATACTGAATTAGAGATCCTGGAGATGAGGCCCAGCACTCAATCTCACCAAACCTTCAGATGATGGTGATATATCCTCATGTTGAAGAGCCATTCTGTAAAGATTACAAAAAAAGACATAAATTGGGGCAAGAGGGTTAAAAATCAAGGACTCAATATAAAAACAAAAAGACACACAAAAATGTACGTATCCATAAATGTTGATATATGTAATAAAAGAAATCAACAAAGTTCAAGGAGGACCTAATGGGAAAAGGCATGAATTCTGAATGAACTCCCCTGGGAATTTGAGCAGCACTCTGAAGAATACGTAGGACTTCAATAAGCAAAACTGGAATTCAAGTTGGGTGGATGGGGGCGGGGAGCAAGGGGAAGTATACCAGCAAGATATTCCATGCTCTCTTTTGTTGGGGTGCAAGAAATGGGAGATATGAAGGATAACAGACTCAAGAGTAGGGCTGGTCCCAAGCAGAAGCTTTGGGTCTCTTCTGTGGGCAATCAGCAAGGTTTTCATCATGTTTGAAGGCAGGAAATAACATAGCGATAACTGTACTTGACATTCAGAGGTTGAGGAAGGTGAGGGCAGAGCATGGTATCAGGGAGCCTCGCTCAGAGCCTGAAGCACCTGGCCTGGCCAGAGCTTGAACTGAGACTTAACACTGTGTGCAGGTCTGAGAATTATCAATGCAGACAGTATAGGTATGAAAAAGGCCAATAAATTATCTCTTCTTCCTCTACATGATCCTTGTTAGTTTTTCTTGTGAGTGATTTATTTCTGATGGTGAAACTCATACTCTCAACATAGAAATCCACAGAATCTAGAGAAATTTAAAGATGATAATAGAAATCACTTAGAGCGTGGTTAGTATTTTGAGTATTCATTTGAAAGTTGTTTGTATGTGTGCGTATCTGTGTGTGCATGTAAGATGGATAGATAGATATATACATATCAATGAATGGATGGATGGATAGATGATTGATTGATGATAGATATGGGTGAGTAGGGACACCTGGGTGGCTCAGCAGGTTAGCTCCTTCCTTACGCCCAGGGCATGATCCTGGAGTTCCAGGATCGAGTCCCACATCGGGCTCCCTGCATGGAGCCTGCTTCTCCCTCTGCCTGTGTCTCTGCCTCTCTCTCTGCGTCTCTCATGAATAAATAAATAAAATCTTTAAAAAAAAAAGATATGGATGAGTAGATAGATAATGGATGATAAATAGATGATAGATGATAGATAGATAGATAGATAGATAGATAGATAGATAGATAGATAAAACCTTAATACACAGTCTTCTTTTTTTTATCACTGAATATAGTGGGCACTTTCCTCTGTGAACAAAAATTATTTGAAAGTACAAATCTCAATGACAACATAATGTTCTATCTTATGTATGGTCTGCAGTTCACTTCTAATAGCCATCCTTCTACACCAAGCCCTGCCCACAATTCTACATTTCTAAACAACTCCATAAGTGGATTCTTGCAAGTGCAATCAAGGGTCAAGATATAAATATTTTAGGGATCATGTTACATATCATGAGATTGGCCTCCAGGAATGTTGTACTATTTTACTCTTCAATCAGTTTCTGAATGTATCAATGTTACCATAACTTAAGCAGCATAAAGTGTTATAATTTACTTGATCTCAATTCATCTTTTTTTATAACAATGTAATACCATGAAAATTGATATAACATCTTGCTTGCATTGCCTTTTTAATATAGTCTGATAGTGACTTACCTGACAGTTTCAGAGGATAAGTGATCCCAAAAAGAGCACTTTTCTGATAGAGCCATTGTCTGTCCATGTGTACCAACACATGCTGTCAGTAGCTATCAATAAATATCCCAAACTGTGAGAAACTGCAGAGTGAAATGTCGCAGAGACCAAAAGAAAATCCCATGAGAACCAGAAGACAACAAATAAATCTGGCTTCTGGATGTACAGCAGATTCATTTATTAATTAATTCATTTTAGTAATATGCAGGGTGATAAATTTGAAATAATATACATAAAGGGCTCCATTGATTATGAACAGAACATTGGGTGCAGACAAGATTTTCTTAATGCATGAGAGGTTAAGAATGATCGTTTTTGATGTTAATTGGGAGAATTTTCTGTAGGGTAGGTGCAGCCTTGACAAATGAGTTCTCAGTTAATTTCAGGACATGGTAAGCGAGTGGTACACTCTTTAAGAATGAGTTTTCCTCTCATTTATCAATACTGTGCCCTATAATGTATATTTAAAATTGCTTTTGCTTATGATTACTTTCTTTAAAAATTAAATTCAGAGTGAGGTCAAGTATACAACCACTTTGTTTTTCACTGGTAATTAGTTTACAAAAATAGTAAATGTATTTTTATGTCTCTCTGCATTGTCCTGAGAAACTCCTAATAATACACAGCTCAACTCACATCACCTACTCAGTCTTCTCAGCGACTCCCAGGGTGAATTAGTCACATTTTCATCTCTGTTTCTATAAATCCTTGTGCCTGTCTCTATTATGTCAATCATTGTGTCACATTGAAATCAACTGACAAGACACTATGACCCTGAAACTGTGAGCCCCTGAAACCAGTGGGCATTGTTTTATTCATCCCTAGCATGCAGCACAGTGCTTATTGTCAATAAGTTCTTGTGAAGTAAATGAATTGATGACCAAGTGCAATAGTAGCTGCAGAGCACAGACAAAATGTATCCATTTTGCTTAGCAATAATCCAAGCAAAAAGATGATGAGGATGTGAGCTAAAGTGATGATGGTGGGAAATAAGGAGTATGAGGCTCTTTCATCTTACCAATGGAAGCTTATCTTAAGAAAACATAGGAAAGTAAGAAAAACAAGTTTGTCAGGTCCACCCAATCAATACCCTTTGGCCAATGACCTACCCAATATCACTTTGTACTTTCTTCCTATACAAATAGAACTCTAACTTATTAGAGCAGTACTGTGTCCAGATTCTTTAAACTACATTTCTCTGCCTCCCTTGTAGATCAGGTCATCAGGCACCACTGTGCTGGACGATACACATAAGCAAAGATAGTTGGCTGCTGTTTTCAGGAAAGCTCTCCTACACTGACAGACGACTTTTGGTTCTGCGATCCTTCCCCCTTCTTCTTATTGGAATGCAGAAGTGATGGCTGAAGTTCTAGTACCTATCTTGTGAACACAAGAACAAGTATCACAAAGACTGTCACACAGACCCTTGCATTGGTGTAGGTATCCTATAAGTGTGAGAGACTTTGTGAGATAAAATTGACAGAGCTGACAAATAAGCACAGGAACTTCCTAGAATCTAGAGGTCAAAAAAGTGTAGAGACAAATATAACACTGAGGTTTTGGGGTTTTAACATGAGGAGAAGTCAATTTCCACTTGCAAACAAAACTACGGAACCCAAAAAGAAGGGAGAGGAGAACTAGTTCAAAGAGAAAATTGATGAATTTTGATTTTATATACTGAGTTTGAGGAAGTCCAGGTGCAGATAACAAGCATAGGGTGAACAAATATGGTGGCCCAGCCTTGGGGTGGAGGGACTAGCTGGAGTAGTGAGAATGGATGGGTTTACCTAAAGATAAAATCTCTGGCATAAAAAAGGTGATAGAGGACAGAATCCCAAGCAAGTCCTTTAAGGCTAGAGAAAAGAAGTCATCAGAATTGGAAAGAAAACAAGAATAGTGCAGCAGAGTGCAAATGAGGGAGTTTCTAAAAAGGTAGTCAATGATGCAAAGTGACAAAAGAGAAAGAACATTCACAAATTATCATTGGATACAGCGCTTAGATGGTCAGAGGTGTCTATGAAGAATGCAGCTTTGGGACTAAGGGGTAGGAAGAGCCAGAGATTCAAAAATCCAAGAAGTGTTGTCAATGAAAAGTGTTTTTTCAAGCATTTTGACTATGAAGGGAGGAAAGTAAATACCATGTGGCCAATATCTCAAGGAGCAGGCTACTCATTTCCCCACAGTAGATTAAAAACACAGTGTTTTCATTGGATAAAGAATATGAAAAAAAAGTTTAAAAAAAGAATATAACATCTTAATATTTAATCATGTCCAAAGTTTATGAAATCTCTACATTTAATATGTATTTTAGGGGTATCAAGTAAAGAAGATGGAAGTTATAGTTTGGGCCTGGAAAGTTTTTGGCAGTGAGTATGGTCTTGGAAGACAACAATCTTCCTGTGGAATCCCAAATCTAAAAAGAACTTTTAGAAACAATAAACTGCTGTGTTGGAATTAAGAGATTGTGGGTTTCATGCTTTAATTCCACAACAATTTTATTATGACTTTTACATATGTTTGCACTTTTTCACCTACCTCTTCTTACTGGTGAAAATTAGATGCTTAAAATTGCCAAGATCAGCATTGCTTCATACTTGGCATCACCCTAGCAAGTGTTTTCCACTTCCCCTACTAGATCCTCACATTTTGCCCAACTCATACTTTGAGTCTGCCCAAGTAAGCTATGTAAATATGGCTCAAACCAGAATCTCACAGTGTGTTAATTCATCTAGCAAAATTTGACAGAGCATGTATCTTTATGGGAGAAGGATTCAGAGAGTTCTCAAGGATCTATCCAGACTCTCATAGTTAGACTGGCTTCCAAATTTATGAGTATATAAAATCACCATCATCATCATCACTTTATACATCTATTAACAGCCATCAATTTTTTCTAGCATGAACTATGTGCCCCATATCTTATATACCTTATTTCATTTACTTATCCCAGCAACACTATCCCCATCACACAGATGATAAAGCTGATGGCTAAAGTTGGTTAATGACTTACAAGGACCAAGAACCAGAAAGCAGAACAATAAGGGTTTGGACCCAAGTGTTTGACCTCAAGTTCAAACTTCTAGTAACTGGGATGTACTAACTTTTATAAAATAATAGTCACACTACAATTTATAAAGTATTTTTCAAAATACTTCACTCCTCAAAACACCCCAGTTAAAATGGGTGTAGTTATTTTCCATTATTCTTATTAATTTTACCCAAGGGAAACTGAGCCTTGAAAATGTGCCTTAGTCACTCAGCTTGTAATAGATTAAGCTAACATTCAAAGCCTAATATCCTCCTCCAGGTTCCAATCTTCTTGTCCTTTACATTAGTTTACACTGGACCATAAAGCACATTCATAAAATGGAGCCTCTGCTATAGTGACCTGATATCCATATCATAACCATTTTGATTGTATGGGCATTTTTGTTTTGTTTGTTTTTGTTTGCTTGTTTGTTTTTAGTTGTCGATCAAAAACAAAATGAAATACAACAAAACACTTGTTCTCCAATGATTTCTAAAATCCAGTAACTCACGTTAGAGATGGATCAACCAGATCGTTTGGAACAAGGCTCTGGGGTCAATCATTTTTAGAACCAAAAGCAGAGCAAACCATTTTTAGTTTACTATTTTGAGGTTCTGAAATGTTCAGTTGTGTTTGTTCCCTTTGGTCTGCAGCCAGGAACAGAGGCATAAGGGCTCAAATACCAAATGAAAGGGTGTTCTCACAGTGTTTCTGGCCAGGATCAGAGTAGAAATAACAGAAAGCTGTTCTTCTAAGATTTTCATACCAAACCTGCAAAAGCAAGATGGTTGAAAAGAAAAAAATAAGTTAATTATCAGAAGCAAATTCTTATTGCAAACTCTGTCCAACCTAACTATAAACTTTACCCTCCCATCTATCTCAAGGCCACGTATCCATGTGCATGCATCCTCTTCCACTTATGTGTCAATGAGTGGCTGACTCTTCTACAAAAATACCTCAACCAGAGATACACTTTACCACTTTGGCCTTTCGTTCCCAGGAGGGCATATTTGAAGCCAAATATTCCACTTAGACTAAAAGTGCAGACCAGACAAGTGACGTTGCCAAAAAATCTATATAATTATAATCAGTTTCCCAAAAGCTCTTAAATTCTTGGCCTTCTCCAAAGTAGATTTAAAACGCCATTTTTTTCATTATATAAAGACTATGACATTTTCCTATTTAATTAAGTCTAGTATTTACTAAATTCCTACATATAACATATATGGTTTTTTATTTATTTTTTTAGTGCACTCATGTAAAATGTCTACCAAAGTATTTTGACCATTGGATTAATTTAGCTGTAATCATAACTTGCATTTCTAATTTTATCCCATCCCTCTGGTTTGAAGGGTAAGGTATGATCTCACATAATATAACTGTCTTTCCTTTATTGGAAAACTTGTGAGCTTATGACTTCCTACTGTTTAGCTATTAATTTTACTTCTCAGTTGATGGTTCAATTTTTTTTTTTTTTAGTCCTTTATGTTCTGCCATCATTAACTCAGTCACTTGGAGTGAAAACTACAATAGTTAAATAGAATCATTTCTAATATGAGTGTCCATTTAAACAAATAGTTCAGAAAAGGAACAGATATTCTTCAGGATTATGAGAAAGGCTGAGTCTTAATCAGATCAAAACATGCAGCAAATTCCCTGAAGGAGGCTCCAGAACATTAGAATGTTAGAGATCAGAGAGGAGGGCCATCTCCAAAGTGTATTTATTGTGTTAAAAGTCAATTAATAATTGCCACTTGAAAAGGAATTTGGAGGTTGAAAAACCTGGAGAAACACTGTGTCCACGAGTTCAATGACTTCAGTGCTTTCAGAACTTTCCTTGTGACAAGGGTCCCAGTAACAGTCTGGAAGGGAACATAATGCACAGCTGCCAATGTGCCTGACAGGTGCAGTCTTTCCATAGAGCATCCAATGGGGCTACTGTTCCTTAGAACCCATTTGGGGAGCCCTAACCTAGAACAATCAAGGCCCACTGGAAGAAAAAAAAATGAACCCCTCTGATCATGCCACAGGTGTCTTAAGTATATCATCATATTTGATCTTTACAACAACTCTGTACAGTGGATAAGAAATGCAATCCTTATTTTACAAATGAGGACACTGTATCAGTAGTTACTGGCCTCAGTTGGTTTTGAATAATACAGGGACCAAACTGTGACCCATTGAACTAGAGTCTCAGCAGTGTAGCCCAGGTGCATATATGTGTATATAAAGCTCAACAGATGGTTTTGCCGTACAGCTGTGGTCAAGAACCACTGGAAGAAGCTAATTCCCTATGGCCACGTATTTGTAAGTAAAAAGGCTGAGGTTTTGAATTCTATCTCCTGACTCCCAAATCCAGTCCTGTTGCTACTGTAACACACCTTCCATGAATGAGTCTCTGCTTCCAGGTGTCTCCAGGTAAAAATCTGGAAATTGTCAGAAGGTACACACTGGCTGGTTTGTGTCTTTCACCGACACAGTTCAAGATAGAACAGTAACCCCTAAGATAGCCAGGTAAACAACATGATTCTTTAGAAATAGAAGTCAATACATTAAATTACACGTTGACTCCTTGCAGAACCACCGGGAGACATCGTATTGTCAAATATGAATGCTTTCCTTTCCATTATCAAATGGATGTATTGTCCCATTTCCCTCAACTGTCATATATGGATTTTGAATGTTTGGTGAATTGTCCTTAAAAATCTAAATTAAACTATGTTCTCAATTATAAAATAAGCCCTTTCCTTTGGCCTCTCTAACATCCATAAAAACTTTCCCCTTTCACATACAATGGTGAGTTTTCCAGATCTGCTTGCTGCTCTTTTATTCTGATTGTTAATGTTCCAGTTCAGCTTCCATTTCTATAACAAAACTGCCTGTAAAAAAAAATTGTCAATGATTATTAACTCCTTTGCTGCTGCTTTCTCCAGTGACAGATGCAAAGGGACAGATCCCTAGTTTAAATACAAAGTTCATCAAATTAAAGTGCCTCAAACTAATGGATGGGAAAGGGAAAGATGTTTTCATATTTTTTTCCTGTAGACATTTTCTACTTGGCATTTATCTTCTTAGGCTTCTTATACTTTGTTGGCACCTCTGTTAATAAGAACGTTCTGACAGGTCTTGAGCAGATAGCATGTCCCCCACTAGACCACTCAACAGATTAATGCACTACATGGTTATTCCTTGAGCTTTGGAACAAAGCAAGGAAACACAAAAACCTTAAGAAAAAGTACCCTTTTGCTCTAAAATGAGCCCCTTTCTTGGCAAAAAGGAGTGGAGGAGAATTCAAAAAGATAATGGCTTTCCTATTGTATTTATAGGTCAAATGTCTATTTTAGGATATGTTGTGCATGTTTTGGTAATATATAATTTTCACTCAGTTGAGCCTAATGGCTCTTTGAAAGCCATTAGGCAGTACTAAGCAAATACATTTTTTGGTATGTGTGCTGATTTGAAAAACACTTTGCTTTATTTATAATGGACTCCTTCACAGTAGAACCTACCTCTGCAGAAATGGCTCACAGGTTCGGGCAGTTTGCTGAGGGAAGGGAGTTGAAGCTTTGTGGATAAGGCTTTATGCTACATCTAGGCAAGTTCTGTTAGGAGCATTTGAAAATTGGGAGAATACACACTTTGGGGGCTATTCACACCACCTAAGAGTTGTAAGCAATTCTTAGGAGAAGGAGCTTCTGTTAGAGTCTAGAAGAGTTAAAATGTCTTTCTGGCATCAAATGTTAACTGCTTTATAAATTTAGGGGGACCTTATGCACAAATGGGGAATGCCAAAAGTGGAGGTACCACATTATGTGGTTTCTAATTAATGAAATTAGAATAACTTTTTTTTAAATTAGAGATTATTTGTCAAATCAACTCATTCTATCACAGAGGAACAGGAAGTCCAGATATCTAAAATGGCTTTCCCGCAATCCTAGAGCTACAGAGAAACAGGGCTAATGCTAATCCAGGTATCACTGCTTTTCTGATCTCTCCGGGCAGGCCTTCACCATGTACCAGAAGTCATAAATGCAGCACATTTCAATAAAATTTCATTGGAGGTATTAAAAAAAACAAAAGCATGGCCTAAATTTTAAGGAACCTATAATGTAATGATGCACATCTTTTAGACACTATGTCATTGAATGCCTAAGGTTGAGACCTAAACTCATTCATATCTATGTATTTCCTACCTCAGATGACAGCACCATCTCAGAGACTGAAGCTTCAGACCTGGGGTCACCCTGGACTCACTCCTCTTCCTCATGCTTCCATACTCACCCCCACATGCTGCCAATCCCCAACACCCCCCACCCCACCCCCCACTGCTCTGTGCCCACTGCACTGACTTGGCTCAAACTCTTTCAGCCTGTCCCATAGACAGAACTGCAGTATTTCTGCCTTCTCATGTTCTGCTGCACAAAGCTTAAGCAACTTGGCCAGGAAAATACAACTTCCACCGTCTCTGCTTGCCTCTCCAATGGCACTATTCTCTTTACTTCCAGCTTTCAGCCTTGGGTACCATAGCACTGTCCACTGGTACTTCCTTCCACACCTTCCCCCTCTCATATGAGTTTCTCTCTCTCTGCCTTGTTTTTCCTGGCTCACCCACTCCAGTTCCTCCTACCTAAATAATCCCAGCTCACGCACAAAGTCTTCATGTCCATACCACCACCATGTTTCCTGAGAAACCTCCCCTGTTACCATCTACCTATCCCCACCAATTAGGCTCCCCTCTCAATGCTCCTATGCAGCACTTCACCTTTCCTTCTCTGTGTGTGATCTTCGCCCTGGACTCCAGTTCTTCCAAGTTCAGAGTCACATCTTATTTATCCTATAAATGCCTAGCATGGGACCAAATGTCTAACGGGTACTCAGGATTTATTGGATAAGTGGAAAAATAAAGCACTCATATCCCAAATGATTGCCTTCCCAAAAATTGGACTATAGTGTGGATTCTCATTCTAACGTAAGCAAAGGGAAGCAAACTTTCAATTTTGTTGTTTGGTTTCTGTTTTTAGAAATTGCAAGCATTAAGAAAAGAAATTGTAAGCATGTAAATTTTTATTTAACACATAATATCAAAGGATATTAAACATTTTAAGTGCAATTCTTTGAATAATAGCATTATGGCCTCTCAGTCATCCTCTCCCAATTGAAAAGAGTGACAAAATCAAGGGTGGAGGTGGGGAAAGGGAACTGTCATATCCCAAGTATGTACTACTAGGAACTGTAATCTTGGCTTTGCAGATGAAGAAATCTAGTCACATGGAGGTCAAATAACTTGCCTAAGGTCACACTGGTAGCAGTGTGATACAGAATCAGGATTAGAATTCAGATCTCTCCCACATCCTTCCCACTGTCTCAAGCAGTAACAGCATCATATTGAATTTATAGATTATCCAGTCATCCAAGAATTCATGATGAATTTTTAAAATGGTTAGTACATGTGAGATTCACAACTTGGCTTATCACACATATATATCACATAATATATCACATATTATATATTATATATATATATCACATATTATATTCATTATTTCAAATAGCTTGTGTTTGCTTTCTTTAGAGAAAAGAAACAAAGAGTCAAAATAAAGATATAAAAATCCCGCCTCTGAGCATTGCTCACCTCTGTAAAGTCTGTAGACCATGGCTTCTGGCTCAGGAAAGCCCCAGATAAATTCTATTTTCCCTTCTCCCTGAGCCAGGAGAGCACAGTTTTGTACTCCTTCCATTAACTACCTGTTGTTTCTTTTGCCAACCCCATATCATTTTAAGATATCATTTTTATGAAGGGCAATATGACATGGTAGAAAACTGTAAAAAAATTAATGGATAGAGTTGGTATAAAGAAAATACATTATTTTGATGGTTTTATTATTTTTTGTCCATTCCACATTTACAGGCTTTGTTGTTTATATGGGCATATTTCATCAATGGCTCTATTCAAAACAAATTACCTTAATGCTTTGATCATTGGGAAATTTAAATCAACACTCTATTTGCTTTTTCACAGGAAAAACTATTTTCTAAAACATATACCTAGATGGCTGTTAGTATTCTTGTTCTTTTTTAGTTAAAAACATCTATCAGAAGGTTTGACAGAGAATCATATATAAATTCATCTCAGGATGCCTGGGGGGCTCAAGTCCATTAAGCATCTGCCCTTGGCTCAGGTCATGATTCCAGGGCCCCCTGCTCAGGGAGGAGCCTACTTCTCCCTCTCCCTCTGCCCCTCCGTCTGCTTGTGCTTGCTCTCTTCTTCTTCTTCTTCTTCTTCTTCTTCTTCTTCTTCTTCTTCTTCTTCTTCTTCTTCTCCTTCTTCTCTCTCGCTCTCAAATAAATTAATAAAATCTTTTAAAAAAAAAAGAGGGAACAGACAAAGAATAACTGAGTTTCAAGTGAGACTGAAGAAGTTGATTTAGGATGAGTAAAACTTTAAAATCATTATATCCAAGGCATAAGATATAAAGTGTTCAATCATACTAACTAATGAATAATAGTATTTATTATAACTTTCTGTTAATTGTGCCTCTCCATAATTAGAATCCAAATGATGGATCTTATGCTCAGGTAAACATAAAAAATGGGAAATTAGTTCAAAGAATCCATAAAACAAGACTTTGGGCAAACTGAGAAAAACACTACAGTGTGTGGGATACAGGAGAAAAAGCAGCTGGTTCTCTTTCGCGGTCCAAAACTTTGCTCATGCTATTTCCCTTCAGAAGTTCTTGCTTTCTCTTTCAACAGCCAGTTTAAATACCATCTACTTTTAAAATACTCCCTTTAAAATATTCTTTAATTCTATCTAGCCAAGCCTCCTTCCCTGCTGCTATATAGTATTTTGTACATGCAAATATCACAGCTTTATTTCATTAACTCTTAATCTACAATAGTAACTGCTTTTTTTTAAATTTATTGAGCATTTACCGTGTGCCACACACATATGTATTTTATATTGTTATAAGAAGTATAAATACTGGGATCCCTGGGTGGCGCAGCGGTTTGGCGCCAGCCTTTGGCCCAGGGCGCGATCCTGGAGACCCGGGATTGAATCCCACATCAGGCTCCCGGTGCATGGAGTCTGCTTCTCCCTCCGCCTGTGTCTCTGCCTCTCTCTCTCTCTCTCTCTCTCTCTCTCTGTGACTATCATAAATAAATAAAAATTTAAAAAAAAAAAGAAGTATAAATACTATATTTGTATACATGAGATTTATAAATGTCATATTATATTATTTTATTACCCCTCAAACCCTTTACGGTAGGTCTTCTGGTTGTTTCCATGGTATAGGTTAGAGATGAAGCCTCAAGTGTTCAAATAAATGTTGTGCTAATGATAGCTTTAGGGAATCAACAGAGACTCCAAGGGTCTGCATGAAGAAAAAATAGACTTTGCCAAGGATGGTAGGTAGCCATCATGAAATTAAATTCATGAATTTATTTGTTTGTTTATCAAGGAGGGTCTTGGACCACATTTGGTCACAACCTACAGAGGTATTTGACTCAGTCATCCTCCTGCTTACCCATAAGTGGCTTACATAGTGCAAGCACCATCCTGATGCCCAAAACAATCGAGACACATGCCTCAGGAGAACATTTCCCCTACTATAATTTCTGTAACTTCCAAATCTGTAGCCAACCTTACTCGGCTTCTTGGATGTCTTGAAATCCCAACATTGTTCTTCCCTTTGAGGAGAAGATCTGATCAAATAACTTTGTTTTGATTTTGAATCTACAGTGTCTTACCAAGTATTCAACAGATACTATTTTAGCAGAAGTAGCAAAATATTCAGTGTAATGTCTACCAGTCATTAGCCATTTTCTCTATTGAAATTCTAAAACCATAAGTGGATTGTAAGTGTGTTGGAGGCAGGACCCAAAATTAGTATACTCTTCATTTTCCATCTGAGCCCAGTTCCAAGACATGTGACATTTTGAGGAAACAATTGATAAAGTGATTGAGCTGTAACATTTTAAAGCAGCTTAATTATAAAACAATTTTTTTTGCTTTTTATTAACATTACTAAGTTAGTTTGAAACAGTCAAGTTCAAATCCATCAGGATGCCTTTCCCTGGCAAATAATATAACCAATAATCACAGGTTTACACTTAAGTAACCTTAGAAAGAGCCATAAATCAGTTGAAGAAACATACTTGTTTATTCTGATACTTCCCTAATATCTTGAAAGGCATGCATCTCAGATTCCTTATTTCACCCTTAAAGTGAAAATGGCCCTGTTGCTTGTTTTCAATGAATTAATAGAGTGACTGCTTTATAATGAAACTTATTCTATTTCCCATTTGAAATCTATACTTGTGACTCCTGGGGCATGGCCAGCAATTGGGGAAGGTTGAAGAACTGATCACATAATAAGATCCAGGGAGAAAGGAGGACCTATTTTGACAAATATATGTAATATTTGTCAAAATCACAGATTTTGAAAAGAAAATAGTAAGCATTTTCCCTAATACAAACTACAAAAATGAAGTTTGATTGTATTTTTTTGGTTATAACAGATGACTCTACAACTTGGAGTAGGGGAGAAAGCTTGCGATTTTTATGTTCCTCAAAAGAAGGCTGGTTTCAAAAAACTAGCTGAGAAATCTTCACATAGAAGATCGACATCTTTACTTCCCTGTGGACTTCAGGATTGTGTAGACTTCCATAATTTGGTTTGTAATCAAGTAATATACCCCCTTAGAGGTTAGATTCTAAAGGTAAAACTGGAGGTGCCTGTGGCTCAGTTGGTTAAAAGTCCAACTCTTGGTTTTGGCTCAGGGTGTGATCCCAGGGTTAGGAGGTCAAGCCCCACATTGGGCTCCTCGCTGCCCTAGATGTTCTCCCTCTTCCTGTGGGCCAACCCCCCCAACACCACTTGCAGGTGCACTGTTTTTTTCTCTAAAATAAATAAGCAAATCTTTAAAAAAAAAAAAAAAGAAACGTAAAACTGAATTTACCCTTGAAAACTCTTAAATCACCAGCAGCATAAAAGATGCATAGCTATATGATCATAGTAAACAATGTCATATTGTGTATGTCCTAGCATCGCAATGCATACAGCGAGATGCTCGCACTGTAAGTGGAGTATTGGGGGGTTTACTGAGAGATACGGAGGGGCTTTCAGATCCAAACTCTCTCATCCAACACTTGTCCTTCCCAGGAAAAAAATAGAATCATTCAATGAAAGGCAGAAGTGGCTACCCCAGGTAATTTTTTTTTCCTTTCTTTCTTTTTTTTTTTTTTTCTTACCAAGGGCAAACGGGCGAATTTGCTGAGGTTAATGAACATGGATGCAATTCTACTGTATACACAGCAGGGAAGGGGGCAGAAAGACTACTCAGCCCAAGGATGATTATTTATCTCATACTTTCTAAGACACTTAAATTCCCAATCAACTTTCTGAATTCTCTTTCAGTTGTATGACTATAAGGCCCCCTTGTATGAAGGTGGTAAAGAAAATAATTAGTCTAAGAGATATTATACTTCTTAAAAGACTTCATTAAATCATTATATCTTTCCAATGCAAGCTCATTTTCCAATACATACACTGTATTTCATTTCCAATGAAATCCAATCAGTATGGGAAAAAGTAAGAAAATGAAAGTTGTCCCACATCAAGATAAATGTTAAGGACAGAACAATGGTCAGGAATTTAGTGGAGGTCAAGGATATCCACTGTATATATTATTTGGTGATTTTTTTTAAGTAGGGATTTTGACTGGGCCAGCCAGCCCTATGCCAGTGTCACATAGCAAATGCTCAATAAATGGTTGTCAGAAGAAGATTTGATATATCAGAAGGTTTGTTCAAAAAAGTTTTAGACTTGGCTGCAAATTTAATGCAACAGTGCATTGACAATCTAGATGTGATTGTTGTCAAGGATTTTCATGACATTTCGGTTTCCAAACTCACCAATATTGATAGTTAAGTATCTCAAATAAGATTTTTTTTCTTTTAAAATTATGCAAGTTGAACAAGAAGTACCATTACCCATTACACTATCATACATAAAAAGATAGAATTATTTGATATGACATATCCCTTTTCATCATGATGACCTCCCACCTTTATTGTGGTACTGTCATTCGTAGGTGACACCTGCTTAGCTTCCAACCAACAGTCCAGTGTGTGCCATGCAGCAGCAGATGGCTTGAGGCGTGACGTGTTAATGGCAGTGATTACTTTATGAATAGTGACAGCTGATCAGGGATATAATAAAACAATAGTAGCTGCCATCCTGAAAAAGGTGCTAAATAGGGGTGACATGCTTAGTGAGGGCTATCCCTCTCTCTTGAACCTCATTATCAATTCCAAAGGGACACCAGGCCAACCAGGCAATGGCAAGTTCAGACACAGAGGAAAGAATCCAACCAGCACAAAGATTGCCCTCCACTCTAATTGGAGGGGGAAGGGTATACAGCTTCTAATGTGCAAGCCATTTGGGTACATATTAATGTCTCTGTCCAGATTTATTCCTCATTTGCCATCCTCTGAGTTTGTGGTCTGGTACTCATCATTTTCAAGAGATCTGGTTCCTACCACGTTTCTTTCATGAATTGCCTCCTTGAGCTAGGGTAGAAATCCCCATGAGGGAGTATAAGGAAGTCAACCTTTGGGTCTAGTGAAGTTATATTTATGAGAACCAACAATATTCTGATCAAATTTCTCTTTGATTCACACCTTTAGGAAAAGATTATGTGAAGGGGATCACAGAGAGGTTTTTTTCTGGGAAGGACTGTTCATTTAATCCACAATCTGGACACTAGGGAACAGAGCAAATAAGGTGAGAGTCCTTCCTTATCTTCAAGGAGTATGAGAAAGACATACACATAAATAGTCAATTTGAATCCAGAGCGATGATCATCTGTGTTGAGTATAAGATTAGTTTGGGGTTTGGCCAAACATTGTCACCAATTTGAACATGCTGTGTGTGTGTGTGTGTGTGTGTGTGTCTGTACACACACATACATACATACAACATATGTGTGGCATACATAAATCCAAATTTATATAAAATTACCTAATGAAATAAACATTCAATATTCCAATGAGTTTATCCAGTCCTAGTGGATTATCAGTTTGCCTTCTTAAAATATAGAGCTTTTTACTGAATCAAAGGAACATGAGGTCTTTCATTTTGTATCTGTTCTTTTGAGGCTTCTGGTGGGTTTTGCTATTGTTTTGTTACCCACACACAAAAATATAGAAGCAGGTAATAATCTAAAATAAAAAGCACTATATACAAGAAACTTTCTACTTCCTTGGATAAGAAGGTGAAAAGAAACATTGAAATAGATTTAAGATATATATATATCCTTCAGCATCTGAGCAGAAAATGGCTGTATCATCTCCATTTAAGTTCCACTGAGCTCATGACCCACAGACCTCAAAAGGCCAGCTCGTATCATGATGCATTAACAGGCATCTCTTCTTACATGTGATCCACCACCAATAGTCTCTTTATAAGTCTCAGGACCAAAACGAAGTGAGACTATTACAGATTTCATCCTGCCCATTACAGTATCTTCCCAGAGTGACTTTGCGGGAATTACTGTCTTATGTCTGCCCTGGAGACATCTGAGGATCCTGATATATTCCAGTGATTTTACTTAACCTAGTAATTAGTTTACACAGTTTTATGGAGATTTTACTGCTTTGGAGATGACAGTTTTTCTTCCCAAGATGAGTTTGGTTAGTCAGTCATTTCATTTCATGGTATACGAAGGATCTGATATATTGGTTAAAGATCTTTACGTAAGAATAGAGAAAAAAATCTTCATTCATTAATTGAATGCAATTTTGTGTACATTCTCACTTTTTTGTTATATATATTTTTAAATTTTATTTATTTATTCATGAAAGACACAGGGAGAGAGAGAGAGGCAGAGTCACAGGCAGAGGGAGAAGCAAGCTCCATGCAGGGAGCCCCACGTGGGACTTGATCCCGGGTATCCAAGATCACACCCTGGGCTGAAGGCAGTGCTAAACCACTGAGCCATCCAGGGCTGTCCTTTTGTTATATTTTTAACCCATATCCTCTGTGGGATTGTTTATGAGGAAAAGGAAAGAGACACTTATGTATGACTGAATCCTGTTAAGAATGGCAGGAGTGGGTGCCTGGGTGGCTCAGAGGTTGAGCGTCTGCCTTCAGCTCAGATCCTGGGTTCAAGTCCCACATCAGGCTCCCCTCGTGAAGCCTGCTTCTCTTTCTGCCTATGTCTCTGTCTCTCTCTTTCAGTCTCTCATGAATAAATAAATAAATAAATAAATAAATAAATAAATAATTTTTTAAAAAAAGGAATGGCAGGAGTTGTAAATATAAAATGCAGAGAAATGATCTAATAATTTCCAAGGCTTGGAAAATGTTACAAATGATGTATAACAAGTTAACAAAAACCCCACCATGGCCCTGTTAATTCAGTGAGCAAATATTTAGTGAAATGTTCCTTCTGTGTTCCTGACACTCTCCGGGCACTGAGGCATAGCAATGAAACAAAAGTCCTTCCTGTCTCAAAAATGTACATTCTAGAGGAGGAAAGGGAAAACAAATGGATAAATGAAGGGAAGCAAATGATTACAAGAGAGGAGAAAGAATGATGGAGAGACCAAAGACAGTTTCAGGGGTGAAGGAAAATATAAGAAACCTGAATGAGATGAGGAAAGAAGTCATGTAAAAATTGAAGGAAGAAGGTTCCAGAAAGAGGGACTAGAGTGTGTAAAGGCATCGAGAGAGATTGGAATAGTTTTTTAGGTACGGGCTCACAGCATGAATGAATGAATGAATGAATGAATACCTCAAGATCACCTTAGAACCAGGATTTCATTGATTCATTGGCATTAAAAACTAAGGAATGTTTCCAACCAAGAGGCAGGAAGCATGGAGCTTCTGCATCATTTCATCTATGTATATGAGTGTGTGTAAAATTTCTCAGGCCCAGCAATAAAAAGGCCACTTATAGAAACTTTTCTTTTTGTTTTAAAGATTTCTAAGACCCAGATAGAATAATCTATGTACCCATTACTTCTCCAAGGATGACAGAGGTTGTACGGCCAGTTTGCAATGTCAGATTCAAATATAGAAAAAATGTTTTGATATGGAATTTTAGGAAACAAGTACCTAATCATTTGCTTTTTTCCTTTTTTCAATTAACTTTTAACTTTAGGAGTAGAACATGAATATTTTCCTTTTAAAAAATCTACTATTAAAGCGAAAAGATTCTCACTGATCCTATTAGCAATATTGATTTGTTCCCTAGATCCTCTGAGACAGAATTGCTCTGGATACATACCCTTTCAGAATTGATGGGATAGTCTTGTTTATGGCAAATATATACCATTGTTTTATTGTTTTTCTTTTTTCATGAAAATGCTGTCATGATGCATTGAGTATTCTGAAACATGATGATTTTCCCCTAATATGTTTTTGAGAGCTGGCCTCTTGTTACAAATAGTCTTAACTCATTCCTTTTGACTGTTTTAGAGTACTCCCTTCCTATGTTTATGGACACTTAAATTTTTGCCTAGTCTCTACTTGCTTTTAATGAGCTTTACAATGGTTTTAATGAACATAAAATGGTTTCTTGTCTACACAAGAAAATGTTTCCCTAATGTAGCTACTTTAACTCATCACTTTTTTTTTCCCACTAGACCTTCCATCTTCTTCCTTTCCCTCCTCCTCCACTAAGACAAGCATTAACATCACTGAAAGGATGCTTTTTCTAGGTCCTTGACACCAGTTCTGACTCTGGGGTCAAACTGACTTCACTTATTAAGGACCCCTCATTATCACCAAGCAAAGCAGTCCCAAGAACAGAGGTCACCACCTCTGTTCAGGATGGTGACTTCCACCTCTGTTCAGGGTGGTGACTTCCACCCTGAGCTAAAGATGACCTCTCAGGAAAACATGTGGCGAAAAGTAGTTTTGCCCCATGAGCCAATAGAAAATTGGCCCTTGAGGTGAATTGTAAAGGGATTTTGTGAGCCATGGTCAGAACAGCACGAGTTCTGACTAGGCATGGGATTCAGAGTTGTAATAGAAAACATTTATTTGGCTACAACTAAACACCCTAACACATGTTAGTGTTTGCTGCCAATATGCTTCCTAATTAAGAACAACATAAAATCATAGGAAATCCTGTATCTTGTCTTCATGCACTTTTCATATATCT
Organism: Vulpes vulpes; assembly: GCF_048418805.1. NCBI lineage: Eukaryota > Metazoa > Chordata > Mammalia > Carnivora > Canidae > Vulpes > Vulpes vulpes. Next base: position 92,388,318 of record NC_132793.1, on the reverse strand, counting down.
CTAGCTCCCTGGCCTTATTTCTCAAGTGTAGTTACCACAAAGAAACAGGTTGATTCAAAAGTCCTGTTTTGCCAACCATGAACTGTGGTGTCATTAACAAGATTAATGTACATTCCAGAACTCAACACCAAGCATTTTCTCCTCCTTAAACAAATGCTGCTATTAAAAACTAATTTAAAAAGAAAAAAAAAAAAAACACTTCTTAAGCATGCCCCAAATAAAAGACCGGCACCATTTCATTGGTAAGGTGTTGTTTGTAACTGATGGAAAGCTTCAAATAGTTAAAAAAAAAAAAAAATGCCTTCTCTCAAGGACTGCCTGAACTATTGGCCATGTTTGTGTATTTTATTATGTTGAACAGATTTCAAGATGAAGGACAGCCTAGGATCTGGTTTTCCTCTTAGATCCTCCTCAAATTCATGTTAATTTCATCTGAAAATATTTAGAGATTTACCTGTGAGTATAAACCATCTCTCCCTTATTATATACATATAGGCATTAGGTGATTGCCACACCGGTAAAGATATACATAATATTTCTAATTAAGGCTAGAAAGGATATGAGTTATTCTCAGAAACGCCCCTAATTTTACCAAATGAGTGCAGCTTTTTACTTTACCTAGCCAAACTAACTGCTTCCTTTCCCTACCATCAGGCAGAAATTAAAAATTAAGGAACAAACAAACAAACACTCTGGGCACATGGTACATGACTCTGACATGACCCAACCCAAATAAAACCTGGGTCTGAAAAGTTCACTTTGCACATTTTTCAGAGGGCTTTTTAATGATTTTCAGGATTATTACTTTTTTCCCCCCAAATGAAACGCACACGCTCTCTCACTCTCCTCTTTTCTGAAAGTTGGCGGAGCATTTCTCTTCGACTTCTCTCCCCCCTCCCAGATCTATTTATTGCTTGTTGTTCTTGGCCCTTAGTCTCTTTTCCATTTTTTCATGATTAGTTCTTTATGATGGTGTGTTTCCTTTTCTTCTCCCCGCCGTGGCGGCCGTCCCAGTTGGTCTCTCTGGGGCCCCCAAACTTCCCTTTGCTAATGAAACAAGAGCTGCCTCCCACCGTGGCTTTTGCCATCCAGCTGTTTCCTTTTTAAAAATATAAACTTACCTTTACTCAGTGAAGTTCCTGGGCAAACCTGACTCCTTTCACAGAAGAGTAGACAAGACAACCACACGAGGGACTAAAAATGTTTGAAGAGCAAAGCGCCTCTGAGAAAGTTGGAAGTAGGCACAAGGAAGGCAAACAGAAACTAAGTTCATTTTCTGAAACATTTTGGGTGGGGGGGTAATAAAAAAACAAAACACAACAACACAACAAAAAAGGTTTTCCTTAATGTTTTAATCCATGGGCGGCTCCTGAGGGCGAGGTGGTCTTGAAGCGTGTTCTCCTGGAAGTCTACCCACAACACCTTTATGCCATCTTCAACCTCCTGCCATGCCTGCCTCACAACTTCTGGCCTCTGAGAAAGGACCCAGGCTAACACCACAAAACTGGATTGTAGGTGATTAGGTGGTGAAAGGTGCCAACCTGAGGTGTAGCCTGCCAACTCAATTTACTGTAATGTTTTGACCGTGCAAGTAGGCTTAATCCCTCTTCGTTCTCCAGCTTGCCCTTGACATCATGGAAATTACCCGCAGTTAATGTCATCAGATGAACCCTGCTAACTATTTCAGAGAATGTTCCCTGAACAAAACAAGCTGTTTACTTCATAAGCTTTTGGATTCCCCCCCACCCCAAATATTTCAAGAAAAATGAATGAGCCCACGGGTATCCTCTTTCAATAAAAGAGTGGCTGATTCTTTTTCTGTATTATAACTGATAAGACTTCATGTGACTGGAAATATATATTCTACCCAAGCATCAGTTGAGTGTATTGTATGAAAGGCCTAACTGATTAGATAAAGAGGTTTATTTAATAGCTCAAACAGCACTGCCGGTTTTTTTTTTTTTTTTTTTTTAAGAAATTCTCTTTTAAATCTGAGAAACTCTCCCTTCTCTAAAAATTGTTTTCTGATATAAAATTTCCAGTGGAATCATTTTCCCCCAGAAATAGAAAAGAAACAAAAACATTTAAAAAAAAAGGAAACAGAAAAAGGATTTGTCATCACAAGAAAAAAAAATATTTTGTGACTGTGCTCATGGATATTAATTGAATTTATCCTGGTGATCTCTGGTAATATATGCAAATATCAAGTTGTTACATTGTACACCTGGAACTGATACATGTTATGCGTCAATTATAGAGCAAGTTTTTAAGTATGTATCAAGTGATGTAATCTCATCTGAAAATAATTTTCAGTGAGACAAAAACCAACATCTCCATTTGGAAAGAAATGGGACTGCAATAAGCTGGCACAGGATGAGCTTTTTACCAATCACACTTGAACGTCACAGTAATCCCATAAGATAGGAAGATAGAAAGTTAGGTCTCTCAGAAGACAAGCCTCACAATTTTCCAAGATAAACATTTGCTTGGAACCACGGTGAAATCAGAATATGCATTCTGGATACTGGCACCATGGGGATTCTGCTGTCTTAGAAGGAAGAGAGCCTGGACTACCTGGGTGACTCAGTGGTTGAGCATCTGCCTCCACCTCAGGGCGTGATCCCAGGGTCCTGGATTCGAGTCCTGCATCAGACTTCCCCATAAGGAAACTGCTTCTCCCTCTGCCTGTGTCTCTGCCTCTCTCTGTGTGTCTCTCATGAATAAATAAATAGAATCTTAAAAAAAGAGAAGAAGAAGGAAGAGAGCCTGAGGCGGGAGAAGACAGATATTGGTTATCATTTATTCTCCAATCAACTCTAGTAAAAATAATTCCAGAATCTCTCCATTAAGAAAGATCCACAGCCATTTCCATATTTGTGGTTTCACACTGAGGGTTTAGGAGCATAAGTGCAGTCCTGTAGACATGAGTCCTACCAGGGAAAAAAGGCAGGGAGACTAAGGGCCCAAAGCATAAGATTGGCTTGGTTGTGATATCAATACCTGCCCATGATGCCAACCAATGTCTCAACTCCAAGTTCTTTCTGACCCTGGTTTCCATTGCCTACCTGGCCCTTCCATACCCCCTTTGCTGGCTGTTTGCAGGCACCTGAAGATCAGACTCACAACATACTCAGTCACAACCATTAGGCTCTAAGACACTGACCTTGAGAGAGATCCTGACGTCTGGATTCTGTTTGTCCCTCTGGCCCTGAGAGAAATACTAGCCTGAGGTTCATTTTGGCCCTACCTGCCCACAAGTCCTCCCAACCGCACCATCCGCCCAAGAGCCAGGCAAGATATGAAGCCCAGGGCTTATAAACTCACAGTGGCTGTGGCCAAAGTTTAAGCTCTGAGAAATCAAGCAGATTAAAAAAAGCTATTCCAGGGACCTGCTGACCCCTCAATTTCCACACGAAATTTTGACCACTGTAAATCTAACATAGCAAAGTATAGGAAAATCCTCAAGCTTTGTCCTGTATCCCTCCTCCAAGAAATTTATCAGGGGAAAGAATTTAATAGATACTTCTCAACCATCTCTGTATTTATCAAATGAAAATGCTTAATTCTCTGTTTTTATTTGAACATGATCTTAAAAGTATGAATGTGCCATTTAAAGTTGATCTCCCTAAAATTTAAGGAAAAAAAATGTAACACTACTTCTGATTGTTGCCAGATCTTACTGCTTTACTGGCAACAACAGAGGACTTGATATGTGAACAGAGATGGATTTAGCATTGGAAATAATGAACCTTGAGCTTTAGGATTTCTTTGTGCACATGGATCCCTTCCGAGGCCCTGGGAAGAGTGCTGGCAATTTTGTTTTCACTACATTTTTATTAAAGAAAGCCCTCAAAACTGTATACTATTCAGATCCACAAAACCTGGTTCCACCTAGTAAGTAAATTCTGTATTTATGCCAAGGGAAGGTCAAGTGATGTTCCAGTATGCTGTGCGGGCCAAATCTCTGCAGTGGTTTAATTAGAGGAAAGCGCCAGAAGAATCGTCTTGTATACCACATGGAGATTTAGGCAGGCTAAAAATCAAAATATCTTCTGCACGCCCATTGGTACAATATTAATGCCATGAGTGGGAATGTAATGTCAGTGAACCTTTATCCATCACATTCAATCAATGTTGTTAATTTGAATGTGGTATTCATCATTTTGCTTGAATGCAATCTGTAAATTTGTTACAGATTTAGTTGTTTCAAAGTCATAAACTTAGGAGTGTCCCTGCTTTCAAGTTTGATATACGTAAGAAATATTAGAATATGAAATTACTTGAATTTCAGAGAAAGGAAGGCAACGGATGAGGACCTCAGTCCAGAACTCCTGTGATAATAACTCTAGCATTCCCAAAGCTGGCTGAAAAACTCTAGCATTCCCAAGCTACTTGTACTTTTCACATTTCAGTATTATTGCTTCAATGTTACAGAATGAGGCCTTTTCTAAGCAGGAGCATGTACTTATTCAAAAAGATTTCAGATTTTTTTATGTGCAGGGCACTACACTCAAATCTGAGAGGTGATTATTTGCTATGGCTTCCAAGAAGGATAGGGGTGAGGACATAGCATTCTCAATGAAAAAAATACACCTAAGTAAAAATAATCTCATTTCCGTGATTGTTACAAATGTTTATAGCATTCCAGGCAATATGCAAAAGCTGGGGAAAAATATGCATTTCTTTAAGATTAAAATAACTTTTGGAATTTTTTAAAATTTTTCTTACATAAGTGCCAGAAAACGTTTCATCTTCTCTATTCCAGTGGGCATGCTCTTTAACCAACTCTCTCTGCAGTTTAACCTCAGAGAGACTCGAGGGAAGCCAACTGATTTTTAATATTGGGCTAAGCAAAACATAATTAGGAAGGCAAGTTTCTTGGGGGGAGAATCATACATGGAATATCCCCAAGCCAATTGATGTGATTTTACTACATCTACTGTTGGAGTTCTTCACTCTATTTCTCTCCTTTACGGGTAATCATGAATTGCTTGTAATTAAATAATCCCAGGTAACTAGCAGCAGGAATGTCCTCCCAAGAGTTGCTTCTCAAGTCTCTGTAATAAGCCCAGATTTTTATATACACCACTATTTTTTGATCCTCAGTATTCTTTCCCTTTTTCATCTGCTTCAAACTTGAGAAGATCTAAGAGCTCTTTCTCTTTGATCTGGGAGAAGGAAAGATTCTGTTTTATATCTGTAACTACATCTGGGCCTAACAGCTGATTTCTGGTTCCTTGACCACTTCATCCCCATCCCTCAAGGAATGAGCCCAGGAACGAAAGCTAGTTTGGCTATGATAGATCCATGGAATATTATGGCTAGCAGAGCCTGGGAGGTAATCTTGCCCAACCTGGCTCAAAGAGGTTGCATAAGATTGGAAGCATTCGTTTGTCTACTTAGAGAGAGACCTTGACAGGCCCTCAGTAGATTAATGTTTACTTCTATATTTGATTTGCCAAATAATTATCAAATCCCTTTTTCACATAAAGCATTAAACCAACAACTTTGTCATTCCAAGGAAATATACTTCTTATTCATATTCTGTTTGTTTATGAAAGAACACTAATCTTCCAAAAGATACAACCCTTGACTCTCACCTGTTACTGTTCAGCGCATAGTATAAAAAAGGAAAATCACCTTGCACTAAAATGCCCTTAGAAGGAGAACCCCCCCCCCGCCCCCCCCAAAAAAAAAGGACGCCTGTATGGCTCAGCGGTTGAGCTCTGCTTTTGGTTCAGAGCATGAACCTGAGGTCCTGGGATCGAGTGCCATATCGGACTCCCTGAGGGGAGCCTGCTTTTCCCTCTGCCTGTGTCTCTGCCTCTCTGTGTGTGTCTTTCATGAATAAATAACTAAAATCTTTTTAAAACAAAAAAAGAAGTAACCTCTGTTTAGATTAAGTCAAATCTTTTACCCTCCCGTAAATCAAGTTTCTACTTGCAATTATTCACCGTGGACTACCTGATTTACCTGGGGTTAAAACTCAAAGATGCCGAACTGAACAGATCTTAGGTTTGCTATACAAAATGAAAGAAACAGTCACCGAGAGCTGGTTATATACCACTCAATTGTACCCTTTGATTTACTTTTCTGGCATGTTTTTATCTCTCTAATCTCTGTCCCACCACTGTGGTCCCATATCTAGAAACATGAGCACAGCGAAGTCTCCAGGGATCACCATAAATAAAAGAAAGGAAAGGGTTTAAAAAAAAAAAAACAGAGGAGTACAAGTTACAGTTCTAGGATATCTGAATGTAAATTAAAATGTAAATAAGAGTCCCTCATTATTCCTTTCTTAAGGATACCAGTCCACTTAAAATGTAGATTTAGATATAGATGGTGTGCCTGTGTGTTGTGCCTTATTCTGAGAAGGTCAAAGTGCTTTTATATATGAATTTAAAACCATGCAATGCCAGGGCAGCAGAAAATAGTATAGGAGGTAGGACAGAGAAGCACCAACAAGCAGAGTCAGGAAGAGAACTAGATTCAGATCTGTCTCAACCACTTAGTAGCTACATGATCTGGGGCAAAACCCTCTGGTTATCTGCTTCTCAGAGCACGGTTATCAAAACTAAATGACATGACAAGTAAAGCATTGTGTTTGGTACAGAATAGCTACACAATAAATGGCTGATGGATTATTAATATTATTGCTGCATAGAGGGAGGGGACGTGAGGTGTAAGAGTTTAGCTAATTTAGAGTCATCCAGGCCCTGTTTGCACCACATCAGAATAAATGTTTGTGAGGGGCAACAGATGGTCAAGTGATAGGCTCCTTTCTCTGCATACTGTGCAACTATTATAATCTTTCTGAACAGATTCTTTTTGAGAACTATTATCATCTCCCCGAGCCTGCCTTCCTCTTGCACACGCTCCTAAACACACACACACACACACACACACACACACACACACACACCTTTTACCATTTCATTGCCTGGTTGCTTTAGCTTCCTAGAGAGACCATCGCCGAGCTAAATATAGCTCCAGCCTTCCCAAGGAGCAAGCCTTTAAAGGAGCTAAATTGCCTTGCTTTTTACTCCCTATCCAAACTTGATCCCAAGCTTTATAAAAAAGAAAGACGGAGGGCCTCCTTCGATAGAATGTTTAGCAATTGACACGTTGTCCACTGCTTGAGAGGTTTTGTATACTGGTACTTAAGCCTTGTTTCAGTTACAACCCCTGTAGGGAAATTTGAGTCCTGTACACGAGTTCTTCATTTATTTCTGAGCCAAGATAATTCTAGGATTACCACTTAGAAAATTGGGAGAACAGACTTCTGCATAGTTACCAGGCAGACGGTATTGAAAAAAGAAGCATGTAGACTACCTTTTTGGTGACAAGGTTAGGGATGGGTATTGTGGTTAAATCCCATTAGCAACAATCTTACACTCATTAAGTGAACCCTGGATGGGAATAGAGAAACCTCCTCCTCCCCACCCCCCTCCTCCTTTCCTGTCCTTGTCCTATAAGCGGGCCCCTTCAACACAAGGGATTCCTTGCCTGAGAACTGCCTCTCTGGAGTAGATCACAAGAGTGCTCCCATGCCAAGTAGCTCCAAAGCCAGAATGCACTGCGACGGACACATGGCATTCTCCAAAAATCTACCAACATGCCCAATTCATAAGCTCGCTCTCGCTCTCTCTCTTTCTCTCTCTCTCTTTCTCGCTCTCTCTTATTTCTTGGATGACCTTTATGGCTTGGAAAGTATTCCTTTGTGTTAAGGCAAACACAAACTATTCTGCAAGCATCGTTGAAGAATTTTAAGATTCTATTAATCTGATGTCTTAATTGTTATTGAGAAGAGGAAACAGGACTGCCTTTGTTCCCCAAATGACCACAGGCTTCTAAAAAGTAGCCCACGATGTTGGAGTTTGCATCTCAAATTGCAGCTCAGCGCACAGTAGAACTGTAGTCTAACTCATTCCCAGACACTAAAAGGGGCAGAGAAAGAGCATCAAGTTGGGTAAACCCCAAGCAAGCCTTGTCCACAGCGAAGGAGTTTTCCTGCCACGCCTCGGCTCATCCTGAAGATCGTGGTAAAATATTGGTTAACAGATGTGTATTTCAAGACCAGAGGAGCCACGTGGGTTAACAAGCGGGGGGAACCACACACATGCACACAGTGCTGAACACCACGCAATCAAAACAGAAAGAGAAATCCTGCAACGAGAGAGCAAAAACAGTCAGTGTGATTCAAAGATAAGAGAATTCTGTGCACTTACTATTTAGGAGGCGTTGAGAATCCAGTCACAGGAAAAGAAGGAAGCTGCTTCCTTAGCTGCTGTCCCCTGAGCGTTGCCTTCTATCAGGAGAGAGTAAATCAGGTATAGAAATATCTATGACACATGCTGCATAGAATCAAGAGGGGGAGAACACATCCAGCTTGGCTGAAAGAGAGATGCATACAGAATTTAAAAATAGATCCATGGAGGGGGTGACATGTGGGTTGGACCTTAAGAACCTGGCAAAATTTGAACTTGAGAAGCTGGTCAAACATTCCAGCCGAAGAAAATGAAGATAAGCTACAACATGTAGGTAGCAACATACGAAGACTTTAGGGGATGCAGGAATAGTCTGGATTGAGCATAGGGTGTTTTGGAGCTTGGCAGAAGATAAAATCGGGGGCGAGTCTATTGTGGGTGTCTGGAAAATAAGAGATTTACTTCATTAGGGAAATAAGTCATCATCAATAGTTTCCAAGCCCTGAAATAATATGATCAAAGATGATTATCATGGAAAAAAATACAGTAGTAGGCAAAGCTACACACTCATTGACTCCTTCATTCAACAATCAGTTGAAGATCCTACCACATGCCCATTCTTGGATTACTTCATTTCAGTCAGGAGGGTTAAACTAGATACATTCTAGTGTATACATTTTAAAAAGCAGGATCTAGAAGACGTGAGTACTTCTTGGATGGGACAAGCAAAGGGAAGGGAAAAACAAGGTGGACTCCAACTTTTAGGACCAAAGATAATAGAAGGATGAAGGGACAGAGGAGCCAGGCTCACAGGTAAAGATGGGAACTGAGCTGGTACAGGAAGTGATGTGCACTTGACTCATGCTCTGGCCTCTCCTGCAGAGAGTACACCTGGTAGCCGAGGAGGTGGAGGGGAGACTGGGAGATCCAGTAGAGGACAGAGAGAGGGGAATGTCTGGAGTTGGAGGCATGACCATAAAAAAAAAAAAAAAAAAAAGCCTTAAGAGGACGAAGGGAAAGCCATCTTGGAAGGAGAAGTTGATGTTTCTTAAACGCTCCAGAAGATGGGAAGGAATGAACTGTGAGGGTTTTTAATTTTTAAACCATATCTGATGGCAGTTTAAAAGTCCCCAAAAGAGGGGGACTGGCTGGCTCAGTCAGAAGAGTGCGTGCCTCTTGATCTCAGGGTCATGAGTTCGAGCCCCATGCAGGGTGTAGAGATTACTTCAATAAATAAAACTTTGAAAAAAATATAATTGTTTGTCTCTTTTTTCCTCAGTTTCCCGAATCCATCTAAACAAGTTTAAAATGTCACCCATCCACCCAGGAGATGCCACTTCAGGTGGTACAATACAGCGTGTGTTGGTGGTGGGTCTTTTCTCTGTCTTTTCTCCCAGGAAGGGTCAAATGAGAGCAGCTGAATACAGAATGACTGTCAAGCAGTAAATGCTCTGTTTTATCCCAGTGTTCAACCACTCACCGCTCAGAGGTCACAAGTATCCCAAACGCTGCACCTGCATCTTCCAAGTGTTTCTAGATTGGACAAGAAGTTGAGTCGATGCATTTTTCCCTTTCTTTAACATCTAGTATCACCAGCTTTTGAATTTTTCCAAAACAATCGTTGACAGGAATACAAGACTTTGCAGTCTTCCCCTCACCAGCTGGGGGGTGGGGTGTGAGGCTGAGTCCTGGGGACAATTAACTCTGCTAACCTGTGTTTGAGGTTGGCAGAGGGAATGGTATTTGCAATTTACCAAGAAAGGCTGGGAGTTGAAGAAAAAAATGGCAATCCAGGGGGGCCTCACCTTCCCCTGCACCAGCTACTTTCCCCCATCCCCTGTCGCCTATGAGTTTATTTACCGAGTCAATTAACAAAAGATAACCTCCCATTGTGCAACCATCAATAAATCAATCGTGTTAATACTATCTTGGAATGTCCCCCACTATTGACTTTCATATTGTTTACATTAGACACTTGAGAAAGCCAGAGCCCTTGAGTTGGCTTGTTTGGGCGGTAATGGATTCTGGAGGGGCCATTCATACATAGAACTCTCTTGACAAAATATTTCAGTTTCTCTGAGGTTCACCTGCTCTTGGAGCGCTGGCAGGGCCCTCTCCTTTCTCCCAGCAGCGCGATCCTACAGCTCCGAGTCTGATGAATACTGAGGAAGGCAAACACTTCTGAGCAGTAATAGAACAGTCACTTAGGACACACCTACTTCTTTGTGATTTGAATAATCTATTTCCACCCACCCCAGCCCCCCACTGTCAACAACCCTCAACAATCTAGGGAATCAAATTAATCTTCAATTATGTGAAAGAATTTCAGGAACGAACACAAGCTCAAGTTACCAAGTAACTTGCTGTCGTGAAAAGATTCGTACTGCAAGCAGCCTGAATGCAGAGGCTTTTCAAGATCTTTTTCTCCCTCGGTCATAGGGAGGGAAATCTTTCCAACCGGTGATAATCTCGCCATGGGGAATCTTTAAAAATTTTGAAAGCTACTTTCAGAATGAATGCAAAAAGAAATCTTTCTACACGTCCCCCAGCTCTATAAAACCAGGTGAAATTTGATCATCAGAGAGGTGGATTTCATGTTTGGTTTTTGTTTTTAGTACTTCCTTTTAAATGACATCAGGAATACTGAGAGAGCAGGTTTTCTCTTCGGGGTAGGGACTTCTCTGATCCGAGACCAAGGTATTTTGCAAAGGCACTGGATATACAGGGATTTCAGAGGAAGGGGGCGGGAATCCCGCCGTAGCAAACCCTCTGAAGGTTCAGATTTCAGTGCTGGCTGCAGACCTGAGCAAAGTTCACTGCTCCCTTTTCACGACATGCTACATACTTTTCAAGTTCCCACTTGCTTCTTAGAGAAGAAAAAATGTGGCCTCTGAGTTGAGGTTGCTAAGGACAAGCAGGGCAATTTAACCATGCATTCCTGTTCTGAAAGATAGGCTGGGGTGGTTGTATTTTCTGCCGTAAATACCAGAAACTCTTGATTCTCCCCACACTAAACAAATACTTCTGCTCCAACTTTAAAGCCATCTTTCCTCCATGGTGGGGATTCGACTATTACATTCAGTGGCTTTTGCCACCTGAGTCAGAATCCTGACAACGTGGAACATTGTTCTACTGTGCAGCTCATCTTCTAATCAGACACTTGGCTTCATTTTTCTCTTCATAATGATAGGTTTTTAAAATGCATGGCCTCTACTTCAGAAACCAATAATATGTGTTCATTAATTGAATTTAAATAAAAATTTTTTTAATGCAAAAAAAAATACACAAAATGCATGACCAATGGATAGTAAAAGAAAACTCTCATTATTCTATGTCTTTTCCTTTTTTTGACTTTTATTATTTTTTTTTTACCTTGACCTCAAGATACATCTGTCTACTTAAAGGTGTTTTGAAGAGAGTGAAGGAAACATACAGGACTTTGAAAGGAAAAACGGTCATTTTTGGCTTTGGCTATCTTTTACAGACCCTTCTGTGACCCTGCATCTCCTAATGGAGATGTGTGATCTTGAAGCCTCCACTGTGATAAACAAATTCAAACAACTTGTTTGACAGCAGAATCCTTTATTCTTCTTAAAAAGGACCTTTTCCTTAAATGAATGTCATTAACATAGATTTCTTACACACGAGGGTAAGATAGCTTTCCAATTTCATAGATATGTGTTTTAAAAATATTTATTTATTTTAGAGAGGGGAAGAAGCAGAGGGAGGGAATCCAAGCAGACTCCCCGCTGAGTACAGAGTTTGAGGCAGGGCTGGATCTCACCATCCATGAGATCATGACTTGAGCCAAAACCAAGAGCTGGATGCTCAACCAAATGAGCCACACAAGCACCCCTATACTATGTTTTTAAAAAAGAATTTGGGTCAATCATCAGCATAGTTCATGTTAGTGTGTCATTTTCCATTATACTACAAAAGGCAGAATTCCTTTGCATTCAAAGCCATAGTTGCCAAATCCAAAAAGTTCAGAGAGTCAGTTAGGGAGAGAGGTAATAATCTTTACTCCTAAGATCAATAATTCTTATGATATTGTTTTTGTGGAAACTTGAAGCTTCCTCTGCTATTAACCATGTGGTGATCAAGATGGAAAATAATTAAGAGTTGGTTCAAATTCTTTCATGCTTCAAAAAATATATGAGATGATTGGAAATGTTTATTAACTGATGTGGAAGTAGGAGAGGTTAAGGAGGATAGTCCATTCCTGCTGATGTCAAAAGGCTAGGAGCTTCACTCACCAGAAAGCTTTTCATTCCCCCTTTCACCTTAACTTCTTGGGGGGTTGCTGTGGTGAGCACCTCCCTTCTTTTCCGCTAGGATTTTGGAGTTACAGAAAGGTTGAAACCAATGTCATGTTTTGAGATTCCAACATAGGAAAGAATAAAGACATCTCCAAAGAGGGCTTAAAAAAGGATTAGGCTTTAATATTTATTAATGTCATCACTAAATGTTCAATATAATAGAGACAATTATTCCAGTTGTAGCATATCCTCATGTGGAAGTAGTAACAAAACTCTACATTTCAGGCATGAGTGTGGGTCTCATGCACCCCAAATACCAGATCCTACTTATAGACAAAGATTAACATGGCCTAATGAACAGAACACTGGACTGGACCACATGAGGAGCCCATGAGGTTCTATATTATCTGAGCCATGGATTTCTCATCTAGAGAATAAATATGTTGCCATTAATAGTTTCTCATGTCTCTTCTGGGGCTTTTTTGTGACTATATATTGTGCTTTACCACCCCTAGACATCGGGACCATCATTCCAGCCAGTAACAGAGTGAAGTAAGGCAAAGTAGATAGACACCAATAAAGATAAATGGGCTTGAAACACAAATGTCAGAGAGCAAGTAAACAAACACAACAATATTAGGCAAGAGTTATAAGCAGGAGATGAAGAGGTGCCAATGGACATCTGCCATAGCCAACTCTACCTTTATCACTCTCCTCCCGACAGGCAGCAGCAATGATGGCGTCTTGGGACACAGTTACACGACATCCCATGACACCTAGACCTGATCTCATGATACCCCCACCACGGTCCAGTTATTCAGCATCATCAGCAAGCTGCCTGATAGTTCATGAGGGACCCTGAGAGGTAAGTCTAAGATCCAAAATTGGGAAAGATGGAGTAGAAACAAAACATTCCTTTAACTTATTGTAGAGGCTAGTGAATGTAAATGATGAAAATATTGTGCCAAGTCTTCCTGGATTTCAACAGTAGTTGAGTCTCAGGGTTGAGGCCTCAGGCACTAAATTGAAGAGAACGCTAATTGCTGAAACTAGAAAGCATCTAAGCATGTATTAGATCAGCCTACCATGAAAAGTAGGAATTCCTTCAACAAAATTCTCATACACGTCTATCCAGCCTCCCGGTGGTATTAACAGAACAACAATATCATGATGATAATTATTATGATCATGACAGTTAACTTCACACATACCATGTGCCAGACACTGTGCTAAGTTTATGGGACACTGATTGTAAATCAGTGCTGTTCTTCGGACTTGGTATACACTAACTTCCTGCGTCTTTACAATGCCTCTAACATTATATATGAATCAATGGAAATGGGAAGGAGTTAGATACCTTGCACTGGGTCACATAGCTAGATGGAGAGGGAAATTGGGGAATTCAATGAACAAAGGTGCTCTGGAGCCTGTCCCTTCAGCCTGGGAACCAGGGAGGAGAGAGACAGGGTGAGAACACAGAGTAATTTCAACACGACCTAATAGAAAGATCTTTGGTTCTCTAAGCTAGAACTACCTCTTTCAGTTTTCATATGGCCCCTAGCCTTAAACAGAGTAATAATTATTCCTCCATCAGTTTGACAGTCCTTTATGTCAGGTATTAGCAAAGTCTGGCCTGCTTTTGTATGGATCATGAGCTAAGCATGGATTTCAAATACTCATATGGTCGAAAAAATAAAAAAAAGTCATAATACTTCACGACAATGAAAATATCTGAAATTCAAACCTCAGTGTCCATAAATAAAGTTTTATTGGAACACCATCACACTTCTTCATTTACACATGGTCTGTGGCTGCTTTCACTCTACTGTAAGGTCAGAGTTTCATAGTTATGACAAAAACCATATGGCCCAACAAAGCATAAAATATTTACTATCTGGCTTATTACAAAAAAACATTTGCTGACATTTGTGTTAGATATTTGAAGGTAGTTCTCATGTCCTTTTTTAAATATGCTCTCTTTTTTTATGGTAAATATCTCAAATCCCCTGGCCTCCCCCAACCTCTTGTCATCTTAGAAACTCTTCCCTGGAATTTCTCTGGTACTACGTATTTTATCCTTTTTAAAATATCATCTAGTGCTATATTCATACAATGGAATAGTACTCAGTAACAAAAAGAAATATACTCCCCAGATACCCAATGACATGGATCAATCTCCAAATCTTTATGTCAGGTAAAAAAGCCTTACACTTTAGTGTAAAGTAAAGTAAAACACTTTAGTGTTCTCAGGGCATGTATATCAAACTCTAAAAAAAAAAAAATGTTCTAAAACAGGCAAAACTAATCTATGGTGAAAACAAAACTTAACTAAAAGAACATGAGAATGCCAGTTGTCTATGGGAGAATGGGGCAGGGATTGACCATGATGAGCATCAGGGAATTCTCTGGAATGATAGAAATATTGCAGATTTCGACAGTCATTTGATTTACAAGGTTGCATACATTTGCCAAAATAAATCTAAAGATGTACTTAAAATTTGTACATGACATTGTGTCTCAAAAACAATTCTGTCAATATTGAAGTCTGCTTAAGGATCTGCATGCCAAAATAGTTGGTGGGGAAGGCACCAATACACCTGCAACTTATGTTGAAATGTATCCAAAAATCAACATGAAAACATCAATAGGACTGCATGATTGAATAGAAGAATGGACAGGTGAAAAAAAAATAGGATAAAGCAATGAGAGTAAAATGTTCATTGTGGAATCTAAGTAGTGGGTATCTGGATGTTCACTGTCCACTTCATTCAACTTCCATGATTAAAATCTTTCATAGTAAGTTTATTCTTCAAAAAAAATTTTCAGGATAAAATACTGGGCGGGGGCGGGGGTGATAAAAGTAATGCCTGGTATGAAACAAATTACACTAAGTATAGCACAAAGTGACACTATTAGTTATCTTCACCTGGAAGCCATTTTAGTATTAACTTTTTTTTTTTCCTTTCATGCAACTGTTTTGATTCAAATGCCCTTTCTTAGTTTCACCCAAAGAAGTATCTTGGGTATAACCTTTGGGGCTAGTGATTGGGATGTATTCAATGATAGAAGCTCACCTAACACAGCCAGAAGTTAACCTTAATTCCTGCATTGTTTAAATTCTGGGATCTGTAGTTTGTTAGAAAAAGATGCATAAGAATGAAAGCCACTGAAACATCCCCCAGTGCAATGCCTCCATCGAATCCACTTGAGGAAAACAGCATAAATTCCACAAGTGAGTTTATACTCTTGCCTCATGGAGTTGTAGAAAGTAGAGGAATGTGTTTGATCATGGCCAAATTCCTGGCCTTCTTAACCTCACCAGTAGGTTGGCATGTATTTCTCACACTATGGTTCACTATCATTTGACAAACAATATGCTCGCCACTGTTACAAGCATCAGATGAGCGTGTGTGCATGATAAAAAATTTGAAAAAGTCCTCGAAATATGCAGCCTAATCTCTGGATTAACTGTTTCTTTAAAGGGCCTCAGCAGTGTATAATCTGCAGGCTGATTCTGTGGCTTTTATGCAATGCCAATATTAGTAGCAATAACACAATCATGCTTCAACTATTTAGAGGTCAATTAACTGGAAAATTCTGCTCTCTGAATGGAAGCTAAGAACCAAGCAAGTAAGCAAGAAAAATCCCGAGGGCAGTCAAAATAGCTGTAAGAGCAGGGCGCCAGGCCCCTGTCTACACCCCTGGAAGGGTCTCTAAGGCTGACACCCACCATCCTGTGATGGGAACACAGGGAAAATGCTAACGAGCCTGGATTTCCAGCTGATACCTCACCAGATGTCATACAGAGGCGGGGACCGTGAATGCAGCAAAACGGGGAAGAATTATTAGCCACGATTGAAAACTCAAAATCTACTATGATTCGGGGGGGAAGAATTTATGGGCAAAAGAGGCTTACTTTAATACTACTAATAAAAGAATCATTCCACAAGATGTGAAAGACGGTCTTTAAGAATTTTTTTTAAAGGAGGGGTTATTATAGTCATGTTCAGGAAACATTGGTCTAATAGTGAAAGCTGAAACATTTCTATTATGACCCTAGCAACTTCTGAAAAGAACATTGGTTTTGCTGTATGTTGGCAAATTGAATTTAAATAAAATATTTTTTTAAGAAAGAACATTTTTTAAAAGAGAACAAAACATTTTGTTTTGTTTTGTTTTGTCCTCCCTTTTCCTATTGCCTGCCTTTTTTTCTCTTCTCTTTTGGCCAAAACTTATGCGATGCTATTTTCTGTTCTCATGGTGATGACACCCATTGGTCTTCCCGAATCTTCTGGTCTAGGTGTGGCTCTGATGCTCCCACATCATTCTTTACACAGGTGTTTCCTCTCCTGCCCCCACACATGATATTCCCTTAACACAGCAAGATTGCTGTGTTTTGTATAAATTCCAGGCAGCGTTTTCTAGCTCCTGAGGACAACTTCCCAATCGGCCACATGTTGGCTTTCTTCGCCACTTCCTTCCCTTTGCGCTGCCTACTTTGTCTTCCTGTCTCTTTCTTCTCCAAACTGCAGGCCCAGCATTCTCTGCTCAGAAGCCACTGCCCCATCCCTGTTGCATTTCCTCTTCCTCTCCTGGTTTTGCACCCTGCAGGCTGCTCCTGCACTCCTCTGCCACTTTTACTCTGTATCATGTATCTCACTCTCTCCCCTCTTCTGCTGAATCAAAAACTTGAAACTGAGATCTCCCTAAAAAGATCTCCAGTCCCTTCCCATCCTGACAATCCCCACCATCCTGAATGTCCCTTTCCCCTGAGTGAGCCCAGCAGTGAGCATGGGGTCAAGGAATATTCCTTCCCCCCCCCCACCCCAGTTCTCTGGCCAGCCCCTGAGCATGCAGCTGTGGACCACTTTGACAGACCATGTGCACCATCCTTCCAGCATTGAATTTCAAGCCTATAGGTCTGTGTTCAGCCTTGAACTCTGCCTCTTATTCAGTTTCCCGCATCCTTGGTGTCCAAATCTACAAAATGGCACTAGTGCCCTGGGCCTGGTCTATCTGATGGGGTTGGGTAGGGCCAATGAGGCCATATTTGCATAAGCTCTTTTTTTTTAAGATTTTATTTATAAATTCATGAGAGACACAGAGAAAGAGGCAGAAACACAGGCAGAGGAAGAAGCAGGCTCCCTGCGGGGAGTCCCATGCATGACTCGATCCGAGGACTCTAGGATCACGACCTGAGCCAAAAGTAGAAGCTCAACCACTGAGCCACCGGGTGTCCCTCATGTAAGCTCTTCGTTGGTTGTAGGATGTGATTGTTTTATTCCTTCCTTTTGACAGTTGTGATCATATTGAAGTCCTGGGAGGAGAGGCTCATATTCTTTTCTATTCTGAATGTCTTCTTGGCTGAACAGGTATGAACTCAGTCTCCTCTTAGCGACCACCAGATTCCCCAGCTGACAGGACATGACTTCCCAGCACCCCTATTTGATCAAGACAAGGATTTGGCAGCAGGGAGCCTGAGAGCAAAGTGGTTAAGTGCAGCCTCAGATTCTCTGGCTGCAAACTCGGTCCCATCACCGACTGGATGTGGGAAATTGGAGATGTCCACCCAGCTTTATCTATGCCCCCTCAGTTTTCTCATCTTTCCAATGGGCATAAGGGCAAGCGTGTGCAGGACGGAGTGGGGCAGCGGCAGCTGGGATGCTGGCAGCACAGTCAGGTGGTGTCCAGTCCCAGCACAAGCAGAGCCTGGCACATGGGAAGCTCTCAGAACGTGTGCCTCTCGATTCTTCATCCTTACCTGCCTCTTCTGCCCTGCCCCTTCCTTCTGAAGTTCCTCTTATTCTTCATTTCTTTCTGTCTTGCCTCCCTGCCCATCACTCCCCTGGCAGCTGGCTGCTGCTCCCCACACACTCTGGGGAATCTCGGGGGAAGGCTTCAGACTTTGAAGCTTCCCAAAGGTCTGCTCCTCCTCCAGCCCTGGTCTTTATGGCTCCTCCCTCCTCCTCCAGATTCTTTGCTGGCATCCTCCCCGTGTTTTCACGTCCTCCTGATTAGAGAGTATGTCAGCATGGCAGGATAATTTACTGATATATTAATTTGTGTTTTTATCTCAGCGTTTGCCGGCTCTCCGCTCTACAAAGGAAGCCAGGCCTCTCTGTGCCCCTGCCCTGGGGAGGCTCGTGTTGAGAGGCCGAAGCCAAGACACCTGGCTTTTGTTTCCCCAAAGCCCCACACTCCGGGAGGAGATCATGCCAGCCAGGAGGATGAGGGGAGAAGCTTGGGAACTTTGAGAGCAGAGAGAGAGAAAGAAAGAGAGAGGAGAGAGAGAGAGATTTTGATAGCTGGGAAGGGGGCAAAGGCCAGAAGACCCGGCTTCTGGCAGGGCCTGGGTCCCCATCTGTGGCTGCCCCCTGAGGAAGCAGCTGGACCACAAGGAGAATGGCGTTAAGCCATGTCTAGATAACTAGATGCTAGGACCAGGCCCAGGCCGCTGGGCTCAGCAAACATTCCACCAACTATTTCCTTGTACCCAAGGCACCTGTGGGCAGCAGAGCCACAGAAGTAATGAAGCTCATACAGGCCAGGACAGTGGCCACCACAGGAGACCAGGATAGAGGGAAACGATAAATCATGATATCTCACATCCACTGCCCTCTCCTGCTGTTCTGGGATCTTTAAAAGTATTAGGACAGTGCTCCCCAAGCCAACCCTGTGCACACAGAGGAAGAAACAGAGGCCCAGAGAGGTCGAGTAACTTGTCCAAGATGACATAGCTAGACATGAAGATGGCACAGCTAGATGTGGTGAAACGAGGAGTCTAGTTCAGGTAGAAATATGTAAAGGGGCCACCAACATACTATAAAATGTTAAGAATGAAATGCTGCAGAGAAAAAAAAAAAAAAACTAACACCAAAACTGAAAATAAGAGGTAATCTGAAAGCCTCTGGAAGGGAAGCAGAGGCAAGGCCTGAACAGCAGACATGCTTCTTTTTTGAACAAGGGGCCGCTTTCTGGACATTACTGGCTCTGTGACTTCTGCTACACTGTGTTTTGATGATGGAAATATTGTCTTTGTTCCGACTGAGCAGAGGTGCATGTGATCAGAATACAGAGTCAAGTAGGGGGCATCCGGGATTCTAGTTTTTTCCCTTCAGTTGTCCCACTTCCTAACTTGGCCGGTGAACATTTGTTGACGGTGCGAGGTCTGTCTCTCATCTGTAAACTCAAGACAAAGAAATCCCCCAGCTCAGTAGTTAGAACCATTGAGTAACTGTGCACCAATTAAGAGATTATTGTCGTTAATTATTATTACCATTCTGGTGGCTAGTCCTGCTTGGTCTTATAGCCGACCCAGATGCCCTGGCTGCTTTTAGTGAGCATCTCTGTATGTCAGACACTGTGCTGGCTGCTGAGTTCCAATTGGAGAAGAGACACATGAGGGAATCCTTCAGTGCCATGTGGTAAGCACTATGAATGGGATAATCCCAAGATCCCCATGGGGACCCAGGGCAAGGGCCCCTAAGGAGACAGCAGGGTGGCAATGAGGGCAGGTTTCCTGCAGAAGTTAATGGCCCAAGTCTTTACAAACAACGGTAACCTCTGCCTCACAGTGGGAAGTGAGCTGGGAGCCTCCTCACTCCCCCTTCTACCCCTCCGAAAAGCTCCTGGGCCCAAGCATGCTCCCAATATTGCTCTAGCAGTTAATTTGAGTTCTGAGCTATGCATAGCTTGCATCATACTGGGCCACGGACCAAGCCAACAGTGGAGAAGCCAAGACAGCTCAGAGCTGCCGGCACATTCCATAAACCTAAATCTCCAGTGTTGCCTTGAATAAGATGTGTAAAGGAAATCTTCAATGTGTCAATGAAGCCTGTTGACCATGTGACATGAAGAGAAAATGTAAATGTGGGATTCTGATTGGCAAAGTTCAAAGCCTCTGATTTTGATACTCAGATTTAGATCTGTAAGCTACCAAGAGTAGTCGACTTCCAGAATCCAGAGGTTGTGAAGAAATGCTTGCTTTGCACATCAGAGGGAAAATATACAGTGCTGAAGAGCAGCCTTGGGAAAATACTCTGCTGTCTCCAGACCAAAACCTACACATCCAACGAGATGGAGAATGAACTCAACTGTTCTACTTACCTATCATTTCAAATTCTCCTAATAGCCACTCAGTCTTCAAGGAAAATGAAGTGCTTTGGGGCCATTTTTCCCTCCCAGATGCATGGGACTGACATGAAGTTACAACACTAACCTTGACTTTGAATTGTTTTTCAGCTCATGTCATTGCAAACTTAGCATAAAACGCTGGTCCCTGTGTTTCCTTGGAGGTCTGTGTTTTGTTGCTGGCACAATGATTGAGTCCACTTGTCTATTCTGGGACACTGGAGGATCTAACTAAGTCAGAACACCCCACGTCTAGCCCATATATCTATTTATTACCAAATTCACTGGGAAAGACAAGCTGAGTTATCATTTAGCCAAGAAAACCTGAGAGGCATTTATGTGCATGAAGTACAGCATAGCCATCCGACAAAGAGGCAGGCTTGAAGAAAACGCATGACACAGTCTACGCAAATCCTCTCACCGCCACAGCAGCTGGAGCCGAATGAATGGTCTGGGCGATGAAGAGCAGCGTTCTAGAATGCTTATCTTCCCCCTAGCCCCCGTGCCAACCCTCAAAGATTACGAATACAATCGTTTGTGACAGATTGCTCCCCAGCCTTCCGCCTTAAATTCTATATGATAAATTCAACACGAAGTGACAGTCACAGCAAGTGTTCAGGGCTGTATCTAAAAAAACTAATTTTACTGAAGTTAGAACTCAATGAACGAGAAAATGTGAATCTACACCTAGGGCATATCTCAAAACTTTAATCTCTATGAATGCCATAATGGTTATTTATGGCCGGGATGATATTAATATTTTAAAACATTTCAATAAAGAAGCGCCGTGAGACTTTAAAATTGTATTGTTATGCAAAGATAATAATATTTCAATGGGTCCTTCCCTGTGCTAGTATGTTAATGGAGCAAAACGAAGGGAACCGTCTGCTTTTGTTACCAGGGCAGCGGCCAGAGCTAGACTGCTCTGTGCTTCATTTCTAAAATATAGCTCCTCTTCCTTTTTTGATTATTTGGGGAGGAGGGGGGAGTAGAAAAATTTTCTTGGGCTGCTATTGTCTGTTTAAATTAGGTAAATGCAATTAAGACGAGTCAAATATACACAGGCTCCAATGATGGGTAAAATTAAGGTCACCAGTTGCAGCCCTAATCCAGCTGCATTGCTTAATCTCAGCTTTAGCCATTACAAGTGAGTGGAATGGTAATGTCTTGCTGGTGTTGGGGTTAATGTAGACTGATTGGGGAACTGGAGATAAATCCTGCAGGCTTGCTTGGATCTGCAAGTGCTTATACTGACATTTTGAAAAAAAAAAAAAAAAGAAAAGAAACTCAGGCTCCGTTCCCCAGGATTGGTTCAGAGTCCCTTCCTGGGTTTTTCTCTCCACTGAAGCACAGAAGCTAAGCAAGTTTTTTCTGGTCAACTTCTGTCCCCTGCTACCCCCACCCCCTTACCCCACCCCCCCACCCCCAGGGCCAGGGATCTTTGCACTCGCCATTTGTGTACATCTCTTGCTCATTCTGAAAAGGAATGTTCTGGGTCTTATTAGTACCCTTAACGTAAAAGCTCTTGTCTTTCCTTTGATCGACATGAAGATCACATTTGTGTGGCCCTGTGGTCTTTTACCCTGGGAAGGAGTTGCTTGAGGTGGCCAGTAGATAGGAAGAGAACATTGAGCATATGAAAAAAAAAAAAAGGTTGGGAGGGGAGGAGCAGGGTTGACATTTACAACCAAGGGAGAGGTACGAAATTGCAAAGGTCATCAATGAGTAAACAGATATTAATGGTTAGCCGGATAGCTGGAACATAAGCAGGGCACATTAATAATTAACACCAGAAAAAATTTCGCGCTTTCAACCAAACTCAGGAAAGTAGGTACCAAGGAAACCCTCCGCCACCCCCTCCCAGAATGAGAAAAACCCAGTGGTGATTTCTGGTTGCTACAGAGTGAAAATTTTCTTCTTCTTCTTCTTCTTCTTCTTCTTCTTCTTCTTCTTCTTCTTCTTCTTCTTCTTCTTTCTTCTTCTTCTCCTCCTTCTCCTCCTTCTCCTTCTCCTTCTCCTTCTTCTTCTTCTTTCTTCTTTTTTAAGATTTTATCCATTTATTCACAAGAGACACAGAGAGAGGCAGAGGCATAGGCAGAGGGAGAAGTAGGCTCCCTACAAGGAGCCGATGTGGGACTCAATCCCCCGAGCCCAAGGCAGACGCTCAACCGCTGAGCCACCCAGTGGCTCAATCCCAAAATTTTTTCTGTTCCATGTTCACATTCTTCATATTCACACCCCCCAAAAACAGTTTTGAGATGAGAATAAGAGAAGGGATTATAAAGAAAACTTCTAGGTAAAAAATGTGTTTGAAAAAGTTATACTCAGCCCATCACTAACTATTCCCTTGTTTTACCTGCCGGGACAATCTATAAAATTAATTAAGAAATCTATTTTCTCACTAACCTATAAGGTATCACTAAAAGTATTAGTTCTTGAAGTTATTATGCCCCTGCGTTCTATTAAAACTTCTGAACTGAGGGGGTTAAATTTTGCATGAGCTGATTGGCATTTATTCCTATTTGGGGGGCGGGGAGGAGATTAAGACATTTTTTAAGGTTCACAGCAAAAATGAGAGGAAGGCATTGAGATTTCCATACTTCTCTGTATGTATCCCCCACCCGAGTGGTACATTTGTTATGGTTGATGAACCTACTTTGACACATCGTTGTCACCCAGAGTTTATAGTTTACATTTGGGCTCGCTCTAGGTCTTGCACATTCTCTGGGTTTGGAGAAATATGTGATGACTTGTATCCATCTTTATAGTATCATATAGAGTATTTTCACTGCCCTACAAATCTTCTGATCTTTTAACTCACTACTATCAACATTCACATGTAGTTTTTGGTGTGGACATAAGTTTCAGTTTTGTTTTTTACTGCGAAATGCCAAGCCAGAGCTGTGGTTATGAAGGCAAAGGAGTGGGGAAGGGGTTAGGGGGATAGACAGTGAGCCTTGGTGAGTGAGATGACTCCCCCCAGGACTGAATGTGTAGTAATGAATGTGCCTGAGCCCCACAGAGTGCTATCCTATGAGTTCATGGCATCATATTTTTAATTTTTTTAAAAAAGATTTATTTATTTATTTATTTATTTATTTATTTATTTATTTATTTATTTATTTTAGAGCAAGAGAGCAGCGGGAAAGGGCAGAGAGCAAGGAAGAGAGAGAGGGAGAAAAACTCTTAAGCAGACTCCATGCTGAGCACAGAGCTCAAGCCGTGGGGCTTGAGCCCATGACCCTGAGATCATGACCTGAGCCCAAATGAACAATCAGATACTTAACCAACTGCACCACCCAGGTGCCCCACATTTTTTATTTTTTTAAGGAAGCCAGATTTCATTTCAAATTACTAGATTTCTGGACTTTTGAATGTTGAAAAATCATTGAAACCCTCCTCAGGCCAAACAATACCCATTTATTGCAGGCCATACCAGCTCAATTTAAATTTCTTATCTAAATTTAAAATAAATTTAAAAAGCAAACAAAAATCCCTGAAAATTCATGGAGGAGGAGGAGAGTCTGAGTGTGCCTTTAAAATGTATTACAGTCTCTCTTCTCCTTCAAACACACTTTTCTCTATAAAAAAATATATATATTCTTAAAGAAAACAAATAAAATAAGACAATAGACTTAATAGAAAACCAGAATATCTGCAAGGACCTAAACCTCATTCTCAGAGCTCTGTGAATAAAAGTCAAATGAGATACGTGTATATATGTGGTCTAATGGTTTACAGATGAGTGGGTAGCAGTGCTTTCAAATATAATGTGAAGAAACCAATTTTTAAATAAATGTGTAGTTTGGCTATCAAGCCCACAGGAGATATTGTGACGTACCCAACCTGAAAATCAAATTATTTAAGGTTGGTTATATTAATAACAGCCTCTAACCAATTGCTAAGGTTGACTATAAAACCAGACTTGCCAAAAGCAGCAAATGAGATAGGTTTGAGAAGAGGTGGAAAGAAAATCAGGTACAGGACGTATTTACTAGTTAAATGTGAGTTAGACTTTTCATATAAACTACAGAGGCTGTGTGGGATCTTGTTTCTGAACCCATTGTGGAGGACAGGTGTTGGTCTAATGGCATCACGGTCTGGTCCCTCCGTACTTGGCCACAGCCCATGTCGACTGTAATTTCTCCTCATCATTGACAGCTGACCCTTAAGCCATGCTTTTGCAGCTCTCCTAATCTCTCTTAGTCTACAGCCTTATCCACAACATCTTCACTTTTGACATAGGCAAATCCTTATGTATCCCATAAAATTCAGCTAAGTTCAAGTGTGTTCTCTTCCAGAAAACCTCACCTGACTCCTCACCTCTGTCCATAATGCCTCTTCCCCTTGATGCCTGGAGCACCTCTGCCAATCTCTGCCTTAGCACTCACCTCTGCACTAGAATCATGGGTACATGGGTAGACACATTCCCCACCCCACCCCCACCAAACTGGGCTGTGAACTCCTAGAGGAAGGCAGGGGCTACTCAGTTCAATCTTGGACCCTCCACCACATCACTCTGTGCTCGGAAAGCAGCACACTCATGTGGAATGAATGTATTGAGGAATGGCATGCACAGATCCCAGAGCAATAATACTCAGAAAAAAAAGACTCTGGGGATGCCTGCATGGCTCATTGGTTGAGCATCTGCCTTCAGCTCAGGGTGTGATCCTGGGGTCCTTGGATCCCCCCTCTGCCTATGTCTCTGCCTCTCTGTGTCTCATGAATAAATAAAAAATAATAAATAAAAAATCTTTTTAAAAAAAGACTCTGATAAGGAAAATATTAATACATGATCGTTATAGCTTTCTTAGTTGGTTTAAAACTTTGCACGTGTTTGCTGCAATGACACTGATGGTAGCAAGTTTTATTTTGAAGGATCTTATGAATCTTAGTAAGCACGGTCATAAAAGATCCCAAATTTCAGTGCTTCAGCTTTTCATCTGTAATACAGAGCTGATAATGCCTCCCCCCCACCACCCAACCCCCTCAGCTCAGCAGGTAGTTGAGAAGGCTACCTGAAATGACATACGGGACCATGTAAAAAAAAGAGTCACCCTATGAATGATAAAGCCCTAACTGGAGAACCTAGACTGGATGGTTGACTCTTCTCCATGCATCTCTGTCTGATTCTATTAAAATTCTCTCCTGGGGCTCCTGGGTGGCTCAGTCTTTAAAGCATCTGACTCTTAGCTATGGCTCAGGTCATGATCTCAGGGTCCTGGGACTGAGCCCCCTATAGGGGCTCTGTGCTCAATAGGGAGTCTGCTTGAGATTCTCTCTCTCTCCCTCTGCCCCTCCCCCTCCCTTGTTCACGTATGCTTGAGGATTTGCGTGCTGCATGCTCTCTCTAAAATAAGTAAATAAATATTTTAAATGAATAAATATTAAATTTTCTATTGTCTACAGTCCAATCTGCACATAAGTGAGGATTCTGCCTCTAATCTCAAGATTCTCAAGCTTAATAAGACATTGAGCAATTAACAAGTGCTCACTAAATGCTTATAATAGAATGATGTCCATACAAACATTGTGGTAATTTCCCATTCATTCACACTGTACTAGACAATATTCAACAATATGGAATATGAAAGATAAAAAGGAAAATAGAAATTGAGAGGCTACCATTTATGGGGCATTCTACACACCTGGTTTTACTTATTAATTGTAACCAAATTATAATTTCACTTGTAATTGTAAGTAAAGTAGAGATCACTGTCCTTATTTTACATGGGAGAAAATCTGAGCCTCAATGAGTCGGGTACCACACCGAAGGGTAAACAGTTGTCAACTCAGGATGCCACATTCTCCACGATGAAGCCCTTATGCTGTAGGAGCTAATAGTCTCCAGCACATCAGATATCACAGAACAAATGATTTCTCTTTTTTTGAAGATTTTTATTTATTCATGAGAGACAGAGAGAGGAGAGACACAGGAAGAC
The DNA here is from genome assembly GCF_048418805.1 of Vulpes vulpes. NCBI lineage: Eukaryota > Metazoa > Chordata > Mammalia > Carnivora > Canidae > Vulpes > Vulpes vulpes. The sequence continues at coordinate 92,361,780 of NC_132793.1, read as the reverse complement.
AGAGAAGCAGGCTCTATGCAGGGAGCCTGATGTGGGACTCAACCCCAGGACCCCAGGATCACGACCTTTGGCAAAGGCAGATGCTCAACCACTGAGCCACCCAAGTGCCCTGAACCAATAATTTCTAGAGGTGAATGAAAATGCAGGCGCATCTAGTCCAACCCCAAATCGTAAATGACAAAACTGAGGTTCAAAAGGTAGTACATGGCCAATGCCACAAAGACAATAAAAAAGACAGTCATGAAAAATGCTGATATGTTTCATATTCATGTTATATCTTATTTATATACTATTTTCATTAAATTTACAAGTATATTAATAGTTCATAAAAGTTCTTTAAATAATTCTTTCTTTGATCTCATATCAAAAATTTGATAAAATTTTACTTTATAAAAATAACATGTATTTTGGGCTGGTGCAGAATTAAATCTTACATAACAAACAAAGTTAGTTTTTTCTTCCTGAAAAATACCAGTGACCTTTCTCTTAAAAAATAAACTTTTTTGTTGCCAAAAAACCCCAGCAGAGAAGGCATAACTCCACAGAAAAAGGCCTCCTGCACAATAATTAAAATAATATTTAACTACTAGAAAAAGACAGGGGTATCTCCTCCTTTAAAAATCAAAAGAAAACAAAAAATAAAATAAAATAAATTTTCTGTGAAAATTGCCCCAGTCACCTCTAAAAGTGTTCCCAAATTCCAAATGGCACCATTATTAGCGATTCTTAATGTGTGAGGTAGGCATTTAGGAATAAATCTTTTAAGTAATTCAAAACAAGGACTCTTCAGTAAATAGTTGAAATTACAGGGGGGAGTTCGAGTCATCTGGTTTCCATTAGGATGATAAAATAGTTCACTTGAAACCTTTTACAAGATGCTTTGTTACTGGGAGGTGTCTGCCCATGTCACTCCATCACTGGCCATTTGACACAACATAAAAGGCTTCAAAAGCCATGTAAGGCCTCTTAATCAAAAACTAATTGTAATAGATATTGGGGAGTGTTAACACGGTGACCGCTAGGTTGTAGCTGTGGTATGGAAGCGGCAGTGAACATTAAACACAACCCCGAGTTGATAGGGCTTATCTCAATTTCAGAGCTAGTGCTAAGTACTACAGGCCAGTATCTCCTTGCTATTGCTTTGTACCACTTTTGGAGTTAATTGTCCCATAAGGCTTCATCTTCTTAATGAAATTTATGGCATTGTCAGAGAACTTGGTAGATACTACTGCAGTTTAGGAGACTTTACAGAAAACAGAGACATAAACAGAGAGGAAAAGAAAATACGTACTTGAGCCCTAATGCATCTGCAGCCTTCATCAAGGGAGAAGTTCCCCAGGCACTGCCAAGGTGTTTGCAACACATTAACTCTTTCAGACACGCTATGGAATATTCAGACAGTGCACTGTCTTGGAAAGTTAATAATCAGTATCCTAGGACCCATGGTAGGCATTCAATAAATACTTAAGGATCAGCCTTACAAGACTAAAAGCTCCAGTAAGAGATGAATGGAAGTCAAGCATCCTGTGGCCTCTGTGCCTAATGCAATGTCTGAGATACGGCTGGCACTCAGGAAAGGTTTTCTGAATGATTGATGAAAGAATAAATGATCTCACTGGAGGATAGTCAGTTTATAATTTTCAGAGTGCTTTCATGTTTGATCCCCACAACCATCCAGTTGACAGGCCTCGTGTTTCATTAATGACTGATCTGAGCCTCCACCGGCATGTTGCAGCTCCCATTCCAGTCTTCTTGACTTCAGACTAGACAAATACTCTGTGAATAGCCCATTATCTAAATCGGGCTAAGGAGAATTTCAAGTTAAAGACCAAGTGTGATTTTTGGATCTCCCATTGGATCCTAGAACAGAAAAACAATGTATATATTACAGGAAAAAATGGTGAAATCTGATAAAGCCTGTAGTATAGTTAATAGTATTATACTTTAGACACACACACACACACACACACACACAGTCTTACTTTGTTAGTATCAGTATTAGGATTATGTAAAAGCAAACTGGATGAAAGGTGTAGAGGAATTCTCTGTACTATCTTTGAATTCTTCTGTACCTCTAAGATTCTTTCAAAATAAAAAGGTCTTGAAAAGAGCAACAACTCCAATTATCCTGATACAAAACCACATTATATAAGAACATATGAAGTGGAATGAAAAAAAATGTGTTACCTTCATCCACTTGCAAATGGGTTTTCCAATTCATGCCTGCTCATTCTCTCCAACTTCCGCTAGTCACAATTTTTTTTTTAATTTATAGAGAGAGCGTGCATGTGCCCATGTGCACAGGGAGGGGAATGTGGGACACAGCAGAGGGAGAGAGACAGAGAAAGAATCTCAAGCATATTTCCTGCTGAGTGTGGAGCCCACACGGGGCTTGATGTCAAGTCTAAGATCATGAGCCAAAATCAAGAGTTGGTTGCTTGGGATGCCTGGGTGGCCAGTGGTTGAGGGTCTGCCATGGGCTCAGGTCTTGATCCTGGGGTCCTGGGATAAAGTCCTGCATCAGGCTCCTCACAGGGAGTCTGCTTCTGCCTCTGCCTATGTCTCTGCCTCTCTTCATGTGTCTCATGAGTAAATAAATAAAAATCTTTTTAAAAATTTTTAAAAAGAGTCAGTCACTTAACCAACTGAACCACCCAAGTGCCTCCAGCCCCACAATTATATATATGTTCATAAAACTCTACTCGAATCTTTGCTTCTGTAGCTGTTACATTTTGCATTAGACTCGTGCACAAATTCTTACACTATGCTTTGAACTCTCAGAAGAAAAGGATTGTGCCTTGTTTATCCTTGTACTCCCAGAGTTGTTCATTTGAAACCATTTGAGTGCTGATCCACAGAAAGAAAAAAAGCCTGTAGCAGAAATTACCTCATCTCAGCCCAAAGAGTTATTACATAGTTGAGAAGATCACTTTGACTGCTTTAAAAGTGTCCAGAATAATAAAGGCAAATATATGGTAGAGTCTAATTCTCTTCCACATCAGAATGATTCAGAAAGTTCTAGTTCTCAGGACGCCTAGATGGCTAAGCGGTTAAGAGTCTGCCTTCGGCGCAAGGCATGATCCCGGGGTCCAGGATCCCTGCAAGGAGCCTGCTTCTCTTCTCCCTCTGCCTGTGTCTCTCTGTGTCCCTCTGCCTGTGCCTCTCTCCGTATGTCTCTCATGAATAAATAAAATCTTACAAAAAAAAAAAAAAGGTTTAGTCTTCAAGATGGCCCAGTAACCCAACTTCCTTCCATTCTATTTTTCATCATGCCCTAGGATATTGCTCTGGATGGCCATCTAAAGACTGATCACCACTCCCATGTCCTCATCTCAGCCTGCCTGAAATGGGAATGATGAAGTAGAGGACCAGGCCAGCAGCTTCCTTTTACGGATACAAGAGATCAGTTTCACTAAATATTCATACTTAGACTATAGCCCAGAATTTAGCCTAATGGCTACACCTACTTGCAAGGGCAGTTGGGAAACACAGTCCAGTTAAGTGGCTTTATGACCACAGATAGTAGAACCAGAATAGTGGATATTGAAGGATGATTCTGAATCCTGGCCACAGTTATTTTATCTCCTAGAAATTTATCTAATAAGACACTGATTTTTTCTTACAGAAGTTAATTTTATAAAGCATATTAGCATTTTGTATGATAGTAATACTGAGATATAATTCATATACTATAAAATGTACCCTTTTAGGGGCGCCTGGGTGGCACTCGCGGTTAAGCATCTGACTCTTGGTTTTGGCTCAGGTTATGATCTCTGGGTCCTGAGACCAAGCCCTGCATCAGAGTCCATGCTCAGTGGAGAGTCTGCTTGAGACTCTCTCCCTTGCTCCCTCTTTCTAAATTAATTAATTAATTAATTAATTAATTAATCTTTTTAAAAAATGTACCCTTTTAAAGTGTACAATTCAGTGGTTTTTAGTATATTCCCTGGGTTGTGCCATCATTACCACAATCCATTTCAGAACATTTTCATCACTTTCCATCTCCCCCTCTTCCCACTTCTATCAACCACGAATCTAATTTGTCTTCATACATTTGTCCAGTATGGTTATTTCATATAAATGGAATCATACAAAATGTGACATTTTGTGCCTGGCTTCTTTTGTATGACATTTTCATTTATGTTGCAATATATACTAACATTACATTCCTTTTTGTAATAATATTCCATTGTATGGATGGATATACCACATTTTGTTTATCCAGTCATCCATTGATAGACATCTGGATTGCTTTCACTTTTTGGCTATTACGATTAATGCTGCTAAGAATATTCCTGAAGTTTTTGTGTGAGCATGTATTTTCCATTCTCTTAAGTATACATGTAAGCATGCTGGGTCTTACCATAACTCCATGTTTAACATTTTGGGAAATTGCCAAATTGTTTCCCGTAGGGGCTGTACCATTTCATGATTCTACAAACGATGCATGAGCATTCCAATATCTCAACATCCTTACCAACACTTGGTATTGTCTGCCTCTTTATATTTTAGCGATACTAGTTGGTAGGCAGTGAAATCTTATTGTGATTTTGATATGTATTTTACTAAAGGCTAATGATACTGACCATCTTCTCATGGGCTTATTGGCTGTTTATCTTCTTTAGAGAAATTTCCATTCTTATCCCCCACTCCTTTTTAATTGGATTCTTAGTCTTTCTATTGTTCAGTTGTAAGAATACTTTGTATACAGTGGATCTAAGTTCCTTATATATGATTTGAAAATATTTTCTCCCATTCTGCGAGTTGTCTTTCTTAATGGTGATTTTTGAAGCATAAAGCCTTTTTTTTAAAAAAAAATTTAGTGAAGTCCAGTTTATCTGTAATTTACCTTTTGTTTTGTTTTTTTGTTTTGGTCTTTGGTGTCATATCTAGGAAACCATCGTCTAATTCAGTTTTGCAGTTTGATCTCTTACCTTTATGTCCATGATCCATCCTGAGTTAATTTTTTAATACGGTAAGAGGACGGGGTCCAATTTCATTCTTGTATGTGTACTACCAGTAGTCCTAGGACCAGTTTTGAGAAGATTCTTCTTTGCTCCATTGAACTGTCTTGGTAATCTTGCCAAAAATCAGTTAACTGTACGTGTGAGGATTTATTTCTGGATTTTCACTTCTCTTCCATTGATCTAATTGTTTATACTTATACCAGAACCACAGTTGTCATCAATGTACTTTACACTAAGTTCTAAATTGGGAAATGTGAGTGCTCCAACTTTGTTCTTTTTAAAGATCATTTGGCTATTTTGGGTCCCTTGCATTTCTATTTAAATTTTAGAATCAGTTTGTAAATTAATGCAAAAAAAAAAAAAAAAAGGCAGCTGAGATTCTGAATGGAATTAGTTGACTCTATAGACCATCTGGAGAAGTGCTGCTATTTGAAGAATATTGTCTTCCAATCCATGAACATGGCATGTCTTTCCAATTATTTAGCTCTTTTTTAATTTCTTTCAGTGAGATTTGGTAGCTTTTTTTTTAATATTTATTTATTTATTATAGACGAGAGGGGAGGGGGCAGAGACACAGGCAGAGGAAGAAGCAGGCTCCATGCCAGGAACCTGACGTGGGACTCGATCCCGTGACTCCAGGATTGTGCCCTGGGCCAAAGGCAGGAGCTAAACCACTGAGCCACACAGGGATCCCTGAGATTTGGTAGCTTTTAGCATGTAAGTCTTGTACATCTTTTGTTAAAATATTTTATTCTTTTTTATATTAAGAATGGAATTGTTTTCTTAATTTCGTTTTTGAAGTATTCATTATGAATGTATACAAACACAATTGATTTTGGTATATTGCCATTACATTTTGCAAAATTCACCTATTAGTGCTAATATTTTTTGGTGGATTCCTTGGGATTTTCTATAAACAAGATCAGTCATCTTCAAATAGAAATAGTTTTATTTCCAACTATTGCTGTTAAATTATCTATTTTGCCCTTCAATTCTGTCGGGTTTTTTGCTTTATATATTTTGGGACTTTGTATTGGAGGAGTAATATGTTTATCATTGTTAAGTCTTCCTGATGAACTGATACTTATATTTTTATAAAATGCCATTCTTTACATCTGGGAGCAGTTTTTGTCTTAAAGTCTGTTTCATCTGGATTAGTATAGCCACCCCAGCTCTCTTTTGATTACTGCTTACCTGATAAACATTTTCCTATCTTTTTACTTTCAATCTATTTGTGTCTGCTCTAAGTGTGTCTTCTGTAGGTAGCATATAGTTGGATCATGTTTGTCTGTTGTTTTTGTTGTTCTTGTTGTTTCTACCTATTTTGCTAATCTCTGCTTTTGATTGATTAGTGCATTTACATTAGGTAATCACTGATAAGGTGGGATTTATAGCTGACATTTTGCTCTATGTTCTCCATATATCTTATGCCTTTTTTGTTCCACTATTCATCTGTAACCATCTTTCTTGTATGTTATTTTGATATTTTATGGTATGCTGTTTTAGTGTTCTGCTGTTTGTTTTACCTTTTTTTGTTAATGTTGTTATTTTCTTAGTGGTTGTCCTGGGTATTAAAATCAATATCCTAACTTACTCCAGCAAATATCTCATTTCAATTTTTGTACTTCTCAACTCTAGAATTCCTATTGAGTTCTTTTTTTATAGTTTATATCTCTTTTTTAAAACGATTTATTTATTTATTTATTTATTTATTTATTTATTTATTTATGAGAAAGAGGGAGAACATTCAGAGGGAGGAACAGCGGGACAGAGAGAATCTCAAATAGTCTCCCCACTGAGCATGGAGCCCAAGTGGGGTTCAATCTTAACACCCTGAGATCATGACTTGAGTCAAAACCATGAGTCAGGTAATTAACCAGCTGAGTCACTCAGATGCCCCTCTAGTTTCCATCTCTTTATTAGTATTCTCTACTTGGCAAAACCTCATTCTCATACTTTCCTTTATTATTTTTTTTTTTATGATAGTCACACACACACACACACAGAGGCAGAGACATAGGCAGAGGGAGAAGCAGGCTCCATGCACCGGGAGCCCGACGTGGGATTCGATCCCGAGTCTCCAGGATCGCGCCCTGGGCCAAAGGCAGGCGCCAAACCGCTGTGCCACCCAGGGATCCCCTCATACTTTCCTTTAATTATTTAGATATACTTTCCTTTAGTTCTTTTAAAGTCTTTGCCTACTAAGTACAACATCTGGTCTACTTCAGGAATAGCTTCTTTCCCTGATTTTTTTCCTGAGGGTGTGGGCCAGACTCTCCTTTTTCTTTAGAAAACTGGATTGTTTAGAAAAAAGTATGATGTGTTACTCTGGAAATAAGATTCCCTCCCTCCCCCTGCCCAGAGTTTATTGCTGATGAAGTTTTTATTGTTGTTGCTGCTTGTTTGCTTAGTCATTCTCTTGAAATAATTTTGTAACATCTATAGACTGTGTCATACGCAGCCACTGAAGTGTCTATAAGTGGTCAGCTCATGAGTAGAGGAGATTTCCTTAAATTATTTCAATCACTAAGTCTCTCAGCCTTCACCAAGGAATTCTGAAAGAGAGAGGGGGTACTTCCAATGCTCAGCCACATAGCTGAGAACCCCACCTTAGCCTTCACTTTCTGATTACAGAGACTCAAGATCACCAGAGGTGAGAAATTGGAGCCTTCTTGGGTCTTTCCCAAGCATGTACCTAGCCCTGCACTTGCATGTGGGTTTCTAGATTTTCGAGAATACGTTGGAGCTTTTCAAAACCGTGTATGGATATCTCATCCTCCAATTTTTTCCTTTTTAATGTTTTGCTTAGTCTCTTGGTAACTCCAAATGCTATCAGCAACTCAGAGATCTGCCATGTTAAACAATGCCACTGATTGTTTTTAACAAACACCCTAGAGAAAGGGTTGTTTGTATAGAGTGAGCCTTGAGTCAGGTCAAATAAAGACAAACTGTGACACAAGTCAAATAGTGACAGTTTTCTGGGAAGGGGCCTTTGGGGAGCTTCAAAAACCATTTTCCTCTTTCAGTGGCTACCAGGTTAATTGTTTTTCTAATTACCATACTTATCAGGCTGTTGGTTTTCCAGGCTACTACAGAATTGGGGAGAGTGGACTGGAGTGAAACCAAGTTAAAATGCCCCACACACCACTTACCCTTATCATAATTTAATCATCTTTCCTGAATAAACACTCTTCAGATTACTACAAACCTTTGGTTAATTTCCAGAGTCCTGAAAAAGTTGCTTTTAATTATTTTTGCCAGTATTCTTACTACTTTTATGAAGGAGTGAATTTTTTTGTGTCCCCAATACACCTTTACAGAATTGACTTCTCTCATATTTATATTTTGGTTTAAACAAATGTGTATCTTCAAAGTTGGTAATCATGGCATAAATTGAGTAAAAATCTAACTATGGCAAAGTATTTTGTTCCTTCTGAAGGCCAAAACAGTTGTTAGCCAAACCCAGACATGAGTCACCAGGAATCCTCTTGTAGAAAATTTCTTAAAATCATAATCTGAAATTTATTAGGATACCAATACTAATTCCCCAAATATTTGAATTTCAGCAAATAATTATGGATCTTATATTACATGCAAGTACATAGATCACTTGCAATGGAAAATCTAAAAAATTGTTACACAAAGTCTGCTTTGAAAAGACTTAAGGAATATACACATGCCAGAAACTAAGTAATGATAAAGATATATGCCTCCCATTGGTCCAGAGGCTACAAGAGCCTAGAGATCAATAGGATCACAGTAATGCTAACAAAATTCATGTTCTTTGCCTCTCACCTTGTCTGTGATTTGCAGAAACTCCAAGTCTCATCTTTCTACCCCTTCATATTTCCCTCCACATCCTGAGTTCTTCAAGAGGTATTCCACCCTTTAGACATTGCTTAATCCAAAAGCTATCAGGTCTAGAGTAAAGAAAAATGTCCAAGCTAATCCTGCTTAGCAGAGGTTTAATGGGCTATACAGCAAAATCCGGGGGTCCATGAAATAAAGAAACTGTTTTCATCTCCTCTACAAGCAGGAAATGAATCTTCCTCCAAAAAGTAGTTCGAACTCACCTCTCACTCTACTTTGGTATGATCTTTGCACTCAGGCTGAGCAAGATTTTTTCACCTCTCTGTACTTATTAGCCTCAAGAATTCAGACCATAGTAATCGCTTTATGTCCTACTTGTAAAGGGGAGTATTAATGCCTACCACTTGGTTTGTAAATTAAATAATATAAAATATTTACATTGTCTGGCCCATAAAAAATGCTCCTTACCCATTTATTCCTATTCTCTAGGCAACAAATCCCCTGTTTGATCATCTGGAGGAGATGAGTCTCATCTGGAAGGTTTTACAGATTTGTGAGGACAGCAGGTTGGCATCATTCTTCTCTTACCTCACATGACACCTCTCCAGGAAGGCCTTCCCTGACCACCCATTCAAAAGAAACTCCCTCTTAGTCATGCTCTGTCCCATTTTGAGGGTGACCAATAATCCCAATTTGTGCGAAATGAGGGCGTTTCCCAGGATGTAGGATTGTGCTAAAATCAGTACAGTGCTAAGCAAGTCTGAAGAAGCTATGGCTCTACCACCATCCTGCTTTTTATTTTTTTTCTTCATAGTCTTTGCTACTTACTATCTGATATTTTCTTTACATGTCTGTGTTCTCATTTCCTTCTAATTAAAATGGAAGCCTCTTGAGGGTGGGGACAGGATTTGATCTGTGTGATTTACAGCTATATGTGGATGCCCACAACACAACTCACCACATAGTAGGCACTAAATGCTATTTGTTTAAAGACTGATTGGACTGTTAATCTAATGACTCGTTGTTTGCTCAAGATTTTATTTTATTCATGAGAAACACAGAGAGAGAGGCAGAGACATAGGCAGAGGGAGAAGCAAACTCCATGCAGGCATCCTGATGTGGCACCCGATCCCAGGACCCTGAGATCACAACCTGAGCCAAAGGCAGATGCTCAACCACTGAGCCACCCACCCAATTGACTCATTTTTTAAAATGCTCACCTTTATATTTTCCCAGTTTGAACAACATAAATGCATAAAGAACACAAAGTTTTGTATGACACCACGATTCATTTTTTAAAGCATTTGATTTGGCTATAACGACTGAGTGAGCTGTAAGCCCTTGAACCTGTGTGGCAGTGAGAACTACAGACAGCTGTGTTCCTTTTCTTCTGATCCCCCAACAATATAATTAAAAAGGATTCACTGAAATGTAGACGTTTCTACCATTTACCCTGGAATGTTGGCTCTAGCCAATATAACCTAGTCTGTAAATACAAGATTAGCGTCTGTGAAGGGAAAGCTCTCCTTCCATAAAACTACGTTCAAAAGGAAATCTCCACCTCTTTTTCCGTTATAGAAGCAGCAGCATTACTTGTAAGACCCATAATTACCTTAAATGTTCCACAAGGATGGAAGAGCTACAAATGTTAAAACACAATCTGAGACCACGTCGTTGGACTCTAAAATGAACCAGATAAAGCTGATGCCCTTTTCTCCACTATCAGTTTACTATATAAATGAGAAGACATAAAGTAGTTTTAGATTTAATTAAAGTAATTGACTGAATTGCATTTTGTAGTTGTGATTGTCATTAACATTCTTGACCTCTCTGTCACCTAGATGTGCCAGAGAATTTTTCCAATGGATATTTATTAGGAGTATTATCATCAATAAGCACCATCAACATATTAAAATTAATTTTAACTTCTTTATGGAAGACTGAAAGCGCAACCAGCTGCTGAAAACCATCCGTTCTAAATCATTTTTTATCGATTCAACATGGCTAGACCTCAAGTACAACTAATAGGGAATTTTATGTGTGTGTAGGCAAGTTTCTATGTATATGAAATATTTAATTTTATTTTATATCTAACTCTGGTTACATTAATCACATAACCATATTTTCCAGAGCCCTGGGATTCACTTGCTATTTCAAGCATATGCTGGGCAGTCCTCATGCTGGCTTGTTTTATGTCCACGTGCATATTCAGCGACACATGGACGTTTGGGCTTATTTTGACTGCTTGCAAAGAGCTTAATAAAAGACAGGCTTTGGTGCATCAAAAGAACTTAGTCCACAGGTGTTCTGAGCCGGGCTAACTTGTATGTAGAACAAACAATTAAGCTCTGGAATTTGAGACTCTAAATTGTATCAGTTGAGCACCTGTCCTGAAGGGTGGAAAACACCTTTCATTACATTACCCACGGGCATGTCGGCTCTGGGCTGTGTAGAGTTACAGCCGATCCAATTCAGGCACGCTAGCTGAGGTGCTACTGCTCCTCCTGCGAATGCCCCCGAGGGCTTCAAGTGGACCTTCTTCAGAGAATATCTCCAGTTCTGTCTCCAACTATGTATGCCATCCGCAGGGATGTACCTCTCTGTATTTCTTCCTACATTTATCGCTTACTGAGCATCTACCATATGCCTGACACTGTGCAAGTGATTTTCAATACAGCATTGCACCTCATTTCACCCAGCAACACTGCAAGGCTTAGTAATGTGCCCAAGGTCATGTAAGATTCAGTGGTAGAATTTGGATTCAAAACCAGATCTGTTGGACTCCAGAAGTCCTGTTTTGATGACCTCCCCTGGATGAATGGTGCTGTGGGTGCCAAGTGGAAGGACCAGGCTCACTGAGGATGATCCTCGTTTAGGTGCCTTTTGTCTCAGCTTTCTTCTCTTGCCTTTTCCTTGTCAAGAGTTCCTCAACCTGTGTACTTCTCACATTTCCTTCCTAGCTTTGTCCTCAATTTCATCTTTAAAAAAAAAAAACTTTATTCATTTATTTCTTTTAGAGACAGAGAGAGAGAATATGCGTGCACAAGCAGGGAGAGGGGCAGAGGGAGAGGGAGAAGCAGACTCCGTACTCAGTGCAGAGCTTGATGCACAGCTTGATCCCAGGGCCCTGAGATCATGACCTGAAACAAAACCAAGAGTCAGATGCTCAGTCAACTGAGTCACCCAGGCACCCCATAAATTTTATCTTGTTATAGAGGGCTTCCCTGACCTCCCCAACTCTCCAGCCCCACACCCTACTGTGATTTTCTTATAGCACATAGCACCACTCAGTGTATTATAGATTCATTTGTTGACTGGTTTGTTTTCTGCCTTCCTGGCAAGATTTGAGCTCCATCATGATAGAATTGTCCTTCTCTTGTTTCCTATTGTATCACAGTATCCTGTAAACTGTTCCCATCACATACAAGAAGCTCAATAAATATCCAGTGAATGAAAAATGTATATGCATATACATGTATATGCATTGCTCCTTGTTCTTAATTCACTTATATTTACTATGTAAAACATAAAAGTCCCTTGACATTTCATTTTGCTGCACTATCACATCATAGACAATCACATGTCAAGATTCAAGAAAAACATCACCTAAAGCAAATGAAGTGCTGATTCTACCCAGCCACTGAGTGACAACTGCAGGTGTCCTGAGGTCAGGGCCATGTAAACCAGGCAGGCAAGTCAGGCCCCAAGCAAGGACCGAACACCTCTTCACACAATACACAGTTGCATTAAAGCAGAAATCAGATATATGGGACTAATACCTTGTTTGCTGATGGGATTTACTATTAAAATCTGGGTGGACCAGAAAATCCAGGGAGCCTGGCTGTTAAAGCCATAGGCTTTCCATCTCTGGAGGAGACACCATTCCTTGCTAGGCAATGGCTATACTTAATATACCCCTCTCTGCCTTCACAAAGTGAGAGGCAGCCTCTTGGATGCCAAATGTCAGAATATTCAGAAATGTTGATGTCCTGGAACACTGGACATGTACCAGTCACCATAACTACAATTGTTTTTGTAGTAGTAAATCATGACAGGGATGGTGATTACACTCATAGTAGCTGACATGTTTTGATTGCTTACAATTTGTCAGATACTCTACGTGGTCTCAATCAATCTTCACAATACCTCCAACAAGGAGAGAGTTTATTATCCCCATTTTGCAGATGAGAAAACTGAGACTTACAGAATCTTGGTAGCTCACCCATTGTCATGCAGCTGGTTAGCTGAAATGTGGTTAGCATGACTGTTTTATTCCAACGCCCATGTTCTTTATAATTTTGCCTTTCAGTGTAAAAAGTAGACCATGACTCCTTTGAAGAGACTTCTAAGTTAATATTGTAACTTAAAGATGGAAAGAGTAACACTGTAAACATAAAAGGGAAGAATATGAGGCCACAAATAAATACCAAATAGCTCAGCTTAAAAGAGCTTTATTTTTTGTTATTTTTTAAATTTTATTTTTTATTATTTTTTTAATATTAAATTTATTTTTTATTGGTGTTCAATTTGCCAACATACAGAATAACACCCAGTCCTCATCCCGTCAAGTGCCCCCCTCAGTGCCCATCACCCATTCACCCCCACCCCCCACCCTCCTCCCCTTCCACCACCCCTAGTTCGTTTCCCAGAGTTAGGAGTCTTCCATGTTCTGTCTCCCTTTCTGATACTTCCTACCCATTTCTTCTCCCTTCCTTTCTATTCCCTTTCACTATTATTTATATTCCCCAAATGAATGAGACCATATAAGGTTTGTCCTTCTCCGATTGACCTATTTCACTCAGCATAATACCCTCCAGTTCCATCCACGTTGAAGCAAATGGTGGGTATTTGTCATTTCTAATGGCTGAGTAATATTCCATTGTATACATAGACCACATCTTCTTTATCCATTCATCTTTCGATGGACACCGAGGCTCCTTCCACAGTTTGGCTATTGTGGACATTGCTGCTATAAACATCGGGGTGCAGGTGTCCTAGCGTTTCATTGCATCTGTATCTTTGGGGTAAATCCCCAACAGTCCAATTGCTGGGTCGTTAAAAGAGCTTTAAAAGTGAAGAAAAGAGCAACATCAATCTGAGTAGAAATTATCATGGTGGGCTTCAGGAAGGAGGTGACATTTAAGTTGGATGTGCTTAGAAAGAGGGAGAGGATAATGAAGAGTTTTGCAAAAGGAGAAACTGCATAAGGAAAGCCATGCCAGGAGAAATTCAAAAGGCACATTTGGGGCTAAATAGACCAACCAATCAAAAGTGGGAAGTTTATCTGGAGTAGTATTTCCCAAACTTTTCAACATGGTGACCACCATCATTATGCACAGAAAGGGATTTGATGTTAATTATGATGGAAAATGCTAAGTTAAATGAAATTTTGCAGGACTTATCAGAGCCTTTAGTGAGATTCGTCGCATCATAAATCTCAAGTACAGGATGGTATTATAATGCTGGATTTGTTTTGCCAATTTATTTGACTAGTGGGCCCCCTCTCTATTTTCAACAGAGCACCTGTTAACATCTCATTGAACTGGACATCCTGTGGTACCCGTTTGGGAAGTTCCACTGTGCAAACATCATGGGTAACAGCACAGGGAAGACTGACAGGCACCATTCCACGGGGCGCCTCATTGCCCTGTGAAAGGGGTCTGTAGTTGTTAGCACTAGCGAGTTGGTGAAGGCTTCCAGATAGGGCCATGCTATGAGCAATTGTTAGAGAAGACTAGTCTGGCAGGAGAGGAAAGCATCAGATCCAGGACAATCAAAGAGAACAACTTTGTGGTCCAATTGTGAGGTCGTGAAGGTCCAAACTCAAGAAAAGAATCACTTCATCCATTCCCATGACTCTGGCTTCTTGTCAACACTGTTCTTGGGCACTCATCGATTTGCGGAGGTTGTTCGAAAACCCCTCGCCATGGGCAGTAGGGAGAGATGAGGTATTTAGAGAATGCTGTTAGAAAGTTGGTTCTCCGCTTCACCCACATCCCCAATGGGACAGCAAGCACCATCCCTCCTCGGACACTTCATTTAACTGTCAGACCTGTGAGGTCAGGAACACATCTGTTTTGCCTTATCCCAGTGACAAGCACATAGTAGGAGCTTCATAAATATGGTTGACTGAGTGGATAGATGGGCAGCTTATTTACTGGAACAGATGTGGTGTGTTCTGGAATCCTTTCTAGCAGATTCGACCAACTTCCTGACCAATCCCCCAATATCAAGATTAGCACATTATAAAATAAAACCTCTCGAGTGTCTATATAACTCTTTCTATTTGACTTTATATTTCACATGACCTCTCATATTTCTGTGAGTCAGTCTCCAGCTGGCAAGGATTCTATTTGTCATTTTTCCACAGGCAGAAACCCAAACACCATAATCCCTGGTTGCTTTATCCTTTTTCCTATTCACAGATCACCCCATGCGACGCACCATCTACCATCTTCCGCACATACACCTTCCTGATTGCTAACACCTGGTGAATGATGAAACGGAGCATGTTGCTACTCTGCATTCTTACCTTTCCTTGACTAGAACTTCAGGGAGAATTTCATCAGGAAGGTCACGCCAAACACCTGACCCCCTTCAGACTCTGGAGGAATAGAGACCTTCCTTATGGAGTTGCTATGTAGGTTAAGCCACACTATTGGTTTTGCACATTTCAAAAGAATATCCAAGATACTCAAAGGCTTCCAGATTTAGCCCAAACTAGATTTTTCTTCTTATCTTCCACATTGTCCCTCAACACGTGTACCCTGAGTTGTCATGAGTTTCAGTGTCTAGAATCAAATATTATTTTATTTTTACTACTGTTTCCCATTGCCCAAACTTTTACCACATTATGTGATTGCCTGTGCTGTTCACCTCTTCCTCAGGCCAGCCAATTTGATGTTTCAATTTGTGTAGGACTCTTAGACCCGATTCGGATTTTAAAGGGTGGAAGTCAGGTGACATTTGGACACTCTATGCCATGAAGTCAGTTCATCGGAGACCAACAAAAACTTTGACTCTCCTTCTGGAAGAAACTTTTTCCTTATTAAAAAATGCCAGATAAGCCCAAGGATATACAGTTTTACACACAGGTCTGTCTACCCAAACATTTCTCTGTGATACTTCCAGAGGACATTAGCCCTGATGAGTCAGCCCCAGGCACACAGGAGTCCTCACACCTCACCTCTCACAGCTAGAAAATATTTCTTTGCATCTCTAGGCTAGCACTTAGGCCAGAAGTAGGAAGAGACCATCACAAAATACCATTCAGCCAACTGAGTCGTTCTCAGATGTGATTTATGGAGTTTTGTCTTGAGAACTGTCTAAAAATAAAGGAGCAATCTTATCACCCTTTGATGTCCCTTTGTCTTCAGAAACCCCCAGAATGTTCTCCGAGATGACTGGAAGTAAAATAAAAGTTCCACTCATTTATGGATGCTGCCCAACAGTGGTCAGTCAACTTAGCATCTATCTTTGGACGTTGCCCAGATAAGTTCTGTTTGATCTAGTGACCTATCAGTGAATTGAAGGTTATTCTTAAGTACACTCATGAGCCAGTGTGAGTCAGTAACAAACCTTCCTATTTCACTCCAAAATACGGTGAAACCCCTTAAGGGAGTCCACTGATTATACTATAGAGGTTTGTATGAACCAACGAGGATAAATAATTAGACTGTATTTTTAATTAATATTGCAGTGCCTTCTAGCACAAAGATATTTAAGATTGCGATAGTATTGGAATAACAGTAAGTGGAGAAACAGTCTTGCTTTTGATGAAGCCAGGAAGAACAAAGAAAGTTTTGTCAGACTGACAAAAATACCCTGCAATTCTGGCAATCTTATGTCAAAAGTTTCGAGTGTTTTTAAAGGAAGTTTTCAATTTAGCAAATGTTCTATTTGCCAAAATGAATATTGGTCTTTATTACCAAAAATAAATCCACAGAAAATGAAAGGCAGGTACTGTACATTTCTAGTTGGCATAATTGCAAAACTTTTTGTAATCATGTGAACTTTATGGAAATAAAAACAATTAACACAGATTTCATAATGGGCACCATTTCAATTTTTGTTTCATTAAGCTTCATAAAAATATAGGCTCATGAAAAAGCCAGTTCAATTAAAGCGTGGACTTTTCATTATTTTTAACACATTTTACCTATTTTTAATTGATGAAAGTGTTACGTATTTTGCCAACCCAAGAATTTTTCACACTTCTTTAATTCAAACCAGCTTGATTTTTGCAATTCAAATAGATTATTATTTGGCATTAACTGGAAATCAAATAAAGCAATAGTAAAATTTATTAAATAGATCACAATGCATACATTATTTCCTAAAGAAATTTATTTTATACATTCAAAATACAGTAAATCAATTTTTGTTTAATCACGGCTAATCCTTACAACTTAATGAGGAAGATGCTAATATTCTACAAACATGATTTTATAAATGAAAAAATCCAAGCTCTAAAAAAGTATGCCCAAGGTTATACAGGAAGTGCAAGGTCCAGGATCCTAACACAGGTAATCTGGCCACTTGTCATATCTTCTGTAGGCTTAAGATAATCAGTCCCTTGAGCAATGGTGGTCTTTTTCTTTCTTTACATATTTATTTTTTATATATATTTTTCATTTGCTCGCTTTTCCCTGTACACTGTTCCTGGGCAAGGTACATTTTAGTATACATAGTTAATGGTATGTATTCAGCTTCTATTAGCCCCAGCTCTCTAAAACCTACATTTCTATACATTTATGGTAAGCAACACTTAACCATACCCATTACCAGGGGTAATTATACTGACCCCTAAGACACTGCTAGGTAATAGTCATCTGAAGCATCACAGAAAGATAAAATTATACCCATGTATAGCTTGAGCTACAGATTAGTATCTCCAACTGCTAGATGATTTGAACAACTCTCTGTGTAGGTCTTATAGACACCAGGATTAGATCACATCCCATATGAAATTAACTTTTTCATCTTCTGCTCAAAATTTCTCTTCATTGCTGAGCTTTCCAACTAGACTCCAGAGAGTCACCCACAAAAACATTTTTCATTCACCCCCATATGGTCAACAGAGTATCCATTCTACCTGTTAACTATCTTTCCATTCCATTATCTCCTTTACATCTTCAGTGCCTTAGTGCTGACCTTTATTTTCTTTTGCCCAGAAGATTTTAACAACTGGGTTACAGGTTACCTTGCATCCAGTCTGTCACTAGGGGCATTCTTCCTCCCGGGTGCCCAGAGTTTCTTTCTGAAGTAGAAACCCTTCATTTCTTAAAGACTAGGGACAGCTACCCCTACCTTAAAAAAGTATTTTCCACTGTGCCGCTCTGCTGTGGATCATCCTTCTAATACTGCATGCATTCATTCACAGGTTCACCTTCCCTACAAGGTTATCAGGCCCTTTTATATTTGCATTTGAAGTACCTAGCACAGTTCCTAGCATATTGGAAACTCAACAAATGTTGATTTGAAGGCATATTTCATTGTCTTCTAATTCAATATCTTATAGAGAGTAGGTGTCAATGCATATTTGTCAGCGAATTTCTCAAGGGAGGTCAAACTGACTTTAAAGAATATGTAATCTAGGGATGCCTGGGTGGCTCAGTGGTTGAGCGTCTGCCTTTGGCTCAGGACGTATCCTGGGTCCTGGGATCCAGTCTCACATCAGGCTCCCTGCATGGAGCCTGCATCTCCCTCTGCCTGTGTCTCTGCCTCTCTCTCTGTGTCTCTCATGAATAAATAAATAAAATCTTTTTTAAAAATTAAGAATATGTAATCTAGAGGGGTTACAGACAAAAGAAAGAGATTTTCCCACAGGAGATGTACCTAAGGTCCTGCACTAGCTCAAGATCAGCTAGGTCAGCTAACCCAGCTAGCAGTATGGTTATTCCTCCCCGCCCCACACTTCATGAGCACCTGCTGCATCTGTACCTCACTAGAAAATGACAGGCTTCTCCCAAAGAGGAAAACACAGACTTTTTAACCCCAGATACAACTTACCAGTGGAAGGCACTAGTATGCCCAAAGCACAGCGCTGGACACCACTGAGGGCGTGTCCTCACCCAAAAGTATCTGGTACCCGATGGCTCCAAGAGTTACAGTAACTTCCTTACTACTCACCAGTAGGTGGGATTCACTGAGAAACAGCACAGCTCTACAATGCCCAGAAGAAGTTAATTTCCAAAGAGTTGTGTCAAATCCTTTTCAAGGATGTGGCAGATCTATAAGTGACTCTGCCACTTTCCACCTGGGCAAGCTGTTTCACCTCTGGACACAGCCTTATCCTCATCAGTTGGATGTTGGATGAGGCAGCGCTTGAAACCATTTAACACCTTGCTCGGCACATAGCAGGCAATCAGTAAGAGTATATTGCATTTGATTCTGCTCCTCCCAAATCTTACGGCTTATAAAAATGAAAAGAGGAACCGCTTACATGAAATTAATAACCAACTCAAAAATCTGTTACTAAGTGTATTTTGGACAGACCTATTTGTCTCTGCCATTCTCCGTGTTAAATTAAAATTAAAACACACTCTTTAAAAAGCCTTCCTCATTCAGCAGAACAACATGCAGAATTATGCATGCAAGCCACACATTTTAGTGCTGACTCAACTTCTGGCACAAAGTTTGGCAGTTTGAGACCTCAATGTATTTAAGGTAAGGCCTGGATAGAACACAGACATCAGTGGTTCTGTCACTGGAGAGTTAGAAATTCTGGTTGGAATCTAGCAGGACACAAATGTCTCTTTTGTAAGGTTGGGACCTTTCAAGTTATTTCCCATCTTTTTGTTTGTTTGCTTGTTTGTTTGTTTCTATAGGTTCCATCTATTCATTCATGAGAGACACAGAGAGAGAGGCAGAGACATAGCTAAAGGGAGAAGCAGGCTCCCTACAGGGATCCCAGGACCCCGGGATCATGACCCGAGCCAAAGGCAGATGCTCAACCACTAAGCCACCCAGGTGCCCCTATTTCCCATTGTTTTGTGAGGGAGTCAGATGCATTAGGCAATTTAAGCAAGCTGGACAGGGCACAAGCCCAGCTCGCAGTGGGGCTCAGACCAAGTCAGACACAAAGGCATGAGCTGCTGGCAGATAAGGACACTAGCTCTCAGGAGCATGCATCCTCCCAGCATTGGAGTTAATGAGGCCACTGGTTCACTCCTATTCCTTTCCAGAGACTATCATGATCAATTTGCATGATGATTATGGGAAAAATTAAAACAGTATTCCCAAAGATCAAGTTAATAAGGCTTTTGAGACTTGGAGCTTCCTAGAGGAGAAAGGTATATTTTTCTCTGAAAGGAGGGCAAGCATTTGAGATTAGCTATAGTTTGGTTCAATGAAGCAATGGTAGATTCCGACAACCAATTTTTTCTTTATTCATAGCATCTTACACCTCGATGAGACCTCTCTCCCCTAAGAGCACGTAATAAGGGACACCTGGGTGGCTCTGTGGTTGAGTATCTGCCTTTGGCTCGGGTCATGATCCCGGGGTCCAGGATCAAGTTCCACATCAGGCTCCTTGCAGGGAACCTGCTTCTCCCTCTGCCCGTGTCTCTGCTTCTCTGTGTGTGTGTCTTTTATGAATAAACAAAATCCTTTTTTTTTTAAAGAGCATGTAACAAATTTAATACAGATTCAGAGGGAAGTAAGAAAGAGCAGGAGGAGAGGGTATCTGAATAAAGACAGGAAAAGTAATGCATTAGCGGAATACTCTTGTGGTTGAAAAGCCATTTGCTCCTCCTTTCTGTGAGATATCCTACATTTCCTAGATTAGAACTAAAAGTCATTCATTTCTTTTTTTAACTTTTTTTTAAATTTTAATTCAATTTGCCAACATATAGTATAATACCCAGTGCTTATCCCACCTAGTGCCCTCCTCAGTGCCCGTCACCAATCACCCAGTCACCCCATCCCCCACCCACCTCCCCTTCCACATCCCTTTGTTTGTTTCCCAGAGTTAGGAGCCTCTCATAGTTTGTCTCCCTCTCTAATTTTTCCACTCAGTTTCACTCCTTTCCCTTATAATCCCTTTCACTATTTCTTATGTTCCATATATGAGTGAAACCATATGATGATGGTCCTTCTTTGATTGACTTATTTCACTCAGCATAATAATACCCTCCAGTTCCATCCATGTCAAAGCAAATGGTGGATATTCATCCTTCCTGATGCTGAGTAATATTCCATTGTATATATAGACCACATACATCTTCTTTATCCATTCATCTGTTGAAGGACATCAAGGGTCCTTCCACAGTTTGACTATTGTGGATATTGCTGTTATTAACATTGGGGTGTAGGTGTCACAGCTTTTCACTATATCAGTATCTTTGGGGTAAATACCCAGTAGTGCAATTGCTGGGTCATAGGGCTGCTCTATTTTTAACTTCTTGAGGAACTTCTACACTGTTTTCCAGATTGGCTGTACCAGTTCACATTCCCACTAACAGTGCAAGAGGGAAGTCATTCATTTCTCATTTGATACTTCAAGCCCGCCTAAGAAAGAGACATCAACAGCGATGCCCCTCCCTCCTTAGAAGCCACAAATCTGTCCTTAGTGCCTCACTAAAGGCGAGCACCTCACATACAGAGCAATTCCTTGTTCCATTCAGTTTTTACCCTGTTCCTGTATTTTCTGTGAAACTAGATCCTGCTTTTTCGTTCTAAAGAGTCTTGCACTTTCTGCCCCATAGAGAAAGCATGTAACCACCTTGGCAGCTGCCTTGAGGATGAAACCCATGAAAACAGTCCCCATTCTACTTTCCCTCTGACAGCATCTGCTCTTCATAGGCAGTCATGGTCAAAAGCTCAGCTGATTAAGGGGGAAATAAACAAGATCTACTTTCTTAAGATGTCTTTTCTCTGTATTACTGCAAAATGGGACAAAATAAAAATGCAGAACAGGAAACTGTGCTGCTCTTTCATGCAGTATAGATTTTACTTTTAGCATCTAAGTTGTCTTTGTAGAATTAGCAACAAGAGAGGTAGTTACACCAACAAATACTCTGTATCTCAACTAACTTTCCTTGCAAATAATTCTCAATGCCTCTGTTTCATCATGCTCACCTAATGGTGGGGAGTCCCATGTGTGTAAAGACATACACATCCTTCCTTAATAATTTGTGTTACTATTTCTCCATGCTTTTCCTGAATCCATGTTACTGTTGATACCCCATAGTTCCACCAAACAAACAAACAAACAAAAACAGAAAGACCCCACCTGTAACAGTTTGTGTCCAGTAAACCCAGAAAGAATGAAATAATATATTCTTTCTCAACAATGGACTCTGAGGAAGAAACATTTTTAAGAAGACAAGAGGCTCAGTGTTTGAGCATCTGTCTTCAGGTCAGGGCGTGATCCTGTCCCGGGATCGAGTCCCACATTGGGCTCCCTGCATGGAGCCTGCTTCTCCTCCCTCTTCCTATGTCTCTGCCCTTCTCTTTGTGTGTCTCTCATGAATAAATAAAATCTTTAAAATTTTTTTTTAAAAAAAAAGGACAAGAGGAGGGTCCCCTGAGTGGCACAGTCCATTAAGCATCCGAATTTTGGTTTCAGCCCAAGTCATGATCTCAGGGTCATGAGATTGAGCCTGGTGTCAAGCATTGCATTGGGCTCTATGCTCAGAACAGAGTCTGCTTGAGATTCTCTCTCTTTCTCCCCCTGATCCTCCTTGTTTGCGCTCTCTCTTTCTCCCTAAAATAAATAAATAAATCTTTTTAAAAAAATATTTAAGGAGAGAGAGAAAGAAAGCACAAGGAGGGGGAGTGGCAGAGGGAGAAGCAGGTTCCTCAATGAGCAGGAAGCCCAATCTGGGGCTTAATGCAAGATAAATGAATCTTTAAAAGAAGAAGAAGGATCAAAAGACAAAAAAAAAGGGGGAAGAAGAAGAAGGAAAAGGAGAAGGGAGGATACTGGTGTGGTGACTTTTTATATTTTACCTACAATTTATCCATTATGTCTTGCCAATGACAAAAGTCATTCTCAACACAGCAATGCCTGTAATAAATTGAGTTGAAAACATTTCCCAAGCACACACACTGTGCCCAGCACTGTGTAAAGCAAGATCCAGCTTCTACTGGGCCCAGCAGCTGGTGCTGGATACACCCACCTGGAGGGAAGGTGTCCTTTTTTATCATCTATCCCAAAGGGCACAGTTTTCTGATCACCGTATTTGACTGAGGTAGCTCAGGGCATAGGCATGTAGGAAGCTTGTGATCTAATAGTCAATTTAGTGGCAGGTGATATAAATTCCTCAAAAAGCAGTCTTTAGGGATCAAAGGCAAACAGTGAAGTGGCCATTACCTCCCCTTTATAGTTTCTATATCTAGTCATTGGGGCAAGCATAAAGATGCTGTTATGTTCAATCCTCTTAACTCTATGAGGTTCATCTTCCAGATGGGGAAAACAAGGCCCAGAGAAGTGAATCAAGTTACCTCCTTAGCACCCAGTAGCTAATAAGTGACCCTAAGATCCTGTTTCCTGCCCCCCAAGTAGAAGAACTTAGAAGAAAGAAGGTGGGGAGGTCTGATTGGAACATGTGGTATTTAGCACTAATCTCTAATGCCCAGCACAACTCTTGGCACAATGTGCACTCTCAAGAAATCTTTCTTGAGCTGAACCTGGGAAGGAAGGCTGGAGAACCAAGATATTTTTGAGCATGTCTGGGAGGCACCTCAGGTGTCACAAAGAAGGAGGTGCTCGCTCTCAGGATGGCCTCCCTCACATGGCTGTAGGGCCCGCCCTCTTCCCTCACCCAATCCTCACTGTCCCAACATCATTCCAGGGGTCAGGGACTTTTCTTTCCAAGTCTCATGGACCAGTGGAAGTTCTGAGTGCTCACTGAAGTCTCCCCTCAAGCCCGCCAATTGGCCCTTCTTGTTCACTACCATACCTGTACAGAGAGACAGGAAACCCCTTGAGGAAAAAGCTTCCCATCCATCTTCCTGGTGGTCTTTCATTTCTTTGCCAATAAGGCGATCTGCTTCACAACACACTTCGATATATTTGACATCTGTCATAAAACCCAGGTCAGGCATATCTGTCTTCTGTTAAAATAAGCCATTCTACAGAGGCACTTCCTCTGTTGTTAAGGCCCCACCAGAAATAATTATTGACATATTGTCCACATGTCCAGCCAACCCTCTTAAGAGGAGCCATAAATTATGGGTCCTGGTTCCCCCCACTCCTGTGGAGAAACCAAGTTACACTTACAGGACCAGAAGGAGACACCATGATATTAAAACATGAATGGGAAGCTGTAGCTGAAGTGACTGGCTTGAAATGAATACCTTCCTTTAACATCTTTCAAAAGTTAGTGACTGTGGCAATACACAGCTGTTTCTTTGTGATGAGGCATAAATTTTCTCATAACACTTTATCCAGCTGATGCTTATGCACAGGCAGTGCAGAAGAAAGCAAATAGAAGTTTTCTGAGTGGCAGTGATTTCTCTCTAGACATCACATGGCTCAGTCTTTGGGGAAGTTCCTTATCAGGAAGATTTCAGACACTTAGACTCGGAGTGCAAACGTGGGAAAGAAGCACCATTCACTTCTGATTCTCGCTGCTCCTTTGAGAAGCACCCATGGAAGGAGCAGGTCTAAGGTTCCCCCAAAGACCTGCCAGCTGGAAAACTTGTCACAAGATTAGTAAAATCACTACTATGCTCAAATGTGTTATAGTCCCTTTGAGCCTCTATGGGCCAAGTACATACAGTAAAATATATACTGCTTCATCCTTGGGAAGAGAATGTGGGCATACATACCTCTCCCTGCTAATCAGGAAGGAAGAATAGAGATGACTTTTATGAAAGAAAGGGGACTCTAGAAACACACGTGCTAACTTTGCTGTATTTTTGTTGGAGGATTCCTTTTAGAAGATGCTTGCAAATGTGTCCCTGTGGAAATGATTGCCAGGGAAGTAACATGTTAGCAGTTCAGATGTGGCACACAGAACAAAACATGTTAGTCGAAACAAATGTTTTACAAAGGGAAAGAGGCATTTGTTGGGATAGATTAGGGTCAACTTGACCACATGAGCAACCCAAATAGCTACTTGGTGGGCGTGTGTCTGGGAGCAGGGGTGTTGATGCATAACAAAGCAATACAAAGATTAAGAACTAGAAGTGCCCTTTTGTTGGGCCTACCAGGGTAGATAGACTTAAAAAACATCCAAAGATCCATCGGAAGAAACTATGTTCTTCCCACACCCAGAAGGATCTTTTAAGACCAGAGGAAATGTGTGCAGACAGGAGAGAAGCCCCCAGCTACCAACTAGTGGACACAAAAAATTAATATTTCTGGCTGGCAATGTTCTTTAAGGGTCCTTATTTTCCCCCAACTCTTGAACAGATGCCAGACATTTTTGTTTGCACACACACAACCTATTTGCTCCATGCTAAAATGAGAAATTGACTGTCTTGTTCAAACTGGGATAAATTGCTGAAAGAAATATAAGTGCTTAAGTGTCTTCTTCAGGATCAGGAAATCATCTATCATTTGGACTTTGAGTTGGAGCATTATAAAGAAGAAACTTGTTCTTTACGATTATGCTACTAAACTAGGAATAAAGATCGCTGTTGAGAGAGATGTTTTAGCAGTATCTGGATGAGAGATTAACTCTAGGAGAGGCAGAGGAAATCACCAATTTCCCCTTGTCCACCCCACTCAACTCAAACCACCCGAAACTGTCAGTGGATTTGAAATGAGAGGAAGCAGCTAATTTGATGACCAGGAAAAACACTGATGCTTAAGGATGTTGAGATAAGGGTAAGGTAACTGAGGTTTCTAACCATGAGCAGATCAGTTGCAGAAGTCAAAAAGCACCAGCAGTGCCAGCAGACTCAAAATGATCAGTCTTTAACATTCCATCAACACCACAGGTTTCCAAAGAGTAGTTTCTTATCTCAAGGAGGCATCCATGTCCCCACAAAAGTGGGAATTACACTTCTTTACCAGGGTTTGTCCCAGACAAGCATGTCAAGTGCTGGCCAAGACTTCCTAGCTTTTCAACAGACGAAGTAGCATCCATTTCCAAACTCAGCGAAGGGACTGTCATCTGTTGGTTGGTGACACGTTGCAGTGCTACAGTGTGAATGGTGGCTGAACAACAGGTATCCTGAGATGTGCAGAGAGCAGGAGCCTCTTACCCCTGCTTGCTTTCCCTTTCATGTGTAAAGGGCCTCCATGGGAGGACTTCACTGAGTTCGGTGCCAGTGATAATGGAATTCATGCCAGGAATGCTGTTCATTCTCCACTGCAACCACTGGGTGATTGACATCCTATAGAACTTTAGCACTTTTCACATCAAGGCCTTGTTGCTTACTTTGGGGGTTGGAGAGGGGACCTATCCCACTGAATGCCATCTACACATAGCCCATGTCTTGTGGAAGAGTTATCCCAACTTTTCACCAGGTTTTGACATGTTGTCAGATGCCCCTGTTTGGATGGAATTGGCAGCCCTTTCCATATGACTGAATATAAGACAACATATTGTTTCTCCTTGAGAAATGGCTCATTTCTGCTACGTGGACGAAGAGCTGGGTTCCGATCCCAGGGACCACTTTGGTGCTCGCTGCCCATGTGCGAAGAAGAAATGATCTCCTGTCCATAAATGATGACTTCTCTCATTTCAGCAATACCACTAACCCATAAAGGTCTGTGCCCAAACCCCCAGCCTGCCTCCTTCCATTTCTGCAATTGTGATTTTCTTTTCATCTCGGGCAGCACAGAAAGCAAATGACATGTGTTCAGGTTTTATGCTAACAAGGTCCTTCGCCTCATCTTGCTGATTTTTAAATGCCCTAAGACCACGTACTTCTACTGTGCTGTCTTCTCTGCCTAAGCCCAAATCCGTGCCCGTAGGTGAAGGATGACTGGATACTATTACCCCGATAGCTGATGATAATATTTCTACATCCCTTGTTAAGCTTCTTAAGTTACTTCTTCACTTTGGGAGTACTTAGCATATCTTTTTCTAAAAACCATACTCAGTGTGCCTTAGGTAAAGTAAGATTTGATAGGACGTTCACGGGAGATTATCTAGGACTAAGCCGCCAAGCGAACATCTCAGCCTCACTCAGCCGGGCTCTCCATAAGTGCACCTTAATAAACCTCTCAGGGGTAAACTGGGTCACTTGATGTTGTTTCAGAACATCTGGAAAATAGTCATTGGGGTGGGGCGGGCTGTAAAAGCTCTTTGTGCGCGGGCTCAGGGGATAGAATGAAAACATGGATGTGACACATACCAAATGATTCTAAAACATCCACTTGTTTGTAAGTACCCCAACGACTCATTATCTGCTCTCACTTCAAATAAGAGGGGTTTGGCGAGGGCACGGAGTTCAGATGCATGTTATTCCTCCTGCACGAGCTTAAAATCCCTTTGCTGGCATTTTTAGGCCATTGGCAAGCTAACTGTGGCTGAAAGGAATACCCATTTTCCGTGCCTCCCCAGCGGGAGCTCTGCAGGACCAAAGGCAAGTAGAGGACCGAGGCCCTGGAAACAAGGAGGCCAAGAGTGACAGGCAGGTACCTGCAGGCAGAGACACTGAATTGCCTCTATTCAAATCTATTTCCAGGCGAACTGGAAACATGACCATGCATTACAAATGGCTAGCAAATTGCCCTTCCTAAGGCACCTCATTCATTGGCTGTGGTGCTTTTGTAAAGGTAGGGATGCAGACATTTCAGGAAAGAAAAGTCCTTCCTTAAGTGTCTTGAATTCCAAGTGGGGGAATTTCTCAAGTGATTGAGGAATGTGGTTTATAGTTCTCACTTGCCTTAAAATATTAATTAAGAACCAAATGAGAGCTTTTCCTTAAGGGGTGCACTGTGAGTTGAGCTAGCTGGCCCTCAATGCTTTAGCCATATATTCAATCTCCGCCTTGATTAGCACAGGTGCAGGCTGTTCCTTCAAATTAAGACAATATCCTTATAGTGATGAACCATATTGGCCATCTATCTTCCTCTTGCGATCTGGCTCTCATTGAGCTAAAATGAGGCCATTTCTTCTGCCCGTGGCTGATTAAACACAGAGTAAATCCACATCTCCGAGGAGGCTCTAATGCTTCTCCACAGAGCCCGTGTCAGCCCTGCCCGCACCTGCAGGCTTCAGCTCCTCTGCTTCCCTCATAAACCGAAGCATCTGTTTCAGAGAGGTGGTATGTTTCTTTCATCCAGTGTATCACTGTGGTCAGACCCAGTGCAGCTCATTTGGTATGCAAGGCTGCCTACTGTGCAGCAGGTAACAAATGGTCCCCAAGGAAGTCTTGTTCTCATCAAGAGTGAAAAGGACACCACTTTGGACAAAAACCTGTGCCTTTGCTGGAAGTCTCCGTAGCTCACAACCGATGGTCTTCTTTTAATAAAAACAGGTCAGAAAACACCAAGGGGAATCTCTGAGATAAGGCAATCTTGTATTCATTAATTCGTTTATTCTTTTTTTCATTCATTCAACAAATCCTCATTGTGTACTCCCTTAAATACTTAATTACCACTGTGAGGAGTATCCCAAAAAAGAAGGAGCTCTGGGAGTATATAAGAGGGGGCCTGATGTTTTTTGGCTTCAGGGAAGATTTCCCTGGGGAACTGATATTTGAGCCAAGACCTAAAGGACAAGAAAGAGTAGTGAGTTAATAAAAAGATGAAAGAGTATTTTTCAGCCCAGGACACAGCATATTCAAAGGTCCTGGAGTTGAGGGGTAGCGCTTGGCCTATCTGAGCCCAGTGAAAAGGAGAATGTCCAAAGATAAGGCTGGTTACATGACAGGGATCAAATCAGGCAGGGCCTTGAGGCTGAGTTAAGGAATTAGAGTTTTATCTCAAAAGCTTGATTGTAACCAGTGGTTTGTAAGCAGGAAAGTAAAATGATATCACTTCCTATCTTTTATTGAGGAGGAGCAATGTTATTCTTTCCTTGCCAGGCACTGTATAGATTTGTCATTTATGGGCAGCCTGGGTGGCTCAGTGGTTTAGCACCTGCCTTCAGCCCAGGGTGTGATCCTGGGGACCCAGGATCGAGTCCTGCATCGGGCTCCCTGCATGGAGCCTGCTTCTCCCTCTGCCTGTATCTCTGTCTCTCTCTCTCTCTCTCTGTGTGTCTCTCATGAATAAATAAATAAAATATTTTTTAAAAGATTTGTCATTTATGATATCCAAAGTTTCCAGCATTCTTTCAAGGTGGGTATTTTTAGCCACCTTATAGGTAAAGAAACTGAGGTTCAGAGAGGGTAAGTGACTGGCCAAGATCACACCCAGGTCTGGTCCCATGCGGAGCCAGGTGCTGGCCAGGCCAACCTCATACCCAGGTTTTTTTCCCTTGCATCACACTGCCTTCCCACACATAGACTGAACATGTTATTGCTAAACATCTATGACATTTACGTAACATTACTTTTTCTGATTGTGATTTTGAGAGAATTTCCTATTTATTGATTGATAATGTTTTAATAATAATTAATATCTTCATGTAAATCATAATAGAATTAAAGATAGAATAGACTCACCGTATCTCTTAAGAAAGGAATCCTAATGTCAAGGTCATCATTAGGGAACAGCTAAAAGCTAAAGACCTGGAATTAGATTGAACTGGGTTTAAATCCCAGCTTGTCTGGTTATTGACAGTGTGATCTAGAACAGGTGGATGAAAATGCTGAGGCTCAGTTTCATCCTCAATCAATTGATAAATTATCACCACATTCACTTGGTGGTTGTGTTAAATAAGATAGTTAATCAAACCAACCTTCCAAGTTTCTGAGACACTCCATCCACAGTAGCCACTATCACAACCACCCCTACCATTGTCATATTATACATTATCATTAGTGTTGTCATTGGCAGCATCATCATGGTTAGTTAACTAATTTACCACATTAGTGGAACATTGAACACCCCACCTCTTTCTCCTAGTATGTGCTTTTGGGCCAGTTGCAAGGATATCGCTCATTCTCCTGCTCTCACGTTATTGAAAAGAAGGTGCCCTAATCCCTGGCAGGTAGCTGAAGACCAAGTCTAACTGGGAAGCCAAGCAGCAATTAAATTTAATAATGTTGGGAAACAACACAAAGGGATTCCAAAAAAAAAAAATGAAACAACTTTGCAAAAGGAGATACTTGATGGAGATATGTAGATATGGGGCATTTAAAATGTAAGTCCCTTTTTAAATAAATAGCTATAATGGATAGAAGGACTCTGTTCTTGAGAACTGCTTGTCTTGAGAGATCTTTTAAATTATGCAAGGCATCAAATGGATCATTTTTCACCATGAACAAAGAGTTTACATAAAATGTTATATAAACAGCACATAAATGCTTATATATGTGATGCAAGTTTGCTCTCAAAGGATCTCAAATATCTAAATCCAGAAAGACATCTGGGCAAAGCCATCTGCTGCCTTGATGGTTACCTAACACCACACCACTCTTGACATGGTAGGCAGGTTTACATAGCAGTTTCACAAAAATTACTTTTTAAATATAACAATGCCAGCAAAGCCACTTGTCCAGTGCTTGGCACACATGCAGCCTTTTATAGATGTTAGCTATTTCAATAATAAAACAAAAATACTTCAGATTGAACAACCTTCCCATCCCCTTTTCTTTACTGAGATACAACTGACCTATAACATTTTGTAAGTTTAAGGTGTGCTACATGATGATTTGATATACATACATTTTGCAAAATGATTACCACAATAGGGCTAGCGAACACCTCCTCATCACCTCACATAATTACCTTGCTTAGGGGGAAGGGAACATTTAATATCTACTCTTAGTAAATCTCAAGTACATAATACAGTGTTGTTAACTATAGTCACCATGTTGTACGTTAGATTCCCAGAGGTCGTTCCTCTTATAATTGGGAATTAATATCTTTTGACCAACATCACCCCATTTCTCCCAGCCCTGAGCCCCTGGCAACCATCATTCTAACTCTGTCTCTATGAGTTTTGGCTTTTTTAGCTTCCACGTATAAACAAGATCAGACAATATTTGTTTTTCTCATCTAATTTATTTCACTTAAAACAATGCACTCAATGTCCATCCATGTTGTCTAGAATGGTAGGATTTCCTTCTTTCTCATGGCTAAGTAATATTTATACAACTGTATTATTTCTATTTTTGTACACTAGATTCCAGAAATGTGTGTGTGTGTGTGTGTGTATATATATATATATATACATATATATATATACACATCACAACATCTTTATCCATTCATCCATAGACAGACACTTAGGATGTTTCCCTGTGTCTCTGCTGTTGTGAATAATACTGTGTTGAACACTGGAGTGCAGACATCTCACTGAGATCCTGATTCCATTCCCTTTGGATATATGCCCAGAAGTGGGATTTGTGGATCATAAGATAGTCTATTTTTTATTTTTTAGAGGAGTATACAAACTGTTTTCCTTTTATTTTAATTTTATTTATTTAATTAACAGAAAGAGAGAATGAGAGCACAAGCAAGGGGAGTGGCGGGCAGAGGGAAAGGGAGAAGCAGGATCCCCATGGAGCAGGGAGCCCAATGCAGGGCTTGATCCCAGGACCCTGGGATCGACCTGAGTGGAAGGCAGACACTTAGCTGACTGAGCCACCCAGGTGCCCCTCCGAACTGTTGTCCATAATGTTTCTGCCACCTAACGTTTCCACCAACAGTGCAGCAGAGTGCCCTTTTCTCCATTTGTTCACCAACATTTGTCACCTCTTGTCTTTTTAATAACAGCCCTTCTAGTAGGTGTGAGGTTATATCATTATGATTCTGATTTCCATCTCCCTAATAATTAGTGATGTGTAGCACCTTTCAATGTACCTGCCAGCCATTTGTATGGCTTTTTTGAAAAAAAAAAGTCAATTTAGGTCTTTTACCTGTTTTTCAATCAGAATGTTTGGTTTTCTGTTATTGAGCTTTATGAGTTTCCTAAATATTTTGGATACTAATTCCTTATCAGATATATGGTTTGCAAATATTTTCTCCCCTTCCAAATGTTGCCTTTTCATTTTTTTTATTCTTTTATTGCTGTACAGAAGACCTTTCATTTGAAATAGTCCCACTTCATTGCTGCTTTTGTTGTGTGTGCTTTGGGTGTCATATTCAAGAAAACTTTGCCAAGGCCAATGTCGAGGAGCTTTTTCTCTATGGTTTCTTCTAGGAGTTCTATAGCTTGGGGTCTTATGTCAGGTCTTTCATCCATTTTGAGTTCATTTTTATGAATGGTGTTAGATAAGGATCCAATTTTATTCTTTTGTATATAATTATCCAGTTTCTCCAACACGAGCTATTGAAGAGACAACCCTTTCTCTGTTGACTATTCTTGGTTCCCTTGTCATACAGTAGTTGACTTTATATGTGTGGGTTTATTTCTGGGCTCTCAATTTATTTCCATTGGTCTGTGTCTATTTTTAGGCCAGTACCATACTATTTTGATTACAACAGCTTTGTAACACAATTTGAAATCAGGACATATGATGCCTCCATTTTGGTTCTTCTTTCTCAACATTGCTTTGTCTATTTGGGGTGTTTTGTAGTTCCATATGAATTTTAGGATTTCTTTCTGTTTTTGTGAAAAATGAGACAGGAATTTTGATATGAATTGCATTGAATCTATAGATGGCTTTGGGTAGTGTGGACATTTTTGATAATATTAACTCTTCCAATCCATGAACATGGGATATCTTTCTCTTTACTTATCCTCTTCAATTTTTTTCATCCAAGTCCTATAGTTTTCCAGGTAGAGATATTTCATGATTTATTTCTAAGTATTTTATTGTTTTTGGTTTTGGTGCCATTGTAAATGTGATTATTTTCTTCATTTCTGTTTCAGATATATTTGTGTTAGTGTATAGAAATACAACCTATTTCTGTATATTGATTTTTGTATCCTGAAACCATACTGAATTCTTTTATTAACCCTGTGAGGTTTTTGATGGAGTCTGTAGGATTCTCTACATATAAAATCATATCACTTACAAGCAGACATAATTCTACTTTTTTCTTTCCAATTTAGATGCCCTTTCTTTCTTCTCTTTCTGGTTTGGGTGTTATTTTTTTTGTTTTGTTTTCATTTTTGTTTTGGTTTGTTTGGTTTGGTTTGGTTGTTTTTTGGTTTTTGGTTTTTGGTTTGCCTAATTGCTCTGGTTAGGACTTCCAGAACTATGTTAAAACAGAGGGGTGAGAGAGGCACCCTTGCCTTGTTCCTGACCTTAGAGGAAGAGCTTTCAACATTTCACTGAAATGATTTTTGTTTGTTTGGTTCAATTGTAGCATAGCTGACATACAATATTATATTCATTTCAAGTGTACAACATAGTGATTTGGTGCTTCTATACATTATGCAATGTTCACCATGATAAGTATATCCAGTCAACTCCTGTGTTTCACAAATGATAGAACTGTGGTCCAAAGAGGTCATGGAACTTTCACAATATTTTATAGCTACTAAGACCAGAGCCTACCTGTGAGCACATTAAGGAGTTCAGGCAATCTAAACTGAAATAACCAGAAAGTTTCATCCAGCATGGTTACCTCTCTGAAAAAGATATGCCCATTTCATGGGACATGTCTTTTCATCACATTAATCCAGCTTTCATTCCTTTCTTCTCATCTATCCCCACTAGTTTATATATTCTGTAAAGGCAGGTACAGTGCACATGTCACTTTCCACCATATTTCCACTATCAACACAGCCACCTGCATATTGTAACATGTACTCATTAAACCATTTGTCAAATTGGATGGTAATGTATTAGGAAGGGACAAGCCAAATTGTTACATTGTCCATCACAGAATTCTGTGCAAGATTTAGTTAAATGTTAAGTCTCTCACTAGGACTCTGATAGATGAGAACATTTTGTTATTAAAATATTTGTAGCCCAAAAATGCAAGGTAGCAAGCACTCAATCAGTCCTGTTTGCTGTTGTTGACTCATTCTCAATACAATTTTCTGTACATCTGAGAGATAATTCAGTCTGTAATGAGCAAGACCAGGTAAGACTTAGATAAAGATGGTCCAGCAACTCAAAGACTGACCCTTAAGTTAAAGTAAAAACTACTACATGCTGCAGGCACCCTGAGGACCACTTTCAGGAAGGCCAGAGATTCATTTCCACTAACATTGATTTGGAAACCTCATTGCCAGCCATGCTGAGGTTTGCTCATGGCCATTATGAATGTAGTTTGATGTTCCCCTCTGGGCCAGGAGGTGAGGTAACAGTGGTGATGGAGAAGTCCCGCAGCTCCGTGTCAACTCTCGCCAGCCTGACACATGACTTCAGACATGCCCTTTCCCCAACACCCTTTTGTAATGATGCTCCTCCCATTCAATGTATGGTTCCAGCTCTCAGACTCACAAAAAAGGTGTAGTGGAAGACTTGGAGGGATTCACAAATTGCTCTCTTTCTCTGAGGCTCAGGTTTATTGTCTGTGAAATAATGATTGTAAGACTTGTCCGATCCATCTCACCAGATGGTTGTAAGAGAGGTCACAGACAGACATCTTCAGGAATATAAAGTCTATACAATTATATACTAGCATTTTATTTCACAAGAGCCTTCCACCAGGTGTTATGGTGAACACCACCACCCAAACCTGCTCTACAGGGCGCTTGCAGTCTAATTCACACATCTAAGTGTGGTGAGTTAAAAAAAATTATGCACATGTACAAACACACACAAATATTCTGTTACCAAATATCTTCATAAAGGAGTCCAATATAGAACACACTGAAGCACAAGTCAAGTAATCTTTTACTTTGTTTTGTTTTTTTTTTTTTTAATCTTTTACTTTGAATACCCTCAGATCACTTCACTCAGATCGGCATATAAAATTTTACATTTGTAGAAGGAAGGCATAAAGAAACAGGGTCCCGTTGTGTTAAGTTCTATATAACTCAATTTAGAATCAGATATAACTAAAATGGATCAGAAAGATGGCCCAGATTACATATCTGCCTCTTACTTCCTGTACAAGATCAGTATTCCCTAAGTCCACAAGATCACAGCTTGATCGACAGAAGTCATATACTGCAACATAGGGTAAAGGACTTATGTTGACAAAAAGTTGGGATTTTTCCCCTTATCAAAAAAACAGGCATATTTGAAATTTTGCCAAAAGTGCTTAAAATGGATTATATCTACATTTGACTTCGTGGTAAGTGCAAAGACAAAAATCTCTGAAATTTATAAACAAAAGTTTCTTTCTTACTTCAGAGTTCAAGGGAAAAAAAAAACATAAAAACAGCCTTGACTGACTCTCAGGCATCGTACAACTTGAAAGGCACAAGGATGTCAGATATATTTATTGTTGCTGTAGCTCAAAATTTCCATCCGGCTACATTTAAACATTGAGTCGGAGTTCACAAAAATAGCATCAGCAACATTGCCAGTGAGATCCTATAACCTTAACACAAAGTAAATATGAAAGTAGAAAAGAAATGTAACCTTTTTAAAGTTCTCTCTATGCAAATATCATGCAGAAGTCACTGATTACTGAACACTCTGTCTCTTCAATATCTGAGCCACCTCGACAAACCATCATGGTGAGGTTGTTGTGTTGATCTTTCACAAATTTCTTTAAATTTCTATTCACTTTCTGTGGTGGTCTGTGTACCTACAGTGACCACCTATTAATTGTAGATTTCTTTAGAGTCCGGTATTGTCATAACCACAATGTCACAAAATAAGTTTTTTATTAAATGTCTAGGTCTGTGTACCCTTTGAGCCCAAATCATCATGATACTCAGGTCATCTTCCAAAATGATCCATTAAAAATAAAATATACTAATAGTAGCAACATTTTCATTGAGACCCATAGAGCCACAGGCTCCGTATCTTGTTATCCCCATTTCTTTGCATGAGTTCATGTCCAATGTTGTTGGAGGTCTGGACTGAAAGAGACATATTGTGGAGAACAGACATCCATGAAGACATAAAAAGCCAGGTACCTGGAAGAGGATGCTATGTGTTTCCCGGAGCTGGAAACTCAGTCTGACACTGGAGAGAGACATTGCCGGATGAAGCTGGCAGCTCTATTTTGATGAAAGCCACTGTGAGACTCAGGTCCAAACTGTGTTGCCTCCAGGCTGAAGTGATAAAGTGTGACACATGGACAGAAGGACCTTCCCACCTCCCCCACACGCACACTCTCCACCACAGACCTCCCAGCAGCTCTGACTTTCCATGCTGAACTGCAGTGGGGACCTGCCAAGCCCAGTGGAATCCAGATGGAGTGATGGAGGGGACAGGGCATGGACAGGAGGTCCTGTGGGTGTCCAGGAAGGGCTCTCAAGAGCTATTAAGGCTAAATTGGTCTTATATGTGCCCACAGCTATGAGACTGAAAAATATCCAGGTTCCCTCTGTGTATGGAATATCGAGCTGAGCATATATCACCCAACCTGTAACATATTAGTCATATTTGTGGAGTCTAAGTTTAAAATTTGGGAATCACCTACAGAATACTTGGCAGTAACTTACTGTTCGTCGATCATATGAAGCTGAATGAGGTAGCCTGTCCCTATGGTTCCTTTCTCTAGGATAGATTGTCTACCAATGCTAACATACCTTTCCTGTGTATTACCAAAAAATTCTGCAGCTATATCTTAATATAGCATCTAAGGATTCCTGATTTGTCACTAAACAATTTCTTAAGCATTAGGTGAATCTGGCTCCCTGTCTTTCGAAGTGCATCAAGAATTCATAAAACGGAGGCACCTGGGTGGCTCAGTGGTTGAGCATCTGCCTTCAGCTCAGGGCATGATCCTGGGGTCCTGGGATCTGAGGCCTACATCAGGTTCCCCACAAGGAGGCTGCTTCTCCCTCTGCCTATGTCTCTGCCTCTCTGTGTGTGTCTCACAGGAATAAATAAAGAAAATCTTTCTTAAAAATTCATAAAACCTAAATATTATGGCTCATCTTCATACAATGATTGCTGTCCGTAATTACGAATGTTAACACATAAGTCTAGAATTTGGCATTCACCTTGTCATCTATGATGAAGGATACAAAAATAAGTGCCCTTAATAAACTACTCTAAGAATCTACGTGTGGAATAAATCAGTAAATCAATGATACAGAATGAAAACTATTTCTTGACATCTTTTTAATATTGCAACATCAGAAGTCACTTATTAACATGAATAACCTAAACAGAGGGAGAAATTTCTGAATTCAGTACTTCTTCCAGCTTCTGGCAGGAGCTCTGGCCAAAAAGAAAGAATCTAAATACCCAGGAAAGTTTTGTTTCATATGCTTGTTGGTTAATTTTTGTTTTTTTATGGAAGAGACCATTAAAATTTATACCTGTAAGATGGTATGACTCCAACTTTCCACAGCATCGCTGTCCCCCGTAACAATTAATAAAGAAGCTAAAGAAGTTGTGTCTTCCCTGAATTAGATAAAACACCCTGATCCAAAGCAAAAAGATGGAATTATTAGCAAGTTTTGCTCAATTAGTAAATCAAGGCCTCCCCTTATTCTAGAAATTTGTGTGAGATCAAAAGTATAACCTTCCCTTAAACAATACAATTGAGGATTTTTACCCAGTTGTTAATTCAAAAGTATTTTCCTGTGAGGGGAAAAAAAAAAACACAAAAAGATCTTACCACAGATCCATAATTTTGGCATTTTTGAAAGCATGCCTTTGTAAAAAAAATTCCAAAAACAAAGAAAACATTTAAATGCATCAGATTCAACAATCTGCTTATGTTGGTAACATAAGACACACATAGTCTTTCAGGAGGTCCAACTTGAAGAAAAAAAAAATTTTAAAGATATTTTAAAGGACCAGCGACCAAAAACAGAGAGTCTGCTTCAAACTTCTCTTTTTGGTATCAGTGATATATTATATTAGGGAAAAGAAAAAGAAAGGCACTCTTGTCAAAATAACTTTTCATCTCCCCTGATTATGTCTGTTCACAGGTGTAACAGCTGTAACCAAATTTCATGAAGCAGTTAAACTTCCAGCCTTGATTAAAGATACTCCGGACCAGGCCACATTTATCCTAAAAATGTTTTCCTTTTTTTTTTTTTTTTTTTAACTCTTCTGTGGAAAGGGATATGTTCCTCAGTCCCTTATACTGAATATTAGACTCAGTAGATCTTGCCAAATATCATGGAAACCTTTGAAAGAACTGCTCTTATCAACTTGCAAGAAAACGAAATGTGAAATGGGTGTTGCGCAGCAGGGTAGGCTCACTGTATCAAGTGGGATGAAAAAGTACTTTGCAAATGGTAAATAAAGCCCTACATGCATGCAAATTATTCAAACTACTGGTGAAGCTTCCTTCATCGTGATGATGCCAATGGAGACTATGGTGACAATTATAGTAACAGTGGCTACCAAATTCTTGAATATTGAATGATTTTATTGTGTGCCAGCCACAATGCTGAGCACTTTATGTGAATTAGTTTATTACTCACCACAACCAGTGGAGACAGATTATCTTCACTTTACAGATGAACACAGGAAGCTCAGAGAAGTTAAGTAAGTTTCCTAAGGTCACACAGCTCATCAGCCCACGAACACAAAAAGCAGTTCTTCATGCCTTTGTGAAAATGAAAGTGTCAGCAAAGATTCATGAATTATGTCATCATATTATATGATCCAGGAACCCCGACACATGGTTTAGCACTATTGTGTAGTTACTGAAGAAAAAAGATATACACACACACATTTTTCAGATACCCAAAGATATCCTTGAACTAACACATAGATGTGTTCTCTTTGTTTGACAATGATTCAAATAAGCCATGTAATTTTGCTATGCAAAGGGTCTTTCTAGCATCAAGTAAGCATGCACTAAATGCTTGATAAATGAGCATGCTCCCCAGTGTGGCAGTATTTACCTTACTTGCGTGGCACATTACTCAGAAATCTTTGGTTTGCAAATGACAAAAAGTCAACTCTAATCAGCTAAAGCCAAAAGAGGAATTGATTAGTCGACAGAAGTGAAGCGTCTAGAGAGCTCTGGTTTTGAGCATAGCTGAGGGAGAGCACTCAGGTAAGGCTTCTTGTCCGTCTCACTATTGCTGCTGCTCTACTCTGCTCTGGCTTCCTTCTCAAGTCAGGCTCCCACCGCCAGCAGTCATCGGATAATATGCGGCTGTTCTAGATATGAGAGCACTTCTGTCTTTGTATCACCAACCACAGTCCCAGGGAAGCCTTGAACTGGCTTAGCCTGGATCATAGACCATTCTTGGACAAGTCAGAGGCATTAGGCATCTGATTGACCAACAGAGAAGGAGGGGGAAGTGGGGAAAAGGAAGAAAAAAATAGAAGTGGATCCTGGTGATAAACACAAGTGTAACACAAGAGTGGCGGCTCAAACCAGAGGTATCTTGCTGGTTTTAATCTTCTATATTATCTCAAAAGTTTAGCTTCCAAGACAAGACATGGATTGCAAATCAGTCCGTGTTCCTTTACAGATCATTCTTTATTTGTGCCTGCCCAATTTATTGTATTTAAGGGAAATGAACAAAGCTTTGAAAAAGGCAAGGCTTATAGAGATGATGCCATTCATGGGGGAAAATTGTTTCTTTCTCTGCTTTATTATATTGGTCAAAATTATGCTCCAAACCACGGTGACACTTTATTATACTATTCCCATAAATCTACATTCATCTTCCAGTTCATAAATTAGGAAAAGGAGACTACAGAGTGTGCCCCATTACATGTTTACTTTTTTTTTTTTTTTCTCAGACTCTACAAAAAACGATGGGAGTTTCCTGTGGTTCTTTCTTATGCAGTAATATCCTTTGGCCCCATGGCACACAAAGGTCTCATTGAGCAGAAGAGCAGTACACTTCTGTGCAAGGGCCGAGAGTTGGGGATCCAGGAAATTCTCAACTGGTTTAACAAGAATGAGCACCACACCTTAAAACTCCACAGTGACCAAGTCACAAAAATTGGGTCTGTGATGAGAATTGGCAAAAATTAAGGAAGTGCCTTCAGGCAGTTGGGGTCTGTGGAGATTGAGAATTAAGATAAAGGCAAATGAGAATCTCAGGACATTCTGCTTCATCCCAGTGCCACATGTTACTAAGACTTCTTCCCACCTTCAACAGAGAAAGAAAGAGACCCTAATGGAGAGCCCATTCCACTGCATACAGATGCCTGTCCTCACACCCTGACCCTGCAGCCCCCAAAGCATCACTCTTATTAAAACCTCCCCCTTCCCATAACTTTTTCTTTTTCTTTTTCTTTTTCTTTTTTTTAAGATTTGATTTATTTATTCATGAGAGACACAGAGAGAGAGAGACTCCCTGTGCCTATGTCTCCCTGCAGCAGAGCCCGATATGGGACTTCATCTCAGGACCCCAGGATCATGACCTGAGCCAAAGGCAGGTGCTCAACCACTGAGGCACCCAGGTGCCCCTTCTTTTTCTTTTAGATCCAGGGCAAAAGAGTGAGTAAGCCCTACTCCTCGACTCATTGTCATTGTAAGTTTGTACCAGGCCCTTCACTTATTTGTTTACTTCATGGGACTGCATGACTGGTCTCTATCTGGCTCCCCTGTTCTGACTACTTAATGGGGAACCTCCCATGGTGACATTCTCAGGTTCATATCATGTAAGTGGGAGAATCTGAGGCTCAAAGAGGTTAAGTGATATGTCTAACTTCACATAGCTAGTTAAGCGGTAGAGTCAGGATTTTAAGCCAAATTTCTCTGACTCCTGGGTTTGTACCAGTCAACTGTACCATAATGCTTTCCACAGGAATCTTTTGATTCAATGACCTATGCTAAGAGGGAACAGGACCTTCCCTTCATCTGGCATCCATTGCCCCAGGTGACTTCCAGCCAGCAGGCAGAGGAGAGCCCACCCTGACACAAGGACCCAGGTTCCCTAGCCTGGGCCAACAGCGATGTGTAATCAGAGGTGAAGGATTGCCCCATTGGCTTGGGGCCAGCAGAGCTTAGCCACCCCCCCTCGCACCCCTGATGCAGGCAGATTAACAGCTGCCATCTGGCAAATAGAGTCTCTCCATGCAAACTGCAACTCCCCCCACCCCCTGCCCCGGGTGAATCACTAGAATGTCCAATACCAGTCAGGCCCAATGAAACTTTGACGGCTCTATTAACGAAGATGAAAACTTGAGATATGCCAAATACAGATTAAATGGCATCTTGGTAACATGATTATCTCTGAATTACTAGCTGCATGGTGAGACAGCCAAGTGACTAATCCTAGGGAAGCCTGGGCACTTGGGAGGCAAGATCTGCTACTTTCAGGATGCCATTCATTGCATTGGGGTTATACTTTAACTAAATGGAACCCCGAGAATGACTTCCTCTGTTGTAGTCACACTTTTTGAGAAAATATTTAATTTCATAAAGTTCTGAGATCCCAAATTTAGAGTGATCTGTTATAAGATGAGCAGTGAATATGTCAGGAAAAAAACAAGGAACACAAGAAATTGTCTCACGATCATGTACGTAGTTTTGTCAATAAAATGAGCAGAAGTGACAGGATCCAGATGATAGAGGGGAAAGCCTCAAAGGGTTCGCTGGCTCCCACTTTCTACTGTCTTTTGCAAGCTATCTATCTAGTGAGCTCTTCTACACTAGGGCTTTCAGTACATTAGCTGCATTAGCCCACATTATTTTCCTTGAGGTAGGCATTGTTATTCTCATCTTCCATATAGGAAAGTTCAGGCTTAAAATTAGTAGTAACTTGTCTGAGGTCCAACACTTAGTATCTGGCCATGCAGAGACTCAACTTAGGGTCTTTTCACATCCAAGGTTTGTATGGACTTGCCATGATTTGACCTCCCGATTTTAAGGAGCTATAGAGAATTATGAAAGGGCTCCAAGAATTATTTCTAAAACAAATGGAAGGGCAGCCCAAATAAAGAAGTTATGAAACACCCATCTTTAAGACACAAGATTGGGGGGTGCCTGGCTGGCTCAGTTGGTAGAATAGGCTACTCTCGATCTTGTGAGTTTAAGCCCCACATTGAGGGTAGAAATAACTTAAAAAAAAAAAAAAAGACACAAGATTGGAAGTTGTCAAGTAGTGGTGTGTTGGGGGAGTGACTATGAAGATCTGTGAACAATTTGACAAATAAAATGTCTTAGATTTTAGCTAGAATTGTGTAAAAAAATACTTTATTTGGCAGTTAGGGAATGAACAATGAAACCTCCAACATCCCACTTAGGCCCAAATGTCTCTAAATAATACAGTTTAGGGGCACCTAGGTGGCTCAGTCCATTAAGTGTTTGCCTTCAGCTCGCATCATGATTTCAGGGTCCTGGGGTCATGCCCCGTATCAGGCTCCCTGCTCAGCGGAGAGCCTGCTTCTTCTCTCTCCGTTACTTGTGCTCTCTCTATCTCTGTCTCTGTCTGTCTGTCTGTCTCTCTCAAACAAATAAATAAAATCTCTAAATAAATAAATAAATAAAATAATAAATAATAATTTATCTATTTTAAATAATAGATAAATAAATAGATAAATAAACAAATAATTATAGGATGCCAAGGACGTGAATTGGTGGCATGATATATGGTCTACATTGTGCATTGTAAAAAGTTATCTAAATACATATTGAGAAAACCTCATACTTTTTCCGCTCTATTGAAGTGAGTGTATTCCCTTGCACACAAGCTAGAAAAACAAACATTGTCTCTAAGACTTCTGATATACTGTACCTTTTCAATCAGATGCATAATTGTGGTAGGACTGTTATTGCTTACATTCACACTCTCACTAGAGACTTTAATTTTTGGTTAAGTTCTTAAAATCCCTTTCTGGAAAAACAAATGAGATCACATTCTCCATTCTCCTGGTTAACAGTGTCATTATCACACACAGATTCTCAAACAATCAGCTAAATTCCATTGTCATTCTGAATTTCTTCTCTTTCTTTTCTGGTGCATTCACAGAACTTATTCAGTCTTCTGCCTTCTCAATGGAAAAAATTTTATAGAAACTACCATAAACGATACATAATTGAGAATGGCTTTAAAAAGCCATATGGAAGGATGAATAATCTTCCCTTTTGTTTTCATCTTTCCTAAATATTCTTCCATTTTGTGTTTTGCGATACCTTTTGCACCCTGCTTTGGTCGAAATTGTTGTTGGCCATTTGCCAGTTTGAAATGTCCTACAAAATGAATTGCTTCTTTTGTAAATAAGAAAAAACTTTGAGAAATATTGCTTCAAAATACTGTGTCATAGTTATAGCTAGCTGGTAGCATTTTCTGTAGGGGCAAAGGAAGGTGGTGAGTTTATTGTCTGTTCAGCATGTATAAATCATGATCCAGGTAATATTTTGTGCTTGCCTTCGTATCTTCTAGTGGCTGTGGTTTGGGGCATCACAAATATTCTTTCAGGAAAGAATCACATATTTCCTGTGTCAGAATGGGCTTTCATTTTGGATTAAA
The DNA here is from genome assembly GCF_048418805.1 of Vulpes vulpes. Classification (NCBI taxonomy): domain Eukaryota; kingdom Metazoa; phylum Chordata; class Mammalia; order Carnivora; family Canidae; genus Vulpes; species Vulpes vulpes. The sequence goes on along the minus strand of NC_132793.1, from coordinate 92,318,615 downwards.
CTTTCAAAGGACGCCAGTACCAGATGAAAATTGGGACAAATCTTTAACCACCAATTTCTTGGCTGAGGCTTAACGAGGACACCATGATTTTCAAGTGAATGAGATCACCCACTTTCACTGGCTTCCTTTTCTTACTTTTTACTTTCAGAAGTTAATTTATTCCTCTTACAACTTAAATGCCAAGCTCTTCTAATATTATTCTTGCAAGGTAACTTCTGATTTAGCCACTCTTCTCTTTTTCCCAGATCACCCTATGCTTTTCAGAAAAAAGAAATATCTCTAAATGGCACATCATGGACAAATATCAGAGTTGTGAGCTCATTCTTAAACCAAAGGGGTTGTCAAAGTTAACCCAATAATGTATTGTGGGCAATTCATGTATAGGGCACATTATCATATAAATAATAATGTTTTATAATTTTCACAAACTTGGAAATGATAGTGAAAGCACACTTGAGAGAAGCCTTTAAAGCTCACATTTAAAAGAGATATAGTTCTCAAAAAAAAAAAAAGAAATATAGTTCTCTATTTTTGCCCAGTGAAATGCTTATATATATTCACACTATGAATCACTATGTTGGATTATTAAAATAACTTTCAATAATTTTCTTTCCAAATACAATTATTCTTGAATCATATATCTTAATATAATATTCAAGATTATGAGGATAGAATGAAAAAAAACTTTACTGAAATGATGGGCCCTGTAAGGCAGGATTGGATTGATGGTCAATTAAAACTGTACCTGTACACTTTCATTCACAATGTGGATTATTTTTCTTCACCTCAGAAAATTAGCTGAAATAAGATGTATTATACCAAGATATCTGGGCAGGAAATTGCCACTAGGTGTGAACAAGAGACATCCAATCTCTCCATTCTAATGAAAATGCAATCAGTCATATCTATACAAAAAGAAAAGACAAAATATCCCCAAGACTCAAATATTTAGAAAATCACCATTAAAAATCAGTTCATGAAAAAAAAAAAAATCAGTTCATGTACAACTTATACTGAGAAGAACTGAATTAATGAATCAGATGCAAAAAAAAAAGTCAAGCTTTGTTGATTTTAAGCTCCTCTCCCACTGACTTTTTTATTTGAAAAAAAATTTTTAAGAAAAAAAATCAGCTTCAACGTCTCTCTAAAAGAAAATACATATATATATGACATCTGGGCTCTCCTTGGATATACAGTGTATCTAAGAGCTACTCAGAATCAATGCATAAGAAATACATTATAAAACAATGCAAATACTTCATAGCACAGTTAGCCAAGCCATAGCCAAATACAGAGCAAAAATACAGTGAGGAGAGCCTGTTGGATAAGAGACATGAAGATTCTTCATCTTTCTATATCATAGCTCAAATAAGCCAATTTTCATCTTGGGAAAGTCTTCATTTTAAAGACCAAGGCCCAATATTCTAACATCTTGGGGTTAAAAAGAGAATCTGGACAGCATAGTTTAGTGGAAATGTTACTGGAGACCAACAATTACCAATGTCACGATGAATATCTTGAAAAATATTAACCAACTCATAAGCTTCACTACTTGTGTGTGTGTGTGTGTACGTGTGTACATGTGTGTTTTAATACAAGTGTTTTCCCGAATAAACTTGGCCAAAAAACTCCTTCTTTAGCTGCTGGTATATTTTTGTTTTCATATGTGGCACTGAACGAATTTCTGTAGTTGTGAACAACTACATTTGATTAAAATCTGTCAGACTTATCTTTTTAGCAGGAGAAAAGAAATATGTGTTTCTGCAGAAAGGAAATCAATGTGTCTTTATGATAGATGCAGAGAAGAAAGTTGGATACTGTCACTTTAGGTGATGAAGCAGAAAGACAGGGTAGCTCCCTTGCCATCATCATTGGCTACTGACATAATTGTTGTGAGGCAAAGCCCTATTTAAATTTTATAATCCTTGTTTATAGGATAGACTTACAGTCACTGACCTAATAGTTATCACTCCAACTGGTTAAGTTACAAAGTCTTGTGTCTGAGGTGTCCATAGTTTGCTTTGTTTAAATTTTTTTAGTCAATATCTTTGAGGCAGAGCTCTGCTCTATTGCTCTTCTGCACTGTAAGAAAGAATACTCCCTTCCCCATAAGAAGGCACCAGGTCTTCAAGGGCAGGTAACTGTAGCAGAGAATCTCCTTTATCAAGGAAAACAGAAGAAAGAAACCTCAAAATCTTCCCCCAGGCAGTGCCTGAGACAAATGAAGCAGAAAGCATCCTCAAAGGGACAATTGGAAGACTGTTTCATGACAAAAATATGCCCAGAGATTTCTTCCTTTCTCTTGGGACACACCAACCTACCCAGGATCCCAAGGGTCTCTAGATACAGCTCTGCCAGATAGAAAAAAAGATTCATCCTTGGAATTGTGAGATTATAAAATTCTCCATTCCAAAATGGTACAACAGCAGACACTTACCCTGTTAAGAGAGCCTCAGAAAATCAGGGTGAGCCAAGATGTCTTTGCAGCATGAGTCTCTACTGTCTCTGTGATTCCAACCAGTAAAACCATTTTAATGAGCTTATAAAGCCATGCCAAGATCTGTGAACTCACATGTCAGTTGAAATTACTATCTCTCCAGCTTCGTGAATGGCATCTGTCAGTAAAGTATCTGAAGTGTTTATTTGGGGCCGATTTCAATAATGTTCGATGTATAAGTTCCTCTCATAACTAACTTTTTAAAAAATATTTTATTTACTAACTTGAGAAAGGAGAGAGAGAGAACAAGTGGGGGAGGGACAGAGGGAGAAGCAGACCCCCCACTGAACAGGGAGCCCGACACAGGACTTGATACCAAGATCTTGGGATCATGACCTGACTGCAGGCAGACGCTTAACCAACTGAGCCACCCAGCACCGTTAATTAACTTGTTAAAAAATGATATGTTGTTTTTGTTCTGTAATTAATGAATGTTCCTAGAAGGCACTACATTGATGTGAGTGTGCATGTGTGCACTTTGCATATTTGCCCAGACCTGATTAAACCATTAAATGATAGTGGGTGTAGACCACCTAGCCAGGTTTTGGAACATGGTAGCTATTCCTTATAGGTTCATTCTTTATTTATAATTCCTCACTTCAACTTGGGTATCCTAGAAATTAAATCAATAAGCACAAATAACTAATGCATTTGCCTAAAGCTAAATGACTCTCTTTTCCCCCAATGTCCACCTTCTCTCCCTACATCACTCCTACAATCTCCAAGCTATTCAAGTATCAGAGTTTAAGAATTACACATTAAGAATTCATTGGCCATCATCACATCCATTATAAGTAATTGGAAGCCTTCCCACAATTTATGTAAAATTGGAATACTTAAGATAGATTCTTATATTACAGTAATAGATGCTATCTGGTAATTGTGTCATATGCTTTGGATACACTAAAGGATTTGATTTGCTAATACTCTGTTTTTAATTCTTTATAGAAATTGATCTTCAAATTCTGTACTTTTTTAAGATTTTATTTCTTTATTTCAGAGAGAGAGAGAAAGCATGCCAGCGGGGAGAGGCAGAGGGGGATGGAGAGGGAGAAAGAATTTGAAGCAGACTCTGGAGTGAGTGAGGAGCCCTGACTTGGGGGCTCAAAACCACAACCTTGAGACCATGACCTGAGCTGAAACTAAGAATCAGATGCTTAACCAACTGAGCCACCCAGGTGCCCCTGTACAGTCTTGAGACTCTGTCTTCACAAAATTATTTTATATATTTCCTTTTTATGGGCAAATAGATTTTGTGTAACACTGAAATTGATTTTTTTAAGCTGTAATGGGGACACCTGGGTGGCTCAGTGGTTGAGTGCCTGCCTTCAGCTTGGGTCATGATCCCCAGGTCCTGGGACCAAGTCCCACACTGGGCTCCCCACAGGGAGCCTGCTTCTCCCTCTGCCTGTGTCTCTGTCTCTCTCTGTGTGTCTCTCATGAATAAATAAATAAAATATTTAAAATTTTTTAAATTAAAAATAAATAAAACTGTAATGAATTCACTTATAAAACCATCTAGATCTGGTGACTTTTTCAGTGATAGATCTTTTAATTTCCAATCTCTTCACTAATAATTGGTCTAGTCATGTTTCTTAAACTAGTTATTTTAAGAGTTTTTATTTTTACTAGAGAATTTTCCTCTGCCTTGAGGTTTTCACATTTATATCTAGAGTTGTACATAACATCTACCAGTAACTTCTCTCATCTCCGTATTTGTGGTTATATTCCTTGAAAATGCTGTATTTATCTTGATTTCTCTCTATTAGGCTTGTCAGGGGTGTATCTAGTTCAGTAAACTTTCAAAAAAAACTAATTTTGATTTTACTTATCCCATTTTGTGTTTGTTTTCTATCTCCTTCAGTTTTAGATTTCATCTTTATTAATTTCCTCCCTCTACATCCCCATTGTATTTTGTTCCTTTTGAATTTGAATTTTCTAAAATTTATTCTCAATCTTTATTTTTTTAAAGATTTATTTATCTAGGGACACCTAGATAGCTCAGCAGTTAAGCATCTGCCTTCAGCTCAGGGCGTGATCCTGGTATCTGGGATCAAGGCCCACATCGGACTCCCTTCATAGAGCCTGCTTCTCCCTCTGCCTGTGTCTCTGCCTCTCTCTCTATGTCTCTCATGAATGAATAAATAAAATCTTTTTTAAAAAGATGTATTTATCGGGATCCCTGGGTGGCGCAGCGGTTTGGCGCCTGCCTTTGGCCCAGGGCGCGATCCTGGAGACCCGGGATCGAATCCCACGTCGGGCTCCCGGTGCATGGAGCCTGCTTCTCCCTCTGCCTGTGTCTCTGCCTCTCTCTCTCTCTCTCTCTCTGTATGACTATCATAAATAAAAAAAAAATTAAAAAGATGTATTTATCTATTTGAGAGAGAGAAAGAGAAAGCATGCAGAGGGGAGGGGCAGAGTAAGAGGGAGAAAGAGTCTTAAGCAGACTCCATGTTGAGGACTGAATGATCAGGACTCTGAGATCAGGACCCTGAGATCACAACCGGAGACAAAACCAAGAGTCAGACACTTAACCAACTATGCCACCAGATGCCCTTCAATCTTTATTTTCTTAAACACTGAAGACAATTTCAAGATACAAGGTTTTTCCTAGTACAAAGTATGCTTGAATGTCTCATATTTTATATACTCATACTGTATTGTAACTGCACTCTTGTATCTGAGCATCATACCTCCATAGTTGCCACATTTGTGTGTGTGTGTGTGTGTGTGTGTGTGTACTGTCACAAAGATTAGGATTTCTACCTCTCTAAGTAACTCTTTATACCACCCAGAGTACCCAGCCAAGCTTTTTGCCCATGTGCAGAATTTTTAAGTTATAGAAAGCAAAAAACTTGCCAGAGTATTTAACTCAAAGAAGCCTATGCACACCTACCCATTTATCTTCCAAGAATCAGGGGACGCTGGAAAACAGAATGCTCCATGGTGATGATTCTGGTGCATTGGATAATGAAAAAGGAAGGTGTGGCATCAGATTTAAGCAAGTTAGAGATGGGCTCCAATTCCACTTACCACTGAGTGATTTATCTTCTCAGAACCTCAATTTATTCACATATAAAGTTTAAAAAAAATCCTTACTCCGAAAGCTGTTATGGGGATTAAATGAGATAATCCATGAATGTGCCTCACACATAATAAGAGCTCCATAATTATGAGCTCCCAGCATTACTGCTATTAGCATTATCATTACAGTGGGGGCAAAGTGATGAAGTACTAAAGAATGGAGGGGCAGAAGCAAGTTAAGGGGAAGGGGAGCTGGGAAAAAGACAAGAAATAGAGGACCTGAGCCCTGTCTTAACCCAGTGGTTTTGGAAACACTGATTATTTAAAGAGCTTTTAAATCATTTCCCACTAATGATGACTGGGTTGGGTCTATATTTTGTTTCCATCTTGCTAAATAGTGTTACACCAAACCTCTCAAAAAAGTGTCCTGCCCAATTTGCCCCAAAGAAGACCACAGGGATGGAGTGTGTTGGGTAAGGTGAAATGGCACAACAGTCATGCCACCACCAGCTGGTGACTGAGTGCCCATGCCTGGAAAACTTCAGCTTTACGGGCCTGTCTTGTGGAAAAAAGAAGCACCCATTTTGTTTTCATTTTGTGGGTGAAATGAAGTCTAGGAAGGGGCAGCTGCACCTTATCACTGTCCCACTTGGCCAGAGATCTTTCAGAGACTCCAGCCACAGGGTTGGGTTCTAACCTCACTCTTGCCATTGACTAATGGTGTGGCCTTGGACAAGGTGTGTAACCTTTCTGTGTCTCAGTAAAAGAGGGATTTTTTTTACAAACATTTATAAAGCACTATTTTAAGTGCCTTACATATATTAATCTATTTAATTCTTACAAATATAGGAACTAAGTGAGATAAGGTGTAGTGAGGATTAAATGAATATATTTAAAGTACTTACAGACCTTGTTTGGCATAATGAGTGCAATGGAAGTATGAACTGCTACTGTCATCACTGTTGTAAATGCTACACATTAGCTGTCACCATCCTCGTCACCATCACCAACATCACCATCATCATCATCAACACCATCACCATTATCATCACTGGGCTCAGTTGCAGTATAGTATTTTCTCTCTCTTCATTCCACCTGCAAAATTTCTTCCCATTTCTCAAGCACAAAGAGTAATTTTTGTATTTCCTTCACATCTTCCTCCCCATCTTACATTTACCATCCTCATGTTCTAAGACCCTACTTCTTCCCACAAACTTAAAAGAATGCCAACTCTCCCCAGACCAACAGTGTGTCAAGCATAGTGTTAGGGGTTCCCACCTACACACAGTCTGAGGCACAAGGTGTCAGGACCAACCCAGTCAAAAAGCTGAGATTCAAACACCTGTTCATTGACCTCCAAAGTCACTCTTGCCTTATTATAGCCACATAGCCTTAAAATATCCATGTTTTTACCTATCACTCTCAAACCTGAAATGGTTTGTTCACAAAGCATATCGTCCAAGTTTTTTAAATAAATAATTATGCTACCTGGATATATTTATATCTTATTCTCAGTCTTCTATATGTTTGAAATTTTCAAAAAATACGTGAACTGATCTGTAGCATATAATATGCCTTCTTGACAAACAACAGTTTCTTAGTCAAGATACATAAACCTCTTGAGATGCTTATACCAATTAAGATGTCTTACTATACATATTTTAGAGCAATATCTTGACAGAGAGAAAAGTTATAAATGACCCAAATGTTGAGTAAATATGAATTGGTTAAGGATACATTAGTAAATCCAGAAAATGAAATAGTTTGAAGCCATAAAAATTATATTAAATAAATACATCTGCGTATATAGAACAGGATGCAATTTTACGTACCTGCAAGGATATATAGCAATGGGTTCACAATGGCTGATTTGTTTTGAAAGGGAAAATTCATCCTGGGAATGAATGCTTTTAGTTTTGCTCTTTATATATTCTAAATTTTCTATGTAACAAATATACATTGCTTTTATAATATCTCAAAACAATAGAAGAAACTAGGTTCTGGTGGAAAACATAGTTGCACTTATCTCAACCAGCTCAACTGTCCCCAGTTAAGCTTTTAATCTACTGTCTCATCAGGCTGTGCATTTGTTTGATAGATGGCTAAGTTGCCTCTGGCCTATCATACTGTTATTTGCTTTGAACTCTAAACATCTGGGTGGCAAAATCTCTAGCTGTTTAATATTGGGCTTTTTTAGTGTTTGAATATATAGAAAAAACACGTAAAATTCTTCAGATCATCATGATAAAATGAACAACTAGTTCTATGCACTAAAGGCAAAATTAACCTCATAACTTTGGTGCAGGAAGAGAAATAAGGGTTGACCCGTGTCACTCTCCTATGTCCCATTTCAGTGGCATCCTACAGAGCACAGGACACTGAGTGCCCTTAGCCATGTTGAAATAATCACAAATACAGGTCTCTTAACCACCTACTGCACTTTCTTTCTGGTATAATAGTTACACCATAGAAACAACCCCTTTGCTTCAATAGATAGTTAACCATATTCATTAACAATTTTCAAAGCCCTTATTTTTCTTACCACTCTGAGCATGCACTTTATATATTAATGATAATGAACACATGTTTAGGAACTAGTAAAGAGCTGAATTCACATTTTGTATTGAATTTATATTTTATATTTATATTTTCTGATTAAAATCAGGAGGATAGCTGGTAATATTTTTTTCTCCTATAGGAGAGAAAGAGAGGGGTTTTGCCTGCTTAAAAACTAAAATGGGGCTCCCTGGGTGGCACAGTCAGTTAAGTGGTTTTGGCTCAGGTCTGATCTCAGAGTCATGAGACTGAGCCCCCCTTCAGGCTCCATGCTCCAAGAGGAGTCTGCTTGATTTTTCTCTCCCCTTCGGCCCCTCCCCTCTGCTCTCTCTCTCTCTCTCTCTCTCTCTCTGTATCTCTCTAAAATAAATAAATAAATCTAAAAATTGTATCTGAAAAATTAAAATTTCAATTAAACATCCAGATATTCTATATTCGTGACATCAAATACATAAAGAACTGGGTTTGGGGGGATTGTAGGGGTTCTTTTTTAATTTTTATTTAGTCAATTGGCATTATGTGAAACACCACAATGGAACTGAAAAACTCTCCTCTATTTCAAAAATCAGAATACAATAAGCTGAACTTTCTTCTTGTATCTTTCTCAGAAGTTTTTGGAAAATGTGATGGGCATGGGTTAAAAGTATTAAAAGCCAGGGCACCTGATGGCTCAACAGTACTCTTACTGTGAGGACATTTTATAAAGAAATGACATAATGGCATTAGCATTTTAATGTTTAAAGTATCATTCTGGCAATAGTATGAAGAATAGATTGGTAAGCATATAATATTGTGGGCTGTTGCAATATTTCATATAAAAAATATTAAGAACTGAATTAAGGGTGTTACAGTTAGGGATGGAAAAAAGCAAGCAGGGTCAAACAGTAGTTAGTCGTTAGCAGTGACAGAACTTGTGAATTGGTTTGATGAAGAGTAAAGATGAAGAGAAGAGCCTGTGATAGTCCTAGGTTTTGGCCTTGAGCAACCAAGGAGATGGCACCACATTTTCCCAAATCAGGGCATACAGGAGGAGAAAGAGATTTTTTCCAGGGAAGTAGTTAGAGGAGATATCACAATTCATTTTCCAGGCATTGCATTTATGGTATCTAGAAGAAATCTAAGGAAAAATTTGCATTCACTAGAATGTAAGATCCATGAGGGCAGGGACCTTGTTGGTTTAGTTCAGCCAATCAGACAGGTGGCTTTCAACATATTCATTGCTGTGCACGACAACTGAAAGATGATAAATGCTCAGCAAATTCTAGTTGAATAAGTGTTCTCCAATGAATTTGTGGGTCTAGATCTCAGGACAGCGTTTCAGGAAATTATTCAATGCTCTCTGGTTTCCAGAGAACTCTGGAGTCTCCTCTGATGTCCACCAAGACCATTTTACATCTTCACATACTGTGATTCTGGTCCACTCCCAAGGGAGCGAATTACAAAAATCTTACTAAGATCCCAGTGGTCTTGTTACTCTTTGTTTGCAGATATAGGCGAGGTTGTTTGTTTACTGACACAGGAGGAAAAATTACAAAATAAATTTTCGAAGTGGTCAGACTGAGCAGAATGAATGGTAAAGTCATAGCATTGCAGTGAGCCTCGTTTTTTTTTTATTTTTTTAATCAGACATATGGCTTTCAAGTTGCTATTGAAATGGTTAGGAGGGCCAAATAGAATTATTGAAGATGGCTGTGATCCACATATACACCAAAACTCTAAAGGAGATTGTTGTATTAGAATGAGTAGCAGTGGGAAATACATAGCACCAGCAGAAATCTGGAAAAGACCTTAAGAAAGGAAAACCGCCTTAGTAAATGGCTCTGCTACTTGGAGAAGTTGGAACAAATCTTCCTTGCCAGAGAAGCTTGAATTACCTGCCTATCCCTTTAAGCATTTTCATGTACAAATCAAACACAGATGGCCCATTACGTTTATGACCTCCTGTCAATTACTCTAGATGGAGCATGCATTAATTATTGAAATATTTTCATAGTATACAAGTTTTTAGTGGTTACATTGCCTCAGATAATTTCAACTTTCTGATTAGAAGCTGGTATAAACTATTTTATTTATGAAAATTAATCTCTTGAATGTAGTAAAACCCACAAATACAGTAGTAGATTTTTTTTTCCATTTTACAAAGCCAAACTAAAAATCCTGGCCCCTATCCTTGGAAGTCAGCGTTATGTTAGCATTGCATGCAATACATAAACTCTGCCAAAATCTATTACAATTGTAGTAAATTTTGATTACTGGAGTTGTTTGTTATTTATGTCTAGAAGATAAAGATAATATTGGGAATAGCCCTCTCCTATTCAATGTATAAATTACATCCATAAAATATCTTGTTTTGTAAACAGTAAAATAAAAAAAAAAAAGACTAAACTTGGTAGAAGCTTCAAATATTTGCATCTACTTTCGTTCAAGTCAATAAACACTTTGGATGATGTAAAAGTCCACAGAGTGCTTAGACTTTTAACTGTGCCACTAGTTTTGGTCTGGCATGTTAAAAAAAAAAATGCTGGGGCCTTTTGACTGTTAAAGAAAAATAAGAATATTCCAACGAAGCTTCATTTTCAGAGAACATAAAGATACATGGAAAGGGAGCTTCGAGAAAGGCTTATGTGTTTTCTGTCATTCTGGAAGGAAACTATTCGTTCAACAAACCTCAAGCACCTACTATGTGCAGAGAACCTTTCTGGGCATTTGGAGTACCTTGAGGAACAAAACAAAGATTTCTTCTCCTACCAGGATAGGTTCTAGGAGAATTGATTGCCTCCTTTAATCTTTTTGCACAGAGAACGCTAAAGCTCAGAGAGGTAAGCTAACTGACCTAACATCACCCAGAAAGAAAGCTGTAAGTCATAATAAGAGCCTAGGCCATCGGAACCCATCTTCTTAACCAAACATATCTCTTGTACCTTTCCCATTTCCAACTGACCTTTTTCTGGGTCCTTGAGAAGTTAATATTTGAATGTAGCTAGCTGGACTCTATTCAGTAGAAGTCCTCAGCTAGGCAGACTGGCCCTAAAAAAAATGTCTCAGGGCACCTGGGTGGCTCAGTGGTTGAGCATCTGTTTTTGGCTCAGGGCATGATCCCAGAGTCCTGGGATTGAGTTCTGCATTGGGCTCCCCACAGGGAGCTTCTCCCTCTGCCTATGCTCTGCTTGTCTCTGTGTGTCTTTAATGAACAAATAAATAAATCTTTTTAAAATTTTTCTCAATTTGAAAAATCCATCATCTGTGTTTCTTCTCTCTGAAATCCACTCATGTTTAGGCAAAGAATGCTACAAAGAAGACATCATTGATTGTTATACTGTATGTCGGCAAATTGAATTTAAATTAAAAAAAAAAAAGACATCATCACAGGAATGTTGATTTTGGAGCCCAGTGGGAGAAGGTGGCCCTAGAGGCAGCAAGTAAAGTTAACAAGCAATCATTGGCCTCTTTCTCTGGCCAAAGCCAAGGAGGGATTGAAAAGTGGAACTCTAGTGAAGCACAAATGGAAGGTGCTAATGGCACTGTGCTTTCACAATGGGTTTGCATTGTGGGGAAGAAAGCAATCCCCACATGTCATGGTGGCAGCTCAAGGCTGGAAAAGCTAGAATCATGCAAGGGAGGGGGGATATAGAATATGTGTCAGGTGAAAGCGATGCTTATCTATTGGACCCCTCTCTTAGACATTCAAAAAAAAATACTGCTAGTGGGAGAATTCTCACAAAAATTAATGGCATTAGTTAATTGCTGTTCAATTACTTTTGTGTGTTAATTTTGCCACTCTAAAAGAAAATGATCTATTTCCCAACCACAAATAATAAAACTCCCCACCTCCGGTTTATTTAGCACTTCATACTTTCTAAAACCTTCCTGTTATTGGTGAGACTCAGATGGCTGTCTGACGTCACATCAAATTTGATAGACAATAGCCAAGAACTTAGGCTTCCCAACATACAGTATCAAGCTCTGGATACTCTTTCAGGCTTCTCATTTAGTCCTCATCAAAGTAGACAGAGAAAGTGTCATCATGGTCATTGGCCAAATGAGAGCCTGAAGCTCAGGACCCAGAACAAGTCAGTCCCCAATTCAGTTCAAAGGGAAGTGACTGAGCATACAAAGTAGTCCATTAAGGGCGTGTTGGTAAGGAGGGAACAGGTAGGAGAAGCCAAGTCATACAAGAAAAGAAGATGGAATATGCAATAATGGAAGTACGTACAAGGCAAAGAAGTTAGAGGTAGAAGCGATTAATTTCATCCAGGATTGAATAAAAGTCCACTCAGTTACAAATATACCTAATTTGTTGTAATCAAAACTGGAATGATATTGTGACTTGTCATGCAGTGTCTAAAGCTGTTCTTTTTTATGGGATAAAAGAATCACCTGAGAAGCTTGGAAAAAATGCAGTCTCATCCTTAATGAATCAGCAACTTTGCACACAGAGTGCAGGAACCTGATTTTTAATAAGCCATATTTGGAGCCCATGGTCTAAAACCTTGCTACTCAAAGTATGGTCTGTGGACAAGCAGCCACTTAGGAAGAAAGAATCTTAGAACTCACTCAGGTATACTGAATGAGAATGTGCAGTTTAACAAGATCCCCAAGTGACTTCCTCTACATAGCACAATTTAAAGAGCACTGGTCTACAGCTTCCCCCTTCTACTATGTATTCATTTTATTAAAAAAAAATAATAATAAGTCAGGGGCCCCTGAGTGGCTAAGTTGGTTGAACATCCAACTCTTGATTTTGGCTCAGGTCATGATCTCAGGGTCTTGGGATCAAGCCCTGTGTGGGGCTCCACACTCAGCAGGAGATCTTCTTAAGGATTCTCTCTCTCGGGATCCCTAGGTGGCTCAGCGGTTTAGCGCCTGCCTTTGGCCCAGGGCGCGATCCTGGAGTCCCAGGATCCAGTCCCACATCAGGCTCCCTGCATGGAGCCTGCTTCTCCCTCTGCCTGTGTTTCTGCCTCTCTCTCTCTCTATGTCTATCATAAATAAATAAATCTTTTAAAAAAAAAAGGATTCTCTCTCCTCTCCCTCTGCCCCTCCCCCCACTCACATACATGCACACTCTCGTTCTCGCTCTCTCAAATAAACAAATAAATCTATTTAAAAAAGAAAAGACAAATTAACTCGGCATGACGTAAAGTGTTCTTAGTGAACCCACGCAGGACCCAAGGGAGCTCTGTTTTTATCCCCAACTTCCTTCCCAATCTAACATTCTAGATTTCCATCACCGTCTGATAAAAAAAAAAAAAATACAAAATATCCAATCAAGATTTTCTCCTAAATTTTGTTGAAACTCAGCATCTAAGTCGTGGACTATCAAGTATTTCAAGCATTTCCAAAAGTCGCCTGTGACATATTTTGGAAAGTAAATCACAATTTGCACCTGCCTCAATTTCCAGTAAATCTCCTATTTTCCCACAGTTCCTTGAAGACTAGTAAAGCATTCTGGCAATCCCATCTGCTAGTTTTCTTTGTCCCCCTCCACCTCCGCCCCACAAGATAATCAGTCCATCAAGATCAGGAGACACGGGTGTGTTTATAGTAGCTGGGGAAGCTATGACGAATTCTACCCTTGTGCTAAAGCGTCAGGTTCCTTACAAGTGTTTGTTTAAACCAAGCTTCTTGAGTGGAATTGGTGCAATTTCTCCTTGTTTGTAAGGGCAAGGCATACTCTGCCCTACTTAGGAGGAAGCCCTCCAGCCGCCATTCCAGAATAACAGAGGAAGAAATTCCCTTCCTCCAGCCCAATTGTCACCACTCAGCTAGGAGCAATACAGCTAGTGTAATGCCTGGATTTTGACATGCACTTATTATTTTATAATATAAAAGACATTTTAAAGAAATAAAATTACTGGCAATTCTACCACTCTGACAAGTTCATGGGCCATCTGCAAAGGAAGTTAAGTTTACATGTGGGTTTGCCATTTCACTTTCCCTAAGAGTATGTCAAAAATAGTTTTCAACATGGTTATAGACTTCACAGTATTTCCGTGCCGGTATAACAGTTCAATATTGATATGCTATGTATATGTCATCAATCTGCTACTCTTGGACATATCGTGGGCTTCTAATTTTTCATTATTAGAAATGCAGTCTGATCCTAATCAGACTAACAATCTAATTTTAGAATTTTTAGTGACTCAATCCCAATAATTGGCAGGTATCTTTAAAGAAAAGAAAAAGTCAGTCTGTGGCCAGGATGACTTTGCTAACTTACATTAGGCTACTCAGAAGTGTATACCATTAGTTAGAAGGGGGAACAGGCAAAAAAAAAAAAAAAAAAGTATATAAAATCAATGCTTTTTATCTTAAAAATCAGCTGAAAGTACATGCTTTACTAAGAGACCCAAAAGTATCATTTTCATCCATGAATTACTATACATAATATAGACTAAATATGTTATTCATATAATGGGGTTAGCTTCATTGCACTTAAAGGTTCTGAGTTACAAACAATTCATGGGTTATATAGTAGGCCATTTCCTGATTAGATACTTGCACTAGAGTAGAGCTGAATAGAAACTTGCTGTAGCCTAACATTTTAATACAGATGTAATTTGATTACATTCTCACTTTCTGCTTTAGACTGTAGAATTGAAAACACATTACTATCCATCACTTAGAATCTGCTTAACCTTTATTGAGATTATCGTCAGTCCAGCCATTTCATGTAGAACTAGCCCAACATCTGGCTTCCTTTTTCCCTTTCTTGTTCTAATACCTGCAGTTGTCCCCCCAAATAAGGCTGTCACTGACTTTGGTAGAGCATGAGGAAGATGGCTGAAGCCACATTAGGTACCCAACTTTGAGAATCAGGTCTCCTCTGGAGTTCAGGGAAAGGCATTCCAGGGCAAAGGAAGGGCAGAGAGGCAGCAAGGTTTAGGAAATCATGACTATTTTGTTTTGATAAGTATATAAAGAAGGAGGAGGACAAATCTGTCTGGGGACAAATCATGGAGGATTTTGAACAGTAGGACAAAGGGTCTGAATAATAAGAAAATATTGCAAATAAGAACTAAAGCAAATGAGTTTGTGTTTCATAGATTTAGTGGGTGAACTGGATGGAAGAGAGGGGGTGTGCTGGAGTAAATAAGGAGCTTCCATATTGTTTCAAAAGCTGGTGGAGGGAAAGGTCTGAGAAGGCAGCAGTGGAGAATGGAGAGGAGGACACAGGTATAAGGTATTGCAGAGGGGAACAGAAATTCACGAGTGAAGGAGACAGGGAAAGTTGTTCTTGGCAGCTCATTCCAGAACAATGTCCTTCCTGTGCTCTAAGTCCTAAGCAAATACCATTTGTTACAAGGCCATCTTCTCAAATGGTAAAAATCTGTAGGCCTTTGGTATGGAACTGTCTGAAACAATTGCTTGAATCTGGGCATCAATGTTAGGATTGGAATGGAAATGTATGATTGACTTCATGAATGCACTGGAAAAGGATGAATAATAGGCTTAGATTGGTCTCGTTTCTTGGCTGATGCTGCACCATCTCTGATTAGCTGGCCCCCTCAATGGGACTGAGGAGCCCAACTTCTAGACATATGGCCAGTGATTAGGCTGTCTGGCCCAGCTTGCCCAGGAACAAGGAAAACTCAGTGAGAAGGCACTTTGGATGGTCTCCAACTTCTTGGAGAAACAAAGGCAAAGTTTTTAACAAAGAATAGGGGTCACTGAGTGATGTGTAGGTTTGAGCGGAATTGAGAAAAGTCACATCAGCGATGCTAGTAGGACTTTCATTTGAAATTAAAATTGCTAGATAACTTGGCAATAATAATCAAAAAAGAAAATGTACCTACTCGGCAATTTCACTCTAAGTACCTGTGCTAGAAAAATACTCATAGCATACGAGTATTATGAATGTTACACATAGGAGCATATGAGAAATACTCAAATACATAAGGTAGTATGTCCAAGGATATTCACTGCACCACTGTATATGACAGCGAAAAGGTAGAAGGAATCTGCATGCACATTTTATGGAGATAACTCAATGAGTGTTGGTATGGCCATACCATGGGAAATTCTTGAAGGACTTAGAAAGAACAATATACATCTGTTTCCACTAGCAAGTTAGATCTCTTAAGACCCTGATGCATGAAATGATCAAGCACACAATATGTTGCTGAGTATGAAACATGTGATAGAGGGTCTTGGAATAGAAAAAAAAAACTAAGCCTTTGTTAATATAGGTCATATCAAGGAAGTTGGAAAAGCAACTAAGGTTGGAGGTAGTGGCAGGAAGGACGTTAGTTAGCCTCATGCTCTAAATTCTAATATACACAAGACAATAAGTGTATGCTATTTGTTTTAAGTTTCAAAATTTCTTTGGAAATTTTAAATATCTTGGCCCAAAGGAATGGCTTTTTTTCCCACCAAATATCTGCTCTCTACCAAAGACATCTTTCCTCTAAAATGATTCTTTAATTTTTTTTCCTTTTTAAAGTCAGCGAGTCACTGGGTTAATCCATGAGTTAATGGTTGAGTAGCAATGGATAGATAGATAGATAGATAGATAGATAGATAGATAGATAGATGATAGATAGATAGATAAATAGACAGACAGACAGACATGCAAACCTCCATTGGCCAATCTCCCTTAAAGCTACCAATTTCATAGAAGATCACCAAGGCAATTCTGTTCCATTTGATTGTGTTGTCCCCACAGCTTAAAAACATGGCAAAATAAATATCAAATGGCATGCCACTGAACTGTCAACTCAGGGATATCCTTGTGTATGTCATAGTTAAAAGGGAACGTGAAACACCATATCTTCCTGAAATGAGATCAATGAACAGAGCTGATCTGAAATCAGAACTAGATAATCTCAATTGGAACTTATTCACTGGAATATTTTTCTAGGTTCGGAAGTAAGTGGAAACAAGTTATTTTCTAAATTAGAATCTATGTCAGTAGTACCTTTATACAAGTTCCAATCTTAGAGGACAAGGAAGAGCTAATGCAACTTTAATATAGTTTATCAGATAGTGATTACTGCAAGATCGTCTTTTGCTCCCTTACAATCTTTTTTCACTCAAGAACTTGATGGTGTTTGGGGTAAAGTGCTATAAGTGCGATTCTAGCACACGAAGGAAAAGAAAATATTAACCCATGATGTAGCCAAGAGCTGGATTAATCTTCCAGGCAATTCAAAAAAGAATCAGAACACAAACCCCAAAAGGCAGTTTAAACATTCTGAAAAGTGCTAAACTATCTCATCTTGAAAAAGACCACTTCGGTGGGTTTTCAGTTATTTGGGACATGTTGCTTTGAGTCCCTGGTGCAGAAGTCAGTTTTAATGTAAGCTGTTTTCTTTCTCGTGTGTTTTTTAAGTAAGAACCACTATTTCTCTGAGCCTAGAGCTAGACACAGTTGGCCATGCTGAGCATGTGAGAGGCAGTCTGAGAAAGGGGGTTTAATGAGTAACTTTGCAGTTAGAGGCTCTGCCTGAAAACTCCTTCTAACCATTAGACTCGTACTTTCTGTCTGAAATACACACAGACAGAATCTGTCTGATTCACAGCCTCCAGAAGGCTCAGAGATGTTGGCAATCCTGGTAGGGAGACTTCAGAAGTCCCTGATATCTCAAGTGCATCTAAAGGCTTATGCATACTCTCCACCCCTCTCAACCCTGCCCCTGCTCTCTGCACTCCCAAACCCCACCACTTCCCCCACTCCCCCAGCCAGTGTCTGGAGATCGCGTTGACTGGAGTTCTCCCAGAGAGAAAGATTGATAAAGCAAAGCAATCGGAGTTATTTCCTATGCATGAAATTGATTAAATGCTTCACTAAATGGCTTATAAATTTGCTTCTCATATTTCTGTCACCGCTGAAAAGATTACAGAAACTCTGCACATATCCATGTTGTATACAATACCAAATTACAAAAGGTTGTAAAAACTAATGTTTTGTTTAAAGTTTTGAGCAGGACCATATGCCTTCAGTGACCTTGAGTAAGCTATTTTAATTCAAACCATTTCAAAGAATAGAAAGGGGAGAAATATTCAGCTCCATAACAAACCAGACGAGTTGGTAGGTAACCTCCGTTAACTCTGCTGAGCCTCTGCTCCTTCCTAGGAGGATGTGGAGTGAATGCCCTCCTGCACACGTCTTGTGTCTCCAAAGCTGGAAAGCACATGTGGTGTCAACAGGGATATATTTACAAAGGAGATGAAAATAGGGCTTTAAGACCTCCCAAAGCTGAATTTGCTCTATTATTTTTCATTCAGAGATATATCCTGATGAGTTTTGAGTCTTGCATTGACTTGCAGGATGATAGCGAAAAGATGACAAATATTAGCATGAGTGGTGGGGTTGTTTTATGTTTAGGGGTTCTGGTTGTTTATTTTTGATCTTTACACGTCTTTCAGATGCCACTTAAGTTCTATTCTTTCTTCCATGTGAGAATTCCTTCCAACTCTTGAGTAACAATTGAGGGGGTTGGGGCGGGGAGGATTGGGGAGGATTTTAGCCAAGAAGCAATTTATAAGCAAGCACGTGACCTGCAGATGTTACTTGGAAAACTAATCCCTTTCTTAACATGGCCTTAAAAGTACCTTCACTTCTGCAGGAAAAATGATATTTTTTCATAACATTTATAAGACATTATGTCCCCAGCAAGAATTAACATTTGGCATTAACACACAGCTCTGGCAAGAACTTCAAGAGAAGTTTTACAACCAAGGATGTGCTTAAGATCCCAACTGGCCTGACCTCTGTAGTATATAATCCCAGCCACCTATCACCTTCAAGAATAGCCAGTGTGGGAACCAAGGTGGGTCCACCCCACAGCCATCTGGAACCCAGTGAGGTGGAAATTATCAGGGTGATGTGGTCAGCGGGGAGCAGAAGGACTTTCCAATATCAGGCTAGGTACACATCTGCTTTCCTATGAAGTCTCTGGGTAGATGTAAGAAGTTGTGATGGAATTATCTCTCATTTGTGAAACCATAATGTAATCTCATGAGTAAAATCCAGATTTTTTTCCATCTCTCTCTGTCTCTGTCTCTCTCTTTTGTTTTTTTGTGTTGTTTTTTCTTTTAAATGAGTACCTGTTCTGGGACATATGCCAAAAATGCAGGGATGATTTAACCTGACCATCACCAGCTGGACAACCTATTTAACTCTTTGGTGATGGTTACATGAACCTTATTGTTGGCTTCAAGCCACCACATAATTAATGTTGACGCCAGACACAGAGGGTTTAATAAATTATAACAAAGAAAGAGGTCCATTATTACACAAGAAAAAGAGTAACTATCTTCTGCCCACAGGTGTTTGCCATCTTAAAACATATGAATCCCTGTTTCCTAAAGTTTACTCCTTGAAACACTAACTCTATAAGATTATCTTTCATAAAAGGGTTTTGTTGATCAAATCCTGTGGACAACACTCTTCCCGGAGAATTACAGTGCAGAGTAACATGTTACGGGCCTCTGCTACAAACAATCCTGTTTAACCTGGAGTTTGTCACTTGACCCAGACTTCTTTTGGTATTCACCTTTAGAACCTTGGAATTGTTATTTGAAACATACTCAGGGAAAACTATTTAAACCCACTGCACGTCTAGAAGACTGGCCCATCTCTTCTGAAAATTCAGCAAGCTGTGGGCTGCCCCTTCAACAAGATGCTCAGCCAAAAGAAGAGAAATCCGCAAGTTCACTACACGAAGACTTTGCCATTCCTCTTTTCCTGCTGATATGCTAGCATTGGGCCATGCACATGCTCCTCTCCTACCTGGGACAGCTGCATGTTGAGGAACTTGTGGCTTCTTTTTTTTTTTTAAGTAGATCTCTCTAATCTGTGCGAGAGCCTGTGGGCATTGAATGCCCAAATATTAGTTACATTTGTAAATGTATGCTCCACATATGTTGGATTTTTTTCTTACAGATTATTTTTTGCCTTTGAAGACTATTAACAAATTCACTTCCTCTTTCTATTTTAAATAATAAACAAAAGCCATGTGTATTCTTCCCTTTCTATGATCAAAGTCACTCATGTATCAAAATCATTCAAAAAAAAAACACCTAGCAGGGTGAAGGAGAGTGACAGAATTATGGAGATAAGCTTGGATTTACCTTCATTTAATTTTTTAAGTAAATCCTTCATTTGCACACTTCTGCCTCTTAACTAGTTTGAGTGACAAATTACTCATGAGGAGCATCACAGGTGATGGATGATAGCATGACCCCTGGTGAAGATCTTAGCTGTGGTTCACAACTGTGGTTCTCAAAACAGCAAGGTGCATCAGAAGGTGATTCTCCAGGTGTGGAGGCCGTGTCATAGCACAGATCTCTGAGCCACACACCCAGAGTTTCTGTTTTGGTAGGTCTGTGGAGGGGCCTGATAATCTGCATTTCTTTTTTTTTTTTTAAGATTTTATTTATTTATGTGAGGCGGGGAGGGACAGAGAGAGGGAAAGAAGCAGACACCCCCCCCCAGCAGGCTCCATCATGACCTGTTCCGAGGGCAGATGCCACTGACTGAGCCACCCAGGTGCCCCTGAGAATGTGCATTTCTAACAAGCTCCCAGGTGATGCTGATGCTACTGGCGCGGGACCCAACTTTGAGGATCGCAGCTGTATAGCAGCTCCCTAACTTACCCAATTAAACAAGTTATAAACACCAGGTCACAGCCCTGAGATGGAAGCTCTAGGAAGGAGAGACTCAAGAAGAATCTGTATTTTTAATAACTCCCCAAGCAATTCAAAACATGCAGGTCTGGACTACTTCAGTCAGAGAAGCAAGGCTTGCCTCTTAGATCAGCCCCTCGGGTCTTGGTCTTCTGGCTGCCTCTGAGCCAGGGAGTCTCCCTCCTCAAGGCCTCTTCAAAGTGCAAGATGGCTGAAGACCTGGGAATGCCTCATCCAATAACTTGTCTAGTAATTGGTATATTGATTGCTAATGTCATCATGTTTTAGTACCTATAAACCCCTCACTCTATTACACAGCCCCCAACAATCCAAAAAGTCATTGTTTATTCATTGTGACTCCCAAACTGGCCCTTGTCAGTTCCTGCTGGAAGGCTGGCTGATAAAAATCAGCAGATGATTGGACGCACACATTCTTAACATGACTGACCCATGACATCTCCGAGGGCAGCCAGGGAGCCTGTCATTACAGTACAATACTTCTCTTTCTTCCTCCTTATCTAGCCCCAGATGACTTTGAGATTTTTATTAACTCATTAATGACTGAAGATGTCATTAGAGCCCGTAAAAGGGTTTTCTTTTCTTTTTCTTTTTCTTTCCTTTCATTCTTTCTTTTTTTCTTTCGTCGTCTTCTTTTTTTTAATGGAGATAAGTATACACTTTGCTCATAGTAGGAGGGGGACAAGCTTATGGATAAAACAGTCAAGATAAGCCAAATGGAGAGACCCTTTCAATCTATTAGAATTTGAAATCTGATTAATGGGTGCCAGGATTGAAAACCTGCACAGAGAAATACCAAGTTGCCTCAGAAATACGGTGGGCAAGAAAAATGGGGCAGCTCAATAAAGAAATAGCAACCCATAAAAGTCAGCAATTTCTGTTGTGTTGTAGGCTCAATCTTTCCAACCCAACGGCTAAATAAAAAATAAACAAAAACTCGAATAACGCTACTGAAGCCTCTAAATGTTTCTTACCTACACATTCAATTAAACCATATCTTGTTTCTGCGTGCCTTTAATTTTCACATCGGCAGAACTGCTTTTAAA
This sequence comes from Vulpes vulpes, assembly GCF_048418805.1. Classification (NCBI taxonomy): domain Eukaryota; kingdom Metazoa; phylum Chordata; class Mammalia; order Carnivora; family Canidae; genus Vulpes; species Vulpes vulpes. Next base: position 92,296,844 of record NC_132793.1, on the reverse strand, counting down.
AATCAAATTAGATCTTTTGAAGGCACTTAAATTGCAACAACCTTATGTTTTTTTATATACTCTTGGGTTTCAGACTTTTTATCTAGGTTGTGTGTCCAATTAATGGGATATCTCAAGGAAGCACTAATCATTCCGAAAACTTGAGAATATAAAAAGCAAGCAGACTATTTTCATTATAACTGATTGGATTGAGAATAAGCTACAGAGGAAATGTTCAATAATTATGATAACTTTTTTTAGATGAGATCACAAAAAAATTCAGTCACATAAGGTGCTTTTCATTGCAGCAAAGTCTTTGAAGTCCTGTTTTCATTTGATTCCTCTTTGGGGTTCAGCCTCGGGCATGTCAGGAGGCAGGTTGGAGAGTGGGTTTACACTGATTTTATCAGGCCGGATAATTCACTTGGCAAAGAAAATGTCTATTACTAGATGTATTTCACATGTTATTAAGTGTTTATGAAATTTTACTATTGTCAAAACACATTGTGAATTAACAGACCTCATCATACATGGAGATAAACTACTCCCAAAGAGAGAAAATTGTTGTCTCAAGACCTAAAAAGATTTTCGTCCAAGGAAATTGCTGTCAGTAAACTATGACCAAGATTGAAATATGCCTTAAGCCAATTCCTAAATCACCTAATTACATCTTTCTTTATTTATCTATTTGCCTAGTGGAAAATTTTATCCATTAAATGCTTTCTTAAATAGAATAATTAGTTAATATTTGCAGATTAATTAAATGCAATAATTTTATCTAATTCAGTAATAATAACATTAAAAACTTTTTTCCACCTTTCTGTACATGACACCAAACACCCAGATAAAACCTGGGACACAAGAGTCAAAAACCAGCTGTTTTTATTTATTTTTTTTTAACCCAGCTGTTTTTAAAGATCCAGATGTATGATGTCAAGTTAAAAAAAAACAATCAAGGATTTCACAATTTTTTTTCCATTTTCATCCAGATGTTTGGTGTCATATATACACAGTCTTAATGTGCTCAGTCATAATCACAATGTTCTTTAATATCATTTGCCAATATTTTAATCCCCTCTTCACCAAATTATCTATAACAATCCTGTTTAATTCATTCATAGGAAAAAAAATTCATTCATAGGGTGAAACACAAAGATATTTTCTTCAGAAAAAAAAAAAATATAATGCCCAGCAGACTCCAAAAAAACAATACAAGCCAGAATAGTGCCCAAGTCTTTATGTTGAAAAACACTTCCTATCTGCATTTTTAAATGATGAAAAAAATTCAACTCAAATGGTCAGAATGGCAATTTTAATTGACATGTATGTGCCAATTTCAATTTCTAGTAAGTAGTTTAGGAAAATAACGGGCTCTCAAGTGTAAAGGATGGCCACCTTTTCAATGGGCTCCTTTTCCAATTTATTCACTTACTGTTAAATCCCAAAAGAGATGACATTTTAGGAGCAATTTCCTCCTCTGGTGACTTTGGGAATAGAGAAATACGGACCTAGGAATATAAAAGCTTGGTGTTGAGTCCCAGCACCACATGTGGTGGTCCCAGTCACACTGTGTGACCTTGAGCTAGTCACTTAAGCTCCAAGTCTCAATTATTCCTTCTTTAAACTGGAAATACTAACCCTGGCCCCAATTAGCCTAAGAATCTGATCAAAGAACTCTGAATGGCAGAATACCTCACAAGTACATAATTATCATTAATATATGAAAAAGTTTATCATTCATTTTATATATTATAGTTTAAATGTTATCACATAAAAGTGTCATTTCTGTTAATATGGAATTCAGGGGCATGAGATACCACACTGAAAATAACTCTGGCCAGCTATTGTTTACAAATCAGTATGACCAGAACTTCTGGGTGTGCAAAACAATATCCACATTCTCCTTCCCTGTGTTCCTGTCTCCTTCCTGCATTTGCCTAGTCGAGCTGAGAAATCATTTTAGCACTACTCTCTTTACGGTAACTAAATAGATTATTCATAGATCCCACTGATTGAGCCTGTATTACTATGAGGGCACTTCTGCCAATCTAGAACCATATTCTTTTCTTTTCTTTTTTTTTAGAACCATATTCTTGACCAACTGCTGAACTTAACTTTGATGCGCTCACACACACTCTTGGTCAATGGCAAAGAGTCCAGCCATAGCATCTAGCAGTTTTGTGGCTGCTAAATATTCCAACAGACCTCATGGTTTCTATCAAGGGAGATTGCTTACAAGGTTTTGTTTTTGTTTTTGTTTTTAACTACTCATAAAATGTATGTCCTGGGAAGTTATCATCAAAGAACAAGCCTTCCTCCCCACACTCTAAGTAGGTATCTAAGTGAGAAACCAACCTATAAAATGATAAGCCCTAAACGTTTTTCAAGCATTTTAGTCTTCTACTTTTTCATCAGAGCTCCAAAAGTTTTGGAAAATATCTCTAAAGTTTTGAGTTCTACTTTTAAGATGCTGAAAGGTTCTTATACAGCCAAAAAAAGGCAGGGGGGAGTATAACGAATGAAAGGAAGACAATGTAGTTAATTTTAAAGTTTAAAGCTCTCGGGACACCTGGGTGGCTCAGCAGTTGAGTGTCTGCCTTTGGCCCAGGGTGTGATCCTGGGGTCCTGGGATCGAGTTCCACATTGGGCTCCCCACAGGGACCCTGCTTCTCCCTCTGCCTGTATCTCTGCCTCTCTGTGTCTCTCATGAATGAATAAATAAAATCTTTAAAAAAATTGTTTTTTAATTTTAGAGCTCTCTGCAGTGTCACCATTCTGACAGTAGAGTAAAACAAAAGCTCATACTTTAAGACATTTCTTTAAAAGTTTACTCCAACTTTTTTCTCAATTATATGATCACAGGGAAAATGGAATGACTAATCGAGTTTTCCTTCTTCAACTTTTTGAAGTCACAAATCACTCATTAGCATGTTGCTATACTGCAGCACTTGGCTTTCAAGGGCCAGAAATCAATACAAAAGGAAACAATAATAGAAAAGGGGAAGATTTTTACCGTCATAATAGGGAAAGGTGTGTGTGCTGGAAGAAAGTACAGTACAGAAGCTCATGACAAGTCATGATAAATGGGTCGTTATAAAATTCATGTTTAGGCAGCACCAGGCCGGGGATAATGCCATTCGTCATGGCAACACGAGGCTGCTAATGAGCTTCATTGCATATTCATGTCTGTGGCGGGTCTTCTCTCCCTCCCACCCTGAACCAGAGCCTGGAAAAATCTCCACCTCAAGCTGAAGCTCAGCTAGGCCTTTTTCTTCTTCTTCTTCTTCTTCTTCTTCTTCTTCTTCTTCTTCTTCTTCTTCTTCTTCTTCTTCTTCTTCCTTCTCCTTCTCCTTCTCCTTCTCCCTCTTCTTTTTTTTTTTGTTATTGTTGCAGCAATTACACTGTAAAGTGCTGCCCAAGATTGATTGCTCTGATCTGTAGTTCAATTGTAAATTAGAATACACATCCCCCCAGGGACACACGGCCCCTATTTGTGATTAAGAAAAAAGCCCTATAATAGACTAATAGCTAAAGTTCTCTCTCTTTTACTTTCAGGCAATTAGCTTGATGAAATGGCCTCTTTTTGTGTACCCTGGAAGTGTAAACCGATATCATAATGAAGTATATGATGTTTATTCTATTATTTTCACCTTGCCGGGTATGCAGGAATGCATAAGTAATGGCTGCTTTGTCTGGTACGTTTACTGATTCACAAGTAAACTATTTCTTAAAGATGCAGTGTGTGCATTTTGAGGCTTGAGCTAACAACCCCTAACTGTGGGTTCACTTCCATGCAAAAGACTTTCTACTAAAGAGGGGAAAAAAACAAATTTCTTAAGTAAAAGCGAGATTCTGATAGTCAACAGCCATCTAGCTACTGGACTGCTTTGGATTGGATGAGGTTGGAAAGTACAAATGGCAGCTCTCTCAAGTCCAGTGAAGAAACCAGGGTACTTTTAGCAAAATGTCCTGGGGTGACTTTGTGCAAGTGAGACTCCAGCTGAACATAATGTTTCAGTCGTCTCCAATAATTAGTTGCAGGATCCTCCCATTTCTAACTCTTGGGTGGAAGAAGTTAGTCCTACGGAGTATTAGCTACTTTGAAGTGTACTGCACCCATCCCCACTCCAAATGTCTTATCTTTTCAAGATCCAAAACTCTGATCTCATAAGTTGACAAGAAAACATTCTTTCACTTCCTACATGGACCAGCTGACCAGGGGTTTTGACCAGCAAGCCAATGAACACAATCGCTTGTAGTTGGCCCATCTCCAATGTCATTTGTGTTGTTCCTATATAGTATTTTAATATTTATTCCCTCTTCATTCATGAGAGTCTCAAGAGTAAAGGGGAAAAAAGTATCCCAACTAGGCAAAATAGAAAGAGGAAAGAAGGAAAAAAAATAAATAAATAAAACAAATCTATCTTGGCTTATGGTGAAAAGATATAATAAAATATTAAATAAATAAATAAAATAAAATAGTTGATGTTAGATTTCTTATCAAGATGTTAATTACAGTTCCAGTTCTCCACTCCAATTCCCTGCCATTCATCAATAACCTAGTTTGTACTACCCACCAAACATTTTCTGGCCTTGTGTCCACTTGAGCTTCTAGAAAATCATTTTTATGGCAAAAGGATCTCACTTATTTTTTTTAGTATTGAACTATACATGCATTTTTAGATTTGTTATATTTTAAAATTGATATTTGAGAGAGTCTTTTGTAACATATAAAACGTGTTCACATTTCCTTCCAGTTACTCTAGCCACTTTCCTGAGAAATATCCCAGGAAAATTCACTTGGATATCTTCCTTGCTAAAAATCAAAAAGTTTTATCAGTCTTTATTTGATGATGACTTTCTCTTTCTCAATATGTATACACTAAACTGCTGTGTAAATGATAAGCTTGCAGCACAACAATTGTAAATTTTCATTGCTTTTAGAAATGTTTGAATGCTTAGCTGCCATATTGCTGCCATCTTTGAAATATGTTATTGTAAATTTTCAAGTGATATTGAGCCTGGGAAGGTCTCATCCACAGCACTTACTTGCAGTAACCATCACCTGTTTAAGAGTACATTTATTTATAATAATGATACCCAATTTTTATCCAGTGCCTCATAATTTATGAAGTTCTTTCATATAAATCACATCATATACATGACTCTATGAGACAAATGAGGCAAATAATTTTATTGTCATCCCAAAGTTGGAAGTGAGGAAATTGAGGCTCAGAGAGGTTATGGGACTTACCCAAAGTCCAAGTCAGCAAACATGAAGTTGAACCTTGTCCTCAGGAATTTAACTCCAAAATCTGAATGCCTTCTGGAAGGTCATGCTGACTTTATTCTAGCTACACATTCACCATAGGCAGCAACCCTCCAGAATCTCAAAGCTCTTACATTCAACAAGTCTGTGGTCTTCCTTTGTATCTGGGCAAGACTGACAAATGAATGTAAAGACACACAAAAACACACACACAAACACACACACAAACACACCTTGATAAAAACCTACAAAGAAAGGAGAAAAGGAATGGAACTCACACCCCATTGTTACCCACCTACCTAAATATAAGATAAATAATCTACATTTGCTTACTAACCTTTGTTTAGACTAAGTAGATACCAGTCACAAAATTGAAGCAATTACCTAATTTTTAGAGACAGGGAGGGTCACTCTTTTCAAGAGACATGCGTTTGTATCCAAATTTTCCCGAGATTTGTTTGAGTCTCTTTATCAAACTTCTCTCCAAGACCTTTGCACATACCACTCCATCTCATTCTTACCTCCTGTCACTTATCCCCATAGAACTAATTCACCCCAGACCATCAATCTAGAATTAGCTCAAAGATCACACGTCCATGGAGATGGTCCCTGGCTTCTCTCTCTATCTCTGTTCCAAATACCTCTTTGATTTGATATTCTCAAATGAGCCTCCTTCATCCTCATAATGGTCTCTCCCATCCTGATGCCAGTGAAGATGGGATTTGGATCCAGAATCCAGCTACAAACTCTTCCAATGGTGTGTTGGACTTGTCTGCTGAAGTGCTCCCATTGTCAAGATCACCAACATACCAAAGTGCCATTCTCAGAGCCCTGAGATTAGTAAAGCAGCTCTCGGCTATTCTTTGCCAATGAATGACTACTATGTTGATGAGGAATGGCTACTCCTTTTTTGGAGTGGTCTTGAAGTGACAACTACACCAGATAAAACATGCAAAGCAGAATCTACTGGCGTAGGCAAAATTGAACACCAAAGCACATCAACCATGATTTCCTATGAAAAGCTATTCCTACCTGAACATGAGAAAGACTCCAAAAATGAGCCCAAAACAAATGATCCCAGAATGAAGAGTTTATAAATATGCTCAAATCCCAGGTGTGACATTACTTAAATTTATGGGAGAAATGAGAGGATATTCCATTATTTCATTCATTCATCTATCTATCTATTCAATAAATCATTCAACAAATACTCCTTGAAACTTGAGGATTGAGGAAATAATCACCAAAAAAGACATCATTCTTGTCCTCATGGAACTCACAGTATAATAGGGGAGACATATATGTAGTCACACCACTGATTACAAGATTATATATACAATGCATGTATAACTATGGATAAAATGGGACTCTTGGTGGGAACTTCATAGAGACAAATGATTCAGTATAGAAAGTCTTACAATAGAAGCCTGAAGACTGAGGTTATAGATGAGGTAGAGAGAAAGGGTGGGGGGTAGGGGGAAGCATTTGTGAAAGAGAGTTTTCAAGGCCTAGGAGTGGAACACAGCTTAGTAAATTAAAGGGCCATAAGTAGTCCAGCAAGACTGAACCCCTGGGAACTGGAAGTAAAGTGCAATGTCATGAGGCTGAGGACATAGGTAGATTGGGCCACAGGCCACTTAGGAATTCTGAATGCCATCTGAAGTCCAATGGAATGCAACTGAGGAGCTCCAAGCAGGAAATGCCTATAATCACGTCTGTAGGAGGCCAGAGGGTGATAATGTTGTTACATTCTGAATGAGGAACCTCAATTTTTAAGGCATACAATGGCTTTATTTCTCTAGCATTGGCTATCAACCATATTCTAGGGAACCATCAACCATGCTCTAGGGACCTCTCTCCAACCTATGTGCTATGTGAGCCCAGTACAAGGCCTGCCAGCGTTGAGTGGGGAAGATATGGCATATCAGGTATGATATCAAAGACTTTTGAGTCAGTTCTAAGAAACAGTGACTGCTCTTGTATTAGCAAGCCATCTGCTCAAATGCAACACCAGAGCTAGAAGACACTATATAGGCTCTGAATGGAATGACCTAGTCTGAAGATAGTGTAAGTTGTCACACTCAACATCTTGAAATGCTGACTGAGGTTACAGGACATATCCTGAGTCACTTGCCTGTGCCTCATGACTACGTCAGGACCTACCCACTTTGAGCCCCCTTCCCTATGGTAGAGAGCCCTCTGTTGTCACTACTTGTTAACGGTCTTGTCTTCTCCACTCAGCAGTAAGATCCACAGAACAACAGAGGCATGCACCTTATTTGCTTTATTGCTAATGCACTTGTAGGTGCTTATTAATAGGAGGTTGTTTCATTTGTCCTATGGTATACAACTCTCTGTGGTATAATTGTTGATTCTTTTTCTACCTCCTTCTGTCAGTTCTTTGAGAGCAGAGTCAATACCATCATCTTTCTATTGCCAGTTGGCACTTGATACAGGATTGATTACTTTTTTAGCCAATTAATAAATGGAAAAGGCTATTAATGTAAAGAGTCTTCATTAATACAACCAAATCTACCTCTTCTTTCGTCAGCCATGGGATATATAAAATCAAATTATCTGAGAATTTTGCAATATCATCAATACTCATTGGTGAGAGGTGCTCCCTGAACACTTGGTGGTTAATCCATCTCTACATTTTAATATACATTCTAAAAGTGAATGCATATAAAAACTGCTGTAGTCCAGGAGCACCTGGGTGGTTCAGTCAGCTAAGGATCCTACTCTTGGATTTGGCTCAGGTCATGATCTCAGGGTCTTAAGATTGAGCCGCTGTGTCAGGCTCAACACTCAGTGCAGGGTCTGCTTGAGTCTCTCCCTCCCTCCCCCTTTACCTTTCCCCCTGCTTTTGAACACACGTGCTCTCTCTCTCTCTCTCTCTCTTTTAAATAAAATAAATAAATAAAACCTTTAAAAAAAAACTGCTGAAGTCCGAATAAGGTCTATAACTGGGATAATATTATTGAATCAATTTCCTGATGTTGACAAGGTACTATATTTATATGAGATATTATCTCTGAGGGATCTGTGAAAAAGAACAGGCGATCTCTCTGAATTATTTTACAACTTCTTTTGAGTCCTAAAACTTTTCAAATAAAAGATGGTAACTTTTTTAAAAACAATTTTTTATTTTTTGTGCTTCTATTTATACATCTTTTTATTTTTCTATTTTTTAAATTTCCGTATGTATTTCTAAAATTACAAAGAAAAACTGTCAGCATTAAGTGATGCTATCCTTGCACAGCACTAGCATACAGGAAAGGTAATGCCCCAATTCTGGGCATTGTTCTCTAGGTGTGATCAGGCTGGCATTTCAAATATGCTGGAGGAGGAGGAGGTGCATTACTTTTGCCTGATTCAAGCACATCCTCAAAATGATGTTTTCATAAACAAAGTGCTGGCGGCTATGATCTTATCTTCTCTTTTCCTTTTATCCTAATTCAGGTCAATAACAAGTATTTCTGCTCTCTTCTGCAGATTCCAGGTTTTGGAAGAAAGAGAGCTATTCCAAGCTACAGGGAAGGGTTAGTGAAAAACTCACAAGAAACCAGAGTGCTTTTAAACTTCTTTCTACTTTAGCATTGTCTTTAAAAACATTAAATTAAATTAAAATTTTTTAAAAGTCCAATTTCAGAAAGAGATGTTTCCAATAAATAAGGCTGGTGTTTACACTCCAACAGTGTTACTGGAGTTTTTAAACTTTGTGTTTGAGACCCCACTGTCAGTTATGTGGATAACAATGTGGGTCATTAAACCAAAACTCTTTAAAGCATAGTAGGCAATTTTTCAACAATCAAGAGACCAAAAAACTGCCAACAAGAAATTCACATGCACAGAGATTAAGGTAAACTTTCAGTTTGGCTTAAACGTGTAAATTCAAAAAGAACTCCCTGAGCATAAACAGCTGCCCTTTCCAATACTATTCAGTTAATAAGCTTCCTGTAGTCCATAACATAAGAATTACAAAAAAGCCAGTATATATCAAAAACATAAAGTCTAATTCAAAGATGAATGGCATTCCCTTATATTCATTCCCCCTTTTTTCTGAAAACTGCAAACCTCTTAAGTAGGTATGTCTAAGAAGCAGGCCTGCTCAGAAGTCCTCTTCATTTTGTGCTGACCTGCTTAAATGAAATTCAGCTCAAGGTATGGCATGCAACATCATCTTAGCGACCCACAGGCTCCTGAAGAAAAGCTTTGGCAGGATACAGTATGATAACCAGGTGCAGGGAAAGAATGCCTGTCTGATTACTAGAAAAGCTCATCAGGGAAGACCATCCATCTTTACTTTTTCAGGATAACATCCATAAGCCATAAAAACAGAGTTTCACTTAATAAAAAAAAAGGAGGAGAAGAAAATGCAAAAATATTCTTAATATTTGCCTCATTGATTCATGAATCAAAGAAAAAGAAACTATAATTACCTCTGGTTCTATCTGGACCAAAATATTACTTCTGCACAACTTTTCCTGTGGCAGGAACAAAGCTTGATTCCAAAGAAAAACGCCACTTTAAAATATCCCAAAAGAGAGAAGAAGAAGAAGAAGAAGAAGAAGAAGAAGAAGAAGAAGAAGAAGAGGAGGAGGAGGAGGAGGAGGAGGAGGAGGTGGAGGAGGAGGAGGAGGAAGAGGAAGAAGAAGGAGACCTACAATATTCTGCAGCTCTTTAATGTTTGCCATGGGCCAAATCGTACAATTAGAATCAGTCCCTTTAAGTGCCAAAGTCATATCATGCTAATAGATCACTTTATAATGTGAGCAGTTTTTAAAAGCCGTATTTAATTTTCCATCATTACTGTACTGAATGCTAGTTGTGTCCATCCAGCCAGCCATATACCCTAATGTCCAGACAGAGAGGGGATAGACGGCTGCTGGCCAGGCATTGCTCAATTCTGGCCTGAATTCTCAGAGATCTGACTTAGAAACTCCAGAGTTGACCATATTTCAGTTCTCTTCCTAAATGCATTTATTTTTATTTTCAAACCAAATGATGAGGGTCCCTTTTGGTTTCATAATTATTTTATTTCAAAAATTACAGATTGAGGCAAAAGCCTCAATGCTGTGCCTGTGTGTGCGCATGCACACATGCAAGAGTGTGAGTGTGCATGCACACGTGTGTGGCTTTCTTTAAGAAAATGAAATGAAGCATAAAATAAGCTCTGAACAGTAACCTAAGGAATAAAGCAAAATCATTTACAACACATGGGATTGTTGCAGGATATGTCAAGATTAGATGGTTTAAGGGCGCTATCCTGAATGTGGAAGCAATTATAATGAAATTCATGACTCATTAGCAAACATTCCATATTGTGTTTCTCATTTCTGGGTCAATGTTACTGGGAAATATAGACTTAAGATTTAGATGTTTCATTGACTTTGGTGCGAGCTTATAGATAGTTGAACCATACAGTGACATAAAGCAAAGACTCCATGATTAAGTTCTTCATTTCTTAGATGTAGGCAATTTGGTCCTCCAGCTAGGTATGAACAAAGTAACCTCAAAAGCATATTGGGAAGAATTAGGTTGGTGATAGAAGGGTTGTCTGTAAATGTAAAGTAGGACTTGCATGGTGCAAATACAAACTGGTGGATGTCTGGGGGATTTCACATGCACACTGCTTGGTATGCAAAATGCCTGGTGAACTCAAGTACCCAATACTGTATGTAATGGGAACCAGATGTCTAACAGAGAGAGAAAAATATTTTATAACAATAAATGTGACATTGACTCTTAAAGGGTTTGCTGCCTTTAAACAGCTTCCCTGTTTTCCTTTCCCTCATATTTTCAAATAGCTTAAAGTAGATTGTGTAAAGAAATTACTCTCATATTTGAAAAGAAAAAGTGTTTAACCTGCCATGGACTTCTCAAATGCACACATAAGGAGGAGTGATCTGAAAAAGATAATTTGGGAATTCATTCGTTTATGAAAGCACTGTGCTCAGCAATGCAAAAATAAAATTAAGGCAAATAAAGCATAATTCCTCCTGCCCCTTACAAACTTAAACTGTACAAGATGCTATAAGATATGTTATGGGGACATAGCAAAAGCAAGCCCTGGAAAAGAGACACAAAGTGCCCTGAGAATTCAAAGGGGCAAGAGAAAACTCCTATGGCTGGCCCCTTCCATGAAGAAGGGTCCCCTCTGTATATCTTACATGCACCCCTTTCTCTGCCCTGCATGGACGCAGCTCTGTGTGTCTCTCCCACTCTCCTGCTGCCCACTGCAGTGGACACCCAGCAGCCCTGTTTGTCTGTCAGCCTCTCCTTACCCACTCCCAAAGCAACCCTGCCTTCTCCACTGGAGTAACAGTTCTGAAGCATGGATGCCATCTGGGAAGCAGAGCACCCTAGCAATCAAGTTGCAAGCTCTGTAGTTGGGCCCCGGGTCCACTTCCCACTCTGTCACTTGCTGGTTTTGACCTTGGGGAAGTCACCTTACCAACTTCCTTCTATTTGCATTTTCTCATTGTAGGTGAGGGTAATAAAAGCACACATCTTCTGGGCTTGGTGTCAGAATTTAATGAGGTTCTGCACACAACGTACCTTGCAAGGAGCCACCATGATGTCAGGGCACTGATCATAGAAACTCTTGTAGCTATTCCTTTATCAATCATCGGATCCAGTTTTTTACGGAAAACAACAACAACGACTAACCAAATTCTTTATTTGGGCATGCCAGGCTGCTCAAGAGCTGATGCTTGCATGACTCTCCAATTCTTTCTCTCAATCCTTTCCTTCAAATGCCCAACTTTTTCCCCATTTCCTGCTTCTCATCACCCAAGCAGACCTCCATGCACAAGCCCCCGTGTCTTTGCACATGCTATTTTGCCCGCCATGGATGGTCCTCCTTCCACCCATCTACCTAGCAAATTCTTGCCTACCCTGCAGCCTTCCACTCTAGCAGACCTCTCTGAGAGCCTGTGAAAGAGTAAATGCCCCCTTAACTAGGCCTAAGGTCATAAGCTCAAGGCTCATCCAGACAGCACAGATAAGCAGTGCAGCAAAAGGTTATTACCTCCTGTAGGGAGTGGTGGGGACTGCGCTAAAAAAAAAAAAAAAAAAAAAAAGAACCTGTGCCCTAGCCAACAGGTCAGCCACTCCTCAATGTTGCCAGGGTAAGACGAGGGCTCAATATTGCCAATGCTCCCACTTTTTTTCAAGGTGAGACAGAAACCTCATTTTTACCTGAAATCTCCAGTTGCTGATTATTGGCAACTAAAAATGTTTCTAAGGGCCGTAACCTTGGACCAACCAAAACCCTCTGGAGACCAGAAGGCAAACTGTGCAGACCATCACTCGGGGATTTCCTTACAGATACACTCCCCCATTCTGGCAAATTTAACTATGACCTATAATTGTTTGCACATCTGCTTGTCCAATGGGCAATGCTCCTTGAGGATGAGGAGCATGTTGGGTTTTCTTCCAGTGGCCAGTACAGTGGGTAGTTAGTTCAAAGAAGCATCTCACTGAGTTTCATATTAATATTTCCTGATCCTGGAAGCCAAGGTAGGGTCTGTGGGCGAGAGATCATTCCCAGCGGGTCAAAGGACCAAGGTGTTCCTGTTTCAGATATCCCTATTTCTAGAGGGGAAAGATTTTCTAGATATCGTTCAGCCTGGATCAATAGCTGACAGACATCCTTAGAACGGTCTTGAACTCTTCCTCAAAGCCAAAGCCCTCTCCATGGTGAGCAACACAAAAGTTAGCTCTGACAACATAAATCTATCCTATCAACCTAGGCTATAGAAATTTCCACTTAGTATGTGAGTGAATAACTAAATGAATGGGTGAAATCTACCTGAAAGAGCCCTAATTTAAATGTCAGATGTAAAAAAATTTCAAGAAAATTTCAGATGTGACTCTGAATTTTGTTGGAAGGTGGGCATACAGCAAATCCTGGATGTGGAAAGAGACATGTCTCTGAGACTGTAGACAAGAAAAATATGGGAAAGGCTGGGTTGTGGACAACTGGGAAGATTTAGTGAAAGCAGTGACAGTTTTGTACTCTTTAAATGTCCACAATCTGTGACCCGATGATGCAACTTCTAGGCACTTACCTCAAGAAAATCATCTGTAAATATTTGAGGATGTTCATCACAGCTTTGTTTATGATGCTGGAAAAGTATGGGGGCTGTTTCATGAGTAATTATAGAAGATTTAGGATTATGATAATTAATAATTATAGGCAAAATCTTTCGAACCCTTACTTTTGTGGCAGACTATGTCTCAGGAATGTTTGATTCATTACATCACTTGACCATATCGTTATATCCATTTTACAGATGGGGATTCTGAGACAGAATATTTAAATAATTTGCCCAAGTCACATAGCAAACTAAGTGTCAAGGCAGGCATTTGGACTCAGTAGTATCTAATGCCAGAGTTTAAGTAGTTTGTTCCATTTTCCTCATAAATATTCAAACATCCACAGCTGTCACTATACAGGTACCAAAATCATAACCTTGAAGAATGTATAACGACACAGAAAAAAACTTATGAATCGTTATTAAATGAAAAAAGCAGGTTGCAAAAAAAGTGTCACCTTGCTCAGATACTGTTAGAGGGAAATATCCCACAGACAGCTCCACCACTAAAAAAGGGTTTCACATCTCAATAAATGGCTAGAATCTATTGAGAACTTATTGAACAAATGGCTAGAGAACAAAATTCATCACAGGAGCTAGTGCCAGCATCCAAGGAATGTCTCTAGATTGCTGGGTATTCTCTACTTGACTCATGCAAACCACCTTTTCCAATAAAGTTTTAGGCTTCAAAGTGAAAATTTGAATCCCATTATGGCTCCAGACCCCAATATCATCTGACTTAACACTAAGGAAAGAGTAGGTACTGGCCCAGCCAGGGCCATACTGGTCCAATTAGCAGGGGCCAGAGACTCTAGTTTTGTAACAATTGATTCTATAAAATAGGAAATAACTTGGGGGAAAGCATTGCCCATATAAGAAGTAATTCTGTTTTTATTTCTAAATAAAAATTATAAATATGGAGGGAAAAGAGTTACTCACACCAAGGTCTTAACAATGTTTATACCCACAACGATAATTTTCTTGTTTTAGCTTTTTTGTGTGTTCTAAATTCTCTACAGTGGATATATATCACCTTTATACTAAGAGGAGAAAAGAACTCTAATCTACATAGGAATTAAAAAGTGGATGTCTGGGGTGCCTAAGTGGCATAGTAAGTTGAGCATCCAACTCTCGGTTTTCAATCAGGTTATGATCTTAGGGTTCTGGGATTGAATTCTGCATCAGGCTCCTCATACTCAGATTCTCCCTCCCTCTCCTTCTGCTCCTCTGGCTCATTCTCTCTCTCTCTCTCTCTCTCTCTCTCTCTCTCTCTCAGATAAATAAATAATTTTTAAATAAATAATTTTTAAGTGAATGTCTACAGTTAGTAATATTTGGAGACCAGAGACTGACATGTGGAGAAAAAGTGTCTTTAGTGTTGATAGGATATAGGAAACTCTTACCAGAGAAAGGTCAGCAGCTGAGCAGCAAACCCCGCCTAAACATTCATGGCTGTGGATAAGACCTCACTGTGAAGATGTCAAAGCAGTATCTGATGGAGATGCTGGGTGTTGGGCACACCAGGGCCTGTTGCCCTCTGACACTGTGCTGGACAAGTGACACCTAGGATAAGATAAGGCAGAGCAGAGAAGAAAGGCATGAGCTTCATGGAATATAAGACATGGTTTTAGAAGGCAAGAGACAGTGGCCACAAGGAGGGAACCCAAAATTAAGATACATATTTCAAGCAGTCAAGTGAGAAGTGGGACAAGGAAAGGGAGGTAGAGGCCACTGGTCTGATAAATGATAGTAGAGAAGCAAAAAGTAAGGAAGAGGAATGGGGGGGGGGGGCAGTAAGTCTTTTTTATGCACAGAAAGCATAGAGTGATGACCAAGGAGAAAAAGGGATGGAGAGAGTTTTAGAACCACAGAACAATAATGTAGTTGAAAGGAAGGATGGATGGTGGTATAAAGGAGAGGCAGGGGAAGAGAAAATAGGTAACAAGATATGAAGTTATTAAGAACAAATATTAAGGCTTGAATAAAGCTGGCCAGAACACCCACTCCAGAGTTAGGGAATGTAAGCCACTGCCATCTGATTTGTCTCTCAAACTCTCCAAAAAGAGAAGAGGCCACAGGCCTTCCTACCTACCCTCCACCTATGGCCTCTACACAAGCAAGAGTTCATCCTGTACCCCCACTTGGTACATACTCCACTATTACCTCCCATTCTGGAGAATGGATATTTCATTCCCTTGCACTGGTTACTTACTTGGCTTTCATAGCTCCCACTAGAAGCTCCTGGAAGACCGAAGGTTAAGAACAGGTGACATCATGATTGGACATTTTAGCAGTTTTATGACATATTCACAAGTTCTTGAACATTCCTCAAATCCATAAAAGGGGGTCTATGTGCCTTCTCCTTGAATATGAGCTGGCCTTGCTGACTGGTGCACCCATAGAGTATGTGCCTGGGCCAGGCCCGAAAAATGGTTCAGCTTCCACCTTGTTCTCTTGGGATACTCATCTTTGGAGCCCCGAAAGGCCAGGAAAGGAGCAGGAAGACGAGCTGCTGTGAACAGTAAGCAGGCATTCCGGCTGATATCAGTCCCTACATGTCAGTGGGGGAGCCACAGAGGTGACCCCAGCCTGGGCCACCTGCAGACCTCATCCTCATGAAAGGCTGCATGAGACCCACCATGCTGAACCCACCCAACACTCAGCACCACAAGAGATAACAAGAAAATTATTGTCGTGATTTTAAGTAAATAAATTGTAGGGTGCATCTATCATACAGAAATAGAGACCTGGGACAGACATCATTGGTTCTCAAAATATCTGTTACATTTTAATTTAACAGCAGGGGTGGCTGGGTGGTTCAGATGGTTAAACGTCCAACTCTTGGTTTCAGCTCAGATCATGATATCAAGGTCTTGAGATCGAGCCCCACATTGGGCTCCACACTGGGTGTAGAGCCTGCATGAGATTCTTTCTCTCTCTCGCTCTACCCCTCCCCCACTGCCTGCCTCTCCCCTCCACCCCTGAATACTATCTCTCCCTCCCTCTCAAAAAAAAATAATAATAATAATTTAACAACAGGTAAGGAAGGCAGCATTATCTCTTGATCTTTTTCTCTTTCTTTGTCTTACCCTCCAGCCACTATCTTTTCTGTGCCTCAGGCAGGTGCTTCTTATGTCCTGGTCCCCTCCCCCACCTTGTTTTCTCTCTCTCTCTCTCTCTCTCTCTCTTGCTCTCACTCTTGCTCTCCTTCTCTTTCCAACTATAGAAAGTTTCTTTAATGTCCAGGGGACTTGTAGAAGAGAGAGCCACATTCTCCCTAGACCTATAAAAGACTTCTGTTTTCTCTTCTTGGCACAAATAAGCTAAATCCTTTAAAAAAAAAAACAAAAAACAAAAACAAAACATTCCCCACTTTTGTTCTTTACTAGTCCTCCTTCCTGAATGATCTCTGGGTCTCGTGTGTACTTTTTAGGTTGTAAAAACTACAAACAAGATACTTTCCCCAGTGGTGATATTAGCTAGACTCTCGGCCCCTTCTGGCAAGCACTGTTGTTTGGGCCACCCTCGGATCTTCGTGTCGCTGTCCCACCCATCAGCTGCAGGAGTCCTGACTTGCTTCCCCAGCCAGGACAGGGGGCTGCAGGCTGCAGCTGCATCAGGAGCATGAGTGGGAAGAGAACAGGTCAGGATCACTGACCCCCCAACCCGGGGCAGCTTCAGATGAGTCCTCCCAGGAGGGGTGCCCACACACTGTGGCCTGGAGACCGCATGATCACCTTGCCCAGATAGGGGGTGACCCACAGAATGGTCACTGAGCAGCGTGGAAGCTGGGGGACAGGCATAAATGAAACTGGGAGGCCTCTGTGGAAGAGACTCCCTTCCATCTGGGTTGCGCCACCACCTCATAATGTCACCTGTGACAAGCCCAGGTGGGCACACGTGGACAGATGCATTCCCTTGCACTAATGCACACAGCCCTGGAGGAGCACAGAAGGGCGCCGGGGAGAAAGGAAGAAGCATCCCCCAGCAATGTCAGGCACGTGGCTGCGAGGACCGCGGGCAGGGTTGGCCCAGCGCGCCAGCGGCCGGCAGAGTAACATCATCTCAGGTCAAGGAGAAAGGCCCACAGCCCAAAATAGCTGCCCTTCCCAGTTGCCACAGCATCTAAAATTATACCATTGAACATTTATTCCTCCGCACACCTCACTTCCACCCGGGGCCGGCCTGACGCGGGGGTAGAGCCCACGAAATGTCTGCACGTGAAGTTGCAAAAGGCCTGAGCCTTCCTCGGGTTCTGTGGGGGTGGGAACCCAGGGAGGCGTTGAAAGGGGAGGAAGGAGGCAGAGGACGTGTGGGTGAGGGAAACCAAAAGGAAACTTCTCCAATTTCAGGGTTTTACCCAGAAGGAGCCGAGCTGGCAGCTACCTCGTAAAACTGAGGCCTGAGCAATTTGCCAGTAAATTTGAACCATCCATGTAAACAATGCTAATAATTTATTCCTTGAAATGCCTTTCTAATACATTATTATGCAGAGCTGCACATGCTTCTACTTCAAATTGCCTAAATGGAAAAAAAAAAAGTAAATTAAGGGGCAATTAGAAAAAATAACAAGAAGAAGCATGAGGAAATGCTATATGCCTATCATGCTAGAACACAGAGGGAAGCTCCAAGCAGGTAATCAGATCATTTCAACCAAAGCCTCCACTTTCTGGGGGAAGGATCCCTTCAGAAATTCAGGCACAGCCTCTGTCTTTGTGCATTGAAGCTTGGTTAACTGGGGGGTCTGGGTGGCTCAGCGGTTGGTTGAACGTCTGCTTTCAGCTCAGGACATGATCCTGGGGTCCTGGGATCAAGACCTGTATTAGGCTTCCTGCAGGGAGCCTGCTTCTCCCTCTGTCTGTGTCCCTGCCTCTCTCTGTGTGTCTCTCATGAACAAATAAATAAAATCTTAAGAAAAAAATTTTTAAAGAAATTTGGTTTACCTGATTCTGGAAGACCAAGCAGTATGCAAAATGAAAGCAAACAATCACTATTAGAAATACACCTCTGGTCCTCTGTTTCAACAAACAGCAGCTCCACCTGATTCCATTTTATATTTTTATTCTTATCTTTTCAATTTTTTTTAAAAGTGCCATGCCTAGCATGGAGCCCAGTGTGAGACTTGAACTCACAACCCTGAGATCAAGACCTAAGCTGAAATCAAGTAGTAGGATGCTTAACTGACTGAGCCACCCAGGTACCCCCACCTGGTTTCATTTTTTAAAGCCCTTAAAAAATAGGCAATATTTCACAAAGGTAAACTCCCTTCTGCCACCACTCTCACGTAAGCCAGTTCTGGGTCAGAAAGCTAAGTACCACGGATGCCACTGATAAACTTTAGGCAGAGGCAAGGATAAAAATTGGGAACAGAGAAAACCAGGAGGGAAAAGGCCAGAGGAAAGAAAAGGTGTGCAGAGCTGAGAACACCCGGTTCCCTCCAGAATGACTGATCATTGGGTGGTTTGTAAAGTACTAGCTGCTATATAATTTTATCTCCAATGCTCCAAAACACATGAAGAAAGGAAATTTTGTTAAAATTTTATTTATTTATTTGACAGAGACAGAGAGAGCATGTGCACAAGGAGGGAGAGCAGCAGAGGGAGGAGACTCCCCACCGAGCAGGGATCCCCACACGGGGTTCGATCCCAGGACCCCAGGATCATGACCTGAGCTGAAGGTGGACGCTTAAACAACTGAGCCACCCAGGGACCCCAAGGAAACCCACTTTTCTAAATGAGATTACTTTGGAAAAGACACCCCCCAAGGTCACATAGGGGAGTAGCTGGGTACCTGAGAAGGGCTTGATAGCAAGTCTAACTAACTAAATCCCCTGTTTTTTCTACCCCAACAGTCTTTGAAGTTACAGAGCATAGGGATTTAAGAAATGTTACTCCTAGGTCTATGAGTAACTTACTGAATGATTTCTGAAACTATGATTTCCCTCCTCAACTTGATTCATTCATTCACTCAACAAATAAGGAGGGAATCTCACCTCATGGTAAGCAGTGTCTAGGAACATGGGTTCACCTTCATGGAGATGTCATATATATGATTCCTTGATGGCCAACTCAACCGTCCCCTTTTCAGAAAGCTACTCCCTGACCATGCAATCTGAAGTGGCTCCTGACCATCCTCTGCCAGTCACTCTTGTCAAATTTTCCCGTAGGACTTAAGTCCACCCAAAACCATGTAGTTCATCCTTATTCACTTTATTGGTGCTTATCTTCTCTAGAAAATTAGAGCTTTCAGAAGAAGGACTCTGTCTCACTCAAAGCTGTCTGTCCAATACTTACAATTCCCGCACACAGTAGGTGCTCAATAAACATGTGTCCAATAAATGGTATCAAATATCAAGGAGACCTTTCTTCTAGTGCCTACTCTGTGTCTGAAGTAGTATGAGACCATTTACCTCAATCATCTCATTGAATCAAGATCAGATATGCCAAAATAGGAAACAATATGAAGAAGATGGAGCTTTAATAATGGTGGAATGCTTCGAAAAATTAAAGCTGAATTTCCAATGCCTGTACCCTGTAACCCTTAATGCAAGAACAAGGGACATCTTGTGACGTTAAAAGGTAACAAATTTAAAATGAATAAAAGGAAATACTTTTTAAAATGGCATATAATCTACCTGTGGAATTCACTGCCGCAGGATATTATTGAGGCAAATAGTCTAGCAAGATTCAAGAAAGGATTAGACATTTATATGAATAGGAATAATATTGGCAGTTACACTAACCAGGTTAAAAAGTTACAAGGCATGTCCGTCCTGGGCTCCAGGGCATAACTGTTCACCAGCTGGGGTGAGGAAGGAATTTCCCCTTGTGATGGAGCATTGAATAATTGGCCAGAGGTACACCGGCTCCTATTTTTGCCGTCTTCTGTAACAGAAGGCAGAGAACACTGCCCAGGGGGAGTTCCTGGAGAAGACAGACCAGTGACCTCTTAGCCTGATATTTCTTTCCTTTTTATAAAAAAAAAAGAAATTATTTATTTATTCATGAGAGACATATTGAGAGAGAGGCAGAGACACAGGCAGAGGGAGAAGCAGGCTCCTGCAGGAAGCCCAATGTGGGCCTCAATCCCAGGACCCCAGGATCACGCCCTGAGCCAAAGGCAGACGCTCAACCACTGAGCCACCCAGGTGTCCTGTACCCTGGTATTTCAGACTCCTTGCACAATCCCAAACAAGAGGTAGAAAGGGCGCATAGTGTCTTTTGGGATTCATACTGAAAATGTTTCCATTTCAGAACACAGAAATGATGAAAAATAATTTTCTTCATCCTGACAATGAAAATATCTCATGGAAGGGAATCGGGCCCTGGATGTAATTTTATTACACACAGGCTATAGCGCCTGGAGGGCGTGTGAGCATTTCCAAACCTCAGCACATCAGAGTCCTGGGAGAATCTTATACAAAGGCATCATCCATCCATTTTTCACATCTGTCTAACACTGCGCCTTACACACATGCACTTAGCACATATGTGTTTAATGTAAGTACATTTCTGCAGGTGTGGTAAGGAAAGCTGCTCCTAATGCTGTCCACTCACATTCCAAAGCTTTTCTCAATTGCATTGCCAGGCACAACCCCTGATTCTTGGTGATGTGTGTCATGCATTTTTTTCATCCTAACATGGAAAATCCAAAAGGCAGTTGTTAGCCACGCATCCAAATACAAACGTTCACAATAACATGCTGTCACATTAAAGAAAACAGTGAAACTAAATTATTCATTATACTCACTTACTTTACAAACCCTATGCAGGTGTAGACAATGCTCTGAAGAAATGGCATTGGTGTCTGAACCACTAACGAAAGAACATTCGCCAATCGTGGGACAAAGAACACTCTGCAAGCCAAAACACAAAGGGAAATTGTCATTAGAATCCTCAAACAAGCAATGAGCCTAAAATAGATTTCAAAAGTAAACAGACATAGAACAAAATGTGGCATAAACATAAATACGTGTTTTTACTGGAGACAGACACCATAGATGCCATTAATATTTTCAAATACATTCTCACACAAAACAAGGTAAGAACCACAGGTCTAGGCCCTAATCCTCAAGAGATTTCTCAAGTCACTCTGGGCAAAGTCCTTTCCACCTAAATGCAAGATTTGCTCCCCTGCAAGATTTATTTCTTTAAGTTAGCAGAGATTAATTGGACTCTCTTAGTATAAGATCATACTTACAGTATCTAATTCCCATCTAGAGAAAAGACCTTAAACATTCTTTTTTAAGACCTTAAACATTTTATTGTTGCTTCAGACACCTACCTGTCATTTTATTGGCCGGTTGCAGATAAGCTTTTTCAACTTGGGCTATTTCTCTTGGTCTAAGCTTTGCTATTTATTTTTCCATGTGATTACAAGAAGAATAGAGCTTGTCAGATTTGTGTTTGTTGGTGCTGGGTTGTTTCTGGTTTGGAGTTTTGGGGTAACTTTGTTGCAGGGTGGGTGTTGGTGGCTAATATTTGTTTTTTACTTAAAATTATCCACATATCATGAGGAATGATAAGTTAAGAGTGCGAGTTCTACAGTCAACCAGGATGGGGTTCAAATCTCACACTAACAGTTTGACCTCAGATAATCCAATTAATCTTCCCCTTTCCTCAACTGTAAAATAGAGGAAAAAAATTAAATCTAGCTTATTCTAGCAAGCACACCAAAGGAGGCAATGCCTACAAGGGATCTGACACATTGCCTGCCATATATTCAGTAGACAATAAATGTTATCTATTATTATTATTATTATTATTATTATTATTATTATTATCTGAGCATATCTTACCTACATATTTGTAATCGTTAGAGTACATATCCTATTCCAGTGTTATGACATCATTTACATATCAAGAAAATATTTTATAGTTCCATTTACCCTATTGTTAGGTTTATATTAAGGTTCTAAGAACTGTAACAATAGTTTAAAGAACATCTTTGAGGGGGACCTGGCTGGCTCAGTTGATGGAGCATGTGGCTCTCGATCTCGGGGGTTGTGAGTTCAAGCCCCATGTTGGGTCTAGAGGTTACTTAAATAAATAAAAGATTTAAAATGTATTTATTCATTTGTTTGAATAAATAAATAAATAAATAAATAAATAAATAAATAACATCTTTGAGCACTCTTTTTGGTACTGAGAATGAATTCCCAGGAGTAAAATTATTTGGTCAAGGGCTGCAAAAATTTTTGTGGTCTTGACACATGCTGCCAAATGAATTTCCCAAAAGTGTTTTGACCACATACCCCACCACAGCCATATACGACTCACTACCACTACTTGGTGAACAACGGGAATTACCACTTACTAGAAATAAAAAGGAAAATAATTAAAAATCACAGAAAGACCTCGTATAATAAGCTCTTGTCTTTCCAGATCTAGAAAAAAAAAATGCTGTGAATGGTGCAAGTTTTCATGCCCTCCACATCTGGCAGTTTCCTCCCAAGCCCTTTCTGGAAATATTGTACTCCACCTCTCAGAAATGTCTCATCCTCCAGCCACACACCTCTATAGTCTTCCAGCTCAGTGAAGTCAGAGGGAAAGGAGCGATTTCCTGTTTGCTGCCAGAAGTCCAGTGGTCCTGTGAAGGCCTGTGATTCAACTGCCTGCCGCTGGCATGAAGACAGCATCCTCAGAAGCAATCCCAGAGGAAATAGGACCTGGTGAGGCTCATATATAAATATTTTCTTGCAAGGTGGAGTAATGTAGAATGACACAGCCCACATCTCACCACAAAACATGGAAGGTGTAACCCAATGAGGCATATCAGCTGACCTCTGAAGGGCATAATCTGAGAAGGAATAGTTGGTTTGTACAGCTTTGCAAGAGACCTAAGTAATATGTGGTTTTGTGGAAAGAAAAGACAAACCGAGAGAGCTAGAGAGAGAGAGAGAGAGAGGAGAAAGAAAGAAAGAAAGAAAGAAAGAAAGAAAGAAAGAAAGAAAGAAAGAAAGAAAGAAAGAAAGGAGGGAGAAAGGAAGGAAGAGGGAGAGAGAACACTCTGGCCTTTGGGACTGAATTTACCACACATGAAAGGTGAGGGACTGACAATGTTGAAATGAAAATCTTTCAACCCAGGGTAATCACAAAGAGGTTTTTCCCCTGTCTCCTTCCACACCAATGTCCTCATGATCCTCTCTTTCTCTAGAAACAAGTCCTGAGGAGCCCCAGAAAGTCATCTGAATTCTGTGCAGGCCTTTTTCCAATAAGAGAACATCTGACCCTCCCACCCCACCCCCCATCCACCTAAAACTCTCCAAGAAGAAATCTCTCCCAAGCTGCCATCACTGCTAAGGTTGGTTCAACTGCTTCTCCCAGCTCAGTGACAATGTAATGTTCACATAAAAGGCGCAAATCATAGTTGGACTCTTTTGACATTTGTGGATGGCGTGGCATTATTTGCTAAATTCCAGAAAGTGGTGCCAGTTAAACAGGCTGAGAGGATTAGTTACTGCAATGATGGGGATCATTGGCATGGCCTTTGTCGTGGCTGTCTGCACACCTGGGTATGGCATGCCCCTACAGGCAGGCAACAGAGTTGGAGGAATAAGAAAAGACTCAGCCTCCCTACTACCTGTGTAACCCCATGCAAGCAATCAACCTCTCTGGGTCTTGGCTGCCTCTCTGTTAACTGGAAATAGTAACACCTGCCTTGCAGGGTTACTGCGAGGGAAGCCCCAGTGCCTGACCCTTGGAGGTTGTAATATCCA
The DNA here is from genome assembly GCF_048418805.1 of Vulpes vulpes. NCBI lineage: Eukaryota > Metazoa > Chordata > Mammalia > Carnivora > Canidae > Vulpes > Vulpes vulpes. The sequence continues at coordinate 92,272,777 of NC_132793.1, read as the reverse complement.
CGCATACACATACGCATATGCAAATACATGTGCACGCACTTGAGTTTTTGAAAATCAATTACTCCTCTCCATCTTATAGCTCACAAGGTGATTTTTGAAAAGTCAATCAAGAAAGGAAGGAAAGAAAAAGATTTTCCTCTCCAACAAGAAAAAGCAATTAAACATCAAATATTAACTGTTCCTGGGAGTAAATTTTTTTAATGGGTTAAAGGCTCGGCCATTACAGGCCTCCGGTATGTAATTTCTAAGAAAGGACTAGGTAATTTTTTTCAAAATTAAGTGGAAGATAAAATGCTGGAACCAGTGTATCTGCTCAGAAACCACTTTTTTATCTATTTTCCGGAGCTTCCCAATTGCATCATGCCTTTTAAGGGACCCAATCTGTTTAAACAGCACTTTATTTTAAACCTTCACTTGTGAAAAGCGCTGATTTATGATAGGGCTGATTAAAGCAATGGTATCTTAAGCAATAATGATTTCAATTATAGGACTTTCACCTATGTGCATTATTCTGATTTGCTCTCCACTTCTTCAGCATGTTTATTCACTGTGGGAGGGAGTACAGGTAGGGGGTGTAATTTTGAAAAGTCCATGGAATAATTTAATATCAGAAAGGAATGTATAGACAGGTAGACTGATGTGACTTTTTTGATGATGTGAATGTATGGTATTTTAATATGCTCTAACAAACTCGAACAACTCCCCAGTGGGCTCTATGTGATATCATTGGGGTTATTTTTCTCCCCTGCTCCATTCCCAGTGGGGCATATGGAAGTCATAGGAACGTGCATACTTAGACTCCCCCTAAGCATATAGTACAGAAGAGTCTCCAGTTTCAGGCTGGAGAAAACCATTAAGCTCAGTGCTAGATCTTTAACTCATTCACCTCTAACATCAATATAACACATACCAATGTAACACGTCCTTATCTGAGTGCCTATCCCATGGGTCAGGCTGATGAGTAAGACAGTGAAGTCAGCCTAGAGTCATATGCTAGGGAATGGTGGGCAACTGGAAGGAGCCCTGTCTAATGGGAGCAGCTAATTGTCACCAAGTATAGCTGTGGACCAAATGGTGCCACACTCGCAGAATTTTCAAAAGAAGCCAGAAATCCATACTGGTTTGTGAAGTTCAAGTTTCTTGATCTTGAAAGGTTAGACAAACTCTGGCCAAATTCAGCCTGGAAGCCACCTTTGCTATGCTACCTAGCTGGTACACAAGTGGTCAGGCTAAGTTAGTTTGTCCCTTGGCTCTGCTTTGAAGCTCCACTTTGATTTGAGAACTAGTCTCACAAACACTAAAATTCATGTAGGATACATTCCCATTAAAATCCTCAACAGCAATTGGAAGGGAAAATTCTATTCATATCTTGACAGTTTTTCTCCCTCCATCAAATCAACTTTATAGATTTCTTAGTTCAGTGCTATTAATTGGACTCTTGCATGATTTAAATCTAGCTCTTAATCTCAGCTATACTACAGTGCCGTAGTCTTTATGAGAGCTAACCAGCAAATGCTTTATGCACTAATCCCTCTGCAAAAAAATCATCTTAATACATTTTTAAACTTTTTTTTCTTTTGGAAGTTAGAAGTCCCAAGACTCAAATGAAATTGTTTGGGTCCAGCCATTAGAATTTTCAGCTTCACACTTGAAAAATAATGGAACTAATTGCTTTACAGAAGAAAATCAGATCAAAGTTAAGATTCTTTCTTTTTAAATTTTGTAATTATGCATCAGACTCCTCCTTGAAATCCTTAAACATACTTTCATTGAAATGTATATGGGCTTCTTCCCTCTTCCTTTCAAATATGCTTTGTCGTGATTTTGCTGTGTTGCCTTCCATTGCCCTCTTTGATGGCACTGCCTGAAAGGAAAGTTCTCAAACATCACCACCACTGGCAGGGTACAGAGACAGATGAAACAGGTGGTGCCCTGTGCTAACTAGGCATCGCACTGTTTTAAACACAGCATCTGATATGTTCTGTAGCTCAGAAACAGGCAATTACAGGAGACCTCACTTCCTTCTATGCATAGAATTTCTAGCCAACCTTCAGCCCACAGATCTCCTGTCTGTCCTCTCCTTCCCAGCCTCTCCCCATAGCAAGCCCACGGCCTGCTTCCCAGCAAGCATTAAATCACAGCTAACAGGCTCCAACTGCTCTGGGCACCAGACGTTGGGGGAACATCTGAACCTATTCATTTGCTTTGCACAGCAGCCAATTCTTGCAAGGTTACAGACTTCCTTAGCTAGAAGCTACCTTGGTGATTCTTCTCCATCCCCTTTATTTGGCAAATGAAGGGGGAAAGACCCAGGGAGAGAAAGTGACTTGCCCAGGCTCACACGGCAGGGCTCTGACTTTCTCTCTGGTGCTTTTCCCATGTCCATGTGCAGCCTTTGTGCTGGACAAGTGACAGTTCTCAAAACTAGAATTTTACTTAGGCATAGCCATAAAAACAAATTTATTATAAAAGCATCGATGGGTTCCTATTTTGTGCGAAGTGCCCTGTTCATCTCCCAAGACTCAACAATGACTGGAAAGCATTCTAATCCTGAGTCAGTCACCTGCTTATGATTCCTTCTGACTGAGCACACACCCAGAACAACCACTAACTGAATATTGCATAGAGGGTGAAACCTGGGAGGAACTTTACAACGTTCATCCCAACTTCTCATTTTACAGAGAAAAGGCCTTAGAGCCAGTTCCCGTCGGACCATCAGATGTGGGTCTGCAGCTAGTCCATGTCCCAGGTGGGTCTAGAGCCAGTTGGCACCAGAGGCAGGTCCAGAACCCATGATGCCAATCACTGAGTCATGTCCTATTGGCTTTGGTACTGTTGGCCTAATTCAGAATGCAACCTAACATGGGGGCTCAATGTATCACATGTATAATAAATATCTTTTTTGTTACCCTTCAAGTATGTTAGTTTATTCCTATGCTAAGCTTTGAAGTTCCCCTTTTCACTTGAGGACTACTCTCTGAGTACGAAAGTGAAAGTCCATGTAGGAAATGTTCCTATTAAAATCCCCACCAGCAGGGTACCTGGGTAGCTCAACTGGTTAGTGTCCGACTCTTGATCTCAGCTCAGGTCTTACTCTTACAATTGTGAGCTCAAGCCCTGCACTGGGCTCTGTGCTAGATGTGGAGCCTATTAAAAAGAAAAGATCCCCACCAGCAATTAGACAGTGGTCCCTGGGAGGTGGAGTTCAGCTACTGAAACAATAGAACTGCAGTGACTGGCACCGTGTGCATGGGAACAGCAGACACCCATACATCTAATATGTTCAAGATAAATCCAAAGAATTGATGTGATAAGCCAAGTCAATAGAAACACTAGGGGTAGTGTTTGTACTTTCACCATACTAATGGAATTTTTAGGATTACCATAGATATATTTAAAATAGTAGCTGCAGTTTATATATATTTTTTCAATAATCTTATAAATCAACAGTGTTCAATAATCTTAGCTGAAACTATAAATGCTAAGTGGACCCATTAAAGAAGAAATAAGATAGATTTTTTTTTTTTTTAAATGTGGTCTTCCAGGAAGCTGCCTCTGGACACAACTACAGAAAATTAACACAATAAGTAAAGCATTATAGAAGAGCTATTAACTGATTACACTAATAAAAACCAAATGGGGGCCTTAATTCTGCCCCTCTGGGAGAGAAGGACGGATAAAATAAACAACAGAAAAAGAACACGAAGTAAAGGATAATTGACTTTAAACAATAATAATACAGAAACCTCCCACCGAGTGAAAAAAAAAAAAAAAAGATTTAATCCAGATCGCTAGCTTCACTTTGGGAAAGATAGAAAAAAAATTCTGATTCTGCCTTGTTAAAACCTAAGTTTGATGCTAATAAGGGTGTTTTCCAGGCAAACAAATTGGAAACATTAAGGTAGGCTGATAAGGAAATTCTTAAGTGCCAGACACATGGACACAATGACTCTTCTGCTATATCATCAAAATGAGGAGCCCTTCTGGTCCCACTCAGAGGCAGAGGGAATCTAAACATTCAGAGCTCATGCTCCATCAGGCTGGGCTAGAAAGCAGGGTCCAGTGATGCTCGGCATTCACAGAAAGGGTCGAACCAGACAGAGAAGAGGAGGACTGCCTTGGGGAGAGGCCAGAGGCCTTTTGAACCCACCCCACATGTGGCACTACCTGTTAGCTAAATCCTGATTTATTTATTTGTTTGTTTGTTTGTTTGTTTGTTTGTTTATTCATGAGAGACACACAGAGAGAGGCAGAAACATACTCAAAGGGAGAAACAGGCTCCCTGTGGGGAGCCTGATGCAGGACTCAATCCCAGGACCCCGGGATCATGACCTGAGCCGAAGGCAGATGCTCAACCACTGAGCCCCCTCCCCCCCACCCCGGGTGCTCCTAAATCCTGAAATTCTTGAACATGCTTGGGGTTAATTCTGTGTAGCAGGGAAAGGTCTTGTTTTTCCATTTTATTATCTATAACATGGTCTGTCATCCTGCCTTCAAATCTAGCCAGGAGCTTACAGTCTCTCTTAGTAAGTAAGTGCCTGATAGGTGCCGAGTGTCCTACCAGATGCTTTACACACATTGTCTGTCATTCTCCCATTATACTTGCAAAACAGGTAATAACCCCCCCAAATTCAGAGTTGCTGAATTGGAGTCTCAGAGTGATAGAGACTATTCAACTTCCCACAGTTATTAGGCCTGGCCCTCTCCAAAGGCCTGAATCTTTCTCCCTCTGCATAGGTGACCACCCCCATTGCTAACTGCGAACGTTACTCTTTCTCAGTCTGTTTTCACACATTGTTCTAACCAGTCTAACCCATAGAACCAACCCTCTTTGTATGGTTTCTGCAAAACCCCAGGTTATTTTTACTTTACACTGGCAAAAAGTCAGCAAATTCAAATGAAACAATTCCTATGTGAGAAAATAGTTCAGCATTTTCTTAAAATGCAAACATTTAAAAACAAAACAAAACAAAAAAAAAAACAAAAAACTTCCACAAGACACTAACTTTTAAGTTGGGAGAAAATAGCCTGGTCGTTTCATATGATATACTAACACAGTAGTGGTTCCGATTTGTAAGGAATGTGTTGGTCTGAGACATGATCTCACAATGAAATGTGGGTAGTTAGAAAAGAAGCATCCATAGGTAAACAGTGGGGTTACCTGTATAGATAGGACAGTCTTACATAGGAAAGGGTAAGACTTGGGGTGCCTGCCTGGCTCGGTTGGTTAAGCATCCAAATCTTGATTCTGGCTCAGGTTGTGAGATCAAGTCCCACATTGGGCTCTGCACTCTGCACAGAGTCTGCTTGAGATTCTTTGTCTCTCCCTCTGCTGCTCCCCGCCCCCACTCACAATCTTTCTTGTGCTCTCTCCAAAATAATAAATTAATTAATTAAATATTTTTTAAAAAAGAAGAAGAAAAGAAAAGGGTAAGACTTGTTCAGTTCTGGGCAGAGAGGGCTAGGAGACACTCAAAGGGACCAGTGAACAGAAGGTTCAGGAGGAAGATTGCCATTTGAAGCTGAAAACACTTTCCAGAAGCCAGAGCTCTTAAAAAATACAATGCATTCAGGCCATTGCACTTACTAGTGAAATATTGGAGGGGTGTCAAATAAAGAATATTTTAAAATAATTTGGAAGTTCTATTGTTTTGCAAGAAGACAGGAAAAATGAAGAAATTATGTCATTTTTGAGGAAGAGGACAAAATTATCATTCTTTGCAGATGACAATATTTACCTGTATGGTTCAAAAGAATCAATTGACAAGCTCTCTAGATTAAAAAGCAGGAAAGTGGCAAATGCCAAATAAAAATATGACAGTAGGCACCTTTCCTCAGTGGTTAAAAAATTTAATAGAGAAACAGTATTGGGAATCCCTGGGTGGCTCAGCGGTTTAGAATCTGCCTTTGGCCCAGGGCATGGTCCTGGAGTCCCAGGATCGAGTCCCACGTCGGGCTCCCGGCATGGAGCCTGCTTCTCCCTCCTCCTGTGTCTCTGCCTCTCTCTCTCTCTCTCTCTCTCTCTCTCTCTCTATCATAAATAAATAAATCTTTAAAAGAGAGAGAGAGAGAAACAGTATTCACAACAACAATCAATAAACTTGAGACTATATTGAGATATTACATAAAGAAACTACAACTTGGCAGAAATTTGTAGGAAAAGATAAATGAGAAGCATGTTTTACTTGTAGCTCAGAAAACTCAGTATTAAGGACTTCAAGTGCCCTCACATTAATGTATAAATTGTATACTCACACTTTGAACTGGATGAGTTCTTACGGAATAACAAAGAGGGGAACATAATCCAGAAAACTAATTGTAAGGATGACAAACATGTGTTATTGGGTATGAAAACATAGTCTTAAATTGTAATAATAAAAAGGGAGGGTTTTGGCAGAAGAAGCAGTGGAGACATGAAGATAAATAAATAAAATTGAAAAATTCAGAAACAGACCCAATAACATACAAGATTTAGAAAGTAAGGAAAAGAGGCTTCAGTATATAGATTTTTACTACACAGACCAAACAAATTCCAAACAAATAAGAAATTTAAACATCTTTTAAAAATAAAAAGAGCCACAAAAGCACAAGTAAAAAATGTAGATTAATATTTATCTAACCCTGGAATGTGCAAGTCCTTTCTGAACATAAAAGCAGAGGAAGAAAGAAAAATGGAAAATATCTATGTACTTGGATTTACAAACATATACATTAAAAATCTATTGGGGCAGCTGAGTGGCTCAGTCCATTAAGCATCTGACTTCTGATTTCAGCTCAAGTTATGATCTCAGGGTCATGAGATCAAACCTCATGTCTACTTGAGATTCTCTCTCTCCGTGTCTCCCCTCCCCTCTCATTCTCTCTCGATCTCTTTCTGTCTAATAAATAAATAAAATATTTTTTAAAAATCCATTATCAATTCAAAATCAAATGATAATATGGACAAAATGCTCGCAGGCATGATAGTCGAAAGAGTTAATAAACTTAAAATGTAAAGAAGTTTTACAGTTTAACAGAAACTCAATTTGGTAAGTTTTTAACTAAACATGTAAATAACAGGCAAACTGCATATTCACAAAACAAACCAAATAGCCAAGAAACATGAAGAAAGCATCATAAATAATCAAAAAATACAAATCATAATAGGATTCAAAGTTTCTTATCTTAATTTGGGGAGACTTAATGATGGTTTGTGAATTCTGCATTCTTATTCACTGCAGGTGGGAATATAAATTGGCATAAACACTTTGGAGGGCAGCTCTGTAAATCTTTTCAAAAAAAAAACTCTTCTCTTTGACTCAAGAATCTTGCTTCTAGTAATTTCCAGAAGAAATGGAGATGCACACAAAGATTTTTATAAAGGCAAAAAGTTAATAAATAACATGATTACCTGACTAGAGCTCAATTGAATCATGATACCTACAAATAAAGGAAGCAGAATGCCAACATAAAAATAATGTTTTACAATAGTTTCAACACAGGAGCAAATACTTATTATGACTTGTCACATGGGAAAACCAAATCACACACTAGTGGATGATAGCAGGGCCTCAATCTTATTTTTCAAGTATACAAATACATCCACATAAAAAAGTAGAGGAGGGGCACCTGGGTGGCTCAATGGGTGAAGCCACAGACTCTTGACATCAGCTCCAGTTGTGGTCTCAGGGTTGCGGGATTGAGCCCCACCTCTGGCTCCCAGCCCAGCACGGAGTCTGCTTGAGATTCTCTCTCGCTCTCCTTCTGTCCCTCCCCTCCTTCTTGTGCTCAGCCACTCCCTGTCTGCCTCTAAAAAAAAAAAAAAAAAAAAATGTAGAGGAAGAAGTGGTGAGACTATAGTCTATTTTTATTTTCTTCTTCATGTGTTTCCATAATTTCCAAACATCCTACAATGGACACGTTATTGTTTTTGCAATCAAGAAAAACAAAACGTCTTGCGTGTTTTCAATTCTAGTTTGCCAGACGTGCCCAGAGAAGGTGCTGCAGGAAATAAAGGAGATCTCAGGCTACGGGGCTGCTCAAGCTGGTGAGTCTGTGCTTTCACCGTATTCTGGCTTTTTTGTTGTTGTTGTGGTGGTGGTGGTGGCTCTTTTTTTATCTGTGCTCAGAAAGTTTGCAGTCTCCCACACGTTTTTAGTTGCTCCTCCTAGGAGTGACAGAGCAGAGTGTCCCAACAATACTTAATGTATTTTGTGTCAGGGGCCTGTGGGTCAGCAAGGTTATTAATAAACATAGCCTCTTGTTCTAATTTAGATCCCTTCTCTCCTTCGTGTCTCTCCTCCTGCCCTGCTTTTCCTTTTGCTTCTCTTCCTATCTGACCCTCCTCCCCTTCTCTCTGATACCGAGAATTCGGTCTTCACTTTTGCTCAACTTCTGGCACTTTTCCCGAAACGCTTTTTCTGATGCTCTTGTTGGTCCTGTTAAGTTTTCGTGAGGAATTTAATTTTTGAGGAAGTGCGTCGTGTCCTAAATTGATTCCATGCAGGCTGATGTGATACCATGATGTGCCGAGCCTAGCTGAGTGGAGGGATGTGCAAAACTGAGGCAAACTGTCGCTGAGCCGGGGGACTACCTCGTTCTCTGAAAAGAGTGTCTGTTAAACAAGATTCAGTGATAAAAAATTAGCCGGACTTGAGGGGCTGCTAGGGTCAGCCCTGAATAAAAGGAAGTGAAGTTAGAAGGCACAAGACAGCTCTCAATTTCATTATTTTTCTGTTCTCTTTAATAAGATCAACATTTAAGGAGTTGATTGTATATATTTGGAGTGTCTATCAATTTCATTTTCTGTTCAGAGCTTAATTTACTACCTAAGCTTATAGTTAGAGTAAATCTTGTTTTATTTTTGCCGATCTTATTACACAAAGAGTGGCTGCGCTGTCACCCTGGCTACCAAATTCTTAGATACAAGCTCTGCAAATCCCCTGAACTTCATACAAATCCTGTTCAGTTATTTTTCACTGTCAACATTTTCTCTCTCTCTTTTTTAAAGATTTATTTATTTATTTTGATGGGGAGAGAGAATCTTCAAGCAGATTTCCCACTGAACAAGGAACCTGGCTCAGTCCTACAAAGCAGGAGATCACAACCTGAGCAGAAACCAAGAGCCTGAGACTTAACCCACTGAGCCACCCAGGTGCCCCAACTGTCAACATTTTCTAACTACCACTCCAAACCAGAGAATATTACTCTGTGAACTGAAAAAGTCAGTTCCTAAACACACACACACACACACACACACACACAGGTCTGCACATGCTCTTTCCAAATGTGTTAAACTTCAGTTGTTACTTTATTCCACTAAACACAATGTTGCATCTCCTATCAGAGCTCTCAGAAAGTTACATGCACCAATGAGAGTTTACTTAACAATGATAAAGCAACAGTTTTATACAGGAAAATATGTAAAAAGAAATACGTGATTCTGTGTTGAATTATTCATACTTTTCAAATTAACCTATTGCACTTTTTCGTATTTGAGAACGCGTTAGTTTTTAAAAATGACCTAGACTACCTTTTGTAGAATGAGTGGAAGTCTTTTAGAGTGATGTAATTTTTAAACACATGATTAATTCTACTCCCAACTAAGGTCTTCATATTGAAGAAATGGAAAAAAAAATGAAGAAATGACAGGCAAGCTAAATTTATTCCAGAGAAAGATAGTTTTCTATATCTAAATTCATTACTGTGAAACATACCGGTTTTATAGCATTAACAGAATTGTGCCCGACTTTCTGTCTTTCCAAACTAAGAAAGAAAATCTCTGTGTACTTTGAATGAATTATGCATTCGACTTCTTAAAATGGTCACCCAAACCACTGTACATTAACAGTCAGAGATGCAAGAATCTTATATATACTCAGCTAAAATCTCCATTGGAATTAGCCATTAATCAGACTTGACTGAATGTCTAATTTGGTTCCTTTTTATTTTTTCATTTTACTTTTAAATATAGCATTCTTATCTGCTCTATAACAATCAAAGGATGAGTATAGCTTTAAATGTGTTCTATTAAATGTGTGGCCATTTGTCATTCACGGATTACTATCTAATTAAGCTATTTTATTTAAAGGTAGTATTTTTTTTAATATACATAGGCTTGCATGAGAATTAAGTTATCAGATTGTGCTGGGGAAAAACAGAGGGAAAAAGGAGGCAGAGAAAGACTTTACTGAGTGCCTACTATGTATCATGCGGGTGACACCTGCATCTATTTCATTGGTGGAGTTTTGAGGTTGGGCTGAGTGCTTCACACATCTTTTCTGGTGTTGTCCACACAGCATTGCAATGAAGAAGATATTCACCTCAGGATACAGATGAGAAAACTGGGATTTAGAGATACCAAGCAGCATACCCAAGACACAATTAGTGTGGCACGAAGCAAAGATTCAAACCTAGGCTCTGCTCACCAAACCACAGCATTTCCGATGATTAGGAGTGGTAGGCTTCATTGTTTGCAATGGCAAGGGCTTGGAGTAGAAATTAAATGCTGAAACTTACTGCATGCTTGAGGTCAGTGACACCTGATCATTCATAAGGTATGTGGGGAATGTCTGAAATACCAAGAAAGAGCTCCTAAGAAAGAGAATCATATTGGACAACACGATGGATGGCATCATGAAGTTGCAGCAATTCTAACATTAGCACGAAAATATGTATGTTACATATCAGAACACCCGTGACACTGTATGACTCAAATGGATAGACTGGTAACTTTCAAAAGCTGGGCATCTTTGTACCCTTGCTGTATGTATTTTAAATATTCTATATATTTAAAGAGGGTCAATGGTTCCAAGATGTCCCTTTACATTTTGATAAATGAATGTTCTGAGGATCACCTATGGGGAGTTCTTCCCTTGCCTAATAAGGTTGGATGCAAAGCTTAGTTTGATGCCCTGTAGCAGACCTTTTTTTTTTTTTTTTTTTTTTTAAAGTACTCACTCTGTTTAAGCTGCTTCCAAGTCCTAGGCTGGAATCGGCAGGTTGCAGGATGAGGATAGTGTGGCAAGTGTCAGGCTACAGTTCTTAATGCTCTAGGGATAAGATTTCTTATGAAAACTGGCAGCTTTTTTGTTCTTCCTCAGCCTTTTTAACACACAGCCAGGTCTCTCTGTTTAGCTGCGCCCGCTGTGGTTGTGACTGTACCGGGCTAAATTTATGCTGCTGACAACTCCCATTGAAGTGCCTCGGTGGCACAGAGTCAGTGGGAGTTGTGTGTATATAAGCACAGGCAGACCTTGGCCCGCTGAGTGTAATAGCATATCTGCCTTGGGAGATTATGGGTATGATATGGGTGATGCGTAATGGATAGGGCAGTCTGTGTACAAATTTCAAATGACTCGCTACACCCCTTTAGGATGGCTGCTGTCAAAAGTATTAGCACTTTACACACACAACAACCACGGATCATATTACTGGTGGCCCCCGCTCCCACAGAGTGGCTCCTCCCACTTCTCCCAGTAGGTAATTGCTTCAGGGGTACCTATTGAACACATACAAAGGAGAAAACACTGGTGAAATTCATTCTTTGAGCTCGACTGTATTCATATAGAAGGAGGAAAATACCAAATGTGTTTAAAATTAGCATGGGTGGAAGTTCAAAGGGAATTACATGTAAAAGATATCTCCGAAAGATTTAAATTTTCAGTCCAGGGAGAACCTGATTTAATATACCCAGGCTGAACCGAGGGGGAGAGTTACGTTGCTAGGCACTTAAATCAAGACCTAGCCTGATGCTAGCACTTACGTTTTGCTGTTAATGGAAAGGTAGGGAAATGCAGAAACTTCCATGCCATGGATGACGTTTAAAGCATCTAATTCTTTGAGCACATATCTTTGAATGAGTCTGCCCAATGCTGGGGAATCTGCAAAAGTTTAAACAATGTGAAGATCTGACTAAGGAACACTAGCATTCTTTGGTTAAGCTCCCTTTCATGCTAAAAATACAGTGTCCCCTCTCAGCTTAGTACAAGCAAATTAAGTGGAATCCTTTCTTTTCTTTTCTTTTTTTTTTAATTGAGACTGGACTTAAGTGTGGGATTCTCCTGCCCTTCCATGCTAAACGGAGACAACAGATTAGCATCAAGAAAGACACAGGTGACACTGATGAGCATTCACAGAAAAAAATGAGCAGCAAAATAACCCCTATGATGATGGTTTGAGGTTGAATATATGACCTCTTTCCATAGTCAATATCTTTATCATAATAATGAAAATCTGTTAGCATTAGGAAACCATAGCATGGATTATACTGCCTGCTTGCACCACTGTCCAGAACACTATGGAAACTCATTTGTCCATTTACCAAAAGACGAGGGAGACAGACTCTGTAAGCTACCAAAAAGCCAAATCAAAATGCAATTTGGGCAGCCCATGTGGCTCAGCAGTTTAGCGCTGCCTTCAGCCCAGGGCGTGATCCTAGAGACCCAGGATGGAGTCCCATGTCGGGCTCCCTGCATGGAGCCTGCTTCTCCCTCTGCCTGTGTCTCTGTCTCTCTCTCTATCTCTCTCTCTTTCTGTCTCTCATGGATAAATAAATAGAATCTTTTTTAAAAATCCAATTTAATGGAGATAAACATGAAACATTCTTAAATGGAATAAATCCCCTGTACAAGCCCTAGATGTCTGAGATCTGACTCCACGGCTGAAATTTGACTCCCCCTAATTCAGGGCTATGTTTAAAGCCAGTCACATGATGTGGTGGACAGAGCTGATCAAGAGATTTCTCAGTATTTTATTTGTTGCTGGACATTTCTTAAGAAAATCTGGCAAACCATGGCCAACCAAAAAAAAAAAAACCCTCTGAGTCCCAGTCCCGTGGGGAACTGGAGAATTTTCCCAATAAAACAAAATGGTGGTTTTGAGGTGGTGGGGAGAGCAAAAGTTATGTTCAAGTGTTTGAAAATCTGTCGTATGATAGAGGGATGAGGTTGAGTTGAGTTTCTTCTGAGGACAGCATCCAACCCAATAAAAAGATGTTCCAGAGACACAGATTTTTGTTCCCATAGAAGGAGCAAAAATTTCTTAAAACAAAGCTCCCAACAGTAGTAACCTTGGAGAGAGTGAGCGAGCCCTGACTTCCCATCTCTCTAGGTGGCTAGCCCTCTCCAAACTGGCAGCCTTCACCCAGACCTTCACACCTTTGTGCTGCCTGCCTTAAATTTACAACTCTTATAAACTACTAAATCGGTGTCAGCCTGGTCATCTGCCTATCTCCAGACCTCTGGCCTCAGTGAAAAGTTGGACCAGTGTTCCCCAAGCTCCCTTCTAATGAAAAGACACCATGACTTCTCAATTCCATTATGGAACCTTGAATTCTGAAATATTTTTAAAACCAGTTACCCCTGTTTTATAGATGAAGAAATATCACAGGATGGAGTAACTGATGGAATCAGGGGCAGATAAAATCTTTCCCTTTCATACCTAGATTCCTGCTCACACTCAAGTAACTATTTCTACACAACCAACCTTAGCATTGTTCCAGAGCAACTTAGTCCTAACCTTATTCTAGAAAATTGGTCTGGTCCCCAGTGGCCACTAGATCATTTAGCTGAGAGCTTACTATCATTTCTAAGTTAATTTGTGAGTTAATTGTATATGTCAGGAAGCTCTGACACTGCAGAAAATGATAAATTATTGGGATAAACCAGGGTCAGAAAAATCCCTGTTGGTTGTTGATCAGTTTTTCTCAGAAAAAAATGTGTTGACACTAGAGGGAACTAGAAGTGGCATCAAATATGAGTTGTCTCAAAAGACAACCTCCTTTAAGTGGACACTGGATTATTGAGTCAGAAAAATGCTTTGAACATCAAGATTCCCATAATACTCCACAATCACCACCTCAATCATGTTTTCATCTAAATGACTACCCAATGTATAGAACTTTAAAAAGAAGACCTCTATCCTTGCCTGTGGATATTTCCAATTTGATGGTCTAAATGTGGTATTAGAATGGTTAGATCATAAATCTCTGAACACATACGGATTCCGCCTATCAGTAAAATAATGGCTTGTCTTTTCCACCTCTGTGTTGGGCAGGCCTGTGCCTCACGTGTCTCCTCCTTGCTGTTTGACCTTTGTGATTCCTTTCCCTTGACAAGGTCAGGCCCTTAACATCAGGATCATGTTAAAAGAAAGACAAAAATTTTCAAGGAAACTTCTGGAATTATCAGGGTTATGCCAAGTGGGGACTGGTCCTCCTTTGTAAAGGGAGGAAACTACATCTCAAGCCCAAGTGATTCAAATCCCTAGCAGCCTCTGAGTTTGGGACCAAATGGTGCTTTTTTTTTTTTTTTTTTTTTTTTTTTTTTTGCCCACAGTGGCTATACTGGCCACCATCTACATCTGACCACACTCAAAGGCGGGGTTCTCCTGGTATAACTTCATGATCTACCATTTGTTACTGATTAATCCACAGTATATTGGAAAATGGAGCGAAACTGGAGTGCTATGGTTAACTAATCAAAAGATGTCAAGGAGCCTTTATTTTGTAACTGGTTTTACAAAAATGATTTTGGAGGAGGAGCAAACTGAAAAGCCATCTCCTGACACATCGTATTCATAGTCAGACCCTACCCCAAGTTAGAAAAGAACCCATTGCTTTCATTGCAGGGATTGCATGTGTTAAATGTCTTACCTGGAAGACAACATTCAGTTCCTCATCCACTGAGGCTTTAGGGCAGACAGCAATAGGGCTTTTCTATCTGCTTTTCTCTACACTCAGACACCTAGGTCAAAAGAGAAGTCAAGTTAGGCTGCAATTTCTGTAATTTACAATCCCCAGCCTGTGGGCCAGAGCCAAAGGGCTCTTGGCTACAAAGTGTAAACAGAACATTGTTGCCTCTTAATCTGGGTAATTGGTCCCAAATGCTGTTGCCACTTTTCAGATCAGATGCTTTACGTACTTTTTAAAGAAACTGGAACTTTTTTCCTTTGGCAGGAAAAAGTTTGGAGTGTAACCGTATTTTCATCAACACTAAGACTCCTATAAACAGCCAGGTGATTTCATTTGGGGGACTGTAAACACAGGAGGCTTGGGGCCTGCTTCGGAGAGATCCATTCTGTTTTTGAATGTTCATTCATCTATCATTTGCTCCCACACCCGAGCCGACATCCGGGTGTTTACCTAACATGCTCAGCTTCTGCAAGAGCTGAGCAGACAGGGCCACCTCTTAGAGGATGCCAGCCAGATTTCAGAAGCTGAGCTATGTCTCATTCTGGCATAATGTGTTCTTATCGGTACGTTCCTTGAGGGTAACGCACCATAATGAATTTGGCCGAAAACCAGTTGTTTTATGACATCATTTTCTGGGCAAAGTCCTAGGGATGCTGTATAAGAGAAGCCAGTGTGGTGTTCTGGGAGGAGTCTGGGCTTGGGAACGCTCAAGGGAACTACAGGCTGTGTGACCCCAGGCGGGCAACATAATCTCCCTGAGCCTCAGTTTCCATATCTATAAAGTGCAGACGATAATAGATACCTTGCAAAATCAGCGTGGGGATTAAATGAGAATATGAATATAAAGATTATGGAGCATTCCACGTTATTATGATTATAGATTATAAATACAATATATATCCACATTATATATTATGTAAAGCAGTTTTTAAACCATATTTTTTTCAGCCTATCTTTAAGTCAACATACACGTGGCAGGGAACAAAATCCTGTGAAATCTCTTCAGTAGTCCAAGAGAATATAGCTTTCATTCTGGATCTGGCAAGACATTGACAAAAACCCGAGTTCCCTTAGGCCTTCACTTCTCTAAATACTTCTGGAATCCTGTTGAGTTCTACATTAACTAATGCTTCTCCAAGTTTTACTTATTCAGTTTTTTTTTTTCATCTTTTCTCCCCAATCTCTCACTGGGTCATTCTACTTTTTTTCTTTAATTTCCACTCCAAGGGTGGGTGGCTCAGGCAGTTGAGTGTCAGACTGTTGGTTTTGGCTCAGATCTTGATCTCAGGATCGTGGGATTGAGCCCCAGGTCAGGCTCCACACTCAGCACAGAGTCTGCTTAAGATTCTCTCTGTCCCTCTTCCTCTCTGCCTCCCCCCACCCTCCACACACTCTCTCTCAAATAAATAAATGAATCTTTTTTTTTTTTTAACTCCATTGCACTATTTCTATCTGTTAGCACTAGGGTATCCTACATATGTTGTATTCCAAGTGGAAGCTCAGCAAAGACTTCTGGGAGGTTTGTGATGTCAACTCCCTTCCTACTTCTGGGAAATAGAGAATGAGCTTTCTCTACTTGGGCTTTTCCCATTAAATTAACTACTGTTCTCAGTAGTTTAAAAAAATGGAAAATATCTCTCCCATTCATAGTCTGTAGCAGTTTATTTTCCAAACAACATTGTGATTGCACTTCCTCCACAGGGTCAGTATGGCATTGTGCTGGAGTGCCAAGATTCCAGAACCAGACATTCTGGGGTTCAAATCCCCTTCAGAGAAGTGTAACCTTGGGCAGAGCAAGTTATGTAACTTCCCTGTGCCTACTCTTTCTTATCAGCAAAATAGAGATAATAGTGTTTGTCTGGTACTACTATGGTAAACCAAGTAGAATCACTCCATGTAAGGTGCCTGATTATAGTAAGCACTTGAGAAATGTTGGTTAACAGTATTTTGTCAGGATTCTCCTTTTTAAAGAATCCCTTTTTTAAAATCCTATGTATATTTTACTGTCAATTCATCTTTCCACATACATCATTGAAAATTTGATTCATATACAGTTCTTTCCTACTTCTGACCTTTACAGGAAATATGGGGAGGGGGGACAAAACAGCAACTCCAAAAACATCTTCTGGTTCTCTTTCCCTGGCCCATCATCTATTCATTATTAGCTAAAGTGGGATGAAAGTTTCAGTAAGAAGCCGTAACACAACTGCAGTTTACCTAAAGTTAGTGAGTCTGGGTTAGGTTTAGAAAAACCTGGTTTGAATTTTAGGTGAACCTCCTTTCTACTCTCAAATGCCAGAAAAGGATTTATAGTTTCAGGTGGATAGCAAATGAAATTTGGTAAGTTCATCTGAGTTTTACTTTGGGTTTGTCATTTCAATGAACTCCAATTTCATGAAGCCTTAATCCTTATATTTATGGTTTTCCTGCCATATTCACCTCAGTTGACAAAATTTTTTTAAAAAATTAAATAAAAATGGAGACATAGTGTTCGGTATTTGAGCAAATAGCAATATTATGCAATGTATCCATTTCTTTGTCTTAATAATAAAAAAATTATGGGGAAAATATATTTGGGGTAATGTGCTTTAAGGAGTCAAGCTATTTTTGCAAATATCTGTCTTTATTTCATACTATGTTTATTAACCATGAAATTCCAAACTGACCAGATGATAATTACAAAGTTATCTATTTCTGTCAACATTTCAAGATCTGCACTGCATCATCTTTTATCACTGGCTCAGTTGAACTGTGACTTTAAAATCAAATTTGTATAATTCAAGCTTCCTTCATTTTTGCATTTCATCCCCCAGAAGTCAGAAATCCAGACTTTAAACTAGCTAATTTCCTTAAATTATATGCTAGAGGTTTGAAGAGATTTAAGGATAGATCTTTTATGTCAAAATGATAGGTTCACAGTTTGTGATTGATGATCTTGTACTTAAATGATATATGCCCATTAGATAAAGGGGCCTTCTGGGATGAGAAAATTAGGCAAAAGTGAGCTTAGAGAAATTTCTAAATCCTACATTTGCAGAGATAGGGACAACATGATTCCAGTTTCTTTTTTATTATAAGATGAAATAATCTTAAATAACTTACATATGGAGATTAATATATCAATGCACCCTAAAAAGATTATTTGCCTAAAAGTGCATTTTTCACCGTAACAGTTAAGTGGAAGCTTTCTAGTTACATTACTTTGAATATCTCCCTCTTAATTTATCTAAACAAAGTTATTCTGGGATTAATTATTTCTTCCTTAGGAAATGTGCATTAGATAAAATTCCCCCAAATACTACTAATACCTTTTCATAAATTGACCACATTTTACAGTATTCTAAAAATTAAAACCTAAAAACAGAAAATGTCATGTTTTTTTTTTTCCTTTCTTCTAATCTGTAGTCCCCAAATGACTGTTCATAAAAATAAACTTTACAGCATCTTTGAGAATCCCAAAGAACCCCGGTCAAGATTTTTTTGGCTAGAAAAGAAAGCAGTTTTGATATTCAAAAATTTGGCCTCCCTTAGTCAATCCCCAAAAGGGGAAAAAATCAGCTAATCTTAGAAAGATGGTAAATTTAAGTGATTCTCTAATCCAAGTTAGTTCCTCAATCATGTTTTGAAATACGATCAAACAATCAAGACTGGGAAAAGTCATAGAAAGTTTCAAAAATAACTCAAAATAGAAAAATTGTGCATTTCTTTAAGAGGCTTTTCTGTTTCTAAATTGGAGGATGAATAGCCTCTTACTGGAAAATAGCAAAGTTTATGCTGGCATGCCCACTTCATGGTAACAACAACAACAAAAAAGATCCACTAACATATTCTATTACTGGACCATTTAAAACAGTATTAAACACCAGATTTTTTAAAAATCCGATTTTTGTTGGTCAAGTATTCCAGGTGTCATGCTAGACAGCAAAGCCAGCTAGACACGGACACGGACACGTCCATCCACAGGCTCTAACACTCGTACAATAAACAACTCGGTAGGCACGCACACTCGCACACGCATGCGCACACACACACGTACAGACACGAAACCTGACCAGCCTTTGCTTTGAGTCCCTGATAACTCTGGCCCTGGAAAGAATTTTAATCTACATGGTTTGAAAATAGGGGTCTTTTAAATATGCTGCAAACAATTTGTGATGGTCATCTCTAAAATGCTGCTCCATTATCCTTTTCCATTTGGAATGAATGAGGCTAATTAATTTCAGGCCATACTTGATGAGGTCAGCACCATACGAGGGGTGCGTGCTAGACATTGCTAATCTCTTTCAGCTGAGAGTGATGAATTAAAGATGAAGCATGCCTTTGCAGGCCTAATTTAGAATGTATATCAAAAAACCTACAGCAAATAATACTATACCCTACAACAAAGGAAAACTTGTTCTCTGAGGCTCCCTGAGTTGTGTTGATTTTAAAGACATTTTCAGTCTTTGGAATTCCAGCTGTGGATGGCTGAACCATATCAAGAAAATCAAGCCATCTCTCACACATGGCCATGTGGACAAAAAGTGGGATTAAAGGAAAGAAAGAAGGAAAACAAAAACAAAATACAACAATCAGGTTTGATCCCCTGTGTATTAAAATTCCACCTACACATTACGATTTTTTTTTTTTTCAGAGCTACCCCAGACACAAAGATCCCGAATTAGCAATACCTGTATTCAAGCAGTGACCACCCAGCTCTGCTGGGACATTTCAAAGCAACATGCTAAATGAGGCAGCCTGTTGTTTTTAAAGCAGATATCCTAATGAGGCTTATTAGGTTTTTCCATGTCTCTATTTTGAAAGCCAATAGAGATTGACCAGGTAGATAATGTGATACCTTTTATTAAGCCAAGAAAGAAATTGTAATACAGATGCCTCCGGGCCAAAATGTTCTTATGAAAGTTAATGCTAAGCCAACTTCCCAGTTAGTGCAAAAGGGAGGTACTCAGTGACCTAAACTCTAAAGAGAAGAAATTAGTCATGATTTCTCAAAGATAAGTACCACGAATCCCTAAGCGTGGCAAGGAAGGTGGCACAGCCCTGACACTAGAACATATCCCTTGCAAAAATTATTTCAGCAAACCTCGCAAGAGAAATCCTGATGATTATCCTAACGATTTCGGAATCTCCAACTGGTGGCCACAACAGCTCCTGACTCTGTATCCCGGTAGCCCTCATTAGAACAAAGCTGCTTCGAATTAGGTCCAATCTACATGCTGAATCAATCTTTCATCCCTTTGATTGCTTCTGAAAATATTTATATTTCTTAATAATGCACATTTTGTCTTGCAACTTCTGATGAAACCCAGACAGGGGGTCCCAAAGCAGGCAAATGTATGTGGAAGGGTGATTTGGGACAGGAAAAGGAAGATAAGAAACACAGGTTTTTCCCATTGGGGAGCCATTAGAGAATATAAATCTAGCAAGTTTGGTTATGTAAGCATCAGAGGAGGGTTGTAATAAATATAGGTTGGAATATTATAGTGACCTAACGGAGACTACAGCATATTCTTATTCTCGTGTGGTTCTTCATTGCAGTTTCGACTATTTGTCTAGTTAACTTAATAGATTTTATGAAAGATCATGGTGGGAGGGATGCCTGGGTGGCTCAGCGGTTTGGCGCCTGCCTTCGGCCCAGGGCATGATCCTTGAGTCCCAGGATCGAGTCCCACATCGGGCTCCCTGCATGGAGCCTGCTTCTGCCTCTGTCTCTGTCTCTCATGAATAAATAAATAAAATCTTTTAAAAAAGAAAAAAGATTATGGTGGGAGAAATCCAGGGAGATCTCATAGTGCAACCATTAATACCCCACATGACCCCTCTTATCAAAAAATAGAGTAATAGCTATAATGGAGATGTGACTAGATGATCTAAAGTATGTTTTTGTTGAATAAGAAGCATAGCATTGGAAGGATGTATTTTTGGGGGCATGGGGCAAGGGCAGTGGGAGTGGATTCCTGGTTTACGAGGCTGAGAGAAAAGGAGCTTACTTTCTCCCTGTCACCAATCAGCTGGGTGACATTACCTAAGTCACCTAACTGCTCCAGACCTCAGGTAATTTTCTTCTTCTATCTGGGACAGTTTTACTTGTAAGTTTTAAATCATATGGTTTTTGAAAGAATGACCATTGTCTTAAATATTCACTGCCCTCTGGAAGCAGAGAGGAAGAAAGCAAAGACCTCGTCTGACGCTGTGTCTCCAGTCTGAGAGATGGAAGCCACATCTTCTCAAAGTGCCCAACATGTCACTCGTCCCCACTCACCTCTTCAGACATGGCTGCCATTTCTGTTCCTCATTTCAATCCCCTAAGGCATCATGAAAGAAGAAAGCACTCCAAACCAACGCCCATAGTTTCATTCCTCCAATCACCCCACGTTAGAGATGAGGAACATAAAAATCAAAGATGTTGACATCACACAGTAACTGGCAAAGCTGGAATTTAAACCCAGGTCTCCTTGTTTCTAAACCAGGGTCTATTCTGCTCTGACACACTGCCTCAGAGTCTGAGGGATTTTTAGATTCCAAAAATAAGTGGGATTTCTTGTGACCACTCCATACGATTGAAGACTCCTTACAATTAGAAACAGGAGCTCAGGGGAGGGCAGTGGCTTTGAAAGTAGACTTCCTGGACT
The DNA here is from genome assembly GCF_048418805.1 of Vulpes vulpes. Lineage (NCBI taxonomy): Eukaryota > Metazoa > Chordata > Mammalia > Carnivora > Canidae > Vulpes > Vulpes vulpes. Next base: position 92,251,474 of record NC_132793.1, on the reverse strand, counting down.
TGAATAATTTGTCCTCAACTTAGCAATGCAAGTTTTGGGTGTTTGGGTGAGTCCCTAAACTCTGTAAGACTCTGGGTTGTTTTATTTTTTTCTCTTGGATAATGGAAGTAGTAACTGTATCTACTTTTGATAGAGATCAAAATGAATATCTTATATATGAATGTATTGAGATTAGATGAAACGGCCTATATGTTTCCCATAATTGTGGTCTATAGCAAATGTCAGTCTGCTATTAGCCTGTCGTCGTCTTCTTCTTCTTCTTCTTCTTCTTCTTCTTCTTCTTCTTCATTTACACAATGACTAGCAATAGAGACCCTGAAAGGAACCTAGGAAAGATAGTTATGGATTCTGGCTGTGCTCCTATTGGCTCTATGGCCTCAGTTAACTCTCAGAGCCTCAGTTTACTCATCAGCAAAATGGGAATTCAAAATATCTGCCTGGGATGAATTGCAGTAAAAATCAAATGAGTTATGCATGCAAGATAATTTTTAAACAAGTAGAACCTGATAAAACCCCAAGGGCTCATAGTTTTATTAAAACATTATTCTTCCTAGGTTGGAAACCCTCCGTATGCCTGGAGTTGGTTAGCAGATAATAAAAGAGATAATGCCACTGTTTTGTTTCCCAAATAAGTCACCTTAAACGTAAAACACCATTAAATCATAAAAGAATAAATTCATTTCCTCAATTATCACCATTATCCCCTTAATCCTATTCTACTGTTCTCTACCTAAACTTGTGGTTCGCTCATAATTTTATCTTACCAGAGGATTAGATAACAAGTAGCTCACAGGGACGGCGTTTAGAAGAGGAAAACGGCAAACCCCCTCTCCTCTTTGCCTTCCAAGTAAGGGAGAGAAATGTCTCAAAGCAAAGAAAATGCGTTTTATGAAAGATTAAATGCAGGCTTCCAAGAAGCAGCCTTCATACCCTCGTTAAAATACTATCAAACTTTGCTATTGACCAGCCAGCTGTCTGTTGCATGTGAACTTAAAAATATATTCATTATGGAGATATAATTTTGCTCAAGCTAAAGAAGCATCATGGGTTCGGGAATTGTTTTCTGAGTGGGATTATTAAAGGGTTTGGGGCCTAAAGGTGTATGTCTATTTTAAAAAGAAATTTTCTGATTGCAGATAACTTCTCAATTTGATTTAGTGTCGAACGATAGTGATGGGGTTGATAAGTGAGCGTTCATCGGTAATTCATCTTGTGCTGGTAGAAATTTACAGCAAAGCAGTGCTTTCCCAACAGTGACAAGCCCTATTAATCTTCTTCAGACACATTTCAATAGGTGTCCCCATCTGTGGCCAACATCTAAACACTCTGGCATCACCGGCGACTTGAAGACACCTTCATTTCAAGTTACACTACTGAAAATGTGATACTAGATTGTACTCTGTTTTTTAACCTAATTCTCTCTCTTCATTCAATTAGCCTTTCTTGCCTGGATTTTCTGCTCATGTGTAACATCATTTCCCAGGGAGAGCTCTCAAAGATTTGGTTTCTTAGAGATGCACAATCTCCTTCAAGGTTAACAACCAACAACTTTTTTACAAATTAAAATTGCATAGATTCCAGTTCTGACAGTCACTGGCCTCTGATTGCATATGTCCTTAGAAAGTAGAACCTGCTCAAAGAAAGACCGCCTATGCATTTGAGAGGGCTTAGCCAAAGGGGAAGTCTATAAAATCCATTCGTGTTCATATTTGGAATTCAAATATCCTGAACTATGATGTTTAATTTCAGTGCAGGAGGATGCTGAGGATGCTGAGGCAATTAAGAAAAGGGGGTGATGGAAATGCAGTCCCGCGTTCAAATAGCCACATTTACTCAGCAGACTCAGTTCATAGGATAAAACCCCTCTCCTGGTCCTTTGCTTCTGCTGGGGGACCTCTGGTTAGAGAAAGAAATACAATAATCACTTTAGGGATAGATTATTTCACCTAAATTGCCTTTATTCTACAGGCAACTTTCACTATCTGGCTGCAAGGCTAGTCCAGGCAAAAAAAAAAAAAGTGCAGGGAGTATTTGATTTTGGATTGCACTTAAGTGCTTTTTTTTTTGCGCCATTTTCAACTTCATAATGGGTTTGGTCTTGCAAAGAAATAGGATTTGAACAGCATTTTTCTTGTGCACTTTAGAAGCCTTTCAAATGAGAAAACTCCCTGACACATTCTTACTTGAGAAAGGTTAGATATACCTGTATAATGAATGGGATTATTCTTAACTTCATTGAACTTTTTTGTCCATATGTGATCTGAAATACATATCTGTTACTAGTGTGTGTGTGTGAGTGTGAGTATGATAAAGATATGCATTCTCAAAAAAGTCTGCCTCCCTCCCTCCCTCAAATGTTTCTTCCCAATGATCATTTGAGTTTGTTACAGATCTCAATAACCTTATTGTAGGTGGCAAGTTTAAATGTGCCATATTAATAACTTGTTATCCAAGACAAATTAAGTCCTTATGTGTCAAAAGCACCCGGCACTGGATTATCTACAAGACAAGTATTTATTGAATAAATGTTCAGTCCAATTTCATTTTAATGTGACTGACTGTATGTTTCAGCCTCTTAGGCAGAGATAAAAACCCTTAGACCTATAACTGTGTTGCAACATTACACCTAACTTGTCTATTTCTATTATTGTCTCCTAACTTAGAATATGGAAAGAAGGCTTTTTTTTTTTTTTTTTTTTTTTTTTTTTTTTTTTGTGGTTGTTGTTCTGAAGAGCAGGGAGAGAGATAGAAAAATGGCTGGCATTCAGCCTAAAGAGAAATCATTGAAACAAATTAATCCTATGCCGTTTAAATTGACATGGTAATCCATCATCAGAGAAGGCAAACTCTGAAAGCAATCTAGAATCTGCCCTGCTCTTTCACTGGCCCTGAAGGCACAAAGACAGATAGTAAAAGAGTTGGGGGGGGGGGGGTGGCAGGATCATAAAAGTTAGGAATGACTTCAAAAATAATAAAATTGATTATATCAGCTCCCACTGTCCAGCCCCTGAAAACCTCCTTTGGAAAGGAGAGGTTAACTTTCAACAGTTGCTTTCAAAGTTTGCTTCTAAGTGGTAGGTCATCCACCGTGGAGCTCCGACACTGTGCCTCCTTCTCCAGGCTGCCAGGCTGCTGACTAGTGTAACCGCTGCCTGCCGCGTTTAAAAAGTAGACCGAAGCTCTCTGGCAGGACCCACAGTTACACAGAGACTTTCCCTACAGTGGTAAGGGGCTTCTTAGGTGGGGTCTAGGATTGGGGTTTTGGTTTTGTGTTCTGTTGTTGTTGTTTTGGGCGGGGGGGGGGGGGGGGTGTTGGGGGGATGGGGAGGAGTGGCAGGGAATCTTTTTCTTTTTTTTTTTCTCCTATAATCATCTTGTTTTGCACTCTAATGAAAACGCATGTTATTGTAATTTTTAAAAGTATAACTTTCCTAACAGCTTTAAAAACTGAGGCAAGCCACAATGCCCTGGTTCTTATTTGTGTCTTTTATCTTGGAGGCTGATTTTTCAAATCTTCCTTTACTTCAAAAAGCCTGTGATGCTATGTTGTTAAAGTTTGTTTAAAATTCATAAATTCTTTATAAAACCAAAGTGTCACATGCTGGTTGATAGTTAAGATGAAAAAAACCCTAAGAGCTCCATTGTAAAAACAGTGTGCCTGTATTTTCAACACACAGAATCCTGTTGTTGGGGTTTTGTTTCCTCTTTAGTGTATTTATTTAATGTTTTTATTTTTGTTTTTATTTTTTGGGGGGACGCAGGAGGGTTTCAGAGCCTCACCTCCTCATTATTGCCTAGATATATAAACTTGAACACAGAAATAAATATTATTTTTAATAATGCATTAGACTATAAAAGCAAAACAATTTGAAAATTCTTTTTTTAATCTCAAAATCTACTCTGTTAACAATAGACAGTGTGTGAAGACAAAAACCCAGATACCTTAGTGCCAAAGGCAAGAAGGCAGAAGGACAGGAATATAAACCATACCCCACAGCTGCCCTATTTAAATTTATCTAGGATAGAGTTTCTTCTAGTTTATTAAGAAAACTTTATATGTTCCTGAAACTTCAAAGTAAACATCACATCTCTTTCCTATGATCAGAATTTTTATTTACTGGTTTTTAAAAGAGGGTGAATAATTCTTGCATATTGACTAACGCTTTTTAAAGCACAAAAGACAAATTAAATGCATTTCCAGGGTAAATAGGAAGAGAGTTAAAGGCTCTTATATAAAATATTCATCCACAGCCACGTCAGTAACAATGTTAAGAGTTATTAGCAAAGAAGAGTAGGTTTAGATATTTGTAAGTGTGTTTGTTTTAAATAGAATGCCTCTGATTTTGTTTTGTATTTAGAAACAATGTAGGTTTTAGCAAGTATATGGTTTTAAAAGCCATTAAATTAACCAATATCATATGAAAAGAATCAATGAGTGAATAAGCATTAAGTCTTGGAGACTGAAAAATAATACTCTTTTAACCCCCACCCCTCCACCCCTTCACCTCCCTTACATCTGACCATGCTGGCTTCCTTCTAATTGCATGGTAATATGGCAATAAAGTATATGCAAAATGAAAATCTGCATTATAACTTTTAGAGTCAATAAATAAGCGATTAACATACATTCTGCACAGAAACAGAGTTGCCCAATTTTTTACTTCCCCCTGAAATATGATATGATGTGGCCCTGTCAAGAAATACCCAATGTGACATTTTTCACTGAAGCCAATATCCCCTTCTTTTTATGTTTTCACTTTTGCTTTAAACTGTTTTAAGTGATATCATCTAAATCAATTTACCTCAGTCAAGCACTTCGTAATCTCTTCGATAAGGCTGATTAATTTATTATAAATTGTAATGGACAGATGGGAAAAGTACCTGTCTCCATCCAATATTCAAAATAAAAGGACCAGTGTACTTTTCATTTAAATATTATACTTTGTAAACTCTCAAGATGAAACTTCCTATGGTCATGGAGTTGAATATCATGTTAAATATCCTCCTCTTAATTTTGAACAGAAGTCCTTTATTTTTAATGTGTACCTTCAACGTTTCAAGAAATCACCCTCTCAAGGGGAGAAATGCAGTTGGTAATTAATTAATTAATTATGTTTTCTAAATTCACACATAATGTTTTCCTATTATGGCAGTGTGTCTTTGTTCATCTACTTCTTTAATTATATGCTTTATGTTGAAACTTTTCTTTCAGCCTTCTAAAAACCAATAGAATGAAAATTAGTCCTTAACTTATTTTTCTTCTTCCAAAATTCACCTTGAGTTTTGTGGCTAAAGGAAATTAAATCAGATAAATCCCCCCCTCCTTTGTTGTTCTGTTTGTATTTTATTTAAGTACACTGATGCAGCTAATCAACAATATTAATTTATCTGGATACCTGCCTTACTAACACTTTCACATTTAAGTGACTGGCACTTGATACCATTTGATTAATGCCTTTTTTGACATACCAAAAATGAACTGTCATTTTAAAGATTTCATTATCAGACTCTTGCGAAAAGGGGGAGGAAATGTAGAATTAGATGATCTTTCCTCACTCTGTCCACTTCTAAATAAGAACCAATGTCCCCATGGCTTTAGATGTCTTTAGAACTTTCTCATCAGGAATCTCCTTGCACTGTAACATTAAAAGCACGTATAACCCACATGAGACTTGGTTACAGGGGCAGCAAACCTATCTGTATCTAGAACCCACTCTCTTTTATTTCTTTAATTCATTGAAAAGTAAAATAGAGGATCATGTTGTCGAATTTTAAATATATATTAGGCAAAAGATGCTCACCTTTTGTTTAAATGCCCTGCCAAAGCTACCAAAATGAAAATTGACGTTTTTACTTTGAAGTGTCTTTTTATGATTCTGCAAGGCACAATAGCTTTACCATTACTAACTTGCTTCAGCTTGTATTTCAACAATAGTGATTCCAAGGAGCTCATTCAAAACTCTTTTTTTGCGCTGCTTTCTGCCAGACCCCTGGCATGTACACATGAGTGACAGCCTCTATCTAGTGCTTGAGTATATGAACCTTTAATCCATCATGGAACTTCTAACACCATAAGAATATATACACACCCATGCGCATACACCTTCATGCACATAACTATTATATAACTACCCATTAAAATGCCACCAGGTTTAAAGCCAGCAGAATGAATATTTTCCTAATCTCATCCAGATTTTATGGCTATAATTTGGCTACTGGCAAGATTCTAAATTAGCTTTTACTTAAATGAGAGAAGGTAAAATATTTAGTGGATTTTTTTTGGCTTTTAAAACCCCCTCCCACAATAATCTACTGTTGTAGACATGTTAGAATTTTTTTAAGTGAACTGGGTGGTCAGTTAAATGGAAGAAAATATTTCACTACATTATGTTTTCTTATTCCCTAAAGTCCACCTCCATGGAGTGAGCTTTCTTGATGGATGAGACTGTTGTCTCTCTGAATGGAAACCTGCTTTCCTAAGAAGGTTGGGGGTGGGGGAGACCAGTGAAGGACGGCAAGCTCTAAATCCCTGAGACTAGAATATTCCCTCCCTCCATCCTCCCTCCTTTCCTTCCTCCCTGCCTTCCTTCCTTCCTCTCTTCTTCCTTCCTTCCTTCCCCTTTCTTTCTTCCTTCTTTGCTACCGCCCCTAGTTAACCTTCGCTCTGGCCAAGACCAAGAAGGGCTAATGGAGACCGGACTCCTGACAGCCTCCAGGTCAGTGAGACGCCTGAGCTGCCAACACAGGAATTAGAGGATTACCAAGGAAGGAATTCGAGGCACCAGTCGCCTCACACCTGAACACATCGCTCCAATCCATTAGGATTCATCTTAAAAAATAATAATAATAAAAAGTAACCCTTCTGGAAAACTGTTCATTGGATCTGAAGTTATATTTCCTGGTGCCCTGGGGGCCAAGCAGGGCAACCTCAACTGAATTCCTCAACCTGCCAAGAAAATCGTGCATGGGAGGGGGTGGGGGGAGGAGGAGGAATGAATGAATGAATGAATGAATGAATGAATAAATAAATAAATTCCTCAGCTTCTTCAGAAAGAGCAGATTTTTAAGAGAAGGTCAGGTGCTGGAAAAGGAAGAAGAAACCAAAGAAATTCTCCCCTTTCGTCACCTTCTGCCTCTCCTTTTCTCCCCCCAAATTAGTGTCCTCTTGATTATTTGCAGCTGTGTCGAACCTCGAGGTCTGCTCACAGGAGCCAGCGAGGCTCCCGCTTCTAGAAGTGAAAAGCCATTTTCACGCCAGGACTTTGCTGCTTGAGTTTGGGAACAAGGTTTCCTCTCCCTCCCAGCAAACTGCGCCCCCTCCACCAGCCGCCCCCAAAGCCTTGCTAACTTCGGCGAACCCTGCAAGCCTTCGCCCCTGTGCCACTTGGGGCTCCTGCACCCAGCCCTGGGGCCACAGACCGGTTTCCGGGGCTGGAGTGTGGCTCCATACCCCCCAAAAGGGAATTTCCCGCCCTGGGGGCTTCGCCGGTGTACGTCACCCTGCCCCTGCCCTCGTCCTCGTCAGCCTCAGACTTCCTCACACCTGCCCAGGAGCCCCGAACCTGGAATCCACCAGCCCTGTGGTCCGCAGCGGGTTCCGCCACCCGGCGGCCGCCCTAGACACTGGGTGGGTGGGAGGGACAGGCAGCCAGCGGGGCTGGGCCGCTGCGTCCTCTCTCGGCACATCAAAAGAGCAAGGGGACAGAGATATATCAAGGAGAAAGTTCGAGGATGCTGCGGGTCGCGGCTGGGGCGGAAAAATGCAACCCGTCTGGGTCACACCTTCATTCCAGGAGATCGCCTGCAGAGACCGCGCCGTGGGGGAACCCGCCAGCGTCCCCGCGCCGGGCCTGCCCTCCGCTCCAGTGGCCACCTGACCACTGCCACTCGCAACGTGGCTCTCAAGCTCCGGCCCTGGGGCGGCCCGCGCAACCTTTCCGCGGCGGTGGCCCGTGGAAGCCCGGCCGCGGCGGATTGCCGCGCCCTCGCGTCTCCCGTCGAGCAGAGAGGGACGGAGGCCTGCGCCCGGGAGCTCCCTGGCGGTGGTCCGGCCGCCCCCCCGCCCCTCGGGGGCTGCTCCCCCTTCTCAGCCTCGCCAAATCCCTGAAAGCCTGGGCCCCCTTCGCCACCCCGGGGGCTTCTAATCACTCCGTATCGATTTCCCTAACTCTTTTCATCCCGTTGAAGACACATCTTAAAACACTCCAGCCCGGAGTGTGCTCTGGGCTTTATCCACACTAATAAAATGATTTACCCTTCTCTCTGCGCTCTCCTCACAGAGGAAAATCGTTCGAGCCCCGGCTACTTGTGTGTGATCAGTAAATATTTAGTGCGGTGACATCCTCAGCTAGGCTTCGGATCGATTCGGGGACCACCGGGAGGTGCGCGCGGTCCGGGCGGGGCCGCGCAGAGCCCGCCGAGGGGGCTCCTCCCGCCCTCGCTGCTGGCCGCTGATTTACGGCCTCGGCAACCAGCAAAAGGGGGCGAAAGCGCGCTGGGAAAATTGGCTTTTCAACCTTTTTACTTTTGACATTCAGCCACCTCCCCAGGCTCTAATTCTCGCCTCCGCTCTTTCCCACCCCCCTCCGCCCCCGACCCAGGGCGCCCTGTGCGCCCTGCGCGCCCTTCCCGCCGCAGCGCGCTGCGCTCGCGCCCCCGCGGCCCGGGGACCACCTATCACAGCCCTGCGCCGCGACGCGGGGAGGCCCAGGCCCCTGCTCTGGGGGTCATCGCCTTCGGGGCGAGGTGCGCTCGGCCCGCCCACACCTCAGAGGGCGGAGAGAGGATGGAGAGGCCCGCAGCTCCATTCGCCCATCGAGGAGCCACTCTCGCTACCTTTTTTCCGACCCTCGGTCATTCCCCCCATTTCTGGGGCTGGTCCTCGACGCCCCTCGGGCTGGACGGCGTCGGGTGGGAACTTTACTTTCCTCGCAGAGAAGCTCCCGTTTCCTTTGAAGCGAAAAGGCGTTGAGCTTGGATGTGTTGGAAGGGGGCCTCCTACCCTGATCCTGGGTGGCAGGGGGCTGCGGCTGCCGCAGTGGCGGTGTCCTCGTCCCCCGGGCCCTCCCGGTCTTCCCTGGGCGCACACCGTCACTGCAAGACCGCGCCCTGGACCTGCACGCCAGGAGGTGGGCCCGACCCGGAACGCGGCACGCTCTCGCCTCCCCTGCGGGACCCGCCACCTCGGACGACTACATTGTCCGAGCGAGCCGGGGAGATGGGAGGGCTGCTAACCCCTTGGGTTCCACTGCTCTTCGGCCCCGGGGGGCTGGGGCCTGAGCGACGCCAACGCCAACGCCGCCGTTGCCCACCTGTTAGCGGGCCTGCTCCCCTCTCACCTGGGGCCGGGGCGTCTGGGCCCGGGGAGGAAGGTGAGCGACCTTGTTGGGTCCACGCACCCCTCCCCGAAGCTAGCGCCCTCTCCTTTGTCCTATTCCTGATTTTCTAAACTGCCTTATCTGCAGACTATATCTTTATACTAATGCATACTTAATTGGTCCGTCTTGACTGTCCATATAAAACAATTTAATTAGGGTGCTTTCTTGCTTTGGAGAGCAAAGAAAAAAAAAATCTGCCCAGTGCTTATTGTATTTAGCACCAATACAGGCAGAAAATGTAGCACAAGTTTTTGGTTGAAAGAGCACCTCTGTGCCCATTGAAGGGCGTTGATCCGAAAAGACAGAAAGGACAAGTAAAATCGATTTGAAGCGACCCTCTCTGTCCCTTTCACACCATTCAGAAACTCCATTCCTTGTAAGACAAAGACCAGCGCCTTGGGAATTCTCAGGGAAAAAGAGGAGTCCAATCCCACAAGCCTAGGGCACTTTTTAAAAATCCTCAATATTGCACTTAAAACCCGGCTCTCGGTGCTGTGCCCCCCGCGTCTGGGTTTCATAGACACCCCCTCCGAAGCCTGGGGCAGCCTGGCTGACAACACCCCCACCTCTCTGCATGCTGGGCCTTCTGGCCTGGCCAGACAAGCCTTTTAGGGTTAGTGCAGCCCTCACCTTTGACCCCCAAGATCGGAGTGGCTACCACGCTACAGAATGCAGAGTTACAACTCAGGCCAAAGTTAAAACAAAACAACAGCAACAACAACAAAACACTTCTCTACTCCCAACCCAGGGAAACTAGTTCTGGTTCCCCCACCCGGCCACCTTACCCAATAACCCCCTCCACCTCGATGGGTTTTTTCCCTTCGCTGTCGTCTTCGCCTCCAAAGAACTGCCCTAGCCACCTCTGAAGGAAGGAACTTAAGTTGTCAGGGCAGTGTGGCTGGGTTGCGGTGAGTTGTCCTCCATAAGGAACCCGAGTGCCAGGTTATCTGACAGGCGCCCAGGCTGGGGAAGGCGGACATTGATCAGACCTGGCAGGGAAGGGAGAAGGGAGAAGAGGAGAGAGGAGGGCAGGGGAGGGGAGAGGCTGGGGAGCGATCACCTTCACCTGCCCTGAGCCCGGCCCCCCTGTTGAACTATCCCTCGACCTTCTGCTGGGGTTAAAGGGGGCGGGGGCGGAAGGGAGGGGGGCACCCCTGAGTTACACAAGTGGCCTCCTTCTACAAGAGAATGAGTTCACCACCTCCCCAGAGAAGCCTCACCATCCATCCACTCGATATAAATGATGAGACAAACCACAAGGAAAAACTTCTGTAGCCCATATTTATGGTATTAATGAATAGTTAAAAAAAGATTTACACTTCTTATGATCAATATTCTGAGTTATTTCCCTCAAAGTATATAATTACAGTGTCTTCAGAGTTTTCATCATTGTTTGAGGTGGCAAAACCATTTGTAATTTTCATTAGCCAGTAAACATGTAATTAACATTCAGCACTGTGTTTAACTTAATTCCTGTTTAAGACAAGGACAAGAAGCAGCCGAAGAGCGTTAGTTCCATTTGTCAAGTCTGACATACATCTTACCATAACAGTTTCCTAAAATAAAAGATCCGTGTTTCCCCATTATTCTTCTCTTAAAACAAAACAAAAAAATCCATTAGTTAAAACTGTATTAAAACTGCAAGAGGCAACATAGTTTATTCTCAATTTTCTCTAGTTACTGTATTCCTGCTTCCTTTTTTCATGTGGGAGGGTGGGTGAAGGGAGGGGGTTAATTAAGCATTCATTATTGAAGACTTGAAATTGGGAACCCCTCCCCCCAAAAGAAATAGGTTTCCTCCTCAGGAAAGTTCTAGAATGGGGACTGGAAAGGGGGGACACAGATCTGCAGGGGAAAGGGGAAAAAAATCACTTGGGGGGACACGAGTTAAAAGTAGAAAAATGAGGATTCCAACGGATTCCTAAGAAAAATGTTGCTTTCCTGTTTCAAGTTCTATCTTTGATCCAGGGTGAGGGGAGCCTGTCTGCCAGTCTGCTAGGCTGCTGCTTTTTCCCCCTCCTCTCCCACCTCTGTTTTTTTCCAACTTGCTTTAGGATTAGCCTCCATCCCTCTCGACCCCAAACAGTGGAATTTGGCTGTGCCTCGGGTCGTCTTGCTTTGCAATATCGCCCATAGTTGTTGGCGGTTTTCTGCTGAGGCTGAGCCGTTTGCTCCAGCCTCCGACTAAACTCATTAAGTTGGGAGATTTTTTTCAATTGGACGGGTGTTTTTAAAGTCTCGTCTTTCCAGCCCCAAACAAGGTGTAACAACGCACTCTTCCTTCTAAGGAATGAGATGAGAGACAAGGATCACTCCAGACATCTCCTACCTACGGTTTGGGGTTTTTTTTCTTAAAGGCGAGGCTTGCATTCCTCAGCAGCTATGTACAAAGCTCCCTGAAACCTCGTCTCTCTAAAGTTAGTGTGCAGGGTTTTCCAGGGCTGAGAACGCCTAATACATGGGGAAGCACTTCCTTGAGGTGGAAGATCTCTCCCTACACCTTCCCTCTTTTTCCCTGCAGGCTAGTGCCTACTTTTTATCAGTTTGCACAATCGCTTAGATAAACACCGAGGAGGAGATTCTCTTTAATTATCAAAGACACATCTTTTCAGGGGGCCAACAAAGCGTTTATTTCACCCGCCAAACTAAAGGAGAGTTATTCCAGTTTAGAAGGAAGATGCAAGCGGTTTGGGACCTTGAACAAGGCAAATATGGTTTTGGTATGTTTACTTACAGTATTTTTTTTCTTTCTCTCTCTCTCCTTTCTCACTTTTCTCCTTGTGCTGTGTGGGGCTGGGGATGACTTGGGGCTTTTCAAAAAATCGGTTTGCTAACGTGTATGAAATGCCTAGGACTGTGGTTTCAGGGGTTTGGGGGGGGGACAGTCAATTCAATGCATTGCCATATTTTATTACATGTGTGTGATAGGAGAGGTGGTGGAGGGGGGAAGGGGGGGAAAATACAATTGCAAAGCTGCCAAAATATGATTAAACCGAAGCGTAAAGACTGCGGTGCCTCCCCATCTACTCGTCCTGTCTCCTCAAACTCATTTCCTTCGATAGAGCAAACTAAAAGCCAGTCCTAGAAGCGTGTTTTTTTTTCCAAGCCACAGACGACTCGGTTTTCTAGCAAAGGAGCTGCGAGGCTTGCGCGAAGTATCAGAATTTACTGTTTGATTTGCCTCTGCGCTTCATTTTGCAACCTTGTGCAAGTGACAGGCAGTCAGGCAGGGAGGGAGGAAAGCTCTGCCCGGCGCCCTCGGCCGCGGCTCGGGGAGGCGAGCGCTCGGCTAAAGCTAGGAGGAGAATCGCAACGCGAAGGGTACTCACCATCGGGCGGGGTGGTGGAGCTGGCGTGCGGATTTCAGGCAAACGTTTACCTTTTTGCTGTCTATTGCAACCGCGTCGGGCTGACTTAAGAAGCAATTCTGTGCTCTGTCCAGAACGTTCAAGGAACGGTTCCTCATTTTTAAAAAGCCAGCGAGAGAGACGACAGAGACAGAGAAAGAAAAAGAGAGGAGGGGGTGAGGGGGACGCACATAAACCCAGTTCAGGGAGAGAGAGAGAGAGAAAAAAAAAAAAATCATCACCTCTCCGCCAGTGACTCGGGAAACGCAGAGGTGGCGAGATCCGAGTCCGGTCCAACCAAGCTAGAGCCAATTAATTTTAAATCCTGAAGAATTATTCAGATTAAAATGTACAGAAGTTTCATTCTCCTATGCCTACGTGAGCTCAAAGTCGTTTCCCTTTAAGAGCTCCTTTTCTTTTAAAGTTGAATTTTAGGCAGCGAGGACTCTTACACTAGGGGGCAGACAGATACTGTACTTGCTCCAATCTTAGGCAATTTTTTCCCTCCCAGCATATGCTCTGATTTAGCACTGTAAATTTTTCAGAGGACCCAACTCTGACAGCCCCTGGTGATTTTCAAAGTACCACAAGCCAGTGGTTAAAAATTGCATTGACTTGGAAGTTCAGAGGGACACAATGGAAGCCCCTTTCCCTATTCATGGAGCTCCAGTGTGGTGGAAGAGAAAAACACACACGGACTAGATTGAGGGAAAGGAGGAATTCAATGAATCCTGGTGGACAGAACTGGTTTCTACTGAGTTCAGAGTTAAACTCGGCATTTGCTGGGGTCTGTATTCATATTGTGATTTAATTTGTGGAGAATTACAGCCATCAGGCCACTTTCTGCAAGAAAATCATATTCCTGGGTGGGTTTACTTTCCTTTTTTTTTTTTTTTTCCCACCAGAGTAAAACAAATGTTTTTCCAACTTTCTGCGGCCAAATTAAAGCTTGCCATTCCTCTCATTAAAATAAATTTACATCTACAATAAAAGACTGGGCTGGATTTTTTTTTTGAACAGTAACGACATATTGATATTTATCTTTTAGTCTTAGAGCTGTTTATTCAAGGGAAATGAGCATCTCTGAAGAAGACATTTTAAAATATTTTCCCCTGTTTTTTTTTCCCCTTGAGTCTGCAGTCCTTCCTCTTCTTACGTGCAGTCAAATTAACTACAATTGATATGGCTATTTATTTATTTATTTATTGGATTTTTAATAGCAGCCCCATAACTGAATGAATCCTAAAATACAGACTGAAGCACCTCGGACTTCATGGCAGCCCTGTGGTTGTGTGCTTTAGCAGGCTTCAGTTCTGTAAGAGATTGGGAAATTCTTCATTTTAAACCAGAGGCCATCAGACCGCACTTCAAATACCAAAAATCTCTTTGGAAGCTCTTCCTCGTCAAAAATTTCCCACTGCATGTCTGGAAAAGGTGATCTTGCTATATAGAAGTGTCTGCACTCAAGAGGCGAGATTAAGATTTCCCTACAATCAATTATTCCCATCTTCTATTAAATTGAGATGGGTATGCCCATTAGATTTCCTATTTCAACACAGCCCCGCCACATCTCTGCTGAGTTTGCCCCTAATCTACTGACATTTGTAGCATTAGGCAATCCCTTGAATCATAGGGGTTGAAAGGGAAGAAAACAACAACAACAACAAAAAAAAAACCTTTCTCTGAAATGATTTCTTTTCCATCCTTCTGTCCTCCTTAAGAGAAAGTTATATTGTGTCTCTAATCAACCTGAAATTCTCAGCCTGCCTTCTCTCTGTGGCAATCTCATTACACACCAGCTTTCTGATAGTTCAGTGTCCACTATAGTTGGATTTTTTTTTTTTACAACTTTCAAATAATCCCAGCACCTGCAGCTTTAGTGAAATACGTGATTTTATCGGAGAAAGGGTGAGGGCTAGGAAGGTTCCAGGAATGAATGAAGGGGGGTTTCTCCTTCCCTAAAAACTGGCCCCTGTCTGCCTACATCTTCACTTAGTACTTACCTTATATTCTGCCTGTGTGTAAAGGATACTGAATGCAAAGTGCACACCAGCACAGGTCAATTACATGTCTGGTTCATGCTTTTTAAAAAAAAAAAAAAATCTCTCATCTCGTCGATTTTTTTGAACTATCAAGGATGCTTTCCTGTGGTCATTAATTTACTCTTTATATGTGTTCATGTTTCCTAAAGCTCAGCGTGTTTTGTGTAAAATATTCTAATTGTTCATAAACCTGGCTGGCTTGCCAGTTTACAGTTTTTCTTGCTGCAAAAATGTGTATGAGGGTGTCAAAATGTTGTTCCATATATGTTGAATAATTACAATTCACTAACTTCCCTTTGATTAAACCGAAAGGTTACTGCGTTGAAATACAGTGCATTCTGTGGGGTCAATTCTAGATGTTTGATGTTTAAAACCAAACGCCCTGGAATTCGGAGACGCATCCCCTGTTGATGATTTTAGCACATTGAACGGAATGGCACAGGCTATGAAGTTGTTCTTCTTGAATCTCCTGAGATAGACTGTGGCTTGTGTGTGGTTCTCCTGAGTTGTACTTGGTATTATTCCCAATTTGGAGCAGAATCTCTGGTTGTGTTTTAATGACTTTATGGATGCTTAAAAGGAACTTGAGGAACAATGAAGTTGGTTCTCAACTGTTCCTTGACCTAGAAGCACAGTCGCTGAAGCCTTTGTCTGTGCACGTTGACAAATGTGCATCCGATGCATGTGCGCTTACATGTGTGTACAGAGGGTATGCACAGGGGAGGCTGGGAGGCTGCCTCCGCTTGTCCATCAGCGGGCAGGACGGTCTGGTCACCTCTCTCCACGACTGGGTATGTGGCAGGACCGTGGCTTGTGAGTTAGCTATAACTAATGAGAGGGAATAAAGTTGAGGAAAATTGATTTTAATTGCGTCATGACAATGAGATGAAGTCTACTTGTGCTTCTCAGCATCCGAGGCGCTTTATTTGAGCAATTAAAATGTCAGGCCACATACCTGTGAAATGTTAACCCTACAAGGAAAAGACAGAGGCTAAACGGCTTTTGTTTCTTTTCTTTTTTTTTTTTTTTAATTCTTCTTCTTCGAAGAAGGAAAAAAATAAATAAAGAAAAAAGAAAAAAGCCACAAAACCAAGCAAGTGATCAGAGTTGATTAAGAGAAGGGTCTACCATCACCCGGATTTGACCAAATCTTTCGTTTGGAAAATGCCTCCAAGCTCGGTTCGCGGCACCTTCCTCCCCCCCCCCGCCCCCCCACCCCCACCCCCACCCCCACCCACTACCCCTCTTCAAAGAAACCGGGGAACTTTTCTCTTTCTCTGGCTCGGTGGGCACAAAGCTGCGCCGGGAGTCCCGGGTGGTGCGCGAGCGACGGGTTTCACGGCAGCGCCAAGTTGCGGGAGGCGAAGTCCTCGATTCCATCCGGAGCCTCTCGCGGAGCCTTTAAGAGGCGTCGTGTGTGCGCGCCGCGCTCCTCTCCCCGCCGGGGCGGAAACCTCCGGCGCGGGGTGCGGGGAGCTCGGGGGCCGCGCGCCCGGGGCCGGCCCGGGCCCATCCCCCGCGCGGCGGCGGCGGCGGCGCGGCCGCCCCCTCCCCGCCCCCCGGGGCCCCCCGCGCGCCCCGCGCGGCGGCCGCGACGCCGCTCGCGCTAGGACCGGGCTGAGCCCGCGGCCGCCATGGCGGGGCCGCCGCGCTCCGGCCAATGACGACGAGGGGGCGGCGCGCGCGCGCCTGGCCAGGCCAACCCCGGCTGCTGCCTTATAAGGCGCGCCGTCGCCATGGCAACGTGCGCTAAGTTGCAGCAGTCGTGTCAAAGTTCACTATATAGAGAGCTCAGTGAGCTGATCGCGGAGAAGCCACTTCTGCCAGCCCCGGCGCCTATAAATCGCATTCCCTCCCGCGCCCCCCTTTTTAGCATATTTGATCACTTTGATTCTCTGTTCTTTTCTCTCCGCGCTGTGTGTGTGCGTGCGCGCGTGTGTGTTTTCTTCTCCTCCTCCTCCTCTCCCCGAGTTGCCTCCTTCCTCCGGGTGCCGTGCTGCCTTTTTTCCCTTCTTTCATTCTTTCTCTCCGTCTTTTTCTCCCCCCTCTGCGCACGAAGGATGTGCTTCTAGGTGGTGATCTGCCCTCCTCTCTCTCTTTTATCATTTCTCCCCCGCCGCCGGCGAGTTGACTCTTTCCCTATGTGTGTGAGGCGGCGGCGGCAGCAGCAGCAGCGGCGGCTCCGGCGGCGGCAGCAGCGGCAGCAGCGGCTTCAGCGGCGGCGGCGGCGCTAGACGCGGCGGCTCCGGGCCCGACCCGGCGGCTTCGGCGGCGGCGGCGGCGGCGGCGGCGGCTCCGGCGGCGGCGGCGGCCCGGGCGGCCCGCAGGGAGCGGCGAGCGGCCTCCATCCGGCGAAAGCGGGCGGCGGCGGCCAGAGCGAGCGAGGCGCGCGCCGGGCGCCCGTGGCAGGCGGCGGCGGCGGCCCAGCGCCAGGACGACGCCGCGCAGCGCCCGACGCGGACCACTTTCATGCTGATTCCCCCGGACCCGGGCAGCGCTCCGGCCACTCCGCGGGCCGCCGGCCTCCGCCCCGGCCTGCCCGGCTCTCTGGGCGCGCCCGCGACCGGCGCCTCCGCTCTCCCAGTCCTCCTGATTTCGATGGCTTTCCTGAATGGCTGACTGTGGGCTGCCCTGGACTTGGCCCCCGGACAGTCGCCTCTCCTCCTCCTCCTCCTCCTCCTCCTCCTCCTCCTCCTCCTCCTCTTCCTCCTCCTCTTCCTCCTCCTACTCCAACTCCTCGGCACACCAGCTCTGAGAGCGAGAGAGTGAACGAGAGAGGGAGGGAGAGAGTGAGAGCGAGCGAGATCTTTGGAGAGATTTTTTTTTTTTTTTTTTTTTTTTT
Source organism: Vulpes vulpes (assembly GCF_048418805.1). Taxonomy (NCBI): domain Eukaryota; kingdom Metazoa; phylum Chordata; class Mammalia; order Carnivora; family Canidae; genus Vulpes; species Vulpes vulpes. Next base: position 92,233,866 of record NC_132793.1, on the reverse strand, counting down.
TTTGCCTCCTACTTCTGTCTTGAAGCCAGACAATCGACTTGCAGCTCTCCCTCCCCTCCCTCTCTCTCCACGTTTTGCTCCCACTCTCTCTCCCCTGGCCCCTTCCCCTCCCCTCCGGGCGGAAAGCCCCCCGAAACCAACAAAGCTGAGCCGAGGGAAACAAACAAAACAAACACACCGGGCCAGACAAGCAATCGACAAAACTTTGCAAAAGCAGAAACAAAAAAGGAAAAACTAATCAACCTCAACCAACCAGCCCCCGAGCCACCCGGGGCGCCCTCCCGCGCCCTCTCGCACCCTCGCACACACAAAAGGCGGCGCGCCGGAGCCCGAGACCCGGGAGCCGCCGCCGCCCGCAGCCAGGGGAGCAGGAAGTCCGGACGCGGCCCCCATAGATATGGCAATGGTAGTCAGCACGTGGCGAGACCCCCAGGACGAGGTGCCCGGCTCGCAGGGCAGCCAGGCCTCGCAGGCTCCGCCTGTGCCCGGCCCGCCGCCTGGCGCCCCGCACACGCCACAGACGCCGGGCCAAGGGGGCCCGGCCAGCACGCCGGCCCAGACGGCGGCCGGTGGCCAGGGCGGCCCGGGCGGCCCGGGCGGCGACAAGCAGCAGCAGCAGCAGCACATCGAGTGCGTGGTGTGCGGGGACAAGTCGAGCGGCAAGCACTACGGCCAGTTCACGTGCGAGGGCTGCAAGAGCTTCTTCAAGCGCAGCGTGCGGAGGAACCTGAGCTACACGTGCCGCGCCAACCGGAACTGTCCCATCGACCAGCACCACCGCAACCAGTGCCAGTACTGCCGCCTCAAAAAGTGCCTCAAAGTGGGCATGAGACGGGAAGGTATCGGCCTCTCATTTCTACACCCCCCTCCCCGCCTGGGGTCCCGGGGCCCTGGGTACGTTTGGCTAGCCTGCTCTGGGTAAGGACGCGGAAGCCCCGAGCTCTTCTCTTCGTATTGCAGCTGAACGGGGTTTTGTACTAGAAGCAAGTTCTGCACTGGAACCCAGACCCCCAATTCCGCATGCTTTGGCCGACTGATTTCCTCCTCTACTTTCTCTTCGGGCTGTTTCATTTTCTTTGCATTGATTGCGAGTTCATTCGCGTTCGCCTTTCTGCGAGGGGATGGGGTGTTGTCTGTTGTTTTAAAGCCTGGTTTACTTCTCTGCCTTTCCTCTCGATTTCTCTCTCTCTCTCTCTCTCCCCCTTGTTTTTCCTGCATGTTCAACATATGTCCCTCCTCCCCACCCCTCTCCCCAGCCCCCACCCTCTCAAAAAAAAAAAAAAAAAAAAAACAACCTGAGATTGTACTTTTGTACAGGAGGTTCAAATTACAAATGGCAATTTTATGCACTTCGCCGTATTAACGCTGCTGCCCGGGCAGCGCTCATGTGACCCTCCATGGATTAACATTCTGCTTTAAAAAAAAAAAAAATACCTCTGTTTTCTTTTTTCCTTTCACTTTTGAAAGGAGGAGAGCGCGATAGGGAGCAGGGAAGGGTGGGCGAGGGGCCCTCGGCGGCTGCTTTCGCTCTGCGCGAGTTGGGTCTTTGTGATATAAAATTCGCCGAGCGCCGCGAGCCGTGCTCGGCCAATGGCGCGCTCGGCGCCGGGCGCGGGCTCCGGGCTAGGGCGAGCGAACGCCGGGCTTCCTTTGTGTTTCTGCGAGAGCGACTCTCCCGGTCCGGCGTCAGATCACAGCCCGAGCCCGAGCCTCGCCAGCCTTCCCCGGCCCTCTCGGGCCCTACCCTGGCTGCGCCGGCGCCGGCCGCCCGCTCCCCGCCTGCTCCCCGGCTTCCTCTCTCCTCGGCCGGCCTCTCTCTCCGCCCTCTCCCTCCGTCTCTCTTTCTTCGAGCACACTGATTAGGCTGCCGCCAGACCTCGGCTTTCCGCTCGTCTCCCACCGTGGTGGGGCGGGGGGCGGGGGGGGGCCGCCGGGTTGGGACCAGGGCTGCGGGGCTCGAGTGTGAGTCGTTGCGGGGTGCCGCAGGCCGTCTGGGGTGAACCCTGGTGTCTTTTCGCAAAAGCGTCTCACCCTCCCCCCAGACTCGCCCCTCCCGCTCCCTCTCCTCCAATCAATAAGAAATATCAGCTGTTTAGCTGTAAAGAAGAAAGATGCCCCCCAGAACGCTCCATCCCGCGCACAGGGCCCGGGACCCCGAGGCAGAGTGGTCAGTTCGGGGTCCTCGGCGGCCCAGCCCCGAGCGGGCCTCGGAGGCCAAGTGTGCCGCTCTGGCCGCCAGAGCTGGCCTGGGTGGCGGTGTGAGAGGAGGGCTGCCGGGCTCCCGGCGACTTCCAGCTCTGTGGCCCTGGCGCGCTGCTGAGAGAGGGGCAGGCCTGCCTGCTCGGGAGCGCCACGGGGTCCGGGTCAGGGGGGGTCGGGCTGGGGCAGACCCCGCCAGGGGAGCCGGAAGGCGAGGCTGGTCGTTAACTGCGGGGTGTCTCCTTTCCTCCCCGCAGCGGTGCAGAGGGGCAGGATGCCGCCCACCCAGCCAACCCACGGGCAGTTTGCGCTGACCAACGGGGACCCTCTCAACTGCCACTCGTACCTGTCCGGATATATTTCTCTGCTGCTGCGCGCCGAGCCCTATCCCACGTCGCGCTTCGGCAGCCAGTGTATGCAGCCCAACAACATCATGGGCATCGAGAACATTTGCGAACTGGCCGCGCGGATGCTCTTCAGCGCCGTCGAGTGGGCCCGGAACATCCCCTTCTTCCCTGACCTGCAGATCACCGACCAGGTGGCCCTGCTTCGCCTCACCTGGAGCGAGCTGTTTGTGCTGAATGCAGCACAGTGCTCCATGCCCCTCCACGTCGCCCCGCTCCTGGCCGCCGCAGGCCTACACGCCTCACCCATGTCCGCCGACCGAGTGGTCGCCTTTATGGACCACATACGGATCTTCCAAGAGCAAGTGGAGAAGCTCAAAGCGCTGCACGTCGACTCCGCCGAGTACAGCTGTCTCAAGGCCATAGTCCTGTTCACCTCAGGTAGGAAGGAGCCCTGTCCTGTCATGCCCAAGGACTCCTAGCTCAGGGTTAGGGCCCAGAGAACTTGGCAGTCCCCAGAGTGAGGCCAGCCTCCCCCTTGAAAGGCCACACTGTTGAGTGCAACTTGGAGTGGGAACTTTGTGCATAGGTGCTGGGCCTCACCACGCCTGTCCTGGGGATAAGAGAGGAAGGCTGGACTTCAGAAAGGCTGCTTCAGACACACAGGCTCTCAAAATTGGCCATGGGGAAGCCTCTCGGGCCTGCCAGACTGGGATGCATGCATGTTCCTGCTCCCTCCCTTAGCCCAGGCCTTCTGGGCCAGCAGAGCCTGTGCAATCTCCTCTACCCCATGGCTTGCTCTCTCTCTCTCTCTCTCTCTCTGTCACCCTGGCTGAGCCTCTAGGAGATGCCTCTGGGCACTGGAACCATCCTGGCATCATCTCTGCAGGGGAAAGTTTGCCCCTGCAGGGGAAAAGTTTGTCTGCTAACTCAGTAGGAGTTGGAGCTCCAGGCAAATCCAACCTGAGGGCAGCAATTTTCAAAATCATATTCTTATTAAAACAATACAAACTGCCAGGAGAGCAGGAAGAGCAGTCAGGAAGGGGCAAGGGGAAGAAAGAGGCCATCCTAGCTAGCCAGAATGTCTGCGAGGGGTTGAAGACTCTGGCCTCTTGCTGCTTCTGCCCAGGCAAACACTTAAGGCAATTTTCAAACAACCCAAAGTGTATGCCAACTTGGGCTGGATACGAATGTTGCCAGAGATATAAAACCATCATTGACTGCATTGTGAAACCTAATTAGTTTGTATGTAGTTTAACCTGTGTGAGTAATAGATCTAATATTAATTAACTCTTGAGGCCAAATGATTTTTGAAGGTGTCTGGCTTCCCACTTTGGGCCACACCTGAGCCTTCTGGCTGCCTCCAGGCTGAGTTCAGCCTATCCCAGGTGGGTGGAAATCACCCCCTCCACATTCTTGGTCTGAGTTGTCAGCTGATCCCTTTGTCATGGCTGAGAGGGAAGAGGGGTTCCCAATTCAGAATCACAAACAGTCGGATGTTGGCAGGGCTTGGAACCTAGAAACTGCAGTTTTTAAAACAGCTTGTAATCAGGACACTGGGAGAGCTGTGTAGTTCTTGTGGCGGACAAAAAGATCTACAGTCTCTTCCTTATTGTGTGAAGGAAATCTGGGGACCCAAGTCATTAGCTCAATCGATTGCAGGTTCTGAGTCCTTAACCCACTGTCTGTTAAGCATTGCTGCTTTTCACACATAAACCATCCCCCCCCCACACACACACACACACAGCCACCCCAAATTCTGCCTTTGAAAGTCCTTAGGTAATCAATTAAAGGGCAGTGTCTGGCAAGGAAAAGCTGTATGGAGAGAGGCTTGGATCTGGAGTATTTTTTCTCAGGGGAACTGTCATAACTAGAACATTTGCCTGATGCAAATGTACAGGCAGGATATTCCCCTACCCCATAGCCACCCTCATCCCTCATGCCACAATCCTACTACAACCCAGCCCATGATCCCAGAAGGTGAGGGTGTTGTTAATTTCTCCATATCATTGTTAGCTCTTAGTCTTACCCTTGGTCTTTCAAGGAAAGAAATGCCTGATACTGTCGTCACAGTTTAATTTATTACTATTTGCAAAATGTAGAGGCCTGTGTGGAGAATGCAAATCGCCTCACAAAGAGATAAAGGTCCCTCTTATCTGATTCGTAGGGAGACACACAGTGTACCAGCGCAGAGGGAGGGAGTCCTATGCAAACAGATCTTTTAATTCCTGACCACAGACACCTATGCATTCTTTACATGAGGAGTCCTAGATACACACATGAGGAAATTGCATGTGTGCTCTGGTTCTTGGGGGTGGAAGTAGTGGCGGCTGTTTTCAAATATCTGTTTTAAGGATTCACAGTCTGCATGTGTTAGCCCCAGTCCTGTCTGGGGAGCCCAAAAAGGTCAGGTCACAACCTGCACCGCCTTCACTGAGAAGCCTCTCATTTCAAAGGCACTTTTTTTTTTTTTTGTATTTTCACATACCCAAAAGAGAAAAAGTGTTTTCCTGAAGATAACAGGGAGGGGTTTCTTCTTGGAGGGACCTGGGTTTTTAAAAAAATAAATAAATAAAGGGGGGTAGAAGAGAAAGGGAGAGAGAAGAAAAAGGGGAAAAGAAACAGCTCAAATGAACAGAGAGATCACAGTTTGCATGGCTGCCCTTCAATAGCCTATACTGACAAGATCAGTTTTAAAGGGCCACTTAAATCAGTTTCAAAGACTAGAGAAAAATGAGTCGCCCTCTTTGGGGAGAATCTGAGGCTGGGTCGTGGACGCCATTACTAGAGGCTGGGCCAGGTTTTTGCCCTCCCCCCCCCCCACTATATAATTATAAGCCAAACTATTATTTACATAGGAGGAGGGGGAGGAGGACTGGCAGTTTAGGTTTCATCTGTTTGTCTGTTTACTGACTTGAGCCAGATTCACCCAATGCACTTTGCTTGGGCCTCCCAGTGATGACCACGCCTGAGGACTGGGACAGTGAAAGCCTTGCAGTGCACTGAGCTGTGTTTGACTTTAAAGCAAATAGCCCAGGATCATCTCGTGCTCTCCTCCTCCTCCCCACCCCCCCCCAGCACCCCCCCCTCCGCCCAAGTTTTCAGTACAGAGGCATTTGCTCCCACTCCGGTTGGGGCAGTTTGACAGAGCACTGTACACACACCTCATGTGACCCATTTCAAACCTCTTAATCTGATGACTGAATTCTTCTTCTTCTCCTCCTTCTTCTTCTTCCTCTTCTTTTTTTTTTTTTTTTTTAAACTTTCTTCCAGATGCCTGTGGTCTCTCTGATGTAGCCCATGTGGAAAGCTTGCAGGAAAAGTCCCAGTGTGCTTTGGAAGAATACGTTAGGAGCCAGTACCCCAACCAACCAACACGATTCGGAAAGCTTTTACTTCGCCTCCCTTCCCTCCGCACGGTCTCCTCCTCAGTCATAGAGCAATTGTTTTTCGTCCGTTTGGTAGGTAAAACCCCCATCGAAACCCTCATCCGGGATATGTTACTGTCCGGCAGCAGTTTTAACTGGCCGTATATGGCAATTCAATAAATAATAAATCAAAATAAGGGGGAGTGAAACAGAGAGAAAGCAAAGGCAAAAGACTGGTTTGTTTGCTTAAATTCCTTCTGTTAAGAAAGGATATAAAAGGATGTTACAAGTTTGCTAAAAGAAGAGAGGGGAAGAATTTAATGGACTGTGAATTTCAAAAAAAAAAAAAAGACTGTCAAATGAACTTTTACAGAATGCATTAAAAAAAAAAAAAACTCCTGTGTCGGTCAGAACAACTTGCTACTTATCATTTTTGTATAAAAAGGAAATTAGTCTTTTTCTTTTTTTGGTAAATTTTTGAAAAATATTGCTAAAAGTGCATTTAAGGAGATTGGGAGAAAATTAGCAGAATGGAGAAAGTAAGTCTTTTTTTTTTTTCCAAATTATTAATTGTCCTGTGTCTATGTACCTCTAGCTGTTCTTTTTTGTACTTTTCTGGTTCCAAACCAGTTTATTCTGTGGTTCTATAATAAGTTTTGATATAATCTTGGCTTCTTAAAAACTGTGTATCCTTAAAATATATGTTCTGCAAGAATTAAAACTGAGTCCATGAAAATATCATAGGAAGACATAAAACTTTAAAAGACAACTCAAAGATGATGGAAACGCACTTACAAGTGGTGACCAAAAATTTTAGGTGAAGTTGAGCACTCTTAATTTGAGAACTGGAAGAACCACATACAACACTTAACTTCCCCTACCCTGCCCCCCTCCAAAAGACACCATAACAAACCTAGCTTTTTAAAAATATTTTAAGAAAGAGAATGAACTGTGGAATCTATTGGCAGCCAAGGAATGTGTCCAAGACACATGCTGAGGTTTTGAATAAAAAGTGAACTTTTGTAATTTGAATTGGGTCCCGCTTAGTTCCTGAATTGTTATGAAAATCCTCTATCTGTTTGTATATTTGCAAACCCTTTGTATTATAATTGTTGATATTTTCCCTTTTTAAAAAAAATACCATTGAAATCAGCATGACAAAATAACACTGTTGGCACTTATAGGTAACGTGATTGATTCAGTATCTTAGAGTTTACAGTTTGTGTTTTAAAAAAAACTGAAGGTTTTTTTTTTTAAGTGCAACATTTCTGTATACTGTAAAAGTTATAATAACTGAATTGTTTGGTCGAGTCTTTGTGTGTTATATTCCAAGGAAAATTGAAAGTATTCAGAAATTAAAATATTATTTGATATCTGAAATCTGTTTGGCTGTCCCCACTCACTGTCTTTCCATCGTGAAGAGCCCCTGTGAGCTCTCGCTGAGCCGGGCCAGGGGTCCATTTGTTTACTCCCCTGAGTCAGTTTGTTCAAAGGTGGACTAGTATATTTGCCTGTTTAATTTGGGTGCGTGGGGTGGGGGGGGCGGGGAGAGAAGCTAAAGTTAATGGTTTATCTATGGTTTAGGAAGTGCCATACTGATATAGTAAACCACCCCTATTCACCTAATCCTCCTTTTAATTAAAAATGGATTTTCCAGGAAAAAAAAAAAAAGGCCCTTATATTTGTCACACGTAAGTGCCTGCTTAGGGAAGGTATTGTGGAAAGTATTAGAAATCTTGAGATCAGTATCTATTTTATGATCAGAAAAAAATACTGTTTTGTACATTTCTGACAGTTAAGCAAAAGACAGTTCTAGCAAGCTAATCACAGCGTTGTAAATAGAGGGCAGTTGTTTGCAGTGAGTTTTTCCTTAAGTAGGTGTGATTTTTAAAAATATTCTGTGGTTCTCATCTAGCTTGGTTGTTGAGAGGATTTCAAATTCAGTGATATAGCTTAGAGCGCTGAAGGGTCTGTTTTTAGTGTATATATGATAACTTGCCGTTGGCCTGCCTTTCCCCTCCCCCCTTTACGTTCATTCTGTGAGAGCATGACCACAGGTCAAGGGAGCCTTTTCCACTGGAGTTATGTACATAAAAACACATCGACATTTTGACATTTCGGATTGTGTAGATACAATCTGTACTGCTCTTGGGATCCTTTGTCCTTAGAAGCCAAATTAAGAAAAAGAAGAGAAAGAAAGAAGGAAGGAAACTTTACAGGGTGTGCTGATTTGGAAGTAGTAACAATTTTGTTTTGGAGGTGGTGGTGTTTCTCTCTCTCTCTCTCTCTCTCTCTCTCTCTCTCTTTTCCTGGTTTGAAGGAAGCTCAGTGTGTGGGAGCTTGCAATTTTGTTCTTACTGAGGCTTTCCAGCACCCCCCCCCCCCACTTCACTATGTTGTGGTTTAATTTGAAAAGCGGTGGGTAGGGAAGCTGGAAGAAAGGGATCATTTTGTAAAGTGTATTAAACTTTGATACTCAGTTCCAGTCAATACATGTAGACCAGAAAAAACTGTCTGATTTGTGCACTTGAGCAGAGTCCTCCATCTGACCCCCAGCTTCTTTCTGTAGATATATACATACATAAATATAAGTATGTTCTTAGGGCGGAATATTGCTGACCTTTTAGCTCGAGGTTTGTCGGTTGTTGTTTATTTTCTCCTCTTGCAAGTGCTATCCATGTGAGTGTGTGAAGTTTCTTTAATAAGTAAAACACAGGCCCTTTTCCTTGTTTGTTTTGTGTTAGTTTATTGTAAACAGCCATTTGTTGTAAATTATTATTGGCATTAAATTATAATTTATGATTTTCAAAGCAAAGACAAGTCCCTGTTTTATTATGCTTTAAGCATGTGTTCTAGTCACTGGAAACCTCTCTCTCACTCTCTCTGAGTTTCAGCAATGAGCTTGGGGTCTGCAAGGCAGAAAAACAGGACCCAAAATTTTTCAAACGGTTAAAACAAAACCCCTTGTATATGTTTAGAGTGGCCGGAGGAGGATCTGTTTAGAGTCTTGAGTTTGGTTTAAGTTTATTGCATTTAAAGAAAGTTTTTCTTTTCACGCTGAGTTAGAACAAAAGATCTTTGCTGCAACTGAACTGGACAAAAGACGAGGGCTGGGACCCAGCGAGTGCGTTCTGTGTGAAATTGACGAGATCTTTTTTAAAAAGCTGCTAAACATGGCGACTCTTTCCCTTTAAGTGTCTCTTTTTCCTTGCTGGGGTTTTTTTTTTTTTTTTTTTTTTTTCTTCTTCTTCTTCTTCTTCTTCTTTCCATCTGATCTGAGCTCGCTTTATTTCTTTTCCCAACCCGCTCCCCCTCCCTCCCCTTGGCGCTCGGGGGGTGTGAGAGAACCCAGTTAGACGCGAAATGCAACAATAGTCCGAGGAGGGAGAGAGAGAGAGAGAGAGAGAGGGGCGATCGCTGCTTCTGGCCACTTTCAAACAAACCTGGGGGAAGACGGAGCTGGGTGTGTGTGTGTGTGTGTGTGTGTGCGCGCGCGCGCGCAGGGGGCGGGGGGATGCAGCCGCCGGTTCGCTCGGCTCGCGGTCGCCCTGCCTCGGCCTCGCTGCGTTAGTTCTCTCCGGGCCGCGGAGGGGCCGGGGCTCAAAGTTAGCGGGCGGCGTCCGGGGCCGGGCGCGGGCCGCGTGTGCCTCCGCCGGGCTCGCAGGGCCGGGGGCTCGGCGCTGGCAGCCGCGGCCGCACAGTGCCGCCCCCCCGCGGCCCCCGCCCCCCACTTACGTGCGGCGGAATTCCGCCGGCGCCCCCGGGAAGCCCGGGGTGCCGGGCGCGCGGAGCTGCAGTCCCCGGCTGTGCACGGCGCGGCGGCGGGCGCGGGCGCGGGCGCGGGCGCGGGGGGGCGGGGGCGGGGGCGGGGGCGGGCGGCGGTCAGGGGGAGCTCGAGCGTGTGAAACTCTGCCTCGAAGCTCGCTTTTGACTTGGTCCTATGAGCTGAGCCAACATGGCGTCTCCCATTGCACCGCGAGCGCCGGGCTGCCAGGCACGGCAGGGCCGGGTAATAGAAAACATATTGGTTACCGAAAAGAAAAGGAGAAAAAGAAAAAAGAGAGAGAGGAAAAAAAAAAAAAAAAAAAAAAAAAGAGGGGAGGGGGCGGCTAGAGGCCATTTCATCTGCAGGCAGAAAGCCCTCCTTGAAACTCTGGCCGGCGAGTGAGTGCGGTCCTCGAGGATTCCGTAGTTAAAGCAGCAGAATTCGTAGGGAAGGGATGGGTGACGCAGGGACCCCTCTCCCTTCGCCCCCTCCCCCCCCAACCCTTATAATTAGCAGAGTTTATTTCGTGTCTCCCCTCCCAACGGGAGCCAAATGGGGAAAAGCGAGGAGCGCGTATCCTCGAAGCATCTGAAACCTTGGCACGGCCCGGGGGGGGGGGGGGGGGGGGGTACTACAGACCCGGCCAGGGCCGCCTCGCCGCTCGCCGAGGCGAGGGCTGCGCCGGGGTCGGGCTGCTCTGCGCACCCCTCCGGCGTGGGCACAACTTGCCGCTCGCCTGTCAAAGTTGCGGCGGCGGCGGCGGCGGCTCCAGGCGGAGGGCTGGCTGCGGGCGGCGGCGGCCGAGGGCGCGCTCGGGGCGGGTGGTCGCGGGCCCTGCGAAGGCGCGAGCCTGCGTGGACAGCGCCCCTGGCAGGAGCGCGCCCTCGGCGGAGGACCCCCTTTCTTTAATGGGTCTGAGCGGGCGAGGCTGGCCGTGGGGCAGATTCTGGCCTCCCGGAGAGGGTCTTCAGAGGCCGAGGATTGGCCTGGGCCGAGCTCTCAGCGGATGGGGGACTCGCCCCTTCCTTGCATCCAATTCCAGCCTGTGCCCGGGCCCGGAGACCCCTACCCGCAGCCGCCTGGGAGGGAAGCGAGGTGCTCTCTGAATTCCGGGCCTCGTCAAGATTTATTGAAGTTGGGTTTTAAAAACGTGCTTCAGATGATTTTTCCCATTTTCTCAGATTTCAAAGGCTCCCTGCAGTGCGGCTGCCTAATTAATGGTGAAATTCAACTAAATCTAATTATGCAGTAATTTTAAAGCAGTTAGTGCTGGGCGTTGGTTTGTAATAGGACCCCAGTTTTTTAAAGTTTGCTTACTGTGTTGGTTTAGGGGAAAGCCATCTTTTGTATGGCAAAGAAAGACGGGGAAATAGTTTTGCTGCAGGAACCCGTGGGCTGAGAACCGCCCCCACCCCCTCACCTCCATCCCCATCCCTGCCTCCTGTCCTCCCTCTCTCTCTCTCTCTCTCTCTCTCTCCCTCTCTCAAGCTCAAACTCAAAAGCTGAGCGAGGTGCTCACCCAGCAGAGATACCCGTTTTCGTAGTCAAAGGGGAAAGAGAATCTTTCGTAAGGAGACACAAAGGGGCTTGGTATCTCTCCTCCTGGACCCATCTGTAAGGGCCCCCAAAACAGGGAAGGGACTCTCATCTTCTCTAATAGAGAACAGATTTCCTTCCCTTAACATCCATTGTCATTAAGGCGAAAAGCTGACTCTTGGAGTTATAAATCTTATCGTCCTTCTGATAACACACTTGTAATAAGTTAGCGTCCTATTCAAAGTGAATTGTAAAACTGCCTCATTTAATATGGCATCTGTGTCATTAAAACTTTTATTATTTTTTCCCCCTTGCCGTCTTGCAGGCCTGGCATTCCGTCGAGCTCTGAGGTGCCTATTGGGCCTCGGGGGTAGGGCCAAGGGGGATAAAGGTGTGAGAGATGGGCTGCCTGGTTTCAGCCTCTGGATCTTAGTCTGGGGTGAGAGACCCCTGAGGCAGAGAGGGCCTGGGGGGTGCTGTGTCCCCCTTTCCCATCCCCTGGAGCGGCCCCCTCAAAATGACGTTCCTTGAAAGAAACATGCTTGTGATTAGCTAAGCAAACACATCTGCTTTCGGAGTTGGGCCTTCGTTAATTAGCTGAACAAAGGGCCGTTTTGCTTTTTACCTTTTGCTAGGGGAGAGTGTGTTATTTCAGGAGTGTCGCCGGCCCTCCTCTTTTCAATTGCAGCCACGACGTTAATTTTATTGGGATTACTGATGGGAAATGAGGTGGCGCAGGCTTCCGAGAGGAAAAGCTTGATCATTACCCCCTTTGGAACTATATTTTTCCACCAACCTCCTGCTCGCAAGGAGGGGGTGGTGGGGGGCAAACCGCGCAGCAAGTTCGGAGCAATTGGAATCAGGCTCGCGGTGCGCTGATCTCGGGTGACAGAGCGTGTGTTGGAGCTGAACTCTATAATTTGCGCTTCTGTTCCTTTATTAGCCCTGGACAACGAACTAATGAGCTTTGGCCCAGCACAGTGTCACTTGTATTTATTTTCTTATGGCAACTTTGAGATAGCGGAAGTGTTTCTTGCCCAGAGCCAGGGAGGGCCTCGAGTCCTGACCACTGCCTTCCTGGCCCAGGTCGGTGGCTGCGTCCCAGGGGAGCGAAGGCGCACACAGGACTGACGGAGCTTGGCGACAGGGCCTCTAGATGAGGCCTTGGGGGCCCTCGGGAAGGCGTCAGGCCCTTTGGAGGCCCAGGCATTCCTGTAGGCCCAGCTTCTGAGGTTGAGGTCAAGGGACACAGGGCAAGACTAGGGCAGGACCAGGGCAGATCCCCAGGCACGAGATGGTCGAGGTGCAAAGGTGGCCTGGCACCCTCCTGGCCCTGGAAGGAGGAGGGACCCATGAGCATGACTAAGTCTGGCCAAGGAACCCTTGGAGCAGCGGGGCTGGGCTATCGTACCCAGTGGCCTCAGAGATGGTGTTTTGTGATGAAGGGGGCCTGGCTCAACTCCCTGGCTGTTTTGGGGGGTGAGAGGATGCTTTAAAAGGAGCTCTTGGGGTTCTGAAGTGCAGAGGCTCCTCTTCCCCTAGTTTGGATACTCCCAGCAGTCTCAGTTGGAGAGGCCTGGCATAAAGTAAAGGAGGTGTGGGGGGTGGGGACAGAAGAGGGTCGACCGAGGCAGCGCCAAGGTCCCTAGTGCCCTGGAAGAGAGAAAAGGAGACCCTCTCCCCCGGCACTGCCAAGTGTGAGGAGGAGGGAGCGCCAGGTAAAGGAAAGCCCAGGGAACTGCCAAGCGAGCGGGGGACTTCTCCGCTCCGCAGCCCCGAGACGTCCTGCGGCTTTTGCCTTGCTCCCTGCCAGGCAGCCTTTGCTAATAACGCCCAGGCTCTGTGCCCCCGCCCGCCCCATCTCTGCTCGCCTCACCTCGCTTTCTCCCTCCGCCTTACTCCCCCCTCCCCACCTCTTCCTTCCTTCCTGCAAATGGGTGTTAACGTGGGTCTTTATGTTCTGTCTATAACTAGGATGTAATCACGCGCCCCATGCCTCTCTCTAAAAGCATTTAATAAATGTCTATTAAAGCGCTACAAATGTAAGATGAATTTAGTGCCGCGGCTGCCTCCCTGAATCCGAACGGTAATGATGGATTTATCAACGGGGATTCGCCTTCAGCACAGCGAGGGAGGTTTACTCAGCAAATATGTCGGCGAGCACCCACCCAAATACAATCATTTGACCCCCCGCAGGCTCTAGCCGCCTCACCCTTTCTGCCCCGCCAGCACCGAGCAGGGAAGACCAGAGGGTTGTCGCCCCCTCTCCTGGCCTCTCGCCCCCTCCTCTGTCTCCTCTCCCCCGGCAGGTCTCTTGGTGGGCGTGGGGGACCTGGCATGGAGATTTGGAGGTAGGGAGCCGGTGGTGACGGTGTTAGATCACAGGATGAAGTGCGGCCGGTGTTGGATTTGCCGGGAGCCATCAGTAGGGGCTCCTGTAACCCTCTTGGTTTTGAAGGACTGGCAGTTGTTTCAGTCTATGAGTGCCCACTTGAGTACCCTGACTTTGACCAAGTCTTAGGTCATGGATCCTTGCTGGACCCGCAACCCTGGGCATCCATCGTTCTAGAGGAGGCAGCTCCAAGACAGAGACCTGGGGCCCTCTGCTCACGGAGAGGCCCCAGTGTGCCCAGAGCTGGTGCCTGACACATCCACCTTCCTTGGGCTCCCTGAACCCCACCAACCCAAAGCTGAGGCGGCTGTAAACCAAGGTTACAGTGTAGACTCAGAGGCCAGAGCAAAACTCCCAAGTCTCTTCCCCTAAACAGATCTGGCTTCTCTCCCACCTGCCCCAGCACAGCCCACCTGGCCGTCTTCAAGTGTCTGTGGCCGTGGGCTTTTAGACTTTGGCTTGGACTGTGATCGTTAACGCACACAGCCCCAGTGACCACCACCTCTTTCTTTTTGTCTTTTATCTTTCTTTTCGAGGGGGAGGAAAGTGCTGGCCTGTTCCATCAAGCCCAGTTCGCATTTGCTTTGGCCTCTGATTTCTTTCTTCTTTGGAAATTTCATTGAGATGTCTCTGTACTTCGCTTGTCAGTTATCTTTGTTCCTTTTAAATAAAGGGCTTTTAAATGGACTTATTGCTCTCAGCGTGGGTTCCTCTCTCTAAATGTTAGAAAATTGTGCCATCTACCCGCTATGCTGAGTACTGTCACACTCGGAGACCTCGGGGACCTCCGGGCCGGCTTCAATGCTTGCCGTGTCAGGGGCCGCGGGTGGCAGGAGGAGGGGGCGGCTCACGTGGATTTTTACAGATCCCCGCCCGCAGTCGGCCCGCGTAGCCCCGCCGGGGCACGGCCCGCACCCCGCGCAGCCGCCGGCTTGGCGGCAGCGGCTGATCCCCAACCGAAGCGCAGGCGTGGTTGGGACCCTCGTTTTCTCCGAGATGCCCCGGGCCCGGGAGGGCGGAGGGGGGTGCCGGGCTGGTTCAGACGGGACAGCCGCTGGGGGTCGAGGCTGGTGGAGGACAAAGCTGCGGCGGAGGGGCAGGGGGCGACTCGGTGGCGCAGCTTTGGGGAGCTCCTGCCCGCCTCCCGCTCCCCCTCTCCCTCGGGAGAAGCGGGGCTGAGGCCGGTGCAGAGCGACGGCCGCCGCCGAGTGGCTTCCCGGTCTCGGGGGGAGAGAGGAGAGCTTGGGCCAGGCAGTTAGGCTGCAACTTTCAGCTCCGTTTCCCAGGCTGGAGAGATCTCTGGTGCCTTTTGGAAGGCCAGCACTTCCTTTTTCCCTTTAGGGCAGTGGGGTTTAGATGCACCGGCGCTTGAACAAGTCAGATGGCTGATGTGGGGTCCTCTCACCCCGACCCCTCCTCTGCAAAACGTCCTTCCCGCAACCGCAGGCTCTTTTTTTGAATGAGTTAAAATGGATTAACAGTTTAGATTTTATTATGTGGCTACCTCTCTGAGATGGCGTTTTTTTTGGTGTGTGTGTGTGTGTGTGTGTGTGTGTGTGTGTGTGTGTGTGTTTTAACCCATTAGGGGTATTAGCTAAGATTTCCAAGTGTCAGTTAGGTATTTATGCTTGTGTGTGGGGGGGATTCTCCGATACGGTTTATGACTTTTATTACATGTTTCACACTGTTCGAGAAATGGAGTTTTAAGCAACATACAATTAAATCTATATTGCTCTTTGGAAAAGGGCCAAGGAACTCGACAATCAATTAGTTTAGATCTTTTGATACTTGTTGCTAAAATCAAAGTGTAAAACTACAACTCCAAGGTATAGCAGCTCCCTCATTTTCCCTAAGGTCATGGAGCCACCACCACGTACGAAATGGTGGCTGCTTTTTCTTCCTCCCCTAGTTGTTTTTCCTGATCATTCTGCACCGATGAGGGTTTAAGGAATCAGGCTGTTTTCTATGTTTTGCTTCTTTTTCTCTCTCTTACAGCGGTCTTTCATCTCCTGCCTTCCCATCCAGGTTGTGTTTTTAAAAATACATTCCTTTTAAATTTGTATTATTTGAAAAATGAATTTTCCACTTACCCTCTCTCTCATCCCTACCCCCCCCACACACACACACACTAAGAAGGGAAACTGTGTTGTTTAATAACCACAGTAATACAGCGGTTTCTAGACAAAGGCAAAATTATATTCTTTATAACCACAACAGGATGGGAGTTCTCTCTCTCTCTCTTTCTCTTATCTCTGTCTCTTTAAATAAGCAGCTTAGGAAATATAATCTCTGCCATTGAACAGAAACTGCTTCCTTCTTGAAAATGCCACCGTTCCCACTTCCCTGGCTCTCTCTGGGCAAATCCTCTCCACTGCCTGGCAGGCATCTGCTTGCCCTTGGTCCTGAGCACGGGGTTGGGGGAGGCTCTGGAGAGACCAGGGCTCAGGAAAAAGTTTCTAGGTCCTGCCCGCCTGTACCAGGCAGCTGAAGCAGGGCTGATTCCAAGTTCCAAAGGGGGGCTTGCTAATTTATTAAATAATTCCCACTTCTCTCCATCTTCTCCCCGAAACTACCCAGGTTCCTAAACGGATGGGGGAGGGATCTGGGATGACACATCTATTCCCCCCCCCATTTCCTTTTCCTCTTTCCAGCACCCCCCCCCCCTTCACCAGCCTCATCACTAATTTAAAAACCCCGTGGCTTGGGGACTGAGCAGTCCAGTCATTGAACTGTCAATCTTCACCGGGATGGAATGTCTAGAATATCCTCTCTTCTCCAAAAACAGGCTCTAAACCAAGTGAAGCAATTGGGCATAGTGCCATTAACCTCCCTCCAGAAGCCTTCCTTTTCCTCCCAGGGAATGAGGACCCCTTGGGACTGGAGGGACCTTTGCCTCCACCCAGTGCCGTGGGCCTGCTAGGTTGCCTTCGACCTTGCTCCTTGCCGGCATGCCCATCTCTATGCCACTGCCCTAATTGTAAAGAAGGTCTGGGAAACATTTTCTCTGCGCTAATTTTATATTTCCCCTTTCCCCCTTGCAACATTAAACATAATTTTGTGCTGTCACTGTCACTAAGACTGTGGTTTGTTGATGTCTCTACTTGGAAACAGGACCCCTTTACTTCCAACAGGGAGTCCTCCCCACGCAGCCTCTGGGAGGCCCCTTCTCCATCAGTGACTTTAGGGTTTCTGTGAAAAGGCTGTGTGTGGGGGGGGCAGGGTGGGGAGAGACCACAGCAATAAAGGCCAGAAGGGTCCCTAACAGAACCCCACAATCATTTCAAACCCTCTTTCTCTATGACAGCAGGAACAAATGTGTTTTTGATGTGCGTTTGGTTGTTGACCTGTTTGTTTAATAAAATCCCTGTGTGTTTGTGTGTGTGTGTGTGTGTGTGTGTGTTTTAATGCCTCCGTGTCTGTGACGTGTAACCACAGCCACTCTACTTTTCAAATTTCCCTTTGAATTTCTCTTTTGGTTTGTTTGTTTTGGTGGCTGTCCTCTTCAACTTCTCTCTCTCTGTTCTTTGTCCCTCCTCCCCACCGTCCCCACCCTACCCCCATATATTTTCTCTGGCTAAGAAATAATCCTCTGGCCCAGTGGCCACGTTCCTGAAGATAAAATCCATTTATCCCTTGTGTTGCCTCACCAAGGCCCAGTTATCCGGGGCCTTGTGGTGACAGACGGGAGCAAGGGAGATGAAGATATTTCTCATTTCCCAGGCCCTACTTCTCCCTTCTTTTAAAGTGCCAGCGTGGGGGTGCTCCACAGTTGAACAAATGCACCCAATGTCTCGAGGTTTGCTCTCTCCGACTGGTTGCAGTTCTGCCTGCTTTCATTTGTTTTCCTTTTCTTTGGAGGAGCAGCTAGTTACTCTCCACAACAGGGTTTCAGAGCTCGTTTGCCCCAAGACTGGTGGGTTTCAGAGCGATTATCTCATTTCGCTGGTGCAGAGCGAAGCCGCTTGCAGCCCCTGGGTCAGGCATTCAATGGAGGGCCCATGTCACAGACCCAACTCGAAGGTTAATTTTCCCTCATTAGCATCTCCATAGTTCTCTCCTAGCACAGGATCTCAGGTCCTTGCCTGCTGTCTTCTCCCTGTTCCCCCCTGAAGTCTCTGGCATATTCATTCTCTCTCTCTCTCTCTTTTTCTCTCTCTTTCTCTCTCTCGGTCTCCTCTACACAATCTTATATTCTGCAGGTTCCCATTGGATCCATAGAGTCTGATCATTGAAAACCCATCTCATCAATTTCCAGTTTGCCTACTTTTATCCTAGAGCCTCTTTCCTCCATCCACATCTCTCTCTCTCCCTCTCTCTCTCCTCCACCTCATTTACAAACGTATTCTGCTTTATTTGAATTAGTTCTCTTCTCCCCTTTTACTTTATCCCCCGCCCCTTATTCTTTCATTCACTGCTAGTAAAAGCAAAAGATACAAAATGGCAAAGTTCAGCTGCGTGTGCATGGGGGAGCCAACCATCCCAGCCACCTAGAAAGAGGCTGGAGATTTGTAATGACAGAAGAAACAACAAAGAAAAGAGAATTGCATTTGCGGCTTAAGTGGTCCAGTGTGTTTGTGTGTCTATATCTGTGTGTGTTTTTAAGATTTCTTTGAACTGCTTTTGTGCTGACTCCACAGAGGCATTTGCCGAAGCCAGTCACGGTATAGGAACTTTGAGTTAACCTCTTATATCAAATGAATCTTTTCATTTAGAGACCAATAAATCTCAATCTCTAGCTACCTTTTGTAGCCTAAGCTCAATGAGACAAGGACTGAGGTTTATAATAAAGACCAGATAAAGTTTGCCTAAGTTATCCTTCCACCCCCTCATCCCTTTTCTAACCAATCTGAAAATTCCTCCATCCAACAAATAAAAGTTAGGAAAGTAGCAGCTTTTCCTCAGTGAGCAGAAGGTTGGAAATTTCTTTACCTTTTCACAGCGAGGCTGTTGACTGAAGTGGCTTTCCAAGCTCAGACATTGAAATGATTTATAGTTTTTCAACAAGTCATTATTTTGGTGTGTTGTTTAGGTGGGGCTGAGGCAATCTAATAATCAATGTAAGACTGGGGAAGAGGATTGTCTGTGACCAAGAGAAGAGTTAACACCAGAAACATGAAAGCCAGCCCGGTCTCCAGGGATGGAATTTGGGAAAGAGCCTGCACACGTCTGCTCCTAGACTATAAAGAAATACATTGTTAACAACAACAAAACAGACAATGCCCTGAGCTCTGCCTTGATTCAGAGCTGAGCTACTTTCAAGATTTTTTAGCAGCACTGTTCATTTTGATGGGGTTTCTGGGCCATTTGAAATTCAACCTTTAGCCAGCCTGCTCATTGGGGTATGGTTACTACCCTTATGATTTACTACCCCTCCTCCTATATTTTCTTTATTTTCTGATGGCCCCCCATGGGGCTAATCTTTTTTTCCCCTTTCTTTTATATTTTCCAGTTTTGTTCTTCCCACTAACGACTCAGTGTTTTTCCTGTTTCTACTGATCACTCATTTGCTTCCTTTCTCTCTTTCCTTCCTTAAGAGACAGAGGAAAATAAAAGGAATGGGAGGGGGATTTCCAAATGGTTTCTCTCTAAGTGTTATTAATTACTGCTACAAGGAAGGTGATTCTTAACTAATAACAAAGTTGTAAATTACCACTGACTTTCAAATATTTCTCCTTTGTCAGCTCTGATTGATTTGATTAATATTCCGCTCTTTGAAATAATTTTAGCCACACTTAACGATCAGCTTTATCCATGAAGCAAAGAGCAGACCGTCACCCCTGCACCAGGACCCTGTCCCTCTTGTTTTACTCTTCATGTGAAGTTTTGATTTCCGTCTTGAGGCCTGATTTGGACTGGAAAGCAGTGCTGGAAAGGTTTACGGGCAGTTAAAACTGCAAGGATGGAGTGGACTGGCATATACCTGTGGATGTTTAGTGATTTATATGTAATTTTGGGAGCACTGTCAAGGAAATTAATCGTATTGAGAGAACCAAACAATATCATTTCCTAGGTCTCCTGAACATGTTTTCCCCCCCTCCAGACTCAAGGCTAAAGGAAGAGTTTACCCGGGGCCTTTAAAGGATTCCTAAATTCAGGATGCCCACCCAAACCAAGCCCGTCTCTCCTTATCCTCCTCCTTAACATTTCTATGAAAGAGCAAGCCTACTCTCTGCTCACCTATGAAAGATGGGGATTACTGGAGGGAGGGGGGAAGATGTCTGCGTATGGGGGGCAGAGTCAAAGCTACTCCCAGGACAGGAGCACTGGGAAGACCTCACATTTTGGGGATGGGATTATATTTTGCAAAGGTCTCTTTCCCTTCCACCATCATATCCAGAATGCAATTTTTGAAGCTATCAATACCCGCTGCCTCCAATACCTCTCGAGTTTTAATCTTAATTATATTATTAAGTGAAGTACTGTGCTGTCAGGGAATTGAACATGATTTATGACGTCTGCCTATTAAAGGATCGATTGTGAATATCGCTACTATCATCTATCAATATTCTTAGGCCTGGGGTATTTCTTGCTCCATGGTTGTTATTTGTAATACCGAAATGATAGACTGCAGGAAAAGGCTATTTCTTCTTCGCAGGACTAGCTTTCCAGGTGCAGCAGGGAGTCGGTGTGGGGAGGCAGGAGACACTGCATGTTCCAACCACATCTCACACCCAGAGAGATTCTTAAGATTTTTAAAAATGTTAAAACCAGTGAAATTTCCCTTAGGTCTTACTAGAAGAAGGAAAGCCAGAGTCGTTTTTAGGGAAAGAAGTAACCTCCGTAGTTCGATATTAGGGGGCAAGCCTTCTCCAGCTGCCAGGTGATTTGCAAGAAGACTAGAAAGAAAAAGCCAGTGAGGAGGGGCCCCCTTTCTACAAAGATATCTAGATGGGGGCCTGTGGGGAGTGTTGGAGGGCAGACTATATATTTTTGGAGCAGATGCCCGGGCCCTGCCTACGCCCTTGGACTCGGAGGTGCCCAATTTCTGGGATTAATCAAAGCTCTCTACTCCAAGCCACCGCTGCAACGACACTTCCACCTGCTGCCTCCTCCTCTGCATAGGTGGAGGCGGGTGCGAAACGCACCTGGCTAAGCCTGGAGGAGCCCGAGCGCAGGCCTTTTGTCTCCAGACAGAACGCAGCGCCTGTTTTTATTTTTCCACCCTCTTGGGGCACAGCACTGGGTCACCGGCGAGTCTCAGTCCCTGCTTTAGGGGGATGGGAGGAAGAGGCCGTGAATGCAGCAAAACTCGTGCTCTCGAGAGTGGCCTCTGACGGGAAGCTGGAGAAACCCTGCGGGGTGTGGTGCAGCCCGGGGCTGCCGGAGTGCTCAAGGGCCGCCAGGCCTGCGCCCTGCTGCTGCCCAGGGCGCGCACCAGGCCTCAGAGGCCAGAGACTCCTTCCTTTGCTGCCTCGGCCCTTGGAGTCTGTCAAGCGCTCCCTGGCACCGCGAGGGAGGCGCACTTCGCCTGGAGCACAAGTGAAGCCGCGACCCGGGAGGCGCAGGACGCGGGGGGGGGGGGGGGGGGGGGGGGGGGGGGGGGGCAGGAGGCCTGGCTGGGAGCCTGGCCTTGGTGCACCGAGCGTTCGCCATCCGCCCGGGCCGGGCCTTCGCGGCCTTCACTGCCCAGTCTGCTTTCCTTTCCTCCAGGGTTCCAGTGCCAAGAAGTGGGAATGCCACTGGAACCTGTTAGGCCTTCCCTCTGGCCGGCCACAGGCGACCGTAGGCAGGGTGGGAGGACGCCTCGGCCAGGCTCCGCTGCCAGCAGCGCCCCGCCTCTCCTGGTCCGGAGACCGAGTTCCGGGGCAGAAACCTCTACCCCTTCACCCAACCGCACCTACCTACCTACCTGCCTGCCTGCCCTATCCCGGCCTCCCTGCTCTGAGGCCTACCTTGGGGACTATGGCTTTGCTCTCCGATTTGGAGGCCCCCAGGGGCATGGCACAATTACTGGTACATAGTAAACACTCAATAAATGTTAGCTGTTGTAATCATGAGGCATATCAGGTCTCCTCCATGGGCATCTCAGTATCTCACACACGTTTATCACAGACCCAGTTACTGCATAGCTGGAGTCCCGAGGACCTCGACTGGTGCCCAGGGATTGGCCAGCTACCCCTGCCCCCTAGGAGTCCTGGAGCCATAGCCCTCCACCCTAAAATGGCTGTAGAACACTCAAGGCCTCCGCGAGTCTTCCCCTCACCCCCGGGGTGTCTGTCCAGGCCTGGGCCACCCTGAGAGGAAGACACTGAAGCCCCCGAAACAAATGTCAGGAGGTCCCTCTTGCACTCTGCCTAGGCCAGCGCCAGAACAGGGCAATTTCAGTTAAATAAGAACATCCTGGGACGGGGGTGGTGGGTTGTCGTTTAAAAACAAACCATTAAAAAGGGACCCTTTGGTGAGTTCCTCACCAAAGGGTCCCTTTTTAACTGTGTGTGTGTGTGTGTGTGTGTGTGTAACAGGGAGTGGAGATCAGGGGCAGGCCAAGGCAGGAGGAGCAATAGTAGATGAGTCAGAAGCAGCGGATTGACACCTTTTTCTTCCAGAAACAATTCTTTGGGTAAGCTTTTAATCGCCAGGCCGAAAGGAATGAGTTGTCGGAGACAGAGCCACCCAGTACACGCACAACGCCGTGTAGCCTGGTTTTATTTTTCGACCTTAAGTAAACACAACTGCGTCTTCCTGATCCTTCTTATTACCGGTGATCCTAAAAGTGTTGTTATTTTGCCAACAACATCTTAGTTCTAGATGGCCCTCAGAGCAGGGCCGGAGCCACGCCCAGGACGGCGGTCACCTGCTGCGCTGAGGCTGGGACTTGGGGCCCTTCATCTCCGCTTCCCTCCCCCACCCCCCAGGCTGATGGGTATTCTTGGATGTGGACCCCTTTAAAAATGACAAATGCCTTGTCAATACAAACCATCCATCCTCTCTTGCTTTCTCATCATTTTTCGGCGCCAGGAGGGACCCAGGCGCAGGCCCAGCGGCGCGTGTCCCGCGGCCCGCGTTGTACCGTAATCGCCAAAACCTTGGCCTAATTTGCAACTACTGTATCTCGAGCGAAGGAGTCGGCGAGAAATCAGTGGCCCAAGGAGCTAGATTTAAGCTTTGGAGGATCAGAAATTAAGGGACTGTAGGAGGATGCGACTCACTGGATGCTCTCCTCTCCCCCTCCCACACGCGAGCCGGCGTCTCCCCGCTCGGCCTTGGGGGACGCGGCCCTGATCTCGCCTCCGCGGCTCCGCGCCCCTGCGCCTGGGGCGCCCTCCGACTGGCTTCTCCGGGCCCCCGGGAGGAGGCGCTGGTGCCCGGGTCGGCCTCTCGTCCCTCCCAGCCGGCGTCCCGGAGCCCCCATTCACAAAGCCCGGCTTGGAGGAGGCGACACACGCACACACACACACACACACACACACACACGCACACGGCGAAGAGGGGAGTTTGATCTTGTCTCATTGGCGTCTCGGGCCTGAAAGGAAAATCGTTTGGGTAAACAGCCAAGCTTCCAGGCTTAACGCCCGGCTCCCGCCCCCGCCCCTCCGCCCCCTCCCGCCTCCCCCACTCCCCTTCAACCCCACCCGCCACCCGCACTCCGCTCCGCCGCCGGGCCCCGAGCGAGCTCCGCGCGCCCGGGCGGGAGCCGAGGGCTCCCCGGGTTCAAAGGGCGGCGCAGCCCCGAGGGAATGCCCTCCTCGCTGTGCCCCGGGGGGCAGAAGCGGACTGCAGGGCGGTGGGACCGGCCTGGGCCACGGTAGGAACCGCGAAACCTCCCGCTTCCCTAGGTAGAGAGCTGGCCCCGGGGGAGGGCGCCGGGGAGATCCGAGCCCGGAGGGACCTTTCCGCCCGGACCCCGCCGAGGGCCGAGGCCGAGCCTGGGCCGCGGGCTGCGCCTCGGCGCTCCGCACGGCCCCCGCGGGGCAGCCTGGCCCCCGCTGTCACAGGCGTGTGTTCGTGTGTGGCACGACCGCGGGCGGGGGCCGTGAGCCTCTGCGGGCCGCGCTGCGCTCCGCAGCCCTTGGGCGACCACGGGCCCCCACCTCCTTCCGAGCGGCCTCCAGGAAAAACCTTTAATCAGATATTAAGCGCTTTCCGAAGTTTGATTCTTTCCAAAGGACAGTTCTTCAGCTAACTGGCTGTAAACATAATTAATAGTTATTAACATGCAAAAATGGAAAAAAAAAAAAAAACCCTCTGCGGTGTTTGAAAGGATATGGGTCTCTCTCTAGCTCACTCTCAAGCCTGGAGAGAACACTGAAATATGAAAATATCCTGATCAGATTATTAGACCTGATTCTACAGTGGTTCCCCTCCCCCCTTTCACTAATGAAATTCCTCTCTCTTCTCCCTTTCTGTCTCCTGTTCTCGCTCCCTTTCTCCTTCTCCCAGTCTCAATCTCGCTCTAATCCAGGAGTCATTAGCAACACCCTCTGGCTACATGTTTTGCATCAGTGAAACATTGTGACACAGTTGTAATACAAACTCTGCCGCCTTGCACTGCATCTTGCGGTAGGAAGTGTAATAGCAATAAAAATCATTTTTCATCTCCCGGCATTATTCGGTGAAAAAAAAAAAACCAGAAAATCTGGATGTGAGAAGAGGAAGGGTGGGGGAGAGAGAAATGAAGGGAGGTAAAGAAGAAGGGAGCGAAGGAGAGAGGAAGAAAGAAAGAGAGAGGGGCAAACCTTTCTAATTTAGACTCCCCTTCTCCAAACTGTAGGCAGGTAGATTCAAGTATTTCATGTTCTAATGCTCTACTTTCTTCTTTTTGGGTCCGTGTTCCTCACTGTTTTCCCTCAGTGGATCCCAGGACCCTCCCAGCAACTGCCTCTTAGCTCCCAAGATCTTTCAGCAGCTTCCTTCTCCCCAAGGTAGCATTCCTCCAGGCAAAGAAAACCTCTAGACTCCTCAGCTAGCCAGGGTGAGGGATCCTCAGTCAAGTCCTGCTAAGAAATGGGGGCCTCTTTCCTGTATGGTCTATTAAGAATCTTTCCTAGCCTGGTGGAGAAGGGACAAATAATCAGAAAACCAAGTTGGTTTTTTTGTTTGTTTGTTTTTGCTTTTGTTTCCTGGCACAGCCCTGTAGGTTTTGAGCAAGGGTTGGGGGGCTCTCTGAGAGTCTCTGAATCTGCAATGAGGAGTGTTGGTTACCGGGACGAAGGAGCACTCCCTCCATCAAAAACCACTCTGTGAATTTAGCAAGGGCAAGGATTCAAAAAAGAGTCTATACGTTGGGTTTGCTCAAGCAGGAAAATGCAGAGGCTTATATATTACCACATATATACACTCTTCCCAATGCCCATGGTTCCCAGTTCAGTCATCATTATACGTGGGATCCACTGAGATCCTTAAAACAAAACCAAAAAGCAAACTTGTAGTTAAAGATACATTGGAAAAAGGACTATACCCTGCCCCCCCCCCCCAAAAAAAAAAACAACAAAGAAACGACACAAATTCTCTCAGGACCACAAGGTAGATGTTCTGCTTTTAACACCATGTCTGGAATCTTCACAGAAATAAAACTTGTTTTTACCTGTAACATCTATCTCTGGGATGGTGCACTTTGAAGACAAATTGAAGCAAAGATTCACTGTATAAGTGAATTAATTTTTCTGTATATATTTTTTTAGTTGTGAGGGCTTGAGAGTGGGGCAAACCTCTCAGGTTGCCAACTGGATGAGATAGGGTCCCATGCAATTGTAATTTGTACCCGCTGGCGGTTGCTGCTTTCACCTGCCGACAGGTGCATATATTTAGGGGCTGCATTGTGTGGTGATTTTGTCAGCAGAGCCGAAGGCTGTGGGGTACTGAGGTTTAGGCTGGCCACTGGCATGGCATGGCAGGGCAGAGACACTCTAACGTCTGACTGACCAGAATGACGGAATTTGGGTGGAATGGTAATTGGAAAGAGATGACTTCATAGGTCTCATTCGAAATATTTGCATCGGCCTCAGCTGGGTGGCCCGAACTCTGCAGCCAGAAGTCAGGGCCTCCAAGAAGACGTCGCTCATTTATTCTATCTTTCCTAGCAAAGCAGCGTCACAGCTTAGACTTGGTTAAACTGTACCTATATGTTTTCTCTTCCTCCTGCAATTTGCCTTCATCCCGGTGCAGACATCGTGCGATACGTCGGTCGCAGAGAATGGGTTTTAACCGATTGGAAGAAGGCCTGTGCATTTGGGCTTCCCTAAAGGCTCTGATGAAGGGAAAAGTCCGGTGACGGTCAAGTTAGGCTGCAGGAGGCTGGGAGCACGGCCGTGCAATTCCGGTTTCCGCAGCGAGGTGGCGCTCCAGGGCACGGCAGCGCACCAGCCGGCGGCCGCCGAGCGCGCCGGCCGCGTTCCCGCAGCGAGGCAGGGGCCGCCGGGCCGGGTGCGCGCGGGCTTCCTCTCGCCTCCGCACCCGGGGTCGGAGAGCGCCCGGAGCCTCTGGGCCAATCGGCCCGCAGGGTGGGCGAAGGTCTAAGGCCACGACCCGGGTCGGGGGGAGGCTGGCGGCGGCGGGGAACCACGACCCCGCCGAGGCCGGCGCGCACTCCCGGCGCTGGGGCTCCGGGGATCCGCGAAGTTGGCGATCGCGGGGGGCCCCGGGCGGGGAGACGCGAGGTGCGGGGACCTCCGGGCCTCCGGGACCCGCGCGCGGGGCTTCGGCCTCTGCCCAGGTGGGGGAGGCCAGCCCCCTCCGCCCCAGGGTCGGGAGACTTCGCTGCTTCTTTCTTTTTTTCTTGTTTTAGGAAATAAATAAATAAATAAAGGAAAGAAAGAAAATCTTATGCACCTGATATTGCTTTGTCCTCCAAACTGGCAGTTCTCCTGTTTGCTTGGTTTTTCTTTTTCTTTCCCGTATTTTTCCTGTCCTTCCCTGCTCATTCTTTACTTTTCCCCCTCCTTTTCTTTTTTCTTTTTTCCCTTTCTCTTTCTTTCTCCCCCCCCCCCCACTTCTAAGAGACAGGTCTGTGTGAATGGATGGGAGAAGGAGAGAGAGCAAGGGGGTGGCACCGCCCTAGAAGACCCAGCATTGGCAAACGGCAGCAAAATTGAAGAGGAAACTATTTTGATTTATTGAACACACTTCCATCCTTGCGATTTCGTTTCCACACTTCTGCCTTCCGTGGGTATCTAACAAGCTCTAGGTCAACGATGACCGGCAGGGAGTGCCTTTCACCAGGCCACACTCAACCTGTGGTCGTGGGGGCCCTTTGAAACCATTTTTGAAACGACAGAAGTAATAATAGGAATAGTCAAAATGAGCAGCATTCCCATTCTGTATGAATTTCCTCACGGGTTTGCAGCCCGGCTCTGTGCAGCGGGAGCACAGTGAGCAGCGCTTCAGTTAGGCTGGGCCCTCTTTCCAGCAGTTGGTACCATCAGAACGCCTTGACCAGTGAGCCACCACCCTCTGCAGTGGCCTTGGGCACCCGGCCTGGATGGTGGCAGCCGCTGGGAAGCTTTGCTGAGCCAGCACCCTACCGCCTACTCCCTACCAGCTGCACTTCTTTTAGCCGGTATTTCTGGCCACCTCACATTCCTTGAAGTTTTGTAGTATAAATGCAGGAATTTTCAGCCCAATTTAGAAGTCTACGGAAACTCAGAGGGTCAGGTCATTAGGAATGTTAACGTAGCGACCAAGAATTATAAACATGATCTGAAAGTCTCTTCCAATTCATTTCTTCAAGTATTTATTTGAGTTAAGTGATGAAAAGTGACAGTTGTGAAATAGACAGCTTTTAAAAGTAATGAAGTCAGATGAGGCTTTAACCTGTCGATTGCTATAAATCAACTTTGAAAAAGACGAATGAAGAATATTATTTGGGCGCCTAACAGCCAACATTTGCTGTGCGGGTAGGGGGTCCTGGAGTTGACCTGCGAGAACCTGGGACTGGAGGTACCCCCAAAGGCCTTGCGCTAGGAGCATGGCCCTAGGGTGATGGAGCCAGCCTGAGACCCGCACTGTCTGAAGTGACATTTTGTTGGGGGTGGGTCCTCATTTCTGCTGAGACTTCCACTGTGGATTTGGGACACCCTAGTATGTCTGGGCAGGTAACCCAGCCTTCACTACAGTTGGAAATTCAGGGAACTGAATGCCACCATGTAAATGGGCCCTTAGCCTGGGTCCCCAGACGACTGAGGGTGTCCGCCTTTTTCCTCCAGTCTGGCAGGGAAGGGACAGGGCTGAATGACACAGATTGACCTTACTAACTCTGGAAATGGTGGTGGCAGAGGTAGGGGCTGGGGGGAAGTGAGGAAGATGAACAGGAAATCATCTTTCCCTGAGGTTCTGGGTGTGTGTGTGGGGGGGGGGGGCGTTTGGCTCTCCATGAGGACCTCAAATGATCCTAATCTGGGAGGAAACTTAATGAAGGAGGGGGACCGGGACAAGCATTTGGAGGTCTCCAAATGGGGAAAGAGGATCTCAATTCTGCATCTGCCCCAGTCAGAATCCAGATAGGGTTTCTGGAGGATGAACTGGTGGGGTGCTTTAAAATAAATTTTACAGGCTTTCTTGTAGATCTCATTTCCCCTCAACTGCAATTTTCATCATAGCCGGACTTGGGGCATGGCCCCCTTCCCAGCGACTTCAACCCGGTGTCCCCATCCCGTCCCAAATCTGAGCAGGAGGACACGCCCCCCCCCTCCCCGGCCTCGTGTCTGGCCTTCTGGGTCTGCCGGTCTCTCTTTCCCTCAAGGCTTCCAAGGGTGGGGAGGGTACAGAGGTTTTCTCCTCTCTCCTTTGCCGCCCTCCCTCGTTGCTTGTTGGACAAGTTGGTCGTTCAGGTGGAGCACCAGCAACAGGTCCTGGTACACTTCCTTCCTTGACTTTTCCAACCGTTGGTCTCTCCATCCTCATTTCTGTGTCACTTGGGAGGATCAATAGCACTTGTGACCCTCCTCCCTCTTGACCACCGAGAACAATCCACGGAGGGCGAGAGGGCGGCGCCCGCGTCTTTGGGCAAATGCCTGGCTGGGTGGCTTTAGGGATGGTCTGTGGCCCCGCATTCACCTAACTTGAAATTCCCAGACTCTTTCTCTTTGCTGCAACGCAAAGGACCCTCTGAGGATGAGACCCAGGAGAAAGGGGGGGCAGTGAAGTGAACCACGCCTTCCCTTGGGGCAGCCCCTAGCTTTTTGGGGGGCTAGCTGGGCAGGTGGCCCCATTCGAACCCCCATCCCCACCCCCGGCCTGCGACACCTCTTCCGGGCGGAGGGGCCTGTTGCGGATCTCGGACAACATCCCCTCGCCCTTCAGGTCGGATTTCCCTCCCCTGGAGACTCAAATGTGGGAAGGGAGGCTCCCGCCCTATCTGCGCCCAACCGCCCTCCGGGTCAGCTGGGGCTGGAACCTGCGCGCCCGGACTCCGCAGTAGGCTGCGCGGCCACCGCCCCCGCCCGCCCCGCCGGCGCCAGGGTGCCCGGAGTCCCAGGCTGGGGCGCCGAGGGCGCGGGGGCCTCTAGGATCCGCCTGGATGGAGGGTGGGGAGGAGGGACTGCAACTTCCAGCTTCCGGCGGGGCGGGGGGGAAAACTCCTAGGAGGAGGCCGGTGGAAACTCCTCCTTCACTCCGCCCCGAGGCAGCCGGGACTCGGCTAACAGCGCGTCTCCGCCCGCCCGAGCGTTTCCATAAATCAGGCCGCTGGCAGGCTGCTAATTAGCTCAGGCCGAAAAGAATAGGAAGAGGGAGAGTCCAGTAGTGCTGGGTGGGGTGGGGGTGGGAGCGCAGTAGGTGGGAGATCAGAATTTCCCCGGGACCTGCGGGCGACTGCCTGGGGCACCTCCGCAGCCACCCGCGGAGGCCACTGCAGATCACTTTCCCCCAGCCGGGGCCTCCAAGCTGGGGCCGCCGGATCACACGCCTCTCTCACTGCGCGCACCCGGGTGTTGGACCTGGCCCGCCCACCCACGCCGAGGCCCCCTCTCCCACTTGCTGAGCAAGCCCGGCGTTAATTAACTCTCCCCTCGCCCCTTGCAATATCGGAAGACTTTAAAAACTCATCCCCAAGTGTTTCCTCCTTAAGCCTGAAGCTTGCGCT
The DNA here is from genome assembly GCF_048418805.1 of Vulpes vulpes. Taxonomy (NCBI): domain Eukaryota; kingdom Metazoa; phylum Chordata; class Mammalia; order Carnivora; family Canidae; genus Vulpes; species Vulpes vulpes. Next base: position 92,204,243 of record NC_132793.1, on the reverse strand, counting down.
TGGAACAACCGCCAGGAAGAGGGAGCTGGGTCTGGAAGGAGGGTCAGTCGCCTCAAGGCTTTGGGGTAACAGGGCTCCCCCAAGGATTGCGAGTTGTGGGATGGGACGCTGTAACCTTCCTCCTGCTCCCCCAGTGAAAAGGCAAGACGGGGCAATCACGATCAGAAATAACACTTAAAGTTGGATTATTGATTTCCATGTAAATCCGGAGCAAAGAACGCGGCGAGTGAGAGTGATTTCTGTTTATTTTCTGTTCCACCCCCACCCTGCTCCCAGCCCGCCGGGCTCTGAGCCCCTCCCAGTCCTCTCCGCCCTCCGCGGGGAAGGGACTCTGCGATGACATCACCGCGGAGACCCGCGGCCTCCCCGCCCCGGCCCCGGGACCCCGAAGCGGAGATTGACAGGTGTCGCTCGCAAGGACAATGCCTTCCAGGTGTCACCGTCACAGTCTCATCCCTCGTAACCCGCCCTCCCTGCCCCCTTCCCTTCCAACTCTCCTATCCACCCCACCCCCCTCTTTTTCTCCTCCGAGGGAAGCGCTCTCCTCCTCCCCCAGCTCCGCGCATCTGGGCACCGGCTCCAGGTCCAGAGATGCGGGCAGTGGGCCGGCACCCGGGGGCAGGGGTGGCGGAGATTCCGCCTGCTGTCTGCCGCAGGGCGGCTGGGGATCCCAGAGCGCCGGGGAGGGTCCAAGCCCAGCAGTGGCACAGAGGGAACGTGCGTGTATTTGTAAAGGAACCAGCGCGGTCTCTGGATTTCCTGCCTCCGCTCTCCACCCGCACCCCCCCCCACACACACACGTATATAACAGACGCTAAGATAATCCTGCCATCTGGCAAATCCCGAATTTGGCGACCAAGCTCCGAAAGCAACGGCGAGGTGTCATCCCAGGAGTAGGTGGCTGGTCCTGCCCGGGTCTCCGGAGCCGGGCCAAGGGCGCGGAGCTCTGCCCGCACCTGCCCCCACCTCGGCCGGACCCCCCATCCTTGCCTTGACCCTGCCGACTTTGTGGAGCTTTCCTCCCTCCCGTTCTGGGCAGCGGCTCTGGGGGAGTCGGGAATGGGAGTGCAGGAGTTAGGGGGCTTCCGCTCTAGTTTCCACCAATACTGCTCAATGAGCTAAAACCCAAAATCGGCTTCATTATGTAACACTGAATGTAATTTATAGCTGGGCGGCCTGTCGGCGGCGATTTAGATCATTTGGTGCTAAGGATCACACTTATCAGATTTCTTCAAAGCCGATGGGGGTTTTCTCCTTTCTTTTCTTTTTTTTTCTTTTCTTTCTTTCTTTCTTCTTTTTCTTTCCTTCTTTCTTTTCTTTTTTCTTCTTTCTTTTTTTTTAAGGAGGGCATTTGTGCTAAATTGCTCAGTGCTGGTGTGATAACTGTCAAAAGTTTGACATCAAAGGAGCTAATATTATTCAGTTACCAGAGAAGCTGTCTGTCTAAATAAGAATATCTTAATTACTGCATCACAAAGGTAGGAAAGGGGTCGGATCTGAAAAGGGGAGAGGCATTCAGCCGCTCCTTTTGATGCGCTATCTATATTAGACCGATGCGCCGCTCCTAATCAGGCCTAGTCCGATTTCCTTTCCTCTCCTCATCGGTCCTCTGAACTTTATAACTATATGTAAACACGTTGTCAGTGGGGACCTAATCTTCTCGGGTTCTTATTAGAAGAAATTTCCATCCTCTCTCGTTCTAGATTAGGCAGTGGAGTCCGCTCCGTCAATGAAGGGACTAAGGTTTCGTGGACAATAATGTGGCAATTGTTGATGGTTTGTGACCCATAAAATGTGAAGGTGACTGTTCTGGCTTTGGTATGTAATTATGCAAAACACTTTCCATAAAGACTTGCCATTCGATCTAATGGCAGTCCCTGCGGTCTATTTCAAAAAGGGAGGGTCTATGTACAGAGAGAGAAAAGTAACATTTGTTTTAACACAGGTTTTATGGGGGGGATGGATAAATACAAACACGTCGCAACGCCGCCCAAAGTATTTTTTGGAGTCAAATTAAAATAATTACGAAGGGGTTTAATAAGTTAATCATAGCAACACAGCCCATCCAAACACGGGGGGAGGGGGGTTCAGGCTATAGCCCACCACCTACCGACCTGGAACTGTACTTGAGGGCAGCAGTTCACCTCCTGCTTGTGCAGCAGTGGGGTGCGACTGTGTTTCAGCTCAGTCCACCTGGGTGACCGCCTGGTATCTGAAGCCCCAGTCGGGGGCTGAGATTGGGGGAGGGGTGGGCGATGTCATCGACCCCAAAAATCTTGTCTAGAATTATTTGGCAGAGAGCATATTAACAAAGCAGCCCTCTCCCAAGAAGCTCCCTCCTTTCCCTCTGGTGCCCCCAATGTACCAGGACTTAGGGATCCTCAGAAAGGCAGGTAGGAGGGAGTGAGGGGGCTGGAGGCAGTGCCTGAAGGATGTAGGTGAGATGTCTAAACCCTTGAGCCCATGCTCAAAGACATCAGCAGCGGGGCAGAGTCCCAGCTGCTAAAGCACCTTTACAAGGCACCTGAGGTCTTGTTTTGTGCGCGTGTGTGGTTTCAAAAATAATCATAATAATAATGTAAGGAATTTAAAAAGGCCTGAGGAGGAAAGGTGGAATGAGGAGGGTCATCACTGATCCCCACCCAGCTCTGGCCACTGGTTAAAAGCGTTTCCCTGTCACCTCAAGGGCCCCCATCTCGCCTGGATCAGTGCCCCACCACCACCCGGAACCGCTCTGCATCCGGCTCTGCGGCCTCGTGGCCCACCACGCAGTGACACTGCAGTGTGAGCCCTGCAGACTCGGGCGACAGGGGATTTTTCAAGGGGGAAATGATGATTAAAAGAGAGAATCATCTAAATATCAAAGTGACACATGGGAGACCTGGAAAAAAATATTTAAGCTAATGAAAAGCAAATAAAGAAGGAGGCACTTAGGCTGGGAAATTAAATATTATGTTTAAGATGGTGCTTTTGTGCAGGCTTGAAGATTTCCGATTCATGTACACATAATAAACACTCAGGTTTGTCATCTGGAGGTGCAAATCTGAAAGATATTCCAACAAATGAAGTGCTGGCAGAGAGAGGAATAAAGAGATCGGCGCCTGTCAGGGGTCAGGCAGCCTGAGATTGCTTCTAGAGATCTTTTGAAAATTTCACACGATTGAAGGCTTAGGGGCTTCACTGCGCTCGCATTTCAAACTCAGATCAGTGGGATCACAATCAAAAATAGAGGTCTGGAAAATTTTGATGCAAAGATGGCCACGGGCTGCAGGGCTTCGCTCACGAGCGCTCTCTCTCTCTCTCTCTCTCTTTTTCTTTCCAAGACAGATACTCTGACATGGCTGTGATCCTTTGGATGACAGAGTTGTCAGAAAAGAAAGAGAAAATTGCATCTTGTCTTATAACTTCCTTTTAGTCAAAAGGAATTTAGGATCTTATTTCCAATAAAAGAGGGAAAAAATTATTCTTTTCTGGCCAGCAAAGGACCATAGCTCAAGAGTTTGGGATTTCATAATTAATGATCTACTCCTGGACATTTCGGTTTAGCTCTCCTCTTCATTTGTCTGGCTTATTAAGATGGTTTCTTATTTAGTGTGTGTTCCTGCATTACACTGAAATTTCTTACCACCGTCAATTGTATGCAAGATCAGGTGTGCAGATGTGAGTATACACTTACACATATATGTATGCACACACAACTTAAATCGCTAAACCCGGAGATTGGCCTGGCTGCCTCTTATTTCGTGGGAGTTAATGCTCACTCATATTTTGCCCACCCTCCAAGATGTCAGCACTTTCTGGTTCAAACAGGACACAGAAAAATCAATTGTCTCTGTGATTGATCCACCAGGGGAAAGAAAATAAAAGGACCTGGGCGGGTGTGTGTGTGTGTGTGGGGGCTTCTATGAGTACAAATCAAACTAAGGAACTCTGAGATGGTACCAGGCTCAGTAGAGGCAAAAAAGCAGATTCGACAGCTAGACTGGAGAACACTTTTTCAACAACCAGAAGCAATGCCATATATGCCAGAACAGGAACCATCTCAAATTAGTTTCTACTGGTTCCTCAAACTTTAGGAAGAGTAAAATGAGGGCTAATTTATCATCGCTTTACCAATTTTCATTTCTAGCTGGCTGGCTTAGACAAACAGGAAGACATTTGGAGGAAATAATCTGAATCATAGTTGGGTTTCATTAACTCTGAGGCCAAGATGAGCAAAAGTCAGATTCTTAAGAAGTTCCCTTAAGTGCGCATATTATGAGATTTCTCCTGAGTGGGGACCCCACAGTGCAGAAGAGGCCAATAGGAAGAAGGGCTCCTGTTTCCGGAGTTATTGATGCAAACCGTTAATAATGTGTGTTCTTTAACAGGTGAGCAAAAATGGAAAAGTTTGAGAGTTGCACTATCTGGTTTTATAAGTTCAAATCCTTGACTCCTCCGGCGCCTGCCATTTGGGGCAGTGGCTGCGAGCGCCCCAGATTTGAGGCGTGGGGGGAGGACCCCACAGGTCACGAGGTGGTGGGACAGGCCTGATGTGCTGCGCAGAGAGGGAGAACTTCCGCAGCTGGTGCCCTGGGTTTGGTGATTCTGGAAGGAAGGTGGGGAAGAGTGGAGTGTGCCGCCCCTCAAGTCCCATATTTAGAGCTCTCGCAGACACCCAAGTGGCAAATTCCGGCGGCAGAACTGCCTGCCCAGGAGGTTTTAGAAAGAGCGGCCCTAGGTCTGCAGGGAGGCCTCTACCCTCAAAATATGCTTCTCTCCATCCCCGCCCCCTCCTGCAGAAGCACAGTACAGGAATAGAGAGCAGGTTCCAAGTATAAGTTTTAAAAACTGGAGCAGAGATGCAAACGAAGGGGAGCTTTCTCTTTACAGAAGGGCCACCCACAGGGCCCTCAATCTCGCGCTCTCTCTCTGTCTCCCATCAAGGACCAAGCCTCCCAGCTGGGCTTTAAAAGCAAGGTTTAGTGCAGTGAATACTACCGGGCCTTGCCTGGCACCCCCGGGAAGCGCTTGGAATGAAAAGGGGCTGGCGGGATAACCAGAGGAAGCCGGGAGAGTCAGGAAGGGACCCTAGGCCGAAGGGGGTGCTCTGCTTCCCCGTTCGGGAGCCGCGCCCGGGCCCCAGCAGGGAGGCGGCGCCTGCGGGCCAGGGTTCCGCCGACATCGATGCCACCGCCGGCGTACTGAGCGCCCGGGATTTCCCCTCCGCCAGGCCGGAGAGGGATTCCAGGCTCCTCGGGTGGAATGTGGGAGGTCTTGGGGGTAATCCTCCCTGCAAAATACGGAGCTGGCAGGAGCCTCCGTTAAAAAAAAAAAAAAGAAGAAGAAGAAAGAAGAAAGAAGAAAGAAAGAGAAAAGAAAGAAAAGAAAAGAAAAGAAAAGAAAAGAAAAGAAAAGAAAAGAAAAGAAAAGAAAGAAAAAGAAACACCGATAGCGAAGCGGTCTGGAGGGCTGCCCACTTTGCCAGCAACGGAGGGCTGGGGCAAGAGTGGAGGTGAAATCTAGGAGACTCGGACCCCGCCAGGGACTGGCGCTGAATGAACCTTCCGCAACCACTTTACCGGGAACTCCAGGGGCGGGGGCAAGGGTGACAACTCCAAATCACAGGCCGCCGGTGACCTGGTTATACTGATGGGTCCTCGTTTCCTACCGTCGCCAGCCCCCGGGAGTTGAGGACACTCGAGTAACCTTACTTTCGCTGTCCCATTCTCGGCTTTCAATAACAACAACAACAACAAAAAGAAAGAAAGAAAGAAAGAAAGAAAGAAAGAAAGAAAGAAAGAAAGAAAGAAAAGAAAAAGAAAAAGGAAAGAAAAAGAAAGAAAGAAAGAAAGAAAGAAAGAAAGAAAGAAAGTCAGTCGGGCCCCAGCGGAGAATTGTAAACTGGAGGTCAGAGGCTTCACGGGGCTGGGGAGAAACTCGCGCCTCTAGGTTTTAAAGCAAACAAAGCCGAAGACGCCCCAAACGCCTCTGGCCGCCCCTGGGCCAGAGCCCTGAGTCCAGCGCAGTGCCGGCGCCGCGCACCCGGCTCCAGGATCCTCTCGGGCTAGCCCCTGGGATGGGCTCCGCGCGCCTCGGCCTGGCCACCTCGGGTCAGGAGACCCCGCGTGCACCCCCTTTGCAGCTGCTGAACCTCTCCGGCCAGGCTGGCTCCGGGGGCGCCGCGCAGGTCAAGGAGGGCTGGGGCTCAGGTGGAGGACTCAGGCACACTGGCGGCGGGGCGGCCACGGCCAGACCCCTGTCCCAACGTCTAGACGCGCGCTCTGCCCTCTCCAGGAGCAAAGCACTAAAACGGCCCCGGGTCTAGCGAGGGCTGATAGGGAGAAGCGGAGCCACCCGAGGCCTCTTCCCGCTCCTTACCACCGGCGCGGAAAACTGAGCATTTCCAGCGTTGGAAACCTCGCGTGGCTGCTGGGGGGCAGGGGGGGGGGCCGCCCCGCGGGGTCCGCGAGAAAGCGCTCGTGGCCGTCTTGGCCTTTCCTAAAATGATGTTTTAAACATCATGAAACTAAAAACACCGAGCCAGGCAACGCGTTTCTTTCCGTTTTAATACTACATAAATAAAATGCGCTTTTAAGCCACCTGACTCTCACACTTCGAGGGAGCCAATGTTCATTTTACCTGTATTTAAATGATTGCCGAGGCTGACTTTTGAGGGGTTCTCCCCCTCCTCCCTCCTTCCCTCCCTCCCTCCCTCCAGATTTTAACACAGGGAATATAGTCATGATTCACCACTATCCTGCAGAGAGAGCAGCTCTTTCCGGCCTCCCCCCAACACCTTGCCTCATTTTTTTGTAGATATTGTTAATTTCATGGAGCCGGTATTTAAAGTTTAGCATGAAATGCACGTGCCATGACACGAATGACCAGTGTTTCTGCTATCTCCAATGAACCCCAAGTGCAGCGCAGTAGGAACAACCCGACCTTTCCTTGGGTGTCTGCAGACGGTGCTACACGGGACTTAGTGGTCACCATCTCCCGGTAGGAGGCTCCTTGACCTGAGCCGAGCCATGTGCCCATGCACGCCCAGGTGGCCACGTTCCTGGGCGGCTTTGCCACCGGGGACTTAAGACTCTGTTCCTCGGAGGCAACAGCTGGAGCGGTGGAAGGAACCGCGAGGAACTTGGGGCAATCTTTTTGACGCCACGTCCAGTTTTTAGGATCTTGTGCCAATTTCTCAGTGTGTTTCTGTCCAGATAGACTAAGCTCTTTGGAGTTAATTAACCCGAGGTCCAGCCACAATTAATAGAAAGCGAAGAAAAGACGGAAAGAGGAGGAATTTGTAAGACGAGCGGGGAATTAAAAAAAAAAAAAAAAAGTAACGCGCGTCTAGCCACATTCCTTTGCACTGGTCGCTCACAGTTAGTTACCGACTTTCCAGCTGCGAGGCCGGTGTGCGCCATTTACCGTAATTGAATTGCTGTTATAACACCTTTCAGGGGGATAGCAAAGCGCTTCAAAAAAGTTGTGTGCGCGGCCTGTGACTGCCTGTCTTCTTCCTGCCGTCGCCAGCCGCCCACCAGGCAGTTGCCCCGGGGGCACTGGGGGCATAGAGCTGGACCCGTCCCGGGGCGGAGTCGGAGGAACCTGACCCCTGGCGAATCGTCCCCGGCAGTGGACGTCCCTAAACCGGCCCGGCACCCCGAGTAGGCTGCAACTCGAAGCTGAGACTGAATAAGGGATGAGGTTAGGACCTGGAACTGCAGAAACTGGGAAAGTCAATATGTGGCCGGGAGTGAACGCGGCGTTCCGCAGGCCTTTGCCCTCGCTGTGCCACCGGAGGTGGATTCTCTGCGCTCCCTGCTGCCCTGCCCTAGCTGGAGGTGGTTGGGCAGCGCCACCTCCCCCTTCTCCATCCTCCAGGCTCCGCCCCGGCCTCTCTGGGGACCTCCTCGCCCCGAGGAGATAGGAAAGTTTCCTGCCACGGGGCAAAGAGCCAAAGGTTGGGGCCTGATGCTGAGCTGCCCTGTCGCGGGCTTCCCCCCACCCCACTCAGATTCTGATCAAGCTCCCTGGCCTCGGATTTCTGCCCTGCGGTTTGGGGCAGGACTCTGCAGCCAGCAAGATTCATGCTCTCCATCTCTCCTGCAGCCTCTGGCCTTTCCTGGGCCTCTGGAAGCTTCATTCACCCCTCTCACCCTTGGATGCATCTCCCTTATCCCGCAGCAGTGTCCTAGCTGTGACCACAAGGCCAACACTTTTCGCTGGAACCACTCACTCCACGCTGGCCCCTCTCGCGGGCTGCACACAGCTTTCTAGGCACAAAGAGCAAAATTTATAATTATAGGACACCCCCAACACTGCCCCCACAGCCAGGATCGCCTGGCCCTCAGCGCATGCTCACTAGTTGAGGCCACCAGAAGAGCCGCAGGTTGAAAGAAGTGGGGGAGAGGGCAGGGGAATCTCCCTACCCCCAACACCTCCCCCCAGTAAGATCCCCACGACTAATTTAAAGACCAGGAAAAGGGGAAGGCAAGGAGTACAGGCTGGAGTATGTCTCACAAGCCCTGGGAGGTGACCAGAGCACACTGGGCCTGGAGGGCACCTCTGACCTGATCATTCTCTGTCTCAGACGTACAGGGTCAGAAGGCTCCTCTCTCCATCCAGTGCAGTGTGGGGCAGAAATCAGGCTCCAAAGAACTACCCAGGGGAGGTTGAGGCTGAAACCAGAGACAGAAGAGGCGAGAAGGAGCAAAGGCTTCTGTGAAGGAGGAATTGCTTTGGGGTTTGGTACTCTGCAGCCAGGCTAGAAAGCCATATGGACTTTGTTTGGGACTCACCTAACCTGTGTGTGTGGGAGCTCCCGCAAAGATGGGGTCATGAGAGGACTTGGAGAGGTGGAATTTGGCATCCACCACACGCATCCATGTGACTCCAGTTGAACTTTTGTTTTCCTGAGAGATCTTCGGCCTCCTTCCGGGCTTGCTAGGCTTAACATGTCTTTGGAACCAAAAAGTCTATTGCTCTTGGAGACACCCAGCAAGGTGAATGATCATGCACTCTGTGGTCCTGAGAAGAGAGGGGCGCATCCCTTCTCTTCCCCACAGCAACTCCACCACCTATACCTACTTTTGGGCAAAACCAAGTTCTTTTCCTTTCCTGCATGGTCAGGAGACGGGGTGTACGGAATTCCCTGCCTGGACCTTGTGGCCTCCTGCAGGAGTGAGCAGGTGGAGATGGCATAGGGGAGCTTGGTAATATCTGGAAGAACTGAGAAAGTGGCTTTGATTGTCAGGTCTTCATCCATGCTGGGGGTAGATTACTTCAAGGCTTAGGTGAGAACAGAAGAAAAATTGAACCTGCCTCCGCTTCTGGACCCAGTTTTCTCTGCTTGGAACCCCGGGTTCTTCCATTTGTGCCTCAGTGTCCCCTGCACTGACAGTCCTGCTCTTGCCTCTCTGCACCTGCTTGGTGGTGAACGTGAGAAGACACCCAAAGGAGACAGGGCTTCAGAGCATGCTAAGGGGTTAAGAGCAAAACCTTATTCTTTCTCGCCTTGGATCAGTAGTAGCAAGATCTAGGTGGGTCTGGTTGACAAAAGACCCTTCTCATCCAGGACCACAGCCAAAGCTGGGCTTGTGATGCCTTGGCTCTGGCCTACTGCTCAGCTCCTGTACACCCACTACCCTGGTCCACCGCCCAGTCCTGATGAAATCTCTATGCAGTTCTGACCTCCCCTCCAGTCTCTAAACTTCACCCAGCAGTGATTTTCACCCAGATGTTAACCTTTGTGCAACAAAGTTGATGGTCAACAGCTAGAAAGATACTTTCAGAAAAGACATGGAGAAAATTAGAAATAAGGGGACAGAAATGCATAACTGGGCCCTGTACATGGCCAAACCCCTTACCTGCAGTTATCTCTTTACACCGTCATACACCCCTAAGACACTATTCTATTACTACTGTCTCCTTTTTTTTTTTTTCTGCTGGGGAAACTAAGCTTCAGAGAAGTTGAAAGCCCTGACCTGGCTTAGCCAGCTAGCACTATGCCAGACCTGGATGAAACCAGGCAGACCCTACTGAAAGCCAGCTTCTGTCCCATCCTGGACTCAAGAGAGAAATCGGCTCACTTGGAGAGCAAAATGGAGCTTCTCTCTGGGACAGAGCAATACCCTTCCCTGGAGATCTGCCCCAGTCTGCAGGGAGCCAGGGAGAGGCTTCAGTGCCTGAACCTCTCAGCTGAGAATCACGGGCAGCCAGGTCAGCCAGTCCCCTCCATCGCACAGCCTGCTGCTTCTAGGGCTGAGAGTCATGACCTTGTACTTGCTGTATTCTTGAGATGAACCAGAAGTACTTAAGTGTCATGTGTCCCTGAAAACAAGGGACAATTTAACCATTCCTTTTTGAGGTCCCCTTAAAAGAGCACTTGCATTTGTATGTAAGGCGATGGGAAGGTGGAGAGAGGGAAAAAGAAAAGCTCATGTCTATAATATGGGGCAATACCTGGGTGTATTTATTCTTGGAGTTTATTTATTTATTCTTGGAGTTTAGTGCGAGGCAAACAATGCAAATTTGTAGCACCACAGCAGTGTAGCCACATTTCAAACACTCCAACATCCTCCCTCTTTTGATGGGGAGAGACATTGGTGTAAATACATCAAGGAGAACTTCCCTTTTACTCAAAAGTCCCATTTCCTTGTAGGACCACAGAAGAATGTTCTCGGGGTGGAGCAGAGAGCCATCCACCTATATCACCAGAAGGACCTGTCTGCAGGTGCTAAAGAAAGGACAAATAGCAAGGAAGGCATCTCTCCACTTTTTAATCTACTTCACAGACTTGTGTGGTAGCAATGTTAGAGAGCCACTAATTATCCTATCAAATTGAGATGTGTAGTATTTGACCCAACCATATTTCTTTGCTTTTTTTAGTTTTTCCTTCTTCAAGGTTCTCACGAGGGTGGTTTCTTAGCTATCCAAGTCCATGTTCAGTGAATTTAAGAAAATACTCTCCTTAGAACCCTCCATTATTCTCTATAATTATACCTTTATAGTCTCTATAAATACATATTTATATATTCTATCTATTGCTATTTGTCTGCCTTAAATATGTCTTGCTTTAAATAAATATATAAACGTTTATTATTAAATAAATAATATATAATAAAAGCAAGCAGGCAAATAAGTGAAATCTGTGGTGGTTGTCCTGATCCTAACCAGGTAGACCTACACACAGCAAGTGGAAGGAAGTAGACATTACGAGGATAACTCTATCTGTATCCTGTCACTTCTAATATTGAGACCTGTGGCATCAATTGTTAACTTTTATCTGAAGAACCTCTCAGCCGGGTGATCCAGGCATGTTCCTTATTTATTTATTTATAGCCCAAGCAGTGGGGGAAGGGCAGAGGGAGAGGGAGAGAGAATCTTAATTAGGCTCCATACCCAACCTGGGGCCCTGTGCAGGACTCAACCTCACCAACCTGAGATCAAGACCTGCGCTGAAATCAAGAGTCTGATACTTACCCGACTGAGCCACAGGGCACCCCTATTTATGTCATTTGACTTAACTCTTGCAACAAACATGGGATGCCATGAGTTACATAATCCCCGCATCACAGATGTGGGTACTGAAGCACCGGGAGGTTATGTAATATGCCCAAGGTCATATTCAACTAGTCAGTGACACAGACAAGATTAGAACCAAGACTGTTTCACCACAGTTTCTGCTAAAATCAATATCACAAGGTTGTCCATTTTGGTTATATTCGAAAGCATCTCTGGATTTCAGAATCTTCTTTCAGGGGGATGGGTGTATCAAAGGGTGGGGAGTGTGAAGACATGCATTTTCCTCCTTCCCTCCCACTATTCTCATATTCCATTTCATGATTGTCTTCAAAATTGTTACTTCCTTAGGAGATCTAAATGGTTTTCCCTGCCTTAGTTGCAATGCCACATGTGTAGGTCTCTACAAACATTCAGAAGGTTCTCTCTCTCTCCCTTTTTTTTCTTTTTCTGTTTTTACTGACTTCATTCTCTCATCAATAGGAACAAACTTTGCCTGTCTTTTACAGGCAGGGTGTGACCACACCTGCAAACCATGCTAGGAAACTGTCCTTGAGGGTGAGACCTATTTGGATGTGGAGATGCTAAGGAGCCTTGTCCCCAGGGCAACCAGTGCAGGATCCTTCTACCAGAGCCCACTGACTCAAACCAGAAGTGCCAGCCCTGGTTCACAGAGGTAGGAGAGCCCCAGTTTTTTCTGCTTACCCTCTTTGGCAGATTATTGGGGCACTGGAAGCCAGCTGACAGTACGTGCTCAGTCAAATCGAAGGGAGAGTCCAGAGCAAAGGTACTTGGTGATTCAGATTGAAATTTGGTAACCTAGTGCAAGCTAAAATTACATCTCCATGGGACGAAGGCATCCATGAGACTGAGCATCTAATATTTTCAAGGCCACTGTAGAATCAGTGTACCTAGTTATTCATTATTATGTTGGTTCAAAATAGCAGAGTGACAAATAGTATTCAAATCTTCAATTTGGGGTCACCTGGGTAGATCAGGTGGTTAAGCATCTGCCTTTGGCTCAGGTCATGATCCCGGAGTTCCAGGATCAAGCCTCACATGGGGCTCCCTGCTCAGTGGCGGTCTGTTTTTCCCTCTACCCCTCACCCCACTTGTGCTCTCTCTCTCAAAGAAATATATAAAATCTTTTTTACAAATCTTCAATTTGCAGGAAGGAACCCTCCAAGTGTGTGCTACTGATCTGGGGTTTGGGGGTTAGCTTTTCAGCCAGTCCTAGGGGATAGGTAAGATTGGCAGTGCCTACCTGGTTATAACCCAGGCCTATACTGCATTTATAGCTCCCTGGCATGGCAATGAGTCCTGGGAATAAGTAGAAGGGTGGGTGGGGCCATGGGCATAATATGGAGAATACAGAACCTAGTAGAACGGGGAGGAATGGTTATTGTCCTGCTCTTCAGGGAATCTTTTTTTTTTTTAAAAAAGATTTATTATTTATTTATTCATGAAGGACACACACACACACAGAGTTCAGGGAATCTTTCTATGCATTTCTTTAACATCCACCCACTGAGTAGGCAAAATATTCCCAGCCTAATGCCAGGCACTTGTAGACACCAAGATGGAGAAGTCATGGCCCCTGGCCTCAAGGAGTTTTCAAGTTTGTGGTGAAAGGCAGGGAAATGTGACCTAATATACTCTGATAAACTGAAACAAAGAGCTGTGGAAGCCTGAAAGAGAAAGTGGTCCCTTCTGCCCTGGAAAACTGCCTGGGAAAACTTCATGGGGGAAGTGATCTGACCAGAGACTCAGAAGATATGGCAGGTGAGGCAGAGTAGGGGTGGGAACACCTCCGAGAGGGAGAAATCAGAACGCCATGGAAGGAAATCCAGAGTACAGGTGGAGAAGGTCAGATCAGATTCTTCTTTCTCTGAGGCATAGTCAAGGTCATTGCTCCTTGGCTTTTTGGGGTTTGTGTAAAGAAGCTGTAGGTTTCTCACATGGTTAGTGTGTCTTATGCCTTCCTGTCACATTCATGGCAGGGAGGAGTGGATGTAATTGTTTGCCAGAGGATGGATTTTCTTTTCTGTCCAACTGATGAGCCACATTTAGACTTCTTTCTAGAGTGAATAAATTCAGCCCCTTGTGTCCTAAGCACTTACTGAAGGTTTAAAACACAGAGAATGACACATAAAAGTAGACAGGGGTGTGCAAATATTAGAGGAGGTTAGAATATTGAGCGCTGTAGCAAAAAAAAAAAAAAAAAAAAATCCTGCCAGAATGTATTCCTAACTTTGCAAGTATGCCAAAAGTACTGGTACCATTGACTTCCTCTTGTGCTTGCACTTCTATCAGAACAGATGAAACATGCTGTTTTGGCTAGTTTTGTTTGTCTCTCTCTCCCTTGGGGCTGGGAGCTCCTTGGAGGCTGAGAGTATAGCTGATTCACTTATGTTCTCAGCCCCTGGCACAGTGCCAGGCACATGATAAGAGCTCAGTACTTTCTGAATGAAGGAGTGATGTAAGTTTAAGAATATTAATTTTTTTAAATTTTTTTAAATTTATTTATGATAGTCACAGAGAGAGAGAGAGAGAGGCAGAGACACAGGCAGAGGGAGAAGCAGGCTCCATGCACCAGGAGCCTGATGTGGGATTCGATCCCGGGTCTCCAGGATTGTGCCCTGGGCCAAAGGCAGGCGCCAAACCGCTGCGCCACCCAGGGATCCCAAGAATATTAATTTTTCATTGGTGTTAATGATAGTTGGAGCACATGAATAATGTTTTGGTTTTTTAAAAATTAAAAAAAATTATTAAGTTACCTCTACAACCAGTGTGGGGCTTGAACTCAGTGACATTTTGGGTTTTTAATTGTGATATAAAAAGTAATCACAATTATAACTAGTTCTTATAAAGCTAGTGTTTGTTTATGGTGTGACTAGCCTGCTGAAATGAAGGGCAAAAGCACAATAGATATTAAACAGTTCGTCTGTCTCGACATTGGTCACCTCCAAGAAACCCAAGAGCCACAAGTTTGAAAACCACTGTGCTAGAGGTCTCAAATTCGTATCCAATTTGTTGCTTTAATTACTTCTTGGCATTATAGGAAGGCTCAACCATCCTCTCTTTATTGGTCTTTTTACTGTTCTGAGGCTGTAGTAAAATCTCATATGACCAAAACTTAGTTTTGTGCCTATGTTTTGTTGTGATTGTTGTCATTTTATGTATACTCTGTATATTGGCCAAGATACTTTCTCAGCTGAGCTAAAGTGTATTTAAGAAGACATCTTGTTCTTCCTATGGCTTCCATATAACTTTGGGTGACCTAAGGAATGGCAATAATCTGGATTCTTAGAAGTTAGTACCTTATGGCCACTTGCCCAGGGAAAGAGCAGTATCTATGTAGGAAGACAGATTAGTCTAAGATGTTTTGATGCCCTTCTTTTGTACCGCTGTTCTGTGTTAACATTCTCTAACATAGGCACCAATTAGATCTTGGAAACAAGCATGAAGAAAAGCATAAAATGAGATCAAAACATGATCAGCTCCCTTTGAATTCTACCTTATGTTTTAGCCAGTCTATTGGCTCCTTGGCTTGGAGAAATTTCAAATTCCCACTGGCTTAATGGCAAGACATCTTCTCATTCTTCTTTTCCAAATACATTCTCCCTTAAAAAGAAATAAAATTCCTCCCCACCACCTTATTTCTCTTGTGAATTCTCCTTTTAGAATTCAAATTGCAAAAGAACTCACAAGTGAAATAGGACACATTTCTGAGCACTATGTTTACTGTTTCATAGCTCCTAGGAACAGTAGAAATTTTCAGTAAATAAGCTTATAGCTTTTGTTTGCTTTGAGTTGAGGAGGCCATGTTAGCCTTGATAATCATCTCAGAGATACTGACCTGTGGCTTGGTACCCAGACGGCTGAGATACTATACAAATATCATCCAGCCATCAGCATGTGACGCAAAGCAAGACACAACTTTTGAGAGCTGTGGGTCTCTAGGGGCAAAGATCAACTTTCCTATTAACAATATTTAAATATGGGTCCAGGGTGCCCATGCCAATTGATTCCAATGAGATTGAATATACAAATGCAAAAGATGGGAAATCCAGGTTTTGGTCAATTACCAGCCGTTCTGCATTCTGGTAGCTCTGTGGAGACCACAGAATGTAAAGACCTCTCTTTTGAGACTTTGATAGGAAGCCAATATAATACCTTCTTCCTCCTTGGAGAATTATGTTCATGCATACATGCCTATCCCTAAGAATCTAATTCATTATTACAACAAATGTATTGATTCAATATTCCTATTTCAAGCATTTCTAAGACATGGTAAGGAAGGAAGAACTACTACATCATTATGGTATAATTACAAATAACATTCTTCAGCCCATGATTGTCTTTATTAGCTGCAAAAAAGTGGGAAGAAAATGAAAAATTCATTAATCATTGAATAGTGACTAAATATCTAGATGTCTGGGAGTGTTTGTATAAATCACTGAACACATTTTCTACTTTGCAACCGGAGGCTTGGTTTTGAGCACATAGATCCAATCTGTTTTTCATTCAGGGACAAAACAAGGGGAGAGCTGATACTAAATTCTGTGTCTTGCTGAGAAAAGCAAAGCTGAGAACAAATAGTTAATATTTACCTGTCAGGAGAGCAAGTATTTCAGCGTCATGAGCTATTATCTTGGCATAAGTCTGAAACTGAAAAAAAAAAATATGGAGGTAAAGTGAGTTACAGAGAAAAGGTTTTCTTAGATTTGCCCGGTTTGAGACAGAAGCATTTTAAAAAGATACAATGTGGGCTGTCTAGTAAAGGATTTTGTGTGAAGGGACAATTATCCAAAACCTGAAATTACAAATGTAGCCGTTAAAAGGCTCAAGATTGTTTTCATTTAAAACTTGGGATGCTAATATATTTCCTTTTGCATGAAGTATGGCTACCTGAGCTGTCTTTACTTGTACCAAACGGACTTTAATAATCTTCCATGGTAGTCAAGGAAAAAATTCTACCTAGGTTGCCAATTTAGTGAGCATAAATTACTGGGAACTTTATATGGAATAAATTATATTCTTAAGCCTTCTCAGATGTGCAGCCAATAGAGATTTAAAAGCAGAAAACGAAATGCGAAACTTAGCTCGGAGGGGCATTGGTTGTATTTGGAACATTCTCTGGAGTTGCTTTCTCTCTACCCCTGCGAGGAGATTACAGGGCCTGCATCCCAACCTGAAGCTTTTTTAGCCACATGTGGCTCTTCAGAAACCTGCATGTGGTTTTCTTCTTGGATTTAAATAAAGCGATAAGGAATATTGCAAAGTGGATGCGGCAGTGGGGCCAAGGAAAAGAAATGAAGAACTCCACTTGAGTCACAGACAGGACAAAGAGGGAAGGTGTCACTGACCGCAAATGTGCCATTGCCTGACTTGCATGCTTTTGTTGAGAACCCTGCGCTACCATCTTTTTTTGCAAAACCATTGTAAGTGCAATTCATGGGCACTCATAAATGCAAGGTAAGTTTAATTGATTTGTGGCTTTCCACATTGCTGACGATGAAGTGGTGCTTTGGCTGTTCAAAGGTGAGGGGGAACTTGATTTCATTGCGGAGAGGAGATGCCGCATCCTCCAAACTGACAGATGAATATTCTGCTTCAGAATTCATTATTTGATGTGAAGGACGATGCTTAAAATCTGAATCTGATAAACAGTTCAACAGGTCAAAATACAGACCATTAAAAGTTAAATGAATTGGAACGTTGAAAATCATTGGCAAATACATTTATGTGGCAGTTTCTAGCTTCCCTGATGATCTTTTTTTGATAGCCTTTTCTGTGCCATTTTAAGTATCCCCACTGTCTTTCAGCTAGCTACCATGGTGCCCGATTAGAACTTTGGGTCTATGCAGTATCATGGTACGTGAATGGAAAGTCACATCCCTCAACCAGAGATACCAAATGTCTCAATAGGGGCATTGATGCTTTCTTGGTCTCCTATAGAGAGAGTGAGAAAGACGAGGATGCTTTCCTCCCTGGACCCAGGTCTGATTAGTCTCGCTTTCCATCCCAAGCACATGGCCATATTTAGTTTATGAACAGAAAATTAAGTTATAAAAAGACATGGTTATTGTGATTAGTCAAAACATGGATGAGTACCCAAAGCTAATTTTCTGTTTCCTCTCCAATCAGCTCCCTTTTATGGTCTTAAAATTATATCCAGGGATTCTGTGATGTTTCTGTCTTTGAGAGGGAGATCCTGATTTTCAGATGTGACACTGAACTACTTTGGAGACTAGGTAATAAAAAGCCAATTGTGGTTTTTGTTTTGGATACATGCTTTCTCTTCTTCTTTCTCTTGGATCTCTGGCTCTGGGAAGCCTTCCAGAAAGGAAGTTCATGGCAAAGAACTGGAGTCTTTGGTAACAGACAGCAATGAACACTTAGGTGAGTGAATTTGGACCCATTTTCTTTAGTCTCCATAAGTCTTAAGAAGACCTCTACTCTAGCCAATAACTTGACCACAACCTCACAGACACTATGAACCAAAAACACCCCTCTGAGCTCTTCTCAGATTTCTGACCCTCAGAAACCGCGAGAGCCTAAGTGTTTGTGGTTTTAACTTGCCAAGTTTTGGGTTAATTTGTTACACAGCAGTAGATAACTAGTACATCCCTAAGAAGTAAGTTGTGCTGTGTCTGGGATAGACTAGAAGGCAAATAAATATTTGTTGAGAGTATGAATTAAAATGAAGAAATGAAAAGTTTCATTTATATCCTTCTGCATCTTTCCTTATTCGTATAGCCTCTTGTAAAATAGCTTCAGGAAAGAGTGTTTCCGAGGGAGGATCTCTTTAATCATTAAAAGTTCAGTCATGCTGCAAATATTTATTGCTACTACTATTTGAACCACTTTTTAACTATGAAATGCTTGTGCGCCCATTTGAACATATGCCGGGCTTTTATAAGGAAATATTTGTTGAGGCTCTCTCTGCAAGTCTGTTTGCTTTTAGAAAAGTTATAACCCAGATTTTGGGTTAGGTAGGTAGACAAATTAACCCAAATGAGTAAAGGGTTAGTGGAAGGACAGAAGTTATCTCTTACATTGATATACTCAAGGTATTCATGGGTGAAAATGAGGCCAGTCACCAAACTGAGGGATATGAATAATGCAAAGCATTTAACAGTTAATGAGAGCAGCTTGTGGGGGAATGTGGCTCACCCATTCTCTCTGTGGTGTGAAATGTGACTGCAGCTGGCCTTTGGGTCAGACAATCCAGGTCAGAATCCCACCTCCTTTATTTACAAACTGTGAGAACTTGAAGAACTCACTTAATCCTGCGGGGTTTCATTTTCTTCATCTATAAATCAAGCCAACAAACAGTATGATACAGGATTTTTTAAAAGACAAGGTTTGAAGAGGTTTAGCTTACCACCTGGCATGCATTAGGTACTTCAAAAATTGTTAGCTACTTTTTATGATGAGTTTTTTGTTTTGTTTCCTACATTGTTAGACCACTTTTCTTTTCTTTTTTTTAAAAATATTTTATTTAAATTCAATTTGCCAACATATAGTGTAGTACCCTTTGGTCATCACATCATGTGCCCTCTTTAAGTTAGGCCACTTTCCTGCTCACAGGCACCTCCCTGTCTTTACCCATTAGAGTCTGGAGGGATTGTCTGAAAATCTAGAGAAAAGAAGTATGACCAAAGCATGGTTGGACTTCTCTGCTATCCAGGAGGAGCTTGGTGAGATGGGATAGATTAGCAGACTGTAGTACTGGACTCTGGAGAAGATGCTGACCATTAAAGCTACGGTTCTTTCAGCTCCACATGGCCTTTTCACCAGTTTTGATTCTGTCTTTTGACTGGTCTCTCTTAATGCATTTGTACCACAAGAAGAACCTCCAAAGGTCAAAGTGACCACAATGGTTGGTCCTCCATGTCTATAAGTTGCAATTCTAAGCCTCAAGCTCTATTAGTCATTGCAGAAATACCTCAATCAGGTGATTTTGTGGCTATTTAGTAAGGGAGCCAAGTCAAAAAGTGGTTCTTTTGCTCATCACCTGGTTGCTTCACCTTGACTTGATCATGCTTGAAATTGTATGAGACTCCCTGCATATTCTCTTCTCCTTCCTCTATATCATGTTAACCTTGCTCACTTTGCCAGTTTCTTCTTATACTCTCATCCAATCCTATAATGTCTCTCATTTTCCTCTTTGTCTTCCCCTTCTACATGCCTACCATGCATGATGAGGTAGGGGAGAAGAAAACCAGGAGTAGGTCTGGAACTACTTTGCTTCCTCCTATTCCCGCATTTAACTCATGTTACATGCTTCTGTTGTAAAGGTACTTCGAAATTTCCAAGCAAATGTGTTTTTTGTTTGTTTGTTTGTTTTTTAGTGGAGCCAGTTATATTTTATATTTTAGGTCATAGTCTAGGGCATCTATAAGAGTCAATAAGAAGTATGTAAGTCTTGGGGTAACATGGACAAAATATCTTTCTTATTTGGTTTGCTTCCTTGCTCCAAGTATACTGTTATTCTTATTCTCAACGTTTTTGTATTTTCCTCAAATGGGTCTTCTGACCTTTTGGCAAAACATGAATACATAAGATTCACCATACATTAGCCAGTCTGAACAAACTTCTTGATTTTGAGAGTAAAGATATAATGAGCACAGCCAGGAATATGATGCTATTTATTAGATTTATTAAAATGTCCCTACTATGCAAGTTTTTTGGGCCACACATGCAAATAAATATGACCAATGCATTAAATGTAATATCTTAATTACAGTAAATCTAACATGTCTATTCTCTACAACGTTACATGAACACATGTGGCTAATTTTTTTTTAAGTCCTGGTGGAAGAAATTGGAAGACATAGTCAAGAAAATCTTTAGAATGCCCCTTCCTGAGGGCAGAGAAACTCCATGGTCTCTCCGTATCCCCATTTCTTCCTACTAATTAATTAGAAAGAAAATATCCTAGCAGTTGGTGAGGTTCATAGCTTCTTTTTGCTCTACCCCATTATTTCAACATAGGAAATACATATGCATAGCAATTGTAGCAAGTAAGAGTTGGGAGAAAAAAAGGAGAAAATTATTTTATTTTTCAGGATAAACTAGGTTATGTTGCTGTAACAAATGAACACTAAAATATTTGTTGCTTAATGAAACAAAGGTCTATTTCTTGTTTACTATTCGTACCAGTTATGAGTTGGCAAGGGTACTCTGTTCCCAAATATTCACCCAAGGGGCTGATGATGGAGGCTCTACCACCTACAACAGACCATCTTGGAGCAGCCCCAGTGGCTCAATGGTTTAGCGCCGCCTTTGCCCCAGGGTGGGATCCTGGAGACTTGGGACTGAGTCCCATGTTGGGCTCCCTGCATGGAGCCTGCTTCTCCCTCTGCCTGTGTCTCTGCCTCTCTCTCTCATGAATAAATGAATAAAATCTTAAAAAACAAAAACAAAAACAAAAAACAGACCATCTTGAATTAGTGACATCCTCTGTGACCCTAGCAAGGGAAGAGAGTACTGGAATGTCTCATGCCCAGAAGGACATGTAGCTTTTCTGCTCATTCTGTTGGCAAGAATTTGTTACCTGGCCAAGCATAACTGCAAACAGTCTGATAAATATAGTCTTCTATGCACCTTTAAGTGAGAGGAAAGCACACCAGTAATGCCCATCACACTATATAATTCAATCCCTTCAGGAAAACTAAGGCCAAGGGGTACCTGTGTCCTAGGTCACAACCTAAGCTAGGGGCAGGGTCAGTACTAAAACCCAGCTTTTTGGATACCAGGTATTATTTCTGCTGCTATTTTTTATAGTAGTTAACTCTTTTCTGTATAGAAGTTGATGGCACAAAAATGTTGTCAAGCTATAGAATATGTCAGAGAAATTATCAAGTATCATTGAAGAATAATGACTTTACTGTGTTTTTGAACTTCTTCTTTGTTTTTTCTTTCCTATCCCACTCTAGCCCAAGGCTCATTTTCTGATTGTGGCTTGGGGGATATCTAAGCCATATCCTCTAGCACTATGATGAAGGAAATATTCTCTTACTCAGACAAATGCAAATTTTTGACACTGGAAGTAGTCATAATATCTTCCACGTATCTAGGACCTTCAATTTCACAAATCACTATCAAATATCTTTTCTTGTTTGCTTCACACCTAACCTACCAGACATAAGCAGGTTGAATCACTGCTTATGGGTTTTACAGATACCTAGGGCAATGGCATGATATGCTTAAGTTCACATAGCCAATTAATGGGACTATAATCCAAAGCTTTGATTTTTAAGATCAATACTAGAATATAAGGTAGGGTTTTTTTTCCCCTCTTCCTGTTTCCTGGCATTCTGGATTTTCTGGTGTTAAAGAATGATTAGGTGACTTTCTCTAAAATTCAACAGCTTTGCAGTAGCAGAATGAGGAGCATATTTGACTCTTAACCAAAGTGCTTTTATAGATTCTTATGTTGATACAAATACAACACCTGTTAACATCTGGGAGGTATTACATTGAGGCCAAACTTGCATCTCAAGTGGTTGGATGTCTTTTGAAACACTGAAAGGAATTCTGTCTTTCTGGTTTCCTTAGTTGGCACAATGAGGATACCAAAACCATGGGATTAAAAGAGTGCCTGCATATGGCCTGTGCTGTGTGCATATTTGCTGTTATGGTTCCTCAACATTCCAGAATGATCAAGAACCGGGAGAGAAAATGAAAAAAAAAAAAAAAAAAAAAGGAGTAAATTCCAGCTTCACAAATTCTCTTTCGATCTCTTCTTTTTACTTCTGAGAATCTATCAGAGTCCCGGGAGATAAAACATGTAATTCATAGAAATGTTGCGCAACTGATAAGTCCCAGTGGGTTAGTGAGATTGCTTTAGTTGCAAGTTAACTGTTAGTGTGTAACAGAACCTCACTAGAAACTGGCTTAATCAAAAAGAGAATGCATGAGCTTACATAATGGAAAAGAACAAGGGAGACATATGTGTGCAAATACTGTCCCTAGGAAACTTAAAAAAAAAAAAAATCTTTTGGCTCCACTTTTCTTGTGTTGGCTTTATCCTCAAGTAGGTTCTCTTTGATTGGCATCAAAGATAACTATCAGCACCTCAAAGTTCATATCTTACAAGTTTAGTTTCTTTCTCAGTAGTTGCACCAAAGATTCCAGGATTAATACCTAGAGGTCTTGATTGTGTGTGAAGCACCGGTTTAAAAAATATCACCATCATTTTGACTAGTCAGGAGTAGGTCACCGGCCAACCAATGGAAACAATAGGTGGAGTCAGCCCCACCCAATGAAATCTTAAGGACTGAGAACAGAGAAAGAGGATGGTGTCTTACGGGAAAATCCAGGCACTATTACCTGAAAAGGAAATGGATGTTGAACAGAGAACTACAGGTATCTATTCTAGTGCTCAACGATATGGTTGAGTACGAGAAAATAAATTATTGTAGTCAAGGGTGTTATTTTATGTGAAAAGCTACAAGAGTTATGACAGGTGGAAAAATCTGATGGATGAAATTGGATCTCAAGTTACCTCCTCGTTAACCCTACATTTCCCCAGAAATATAATAGAAGTAGATAGCATCTTTTACATTTTCATTTCATCTGGAAAAAGGTATTGGGGGGAAGATGTATAGGTTATAAAACAAAATATTGAAACCTTAAAAGTGATCAGTCTTTTCCAAGTAAATAAATATGGACATGCTGGTCTATTCTTCAGATGAGATCATTTATTATTATTTTTTAATTCCCAGGAAATCCCTCTTCTTTGGATGGATTTGCCTCTGCTTAATCTGTAAGCAGTCCTGGTCCCAACACAACTGTGTTCAGAAGGGGAACCTTGTCATTGATATTTTATGTTTCTGTAGGCACCAGTTACTATTTCCCCAAACCTGGAGTGCATGGCTATGGGACAGAAACTTCCTTCTTCAAATCACATCATTTATCTGTGTGGGCAAAATCCATCATTTTCATCCATTTATCATATCTTGTTTGGATGGAACTCATTTCCAACTGTCACACATAATATACTCCCTAAACACCAACTAAATTCCTACAAATCCATCAACAGACTACACTGGTAAATAAATCCTATCAGCTTATATTTGCATAGCACATTCCTGTTTCTTAAGTTCTCACAAGAAAACCATTTCACCTGATCATCATGGGAGCTTTGGAAGGCAGGCAGGGTGGATACGATTCTTCTCATATCACAAATGATGAAACTGAGATGAAGCGACCTACTCAAACTGATAATTAATGCAAGTCTGCAGATTCCAGACCTCAAGCTTCCCCCACTACATCTTATTATCTGAGATTGGGTGACGGCAGTAGCGTAGGCTGGAAGCTAAGAAGAAAACTCTGGAATCGAATGAGCAATGGTTTAAAGGCTCTGTTGGTTGTTATTTACGTGTGTGACCTTGGGCAAAGTTCTTAATCGCCTACGCATCTGTATTGCTACAATTATTCCATACCTCATAGGATTCCTGCGATTATTAAGTGGCATAATGCATGGACAGGGTTTAGCAGAGGCTCCATATATGGCCCCAGCTTGAATATGCTAGTAATTGTGAGAGTTTCATCATGTATCTCAAAATGTAGTTTCAGTCTCCAATCACAAAGAGTGAATAAAGAACTAAATCATTCATCTGTAGTGTTCCATGCCCCTTATAGGTATGGGTGGAATGGGAGGATGAATTGCCTGAATCAGTCTCTTATCTTCCCATACTTGCCTTTTCTTCTTCTTCCCCCTCTTCTTCCTTCTCCTCCCCTACCTTCTTCTTCCCTCCTTCCTCCTCCTTCTTGTTTCTCCTCCTCCTCCTATTTCTCTTTCTTTCTTTCTTTCTTTCTTTCTTTCTTTCTTTCTTTCTTTTTCTTTCTTTCTTCTTTCTTTCTTTCTTTCTTCTTTCTTTCTTTCTTTCTCTTTCTTCTCCTTCTTCTTTTCTTCTTCTTCTTCTTCTTCTTCTTCTTCTTCTTCTTCTTCTTCTTCTTCTTCTTCTTCTTCTTCTATTCAAGTAAAGCAGTGGGAGTGGAGAAGGAACAAAATCTGTAACTGGCTGTGATCAATTAATTGTAAACACCACTGCACTTGGACCAGCCTATATATGCCTTCTAATTGCTTGATTTATTTTTTAATTTTCATTCCAGTTCCCCACTACAAAGCCAAATATGTGCTGCCTGTGCTTAAAAGATTATGAGGTTAATACTCTTTGCATATTCTAGCAGATAAATGTGAACTCTGCAATATGATTGAACAATTAAGTTTAGACTTATGTAAAAACAATAAGAACCATCTGAGTCTTTCTTCTTAGCCCCCAAGAAAGAATTTCTTGCATTTAACTTTATTTTGAACTTCTCCAATTCAAACTGCATTATAGACTTCCCAGTGTTTGTTCTTTTCTATTTTTTAAATATTTTATTTTATTTTTATTTTTTTATTTTTTAAAGATTTTATTTATTCATGAGAGACACAGAGAGAGGAGGCAGAGACACAGGCAGAGGGAGAAGCTGGCTCTATGCAGGGAGCCTGATGTGGGATTCCATCCCTGGACTCCAGGATCACGCCCTGTGCGGAAGGCAGATGCTAAACCGCTGAGCCTCCCAGAGATCCCCAGATTTTATTACTTTTAAGTAACCTCTACTCCCAATGTGGGGTTTGAATTCGTGACCCCAAAATCAAGAGTCACATGCTCCTCAGACTAAGCCAGCCAGACACCCCTCCCAGTATAAAGAATAAATAAATAAATAAACCACTTAGTTCCACAAAACCTGGATAGCGATTCATCTCTTATATCAGCTCTGCATATAATGGCTAGAACAACTATTTCATTGAGCAGACCCTCATCAACACATGGTTTGGTGGAGTAAAGGCAAATGAAAACAGAAAGCATGGCTCCATGAAGGGGCAGGCCTCCTGTTGATCTTGGTTGCTTCTTTTAACCATTTGAGACTTCTGAACAGTTTGTCAGAAATGGAGCTCAGGGGTGGGGAGCAAGTGGTGAATGCACAAGACCAAATCCCTGCCAAGTGGAGCTTGTAGTCTAATGGTGAGTACAGAAAGAAAATGGGTAATGAAAGGTGGTGATGGAACCATGGAGGCCATAAGGGAGCAAGTTACTCAGGGACTGATGACATCTGAGCAGAGGGTGATGCATGAGTGTGAGTGAGCCAGTTGGGGTTTAGTGGGGGGAGAGCAGAGGCAACAATTGCAGACTGAGGGAAGAGGAGATAGAAGGACTAGGGAGAGAGAGAACACCTAGTTGGGTGGCAGACTGCAGAATTGAAGGAGAAATGTGGCAGGAGAGGGGGCAGAGGGAAGCTTAAGAGTGGAAAGGGGAGGAAGTATAACAATGGAAACTTCTTTCACTCTTACCCCCAAATCCACAAGACAGGAAATGACCTCTACTGTCTCTCTCTCTCTCTCTCCCAGGGGAAAGACTTCCCTTAAAGCCCAGACTTTCTAGGGATTGAAAGATTGAACCTCTTACGGGCCTTGAACCTCTAAGCACTTATTATGTACTAGCTAGTTTTTAAATTTTATGTTGATTTAACTTACAGCCAAACTGTGGGGTAGGCAGTATCATTCTACCTATTTTACAGATGAGGATATTGAGGCAGGGGGAGTGAAGTGGTTTTCCCAAGGTAACCCAGCTGATGAGAGTCAGGGCCAGGGCTGGATTGCAGGTAGTGTGGCTCTAAGGATTTTTCCCAATACAATGAATGCTTGTAGCAATGAGGTGTCACATGAGCTGATTTAGGAGTGTGTTGTAGAGCTTCCAACACTGTGTTATGGCGGTGATAGAAAACTTTCCTGACATTAACATGGAGATATATACTTTCATGTTTTTCAAGTCTTTAGTCAGGACAATGTTTTAATAAAACATGCTTATAAAGACAAGGATGTCTTTAAGTTCAAATTATAACTGCTATTTCAAATTGTCAAGGTTTATCATGGAAAAACTTCCAGACACCTTTTATCTTTGTGTTTGCTTTTTCTTTAACATAGGTAATAAAACTAGGCAGGTCCTTGTCCCTTAGAGTAGGTAACACTTCCTCATTCTCAGGAGGTGACAATGATGCCTTTTCAGCACTCTGACACTATTGAAATTCAAAGACTAGGTTTTATTGTGACTTATCCAGGTTTTGTTTTGTAATTTTGTGAATCAAAATTTCCCTTTTTCATAGATTGCGTGTCATTCGTTTGTGCCCAAACAAAAATGCAGTCTCCAGCCACACTTGAAATACTGTTTTAGTGTCTCTTTCTGAAGCTCATGAATTAGAATGTTAGAGGTACAATGTTGCTTTTTTTCTTAAGATTTTATTTTTAAGTAGTCTCCACACACACACACACACACACACACACAACATGGGGCTCGAATCCACAACCTCAAGATTAAGAGTTTCACACTCTACCCACTGAGCCAGACAGATGCACCTGCTTCTTCTTTTTTAAAAGTTTAACTTAATTTAATTTCTTAAAAAGATTTTATTTATTTATTTGAGAGATATTGAGCCAGTGATAGAGAAAGAGAGAGAGAGAGAGAGAGAGAGAGAGAGAGAGAAAGTATGAGTGAGGGGAGGGGCAGAAGAAGGAGAAGGAGAAGCAGACTCCTGGCAGAGCAGGGATCCCAATGTGGGGCTCAATCCCAGGAAGCTGATATCATGACCTGAGCCAAAAGCAGACACTTAACCAACTGAGCCACCCTGGTGCCCTTCTTTTATCTTCAGCATACAATGTTATATTAGTTTCAGGTGTACCATATAGTGATTCAGCAATTCTATACATTACTCAGTGCTCATCATAAGTGTGCTCTTTAATCCCCATCTTCTCTTTCCCCCATTCCTCCTTCTCACCTCCCCCTGGTAACCATCAGTTTGTTCTCTGTACTTGAGTCTGTTTTTTTGGTTTTGTCTCTTTTTTTTCTTTATTCATTTGTTTTGTTTTTTAAATTCCACATTTGAGTGAAATCATATGGTATTTGTCTTTCTCTGCAATGTTGCTTTTGATACATCTGCTGTAGTGCTGAGTGACGTGCTAGAGACTACACATTTCCAAGAAAAAGAGTTGAGATATTGATTTGAAAAGAAAAAGATGCTGAATTTAAACTGCGATGATTTTATTGAAGAAGTTTATTACTGACCATCATCATGACAACATTGAAATTCGCGTTGTCTTGCTAGTATTTCCAGTGCATTCGCAACTTTTGGCTAAACTCTACTTTTCATTGGGAAAAAGAAAAGTCATGAATGTTAAGTGTTTTCAGGTTTGGTAGATGTACTCCAAGAATACTTGTCAGAGAAACAGATTTAAAAACAAAAACAATGTGTAATATTTATATTACCAGAAAAAAATGCTTTGATGAAAACATATAGTAGGAACACCTGTAATTAGTTCCTGGAATTGATCTTTGCATTGTTTAATGCTCTATCCCTGTCAAAAAACATTTGTCATAATGGATCAGGTCATTTGATCTCTATATCCTATTTCCTATTTCCTTCCAGGACATGTGAGCATGGGCAAACACTTTTTAATTATCTTGATCAAGTGTGGAGGACATCTTTTCGCTGACCCCACTAGTAATCAACTGTGATCTCCTAGAAGCAGGCGAATTGATTGCTTCTATCCTTCCCAACTAGCCAGAAGAGGGGGTCATACATTATCCTGCCCCTTTGAAAAATCCAACTCAGTGATTGATTTTATGACTGCCTGTGGCAGCAAATTCCTCAGAATGAATTCTACCAGGTGAAGAAGTATTTTCTATAACTTGCTTTAAATTTCTTTAGCATTAACCACGCCGAGGAGTGCAGCCTCTTGCGGGACCATGTAATAAGGATCTATCAGTTTTACCGTCCAGTACATATTTTTAATGCCTAAGTAAATCTCTCTTATTTTCCAGCCCAGATTTAGTAATTCTAACTTTTGAAATCTCCTGTCATGAATGAATCTACACTCTGCTCAATTTCTTGCCCTGCTTTGGAGTTCTGACATCCCTGCACTGCATTCCTTCAGGTGAGGAAGTAAAAGACGAAGACAGTAACACAGACAAACGTGTAGTATGCTCCTCTGTGATGCTATTGTACTACGCTCGTTCTTTCTCTTTCTTTCCTCATTTCTTTGTTTCTTTCTTTTTTCTTCTTCTTTTCATTCCTTCTTTCTTCTTGATTTCTCTGCAAAAAGAAAAAGAAAGAAAGAAGAAAGAAAGAAAGAAAGAAAGAAAGAAAGAAAGAAGGAAAGAAAGAAAAAGAAATTCATCCAAAGCAAGGGAAAATTTCTTGGAAAGATTTTTATCTAATTCATACGCCGCTGGAGCTCTTGGGTAGCTCAGTCGGTTAAGTGTCTGACACTTGAACTCAGCTCGAGTCTGGATCTCACTTTCTCGAGCTCAAGCCCAGAGCTGGGCTCCAAGCTGGGTGTTGAGACTACAAAGAAAAATGATAAAATAAGATTAAAAAATAAAACAAAATAAAACACCTAATTCATACAGTGTCTCATCTTTTTTTTTTTTAAGATGTTATTTGTTTATTCATGAGAGAGAGAAAGGCACAGACACAGGCAGAGGGAGAAGCAGGCTCCATGCAGGGAGCCTGATGTGGGACTCGATCCTGGGTCTCCAGGACCACGCCTGGGCTGAAGGCGGCGCTAAACTGCTGAGCCACCCAGGCTGCCCACAGTGTCTCATAGCCCAGTTTTTATCCTACGGGAAATGTCCTAAAGGGGTTTTGACACAACTTTGTTCCAGTTTGGACATCTCCTGGGGTCAAGCAAGGCTTCTTTTTACCAAATAAGATAGACATCACTTTATTAAATAAACAGACACTTCAAGCACTAGTTACTAATGAAATAAAATTATAAGTGAAATGTCTATCTGCAAACCACATTTTCTCTAGATCTTTGCCGAGATGTGCTTCATCTTCACTTGCATATGATTCTTTTTTTTTTTTTTTAAGATTTTATTTATTTATTAGAGAGAAAGAGAAAGCATGAACCAGGGGAAGGGGCAGAAGTAGAGGGAGAAGAAGACTCCCTGCTAAGCAGGGAGCCCCAGGCAGGGCTGGATCCCAGGACCCTGGGACCATGACCTGAACCAAAGGCAGGTGCTTAACTGACTGAGTCACCAGCACCCCAATAATATGATCTTGGTGGCTTCCTTTAATTGGTTTTGCAATGTCAGTGTCAAGATGGAATTATCTGATGACTTAAAACTTTTGTAAGATTTTCAAAATTTAAATGAAAAATTATATTTTAATAAAATCTATCTTGTCATTTATTTATTGAAATGTGTGTGGGAGAGACATGATACTTCATGCTTGTTGCATAAACTGGCTTTGAAATATACTTGAATTGTGTATTCAAGAATGACCAAACAAAAGGATCAAATTGTGGTAAATACTGAAGCAGGAATGATTTTAATGTTGTTTTAATTTTGGTATTTCTGTAAAGAGGAGAAAATAGAGGAGGGAGACAAACAAAGGAGAGTGGCACATGCATGTGTGTGTATGTGTGTGGGAGGGTAACGACAAATTAGGAATGCTTCCACAGTGACACGTTCTTGGTCTTTCTTGTCTAATGCCTCTTCCCTCCTTCCCTTCTTCCCTTCCTTCCTCTGTCTCTTCCTGTCTTCTCTCTCTTTTACTCCCATCAAAGATTACTGAGCACCTATTATGTGCAAATATAGAGCTAAGCACTGAGGTACAATGGTAACCTGGAAGTAGTGAGTTCACAGAGCAGGAAGCAGGCACTCAAAAAAAAAAAAAAAATTGAATCAAGTGCATCAGGAGTCCTCCATCCTTCAGGTACCAGAGCAACATGGATAAAGAGCCCAGGTCCTGGTTGAGGGGGTTGTGAAGCTTCCTGTGGTAAGCCATGTTAAAAAAGATGTGTGAGGGATGGGTAGAAGTCAGCCAGGGGAAGGAGTTAGGGGAAAAAGAAGTCATCCACAAAGCAAACAGAACTTGTGGCATAGGAGCCCAAAGGAGCCTGGCAGAGCTGGGTGGGTGGAGGGCAGGGCTCCAGGGGAGGGTTCTGCTCCTCAGGTCATCAGGACTTGGAGTGCTCCAGTTCCTTTGAAAACATTAATGACAGTATTTGGGAAACTATATGGAGATGGGAGGGTGTTCTTTTCCCAAAATCAAATAAAGATTAGGTAGACTTGTAATTATTACAACAAAATCCTTGAAGTTCTAAAAAAAAAAAAATCTTAGAAATTCCAGAATATGCCAAACATCTGCTTCCTGTCTCCCCATGCCCATATGGCGACCTTATTTTTTTTAAATAAATTAATTTTTTATTGGTGTTCAATTTACCAACATACAGAATAACACCCAGTGCTCATCCCATCAAGTGTCCCCCTCAGTGCTCGTCACCCATTCACCCCCACCTTCCACCCTCCTCCCCCTCGACCACTCCTAGTTCATTTCCCAGAGTTAGGAGTCTTTATGTTCTGTCTCATATGGGGACCTTAATATGGGGCAGGGGCAGCTCAAGAAACTAGCTCAGTGCAGCAGAGGTTACTCATCTGTGAACTGGCAAAGAAGTTCACCTGATGGAAAGGGATCCCTCTAAGAGTGCTCCTCGGTATCAGGCACATCCAACTGAGAGAGACCATAAAAGACACTGTTTCAGGTACTTAATACTTCAATATTAGTTCCAGAAACTATCTTCTTTCTTTTCTTTCTTTCCTTTCTCTCACTTCCTTCCTCCCTTCCTTCCTCCCTCCCACTGTTCCCCTCCCTCCCTCTTTCTTCTTTCTTTCTTTCTTTCTTTCTTTCTTTCTTTCTTTCTTTCTTCTTTTTCTTCTTCTTT
Source organism: Vulpes vulpes (assembly GCF_048418805.1). Classification (NCBI taxonomy): domain Eukaryota; kingdom Metazoa; phylum Chordata; class Mammalia; order Carnivora; family Canidae; genus Vulpes; species Vulpes vulpes. The sequence continues at coordinate 92,172,955 of NC_132793.1, read as the reverse complement.
CTTTCTTCTTTCTTTTTTTCCTTCCTTCCTTCCTTCCTTCCTTCCTTCCTTCCTTCCTTCCTTCCTTCCTTTTCTTTCTTTTTAAGATTTTATTTATTTATTCATGAGAGATACAGAGAGAAGCAGAGACATAGGCAGAGAGAGAAGCAGGCTCCCTGTAGGAAGCCCGATGTGGAACTGGATCCCAGGACCTGGAATCACGACCTGAGCCAAAGGTATATGCCCAACCACTGAGCCACCCAGGTGCCCCTTCTTTCTTTCCTTCATCAAAGCCATAAAAATTACAAAAATTAAGCAACCTTTCATCTTTCTCACCGAGGCTGTGGGTCACTTTGTTGACAATGAAAGGAAATTAGAAGTCAAGGTCATGTTCCACATGTTCCACTTCCACTATTAGCGCCGCCTTCAGCCCAGGGCCTGATCCTGGAGACCCTGGATCGAGTTCCACGTTGGGCTCCCTGCCTGGAGCCTGCTTCTCCCTCTGCCTGTGTCTCTGCCTCTCTCTCTCTGTCTCTGTGTCTCTCACGAATAAATAAAATAAAATCTTAAAAAAAAATAAAGCAGTTTGAAGAGAATATTTTTGAAGGATTTTGAACAGAAATTATTTTATTAAAATAAATATATGTATTTTGGGGAGGAGAAGGATCAAGATAACATGTCTGTTAATTCAGCTTCAGAGGCCAGCCTTATTTGGTGGGAACTCTCCAACTTCACATGACATCACTTCAACTGGATAGCTGTGTTTGTGGAATTTCCTGTGTAGGCCAAGTGCTGGTCAGGCAGGGGTAATGTGGTGTTCACCCATATCCTGGTTCTCAAAATGCAAACTTGTTGAACTGAATTAAATGGCTGACCTAGCACAGCTGGTGGCATCTGAGGCTGCTGAAATACCCAGCCCTCATATCCATGCCTGCGTGCTGTTACAACTAACTCTGTTCCTGACTATTTCTTGTTCCAGACAGAAAAATATCCATAACTGTGTGGTAAACTCAAAAATAGCAATGATGGCAACAATAATGCAATAAATACCTAGACTCGGCACTCACTGTGCATCAGAGACAGTGCCAGGCCCTGTTACTTTCTGTGATCCTTACAACAGCTGGAAGGGAGGTATGATACTGTTCTCATTTCCATTTCACAGCCAAAGTAAGTGAGACTTAGAGAAGACTCAAGTCATAGAGCTAGCATGAAGTGGACCCAGAACTCAAGATGGTTTCTGTTGTTAGATCTGGATATTGTGCCTTTAATCATGATTCAGACTCAGCAGACTGAACCTTAAAGCCAGAGGGTTCTAGGGGCCCCTGGGAAGCTCAGTCAGTTAAGCTGCCAACTGGATCTTAGCTCAGGTCATGATCTCAGGGTCCTGGGACAGAGCCTCACATTGGGCTCCACTCTCAGGGTGGAGTCTGTTTAAGGATTCTCTCTCTCTCCCTCTGCCCCTCCACCTGCTCACACTCTTTCTCTCTCAAGTAAATAAATAAATCTTTAAAAAAAATCACAGAAGCTTCTAGAAAATAAGAGGCATTTCCCTGGGTCACAGTGTACCCAAAGCATATTGAGTGAGAGATCTCTCCTGGGGACTGGCTCTTTCTTTCTTTCCCCTATTCTTCCTTTCCTCATGACTCCATTAAGCTGTGCTGGGATGGTGAAGCCCTTGCGTAGGGTGGGAGAGAGGAACGAGAAAGACCCTGTTCATTCTGACCTCTACCCTCTTCCTGTTCTTCCCACAGGACCGATGGGCTGAATAGTCTTAAAACCTGGCTGTGGCCATCCATTTGGACGACTCCAGCAGACCCACGTGTCCTACGTTTCAACTTTTCAAACCTACCCTGTTTGTAATTCCTCAGCAGGATTCTGAGCTCTGCTGTTATATTTCAGTTTTACAGTTAATCAGAAAGATTTTGCTCCAGATTTGCCCTTAGCGTGGGGCTTTATTAATCCGATACGCCTCATATAGTGAGTGCCTGCTTTTAAGCCATATGCCCTGAATAAGTTATCAGGTTTCATTGTTTACCCTTAGTTAAAAAAAAAAAAATTCCATACACTCTGACCTCATGACACCCAAGCCCTGCCCATGTAGTTAAAACAGGGAAACTAGTCATCTGATATCATGAAGGCAAATCAGCTGGTAGATGCACTCAAATGTTTCCGTTTCCACTGGTGTGTGGGCATCGTGGGGAGTCATAGATTATTAATCAGGAATGCACAGGAGAGGATTTCTTGTTTGTGTGTTTGTTCATTTCCAAAATAAACCCAATACAAAGAGATACAGCTCCAGTGCATTTATTTTTCATTGTTAGCACATATCATTATGTCATCATGTAAGAATTGCCCAAAGAAATAATAAAAAAAAAGATACCACATGGATTGCTTAATGGCTCTCCCCCCGGCCCGCCTGTGGAGTAGTCTGAGAAAGGAAAAAACATGAGCATTACTCAGGCCCTCAGGGTGAGGAGGCTTCTTACCACGAGCCAGTGCCAGGTTAGTCTGGGTGTCTGCAGAGGAGGCTTTGGCAGGCCACCAGAGAGAGGGCATTTCATAATCCAGGATTCACCCCAGAGGATTCTGAGCCAGCAAAACACTAATGGGAACCTGGGGTGAGAGGAGAGTGAGGGAATTTATTCTGCAGATCAAAACCTTCCACACTTAAAGACATTTTCTTTCTAGCTTTTTTTTTTTTTTTTAAATTTTAGCTGCTGCACATTTTTTTTTCTCATTAGATTATACAATGTATCATATTGTTCTGTCTTCCAGTCCCTTTAATGCACTGTTACTTAGATTCATCTCTAATGAATATACTGGGAAGAGGTTGGGGAAAAGATGGTGGTTTTTGTAATAAGATATAAAAATAATATTAATATCTATCGAGCACTTACTTGTACCCAAGTAGTGTGTCAAAATGTGCAGGAGACATCTCACTAATTCTCAGAACCCTAGAATTTGGGTGTTATTACCAAGCCTAATTGCAGTTGGGAGACCAGAAGCATGCCTGAGGTCACAGAGCAAGTAAGCAGCCAAGGCAAGAAGTAAACCTCTGTGGCTTGATCAAGTTTATTATTTTTTAAAAAAATTATTTATTTATTTGAGAGAGAGAGAGAGCACGAGCAGGAGGGCAGGGAGAAGAAGAAGGCTCGCTGCTGAGAGAGAGCCCAATGTGGGGCTCGATCCTAGAACTCCAAGATCATGACCTGAGCCGAAGGCAGATGCCCAACCGACTGAGCCACCCAGGTGCCCCCCGAAGTCCATGTTCTTGAGATCAACTCTGTGTTGCTGCAAATGGTGGGAGCTCTTGCCTTGGTGTGTCCCAGTGGCTGTTGGCAGGGTCTGGATTTCCATCTTTGCTAAGTACCTATTCTGCTAACAGTAGGTACTTTAAAACTACTGAAAACAAAACAAAAATCCATAATCAGTTGGAAGACAGGTTGGCAGTTTCTTATAAAACTAAACATATTCCTATCATAAGATCTAGTAATCACTTTCCTTGGTGATTCTGAGTTTCATCTGAGTTGAAGATTTCTGTCCACACGGAACCTACGTATGAGTGTTTATAACAGCTTCATTCATAATGACCACAACTTAGCACCAATCAAGATGTCCTTCAGTGTGTGAATGGATAAACAGTCTGTGGTACATGCAGACAATAGAATATTATGCATCAATAAAAAGGAGTGAGCACGAGCCATGAACAGAAATGGAGAAACCTTACATGCATATTGTTAAGAGAAAGAAGTTAGTCTGAAAAGGCATTGCACTGTATGACTCCAAGTATATGGATTCTAGAAAAGGCAAAAGTATGGAGATAGCAACAAGATTAGCTGTTGCCAGAGGGTTTTGGGAGAAGGGAAGGTTGAAGATGTAGAACATGGATCGTTTTTAGGGCAGTGAAACTATTTCATGTGATACCGTGATGGTGGATGTATGTCATCATACATTTGCCAAAACCCACAGAGCATACAACACAAAGAGTGAATCTAATGTAAACTATGAACTGTAGCTGATAATCATGTGTCAATATTGGCTCATCAATTCTAACAAATGTACTACACAGAAGCAAAATGTTAACAATTGGGGGGGGGGAAGGCGGGGAGGAGTGTAAGGGGATATAGGACCTTTTTATACTTTTCACTCAATTTTTTAAAAAAGATTTTATGTACTTATTCATGAGAGACACAAAGAGAAAGAGGCAGAGACACAGGCAGAGGGAGAAGCAGGCTCCATGCAGGGAGCCTGATGCGGAACTTGATCTAGGGACCCCAGGATCACACCCTGAGCCGAAGACAGACGCTCAACTGCTGAGCCACCCAGGCATCCCCTCCACTCAATTTTTTAGAAAAGACTTTTATTTCTTTTTAGAGAGAGATGGAGAGAGAGAGAGAGAGAGAGAGAGAGAGAGAAAGGGGGGAAGAGGAAGAGGGAGAGAGAGAATCTCAAGAAGACTCCCTTCTTCTGAGTGTAGAGCCCTGTGTGGGGCTCATCCCAGAAACTTGAGAGCTGAGATCATGATCTGTACTGAAATCAAGAGTCTGAGCCACCCAGTTGTCCCTCCACTCAATTTTTCTATAAACTTAAAGTGGTCTAAAATTACTAATTACAACAAAAAAAGGGCATTGGTAGTCTGGGTGGCAAGGGGTGAAAAACAGGACTGGAGGAAGATTTTTCACCCTTTCTTACCTTTTGCAAGTCTTGATTATTTATTTAAAACAATTTAAAATTTTAAAAGCCAGTGAAGGAAAGAATTCTCCACTTGGGTGTGGTCCCAAGACAATGGCATCAAGTTTGGCCCATTTCTAGTGGTAGAATCTTGATCTCCAGTATTTTTTTTTTTTAAGAGAAAGAGAGTGGGGGTAGGAAGGGTGGCAGAAGGGCAGAAGGAGAAGGAGAGAGAGAATCTTCATCAGGCTCCAAACTCATCGAGGAGCCCAACACGGGGCTCCATTCCACAGCCCTGAGATCTTGATCTGAGCCAAAATCAAGAGTCGGAGGCTTAATTGAGTGATCCACACAGGTGCCCCATTGGTTTCCTGTATTCTTGATGTGTTAGAAGTGCCATAAGTAGGAATGACTCACTTGGCTAGAAGGTGGAGCGAAGTCCAAGGCTAGAGGTTGCTATAGGTCTTCATGCTGCCTATTCAGACCCTGGCCAGTTTCACACACTTCCATCTGTTCCTTAAAGGTTCAGTGGAGAGCCCACTCTGGTGGGCTAGTTTGCATTCTGAGGTTGCTGAGGTGAGACAATGCTTGGGAAAAAGAGGAGGAAAAAAAAACAAGAGGGAAAAAGAACAAAGAAAGAAGAAGAAACAAAGGAAGGGAGGGAAAGAGGGAAGGAGGATGTAATTGTGATGGGCCAGTCAGAAGGCTGGTATAGCTACCCATCAAAGGTCTGGTCTTGGCAAGTGACTCTGGAGAATGCAAGAAGGGTGCCTTCAGAGTTTCTAGCAAAGAATAAGGGCTGGAATGTTTCCTGATTCCTCTCCATTTCAAGCCTTGGAAGGAATGCTAAACCAAAAAGGGGACTAGCTCATGTCTGCCGCCATTTCCTGCATCCTCACCACCAGGCCCAGTAGATGCCATTAATCACACGACGTGTCCATCTGTGTGCCTGTCATTTGAGCTGCTCCCTATGGTCAGAGAAGCAGATGACAGGCAAATGCCAGACATTTGGCTATGTGGGTCTTCAGTGGAGATTGGGTAGAGAAGTTATTTCTTTTTGCTGACATTTTAATTTTCACTAAATCTAATTTATTCTTACCAAATGGGGCAGTTATGTTTGGAGAGAGTGGAATGAACCCAATTCCATTTGGCTTTCTTGCTGAACTGGAGACATTAGAGGTTTTGAATATCACTGGACAGTTGATACAGTGGAAACACACACACACACACACATAGAGCAAATCCGATACAATTAGTCAGCAAGAGAGTCTATCTGAACAAACTGGTTTTCTTTCTAATCATTCAAAGAATGTTTGGTTTTATATGCATAAATGTTATACACATCCAGTGCAAGCATTTTATTCAGTTGTGTTACATAAATGGTTTACGATTGGAGAATTTCAGTTCTTGCCAACACCGCCGGCCCCTAGGGAGATTATACTCATGAACTCTGATATACAAAAGAATCTCCAAAGCTATGAAATATCATTTTAAACATGAAATTTTATTCCACTTATACAGACACACCACTCCCAAGGACCCAAATCAAACTTAGTTATCAGCTTATTGTAAAATTCCTAGAGAATCAGGACTGATGTCTTTCCCAGGAGCAGATTTTCCCAGAACTGCCTGGTTCTATCTGTAGGTACTGGAGGCTTTTGGCTTCAGAGTCCCTTTGAATTTTTTCAAGCTGAATCTTCAAATGGCACTTCAGTCTATCCTTATACATGAATTCAATAAAGGTTTGATTCTCTATGCAGAAGTGAAATTATAGTATCAGGATGCAAACAATATATTCCATTCTATAATATCAGGATGTTAACAACTCTCTACATTCTCCTTTGGCTCTCAAGACTCACCTTGCAATCAATGAAACACATTCCTTGAGTCTCATTTCATCTGTTTTCTTCAGCAGCAGAGGTAGAATTGGGTTGTTTACCCTAACCTACTCTGGCAGGGGTTTCTCACCCCAACTTGGTGGGATGAAGTCATGAGAGGACAAGGTATTGAGTTATGGTCATGAGACAAAGAAAGATAACTGGGCATTGTTCTCAACTTGGCTTCCTTCATGCCAGCCTCTACCAACTTAACCTCTAGATCCAGGCATGAAGAACTGCCAGGTGGAACTCTTGAAGAATGAATTTCTTTCCAAAGTGATTACTTCACTTATTTCCACTGGATCTATGACTGTGGCAACAACAAACCACTGCCCATTTACTGAAGGACTGCTCTGGTTTAGCCATGCCAAAAGTCTCACACATTTTATCTACAACCTTATTGTTATTATTTCTGCTCCTGAGATGAAGATTCTAATACTTAGAGAGGTTACATCATCATCATAAATAGCATGATGATGCTTTACACTGATTTAGGACTAACTCCTTTCCAGAAACAGAGAGCATGATATTTCATGAATCCGCAAACAACTTTGTAAATGAAAGACTATAAATATCCCCATATTACAGATGAAGAAACAGAGGCTCAGAGAATTGTCAGATGTGCCCAAGGTCATTGAATGCACCACAGAGAGGTGTAAGAGCCTCACTCCAAAGCTTTTGACCTTTATTGCTATAATTCTGGTAATGTAGAGGAGTAAAAATGAACTACAAATTGATAGCATATTTACACAAATATTTCATTAAGAAGAGAAGAGAAAAGTTAGGATCAAGGAATAGAATTATAAAATCTTGTGACTGGAAGCTAAAATTTTAAATTTAGAAGAACTAATAATAGTGGCTGCTTCACTTCTGTAAGCCCAGGTATATTTTTTCTTTTTTAAGATTCTTAAAAAAAAAACAAAACCAAACAAACTTTTTCCCAGACTTAAAACAACTTTAATACCTGTGAAGGTAAAGGTTAGATAATAAAAGGATCTTGGGTCCTGGGCATTACAGTGACTGACTTTTTTCTAAAGAATATGACTCATGTATTGTTTTAAAATAACACTCCGGAAATAAAAATAATTTGCATAAATAATAACTTGAAATTGTAAAGATTATGTGTAAAAGTGAAAGGAGGGAGACATACTTGTATAGATCTGAAGGTATAATGTGATAAAATGTGATGTGATCCACTGAGATTAAGAGGAATATTTCCCAATTGGACCAGGTATTAGTAGTTGTGCTACTTAAAGTTGGTAACCTCCTCACATTCAGTATTTTTTCTTCACCTTCAGTATTAAACACATGTAGTTCATCTGACCTATGGAGAAGAGGACAACAATAATGAAGATAAATAATATAATAAATAAAATAGTAAAAAAAAATAAGGACACTTTCTTTGAGAAAAGAAGAATGTATGAAAATAAAACTTATTTAACAAAATGTAAAAAAAAAACCCTCTTAATTTATTTTATTTTAGTTGTTTAGACCAATAAGAGCATCCTAAGGAGGACTAAGTGCCTTTCATGGACTTTTATTTGTGCACTTAGAGTAGAACGTGGTAAGGCATAAGATGAGCTGTAAGAGAGATGTGGTTGCACATGGCGCCATTCAGAACAAAAAGGGCATTAGCCTGCTTACGTTTCAAGGACCTGTATCAATCTTTCTGCGTCTACTATCTCCATTTTTGTCCCCTCCCCACATGTGTGCACAAGTATCACGGGAGGGAGGGAAGTTTATTCTCCATAAACAATTCACTCTTTGGCCACTCTTTGAGTGTGCCAACCAGGTTGCCAATTCTGATGTAGACACCTGTCCATTTGGAACAAGAATGAAAACAGCCACTCATTTCCTAGAAACCATCAAACACCCTGTCAGCGAACAACAGCTCTGCGTTAGCTGCAATCTGGGCAAGATATGAATGGGTCATATTGATAGCCAATTACCAATCCTCCGAGCCATTCGGTTTCCTTCAGATTGATGAAAATTTCTCATTTCTTTGCTACAATGTAGTTTGAGGAGGGCTATCTTCTAATCACAGTGATAAGCTGATGGAAGTTTAATTTCTGTTGTGCAGTTGGGTCTTTAACAATGCTAACCAGAACTTGCTAATAAGAACCCAAGGTCAATCCATAGTTTAGGGTGGCTTCCCGAGTGACATCTTCATCGTTCAAACAGCAAGGAGAATGATTTCCAACCACATTGCTATTGGCTTCTGGAAATTTTCAATAATTTCAAATAGAAGCAACAATATTTGTGTGTGTGTGTGTGTGTGTGTGTGTGTGTGTGTGTGTGTGTTGGGGGGCTCTTTAGCTCTTCACCTGTTCTTTGTTTTTTGTCTTGTAAGACACTGGCCTGGTCTTCCTAAGGATGATATGTTCATGAGTCTTAGATGAAAAATATTTTAGGCTTAGTGCTGCTTACCCCTTTCAGATGAAATGTCACCATTGAAGTGAACTTTTTGAGAAGCCTGGGTCCCCTGTTTAGCTCCTGTCTGGTGGAGGCTGGAGACTAATGTGGGCTTCATGTTGTTATGAGCCGGGCGGCTGAGCGGAGTAACAATACGAGTCTGTTGGACATGTCTTCTGGGTTGTCACGTTCAATTTGCACATGACCTCCTGGCCAAAAAATGGGAAAGAAGTGGTAGAATGTGGGACTGAAGGCTCATATTATTGCTTTGACAGCTTCACTCATCTAGAAGTAATGCAAAATGCAATTTATATTTATACACTCTGACCTCCTGCGCAGAGAGGGAAAGTATCTAATGATGGGCCGAGGTAGTGGAGGAAGAAACAGATCTCAATACAGCTGGAATTTGTCTACATTTTTGCTTTTCAACCATTCAATTACAGTCAAAAGATAAATGAAACACGAACAGGGCACTGGTGAGGTAGTGACACAATTATTTTATAGTGACTGGGTTCTGGCTTTGAGTCTTGGCAAAGGTGGCTGCAACACGCCTTATTTCACTGGAGACAGATAATCTGCCCGCTCCCACCGGACAAAGGCCCTCTGCTCGGAGGTGCATCATTATGCCCATCAGAGAGGAAAAAAGACACCAGTGAGTCAGTGACACTCCAGATCTGCATTTGGAAATTCTTGAGAGGGGCTGACACATTAATCCTATTAACCAAGATAAATCAAGTCAGGCCTGGTGGTAACTGGGGCATTATTCACTTTCGAGTGGAAATAGGCAGTGGGCAGAAAGCACCATTTTCTTTTGTGCATCGGGAAATTTATTGGCTTTTACATGCCCCCAAATAGCTTCATTTTGAATAGAGCCTATGAGCTAACTGGGGAGAATGGACTATAATTGTCAGAATCCTCAAATATGTCCGCAGTGTTTCTGAACAGCGTTTGCAATGAATACTGTTTCTAGGGTTTACGGCCTCCTAGTTTCCACAGAAGTAGGACACACAGGGGAAAAGGAGTCTGGCTTTGTCCAGAGATTAAAAGGGATGGCAATAATCACCTTCGTAGAGGCAGCAGCCACCTACATAGCTGATGGCAAACTACCACTTTCAAATGCCCAACAAGGGTCCTCCTAGGGATCCACACACCAAGCCTGAGAAATAAAACAAAAAGAGAAACGAGGCATGGCAATAAACCACGCCGCAGAGGATTTCCAAAAACAGTTGCTCCGACACAAATGCATTTTCTGTATCCTTGTTATTTTTTTCTTCATTCCCACCCCCCCCCCCCCCCGCCTTTGGAGGATTAAAAGCCTTCATTTTCTTAAGTTTGTCCAGACATATGAAACTTCTCCCCACCGGATCTCATTAGTTCCTTCCATGCAAAGGACAGAAATGCATTTGTTTGTTTGTTTTTTCTTAACTAAACGGAATGGACTTTCATGTGGAGGAACACTGAATAACCCCTACTCTCACTCAAATCGAATGTTTCTACTTTTTGTGTCTTACCACAGTTTAGGACACAGACTCTTCCTTCTCCTTCCCCACTGCCCAATAAAGGAAATCGCCAGCAGACTTTGCTGGCCACTTTTGGGGCAGGTTTCCTTTAGGGCATAGAATGGGGTTTGGGTTTTTCTAAGTATTGTTTTGAAGGTTTTACCAGCTTCAGTGGGGAGGTGGGGGGAGGGAATAGAAAGAAATCAGCAGAGAGTGTGTGAATTGAGGGTAGTGGTGGGTGGGCACAGGAAGTCTGGAATCTCCAGCAGGCCAGGCCAGAGTCAGTGGACATCTCTGCTGGAAACGCCCTGAGAAGGTCAGGGCGGCAAGCCTCGGGAGCCAGATAAGGGTAAGCTGTTTCTGCTTCGCCGCTGGATGAGAATAACTTCACGGCCTCCTCCTCCTCCTTGGGGGGGGGGGATGACTGGAAGAAGCCTTCTGGGGTTGGGTATTGGGCCTCAGGGGTCAGGGAGGGGACACTCACACCCTCCCCAGGGCTGGCCACCCAGCTTCCTTCTTTAAACAAATAAACTAACGACAGACAACATAAGGCGTCAGGAAGACAATTGCAGGGATTCTGGTTTGGGTCCTCTTTCCCCATGCGGCCACCCTGCCCGGCCTCCCTAATGCTCCTCCCCAATCAGGTGACATCTGTCACGAATGGCGAAAGGTACATGAAAAATATGTGGTCAATGCCCTCCCATCAGCGACCTTAGGGAATTCTAAGGTGGCTTCTCTGGGGGGTACTCTGGGATAGGGGGTCCTTCTAAATACAGAATGGTGACTGCTGGAGAGGAGGTTCCAGACCACGGGGAGGGGGCGGGTGAGCTGCGAAGCCAGAGTTCAGTGCCCTGAAGACCCCACCACCGGCGGGGCGGCCCTGCGGGACACTCCAGGACACCACCCTTCGGGCTCCCCATCCCTGTGAGCTTCCATCTAGTCCGTGCGAACCTTTCACCTTCACACGTCGGATAGAAAAACCTCGAATACATGTTACTAAAATAATTACAGGATGGGTCTGACTAATTAAGGAAAGGGCTCGGACCAGTTAAATAACCAGCCCAGGGAAAAGCTCCCAGGATACTGGCCCAGGTGACCCCGGTATCATTCTATTTGTCCCCATCCCATTCTGTGGCTCTGGGTCAAGCTCACCCCTCACCCCAATAATAAGAAAGAAGAAAGAAAGAAAGAAAGAAAGAAAGAAAGAAAGAAAGAAAGAAAAGAAAAGAAAGAGAAAGAAAGAAGATGAAGAAGAGGAAACGAAAAGCGCAAACAGCCTCTTCTGTTGAGGAATACGCCTTAGCAGCACGTGTGTGCGCGCCCCCAAGCCCAGAACTTTCTCCCCAGCGGGGCCCGAGGCCGGAGGGGCGGGCTCCCCGCCCCCGCACCTGGCCGGGGTCTCCGGAGCCCCAGGGCCGGCCCCGCAGGAGTTAAAGCCCGAAGCAGACAAAAGGGAGACGCGGCTCCTTTCCTGGGCTCCCAGTGGAAAATAGAACGGCTGCCCTCTGGACTCTACCTCCCGACAGAAAGGGCATTTTATTACAGGTTATGACAAGTTGCCGAGAGACACGGAGAACTCAGTAAGAAGGAGCAGCGCGCGGAATCACGAATGCTCGGGATGTTTGGAAGGCAGGGCGAAGATGGCTTCAAATGATAGGTGTGAGCTGCACTGGAGCTGGAATGTGCACGCTCAGCCCGGGGGGGGGGGGGGGGGGGCGCGGGTGCGCGGGCGTGGGGGGGGTGCCGGGGCGGCTGCGTCCCCGCCCCGGGCGCGCTGGAGCCCCGGGGCCCCGGCCCGACCCTCCCGACTGCAGCCGCGCAGCCGCCGCGGCCCTCGATCGGCCCCGCAAAATTCGCGCCCCTCGTCCCCTCGCCGCCCAAATTTGTGTTTTAGGTTTTAGGCAGGAAATCTGCACTTCCCTCTCTCCCGGACACTGTTTCTTTGGGGAACCCGTGCGAGAGTAGGGACGTCCATCCTACAATGTACGCGGTGCCCCCGTACACACTTGCATTAGATTTTCTTTGAGTTTTGGTTTTTCTGACTTTCCATCCTCTCGCCTAGTTATTACGGAAGAAACATGAAATCAGGCAGATGTCTCTTTTCTGCGAGGTGGGAGATGCGTCTCTGGGGGTTTCTGCTAAGTCAGCACCACAGCCACAGCCGTAGCGGGGGGCGCAGGGTCCCTCTGACAAGCTGATTTTGCAGGGTGGGGAACGCGTCCTCCTTCCCCTGCTCCCTGGCAGCTTTTCAAACGCTTTTCATCACCCTTCGCCAGTGGAAAATAGTTCTGTCTTTGTGAGTGCTCAGACCTGCAGAGCCTTGTCCTGCCCTCAACTGGGAGTGGGATAGGGGACCCCAAACGGAATGCAAAGCCGGCGCCCCAGCTGGAAGTGAGCTTGCAAGATCTAGGTTGGCTGAGAATGCCAGTTGAGTTTGAGGGCGGAGGAGGGTGGTTATCTGCAGAAATGCGGGAGAAAAGGAGTGTGCGTGTGTGTGTGTGAGGAGGGGCAATATTGTGTCCCCAAAAGAATAATATGTTCATCCAAATTCCATCCCCCATCTCTCAAATCTAGAGAAGACTTGGTCAGTGTTTCAAAAGGAAGCCTCCGTACAAAAACCGTTGCTTTGAAGGTCTCGAGCTTAATCAAAGCCAGCAAACTAGAAACTTTCTACCAGCAATACTTAGCACCCTCTAGCAAAATGCTTAAAAACGAAAACAAAAACAAAATCCCCAACCCTACAGATTCTTCTTTGCCCCCTCCCCAGCCCTGGTTTAAAAAATATATATGCAGATGAAACATGAACCTCTATGGTTGAGGAGGAAGAGAGCGTAGCTAAACTGCAAACAGGTAGCTAGTGTCCAGCAATATTTCCCATTCCGTAAAGAGGGCTGGGTCCTGGGGGGTGTTTGAAAAATTGCTCCACTTCTTGCCTGATGATTGAAGCAGATAAAAATGTAACAATCCAACAAAGTTGTAGGGAGTGGTTTTACAGAGGCGATTTCTTGAAGTGATGATCTTGGGTATATTTCAGCTCTCCCTTGAACTGTGCAACAAGACCAATGCCAACCCAACTTCGTTTTTCCAACCTCAGCCCAATCTTTGACTCTGTTTCCCCCCCAAAAAAACTATTTGTTCTCATGTCAAAGTATGCCTGATTTTTAAAATAAAACTTCATTGTTTGCTGCTCCTCTGGAGCATTTACTTAAGCATCCCTCCCCCCAAAAACTTTGTCAGACAGATAAATAGATCTGTATTTCAGTATTGTGACTACAAGTTGGGAAGGTTCCTATTAAAACAACTGAGGCTGAAAAACAAATCATGAGTGCCTATTGTGGGGGCAATCTGCCGCAGAAATACGCTAAATTTAAAGAGACACTAAACTGAGTGGGCAAGGCACCTGGAAAATAGATAATTTTTATAGCACTGAAGTCACAGGATGAATGGAATAGAAGATACTAATTTTTCTGTCATGACGTGTGCCATTAGCGATCATTGTAAGTTGAAGGAAAAGCTGTGGTTCCCCAGAGATCGATTTATTGTGTTCTTTTTGTTTGAAAACTCTTCAAAACTAAAAAATGCAAAAATGGTGTTTCTTTATATGACTGGCCATCGATGACCCATCCGCTAAAAGGTTTGCCGAACTCCAGGGTTCTTTTCAACAAACAGGTCACACATAGAAAAAGATTTCACCTGCGGGATGGAAAACCTTCTTCTAATGTTTGACTTTTGCAAAGACTAGGAGAGAGAAATCGTAAACGAAATCATTCCCTGGCTTGGTCTGTGTAAAAAGGAATCCTTATAATTCTGCTAGGCACAAGAGCTATAGGGAAATGCAAACTGCACTGAACATAATGCTCATTTCTGCATTGGGGCAAAGTCTTACCACATAAGAATCAATACTTATTGATCATTTTGTTCTCTCTTCCTTTTCGGAATCTGTATATATATATATATATATATATATATATATATATATATATAATTAATTCAGGCAGATATTATATATATATATATATATAATTTATCCTCCAGAATAAACTTAAGTATGCTTAAAACTTCATTGATTTCACGTGTTCTTGTCCTTTCTATATACTGCCCCTCCCTGTTTCTGGAAACAGCCAATTATTGAGAGTAAGGAAAATCACACATCTCAAACTCTCCACACCTCCCCCTGCACACACACCCTTCCAAAAAGAAAGAGAATAGAGATTTAAGTAGCAAATATGTGAAGCTGTCACCAACAGTGCCATGGGGGGGAAAAAGTTGTAAAAATAAGAAAGGTTATGTGCAAGAAAGTTAAAACCAGAGCTGTGGTCTGTAACTGAAATTGACCTGGCAGAGGTGTTCTGTATTGTGCCCAGAGCATAAGAACAGAATTGCCACTTGGAAGAGAATAAGAGTGAAGGCACAGGGGAGGAGGAAAGGGGACAAATCTGTAAGGAGAGAGAGGTAAATGGCAAAGTCCCCACGGACAGGTTTTGGCTTCCCTATCTTTACAAATCATCCAGGCAGCTTGGACAAGAGCTGGAAAGCGGGCAAGCAGGATGGGATAGAGCACTCTGAGCAGGGGCTGAACTGCTTTAACCCCTTCGTAAGAAGAGCAGGGACATCTCTTTTTATGGTTTTCCTCCCTTCTGAGGTTTAGATAATAAACTCAAGTGGTTGCCCGTCAGCCCCTGTCCATCTTCTTTAGCAAACTTGACATAGTGGAAGAAATATGACACGTGAATTATTAAAGAGGAGCTAGTTGACTTCTAACCCTGATTGCTTTTCTCAGACCCCATTACCTGCACATTTATCTAGCAATATACTGCAAGAATTACAGGGCATCCAGGCTAGAAGAAGAGGAGTAAAAAGCGTAGCCAGGGCTTGTGAAAATACCAGCGAAAATCAAGGTGCTTTACCTTCCCATTTGCCCCACTCCAGGGATGTTTCGGAAAACAAACCACTCTTCTAAGAAAGATTTCCGTTTCTCTGTCCAAGAAAGCAGTGACAGGATATAAAGGATCTGCAGCACCACCCCTTCCATTTGATTCCCATTCCCTTTACAAAAGACTTCTCCTGGGATTTTAATTTTCTCTGTCTTTAACCTCATTGAAATTAGTTCTTAACTTTATGAGCAATGGCCACGTGCAGGGCTCTTTGGTTTCCCATCTCCTCTTCCCCCTCTCCTTTTTAATTCAACTTGTGTTTTCACCCAGTTGCAAACACTTGTCAAAAGCGAAAAAACATTTTCTCTGCACTTTTGAAGGTAGCCCCAAGACCCTAAGGTGGACTCTTCCAAAACTTTAGAAAACCTCCAGACACTATTAAACTTAGGCAACTGATAATATTATAAAAATCAGCAATAATCATTCAGGCATTCAAACAAAAGTTTCTTTGTGTTAATTAAGCGGCCATTATCCCATGAGCTTGGGTCACCCGGCAGCTGTTGGTAGGCTAAAACAGGAAGAGATATATGAACATTTAGGGGCTTCTTCTTTTAAAACGAACAAGAGGAGAGGTGCAGTCAAAATAATAGTAGTAATAATAATAATAATACTGAGTAATAATAATAATAATAATAATAGCAGCAATGATTTTGTCCTTTCGGCATAGATTTGTATATCCTGTTGCCAGGGTGAAGGTAATAATTGAATCTATCCCAAATCTGAGTGATGGAGTAGTCAGAAATGACTCCATCTGACAGAAGAGCCAGGAGGCAAGTGATGGATACTATTGTCCAAACGTGACCCTCCATTAACACCACCTATCAGCATCTGGATCCTGTCACCGTGTCCCATCCCAGAGCCAAGAGGGCTGCCTAGCATATTCCAAGTGCTTCAAGGGCTTTCAGGCTGTGCTCAACCTTGCGTCAACTAAATGGGTGGGGAGGCTGACCCAAACCTTGCTTTCTCTATCAGCACTCGCCTTATTACCCCTTTCCCAGGCCCATTGTTTGGCAGGTGCTGGCAATTTGCTCCTTATCGCGCCTCTGTTTACGAGGGCTTTTTAAATAATAACAAAGGGAGAAATGGTATTAATATTAATTAACACAATAAAATGAAACAGTTTTGGGAATCCACCAAATGAATCATCTCCTCCTCTAATTGGAACTGGAGAGAAAGGGGAGGAGGAGGAGGGGAGGGGCGGGAGGATGGGAGGGGGAAGGGGGGGATACAGATGACCTACTGGGTGACAGGCACAGGTTGGAAGGGTGACATTTTATTGTAAGCCTCCCAATGAAAGGAAGAAAAGGAAGGGACCAGTCAATTTAATGCAAGGACCAAGAGTGCAAGAGTGTTGCTAAGAGACAGAGATGCTGCTAAAGTTCTATCAGAAGCACTACCCTGACCTTATGCAAATAGAGGCGGCCAACTCTTTGTGGAACGGCTGAAAATTCCACCCCCTGTGTCACCAATACCTGGCATCGAGCCTTTTATTCAAATGTTCTCTAAAAACACACACAGAGGATGTGACAAAGCATGACACATTTAGGGGCTGTAAGGAAAAAAAAAAAACCACAGACAAAATTGGGAGGATAATAATAGTAGTAATAATTTTTAAAACCCAGGGAAAAAAAAAATCAACACGGTATCTTCCTGTGGAAATGTCACCCATCTTTACCTCCTGGCACTGTCATTTTCCTGTGGCTGCAAAGTAACCTAAAGATTCAGAAATTGCCTTCTCATTGCAGAAATAGAAGCCTATTAAGATACCACAGTGGCACTTCAAGTACTGCCATTAATTTACACCCCAGGAATGTGGGGAGGGGATGGTGTGAGGGTGGGTGGGCAGGGGGTGTGAAAGCCTAGTGCAGAATAGAGAAATTACATCCTATGCACCCCTGAACAAAATAAAGTAAGGATGATTTTGCTTCCGTTTCAACTATCCACTCTAGGGTAGGGTTAACTGCAAAAGGCTCCAGAGGGGCTTGGGGGCTGATTGGGTCTTCCAGGAAGTTGACTGTTCTTACACTTCCATCAACTGGGAAGGCCGGACACATTTTGGAGGGTGGCCTGAGGGTGGCACTCAGGTGGGTGGGTCTCTCCGACAGGACTAGGAGGTGGGTGCACCCAATCCTCTGGCCTGGGAGCCCTAGTGGAAAGGGGGTGCTCCCTCTGGCCGCTTCTCTGTGCCAGTTGGTGAGCCTCCAGCTCAAGTCCACCGCTCCACCGTTGAGAGAAACCCTATGCCAGGACTCAGTGTGGCCGTCTTGGAGCCTCTGGGTTAGACACCCTTCGGGCCACTTTAGGCGCCGGCCCCGGGTCGGGTTGTGCGCTAGCACTTCCAACAGTCCAGGCCAGTGGATTCACCTCTTCCTTCTCCCTCCTCCCCCTTTCACTCCAAGTTAGCCCGGGACCTTCTCTAGAAAAGGAACTAGGCTTCTCAGGACAATCTTTCTACCAGGACCTTGGGGTGCCAGTCCTGAGAAGTTGCCAAATGATACAGTTCTTAGATTTTTTTTTTTTTTCCTCCAGGGCCACCCCAGCACTGCAGCTTTGCGACCTTCTGGGGCTTAGAGCACGGAGTGGGGAGGAAGCGGGGAGAAGACGGCGGCCTCTCACACCTGCCGCCCACTGCGCCGCCAGGAGCCTGCCTGGGACCGGCTGCAGCCAGAGCCTAACCGGACCTGGGAACTTCAGCCGGGTCCTCAGTCGCCTCCTCCCCCCAGGGAGTGCTGGCTGTAGAGGAGTGGGGTCGGCTATGAGCTAGGGCAAAGCACCAGCAGGAACAACTCTGCAAACTCAATTTAACCAAGAGAGCTTTTTACTCACTCTATTCCCTCGCTCACTTTTGATTCCAATATTGATAAAATGCCCACCGTTTCACATCTTTATGGTAATAGTGGGAAATGAATTCATTTAACGACTGGGGGAGAGGGGGACGGCGGTGGGAGCGTTTCAAGTGTTCAGCGGAGGATAACTTCCCAGGGCAACTTCTCCCTAGGACCCTCACACATCCCCTCTTAATGGTGGGACTTTTTTCATAATGTGCACAATACTATTAAAATTTCATATTAGCAGTGTGTATGGTGAACTTTGTAATGGGAAATTCAATAGCTGCTGTAAATATTAATGGAATATGAAATGAAGCCACAGCCTCGACCAGCCCTGACAGTAAAACGGAGTGAGCATGTGGCGGCCCCGGGGCGAGAGAGGCCTTTCCTCTTGTCGCTCTCGCTTTATTACATTAGCGCGGGCCTCCCCGCGCCGGCGTGGGCTCAGAAGCCGAGGCGCCGGGTCACCCATGACAAATGTCCCCGTGTCTCGCCAACAGGCCCCGCCTGGCCCTGCCACTCCATCTGCCCAACAGGTCCCCGGAGAGTGCTTGCGGGTGTCAGTTTCAGGTAAAGAGCTCTTGAAAGCGCAAAGTCTCCAAAAAGGTTACGAGGATTCCAGCGCCTCCTCGAGTCCCCGAGGCCCTGGTGGTCGCCACCGCTAGCTGGATCTGCACCCGGGTCGGGGTGGGGGCGCCGGGGGGGGAGGGGAGGGGAGGGGAGAGGGTCCCCAGGCGCGTTCCTGGGATTGATGGCGCTCTCAGGGCAGCGGGAGTCCTCCCCGTCTCCCTTTCCCTCACCTGGGTCCCTCCCCGCCTCCCGCCCCGGAGGACCGGGGCCTCCGAGCTGGACGTGGGGCTGAGTCGGGCGTCCGACGGGGGGCGGGGCGGGAGGGGGTCCAGGCCGGTGGTCCCGGGCGGGGCCCTGCCGGGCTCGACCGCTCGCCCCCTGCGCCGACGTGGCCCGGGCCGCCCAGGCGAGCCTGCGCGCGACCAGGGGGAGCCGCCGCGCAGGGACTGCAGGCGCGGGGACCCCCCCTCCACCCCCACCCCCACCCCCCACCCCCCGGGTCTGCAAAGCAGCCTCCCCCAGGCGCGAATCTTCGGGGCACGGGAGGGGAGGGCGTGCGCGACCGAGGGAGGAGCAGCGCCCGCCGCCGCCGCCGCCGCCGCGCGGATCGGATTGGTTCCGAGCTCGGGTCGCCGCGGAGGAGGGTCCCCGGGCGGCTGGACGTGCTGACAAACGGGGCCGTCAACACCTCGAGCCGCCCCGGCGGGTTATTTCAACAGGCTCGGGGAAGATCGGCATCGTGAGTGGCAGGCGACGCCTTTCCTCGCGCCCAGAATTATGCGGCCGCGACGGCACTTGGGGAGCTTAGTTTTGGACGGGACATTAGTCTTCACTCGTTAGGCGGGAGCCTGTCAGCGCTCCCCCGGGGCTCCCCGCTCCCAGCAGCCGAGCCACCCCCCCCCCGCCCCCAGCGGCCGGGCCACCAGGGCGCGCGGTGGCGCGGGTCCACGCGGGACAGAGCAGGGGACCCGGCGGGTAAACTGAGGCGGAGTGAACGTGTGGGAGAGCCGCGCGCCGGCCGAGGCTAGAGTCAAAATCCACTTAAATGACAGCCGAGCTGGGGCCGGCGCCCTAGAGGGTCTTGGCACCAGCACCAGCACCTTCGCTTGTTTGCAAGGGGGCGACCAGACTACCTCCCCGTGGACTGGTCTGTCTCCTTTTCTTTTCTTTTCTTTTTTTCTTTTCTTTTCTTTTCTTTTCTTTTCTTTTCTTTTCTTTTCTTTTCTTTTCTTTTCTTTTTTCTTTCTTTCTTTCTCTTTCCTTTCTAAAATATTTTATTTAAATTCAGTTTGCTAACATACAGTATAACACCCAGTTCTCATCCCATCAAGTGGGACTGGCTTTTTCTTAAGCCACGAAGCACACCCTGGCTGCCAACTCCGGGCACTTGTCTTCTTATTTCCCTGGTCCCCCCCTCCCCCAGGCGTGAAGTCATAGGTGATTTCCCCTTTACCACCAGGTCTGTGGGGTCACCTACGTTCACTGTAGCCCCCCCCCCTTTGAAATGATTTCCTGTCCAACAACCCCTCCTCCACCCCCGACCCTCCAATAAATCCAGAATAGTTCCTTCATCTGCTCCAGGCAGGCCGACTGCAGAGCTGAAATGAACTGAAAGAAGAACGGAATTGAAATGCCAAGGGTCTGCTTTTGCGTGACTTCCCTGCAGGAGTCGTTTCAACAGGGTATCTAGGTTTCTGAGATCCGGGGAGGAGCTTCAGGTGTGGCTTGCCTTCCCAGGGACCCCTCTGGCCAGTTCCCCCAGCCCTGCGGCTGAGTACACCCCCTGGTTAGACAGCCGGGTCTCCCTGTTTCTTTGGCTCCATTACATCCCCTTTCTCCACCCGAGATCGCGCCACTTCTTTCCCGTGCCCTTTAAAAGAGTTACTTTGGAAGAAGACTTAAAAAAAAAAAAAAAAGGACAAGAAATGGATATAGGGTTTGTAAGTGTTAAATAACTTTCTCAGCATGTATTAAAGGAAGATTGTATTTTATCAACAGCTGATTGATGCAGCCGTGTGATCCTGTCGGTTTGTCTATAGTATCATATTTATTTAACCTGCTGAGGGACTATGTTCAGGGGCAGCCTGCTCATGCTGACAAGAGCATGCACATTACACACTACCCCAGGTATTTTGATTGATTGTTCCCACCCCAAAGCCTTTGGTTCATAATTTAGCACAGCAGGTTCTGCATCACAGACTAGGTTTCAAAAAAAAAAAAAATCCTGTAAGAGATTTCAATGAACAACTACTGCCAAGAAACCTTTCTCCACCTGCAACCCCCAAATATTTTAAATACCTCCTGAGATGGTTTGGTTTGTATAATTACAGAGCACACAACCTTTATTTGCCCTGGTTCCCCACATGTAATCAGATTATTCATTTTAATTTGTGGCTAGACTAACATTTCTTTGGCTGGGGGGGAGGTTGTTGGCATGGTGGTGGGGTGGTGGTGGTGGTGAAAATGTCAGTGTGGGCTTCTCTCTTTCTTCTCCTTTGCTCTCTTTCTTTCAATAACAGGTTGGGGATGTGGCCGTAGTAGAAAGGCAGACAAGTGGTTCTCTTTCTGCAGATGGTCTCTTGAAGTTGCTTTGGGAATTAGGTCCTCAAATCCTTTGGCACAGGCTGGATTTTTACTAGTATTTAATAATCCACATCTCCCCCCACAAGACCCTAACCCTAGTGGGTAAGGAAAGATTTTTTCCCCACAAGTACAAACTGTTAATAAACTTCCCTGACATTTGGGTCTTTTCTAGTAAATGATTTGAATAATCTGGGCACATCCTAGTGGTTCTGAAATTAGCACTACTTACTGAAGGACCAATGAATAATTTGAGATTTCTGGAAGAAAGGAGCTTTCTCCTTGACTTTTTAAAAACTAACACCAGCAGAGTACAGATGCGTATGCATGCTTATTTAATTTGTGCTTGAAAAATATTTCCAAAATGGAACACATTTTTCTGTACATCTTCTTGGATTACTGTTAATCTGGTTAGCAATGGTTTAGTGTGTGTGTGTGTGTGTGTGTGTGTAAAGGTAAAGTTTCAAATGTGTGCTGTTTTTCAGTAATAGAGGTATTGTTGTTTATTGTGTTTGGTACTTTTACATTTGTCCTTTAGAAACTCTTGGGATGACTTGTGAAGCCTGGAAAGGCAATCCTAGCACTGTGATGTATCTCTGGCCTTCAGAGTTTCATTTTATCATTCTAGATCAGATGGGAAGGTCATTACCAGTGTGGTTAATCTCATAAGTATATAATGCTGCACCAGAGGGTGAGGACCCATAGCATTTTAAAAAGCTGCTAAGGGATCCCTGGGTGGCTCAGCGGTTTAGCGCCTGCCTTTGGCCCAGAGCGTGATCCTGGAGTCCCGGGATCGAGTCCCACGTTCAGCTCCCGGCATGGAACCTGCTTCTCCCTCTGCCTCTCTCTCTCTCTCTCTCTCTCTCTCTCTCTCTGTGTCTATCATGAATAAATAAATAAAATCTTAAAAAAGTTGTTAAGTGCATAATTCCCCCCCCCCTCAAATAAGTCAGCACAAGTAAAGTAGTCATCTTTCTAGTCAGCTCTTAGGTCAACATTGCAGAAAAAAAAATATCTTGTATATCCCAGTAATGGCAACAGTGGCAACATTTGTAATTAGAACTTCTTTCCTCTTTCATCCATTCATCTACTCATTCATTCATTTTCCCTCCTTCTTTAGTGTTGTATTTACAAAAATGCATCTTTGGGCTTGATTGTGTACCTCATAATGATGGTAAAGAGATTAATCAAGTGTGATCTAGACTGGAGAGTCCAGCTTATCCTTTCTTTTAAGTGTCCCTTATATTTTGGGCTGGTTTGGGAGACTCTGATGGTATGCCTTCTTTTCTGGTAATATCATCAGCAATTTTTTGTATCCTTTGATGTTGCTATTTATCCCTAGATGGTGTTCAATGACAAAAACCAAAATATTTGCAAAACTCCAGGACATGCATCTTTCTGTGGAGAAAAACAGTCATTAGCAAAAGTAAGTACAGACACAATATCCACAGAGAAAGTGAAAGGGTAGGCTGACAAAGGAAATATTTACCTATGATAGAGTATCAGCCAGGGGGTACTAAGGCAAATCAAGCAAGGTGAAGAAAAGACGGATTTGTGGTGAACAGAATCTACACACTTTAATTAGGTAAGCTAAGGAGTTTTGAGACACCATGTGAATCAATTTGCAGCCATTTTCCAAAATGTTTTACAAATCATTGGCTTGTGTTGAAAATAAGCCTTTTAAAAGCCATCCACCACCAAGTTCCTTGAATAAAATATAGTGTATATTACCCCAATAATGAAAAAAAAAATACTTCCACATGTTGTCTCCTGAGGAGAAAAATAAATTAGGTGGACCCCATTTCTTTTCAAGGGGAGCCCTTATATCATATTTAATACGTGCTCACACACAGACACGTTTGCAAAGGAACTTCTTTGGAGTTTGGCCAATTAATAGCTCTGCAGCCCTGGTCAAGTTACTGTATTTCTCTGTCCTTTTGTTTCCTCATCTAGTGAAGTTATAATACTACCTGCCTCAGGGGTTGCTGTAAGAAGTGAGTTATCATGGGGTGCCTGGGTGGCTCAGTAGGTTAA
Organism: Vulpes vulpes; assembly: GCF_048418805.1. Taxonomy (NCBI): domain Eukaryota; kingdom Metazoa; phylum Chordata; class Mammalia; order Carnivora; family Canidae; genus Vulpes; species Vulpes vulpes. The sequence continues at coordinate 92,149,571 of NC_132793.1, read as the reverse complement.
GTGCCTGCCTTTGATTTAGGTCATGGTTTCAAGGTCATGGGATGGAATGGAACCCACATTGGGCTCCTGGCTCATCAAGGAGTTTGCTTCTCCCTGTACTCCTAACCCTGCTCGCTCATGCTCTCTTTCAAATAAATAAATAAAATCTTAAAAAAAAAAATGAGTTAACACACAAATGTCTTAAAGCAGTGTTCACTGTGTATTTACTACTAGATTGGCATCTGCTATCATGATAGCTCATATATGCATCAGGGTCTCGTTAATTTTATTATTGACAACAATGCTTTTAGTTACAGTCACCCAGAATGTTGTGACTAGACTTCACAACTGAAACTCTAAATATGAAGTGGTTCTATTAAGGCATTGCTCTCAGCCTTGCAATGTGCTCAGTGCAAAACTGCCTCTGGGGCAAAGTGATTACTGTCTTTGTCTCTGTCTCCTGAGGCCCCAGACACACTAAGGCGCCTTCTTTGTAAACAGTCAAAGTCAAAGGCAGCTCCAGGGTGTGGTTGGCATGCCACCGAACTGTTTGTACACCAAATCACAGCAAAACTCCGCTAAGAAACTGTAAGGAGGCAAACAGCCTATGTGACTGGCTTATCAGCTCCTCATTTGGTAAGGATGCCAGCACTCTCCATCCTCCTGTTGCCTGATATGCCTACGTCCTTCATGGCATATTTTAACATTCTCTGGGGTTTATGATATCCTTTTCCTATGCAAACAGGCACTGTCTTCTATTAAGCTCTTCAAGTTGAAATTTATTTTTAACAGAAAGGGATGTTTCATCATACATTGGGATGTTGATTAAAACCTAAGGTCTTGGGGCACCTAGGTGGCTCAGTGGTTGAGCATCTGCCTTTGGCTCAGGCCCTGATCTCAGGGTTCTGGGATCTAGTCCCACATCAGGCTCCCCGTGGAGTCTGCTGCTCCCTCTGCTTATGTCTCTGCCTCTCTCTGTGTCTCTCATGAATAAATAAATAAAATCTTAAAAAAAACCCCACACCCTAGGATCTTGATGTGAAAATGAAAGAAATAAATAATATATATTTTTCAGTGTTTGCGTTTTTTCACATGTTGTGTTTTGAAATTAAGACAAATGCAATTCCCATTTCAGTTGGGAATAAAACCAGCATTACCTCCTCTATGGAATAGCTAGCTTCCTTTGTGTTTCTGAGCTGCTCTATTGCTTTTCCAGATAGTAACTCAAGATCTGAGCTAAGTGAAACCAGAGTCCTTGAGAGGCAGCTAACAGCGCCCCTCCCCACTCCCTCCAAGTCACTCTACGTGGATAGAGATATGACTTGCTTTTGTTACAGTTAGATCACAGAACCTTAGGTACGAATAGTTCTCATTTTATGTCACTTCCCAAACTAAATCTTGCAAACAAGCCCAGACAGGAGTTCGTGTTTTCTTACACGTGTTAACATTGACCTTGCCGCTTTGAACCACACCCCTCATCTCTTTAAATCAGCATTCCACATCCTACTCACATCTTTTCTTTTCAGCCTGCTCCTGGTGCAAGAGTCTATTTTCAGTCTGTGCATATGCCAGAAATGTCTTAAGTCCTGAGAAGCTGGACTTTCAATGAGGTTAGGATGCAGAAACACAGGCATGTACTTGGTTCATCTGTTAAAATGTTGAGAAATATGGCTAAAATATTTCCTTCTAAATATCATCTGTCATTGCACTATTTGCTAAGAAAAGTGAGTCTCAGATATTTTAACTCAGTTTCAGTGTTAGGTACTTTCTCACGTTTTAAATAAGTTAGTCTTTTAGATCAGGGGAAGGTAACTTTAATGAAATATACATAACTTCCTATATGTCTTTTTGTGGTTCTTCCATAGGCCTGGGAGGAATCTTTGACTTCCTCATATTTGGACAAACAATAGCTTCAAAGTCACCCACAATGTACTAAGTAAAGATATGAGAATATCCCCAGATATGCTGAAGTTGTTTCCTGTATGTGAATGCTGAGATTTAAGGAAATATCATGGTTCCCCTTTAACTCACATAAAAACTTTTTTTTAAACATTGCTCCCTTTGAGATTTGCAAATAGTTAAACCAGTTTACACAGTTCCTTTTTCCCCCTTCCTTTTAAGTATGACTCTTAAGTAAGCAGACACTTTAACTTGCCTTCTTATTAGACAGCTTTTTCTTTATTGCTTTTTCATAGCACAGCTATCAAAAATAAGATAATGTCCCAAGATCTGGGACCTAATCAGCTTTCTAACTGAGTTTAAAGAGTCCAGAGGCTGCAACACTACCTCTGGTTGTGTGTGCGGGCCTACTGCAGTGTTTGCTTTGCCACATTTTGATGGAGAGGGTAATGTGTTTGCTAGATAAGGCAAAGGGGACTAGCCAAAAAAGCAAGGCTCTGTTTGATAAACCCTGACATATTTAGCCATTTTTCTCCCACATGAAAGGAAGCTTTAAAACTCCAAGGAAAATAGAGGTGTCCATTCAAGCACACTAATGTTTATTGAGACAAAAAAAGTAAATAAATTGGCATTTTTTAGTCTATTAAATTAATTAGCTCTAGAGCTTATCATGAAATTGAAAAGCTGGGTAAAATACAAGTCTGTTTCTTGTTATTTGACATGAAAGGTGAGTTCTTTTAGTCACTGTATATAGGAAAAACAGTTATTTTATTTGGCTTGTCTTGTCCTGGTAGAAGACTTGGACACTGTATGAAGGAGCTCATGAACCAAAGTTAAACTTTTAAAGGGCCGATCAGCATGGACTTGGGATGAGAACTCAATCTGAGATGAGTGTTAAATATACACGATGACATTCTTTGTTAAGTGAGCTATTGCCTGAAAACAGATTTATGAAGCTAGAATAAAAATATGACACCTGACATCTATTCATATTAGAGGTCAGTTCTTTTCTTTTCTTTTTTTTTTTAAGATTTTACTTATTTATTCATGAGAGACACACACAGAGAGGCAGAGACACAGGAAGAGGGAGAAGCAGGCTCCCCATGGGGAGCCTGATGTGGGACTCGATTCCAGGACCTCAGGATCATGACCTGAGCCAAAGGCAGGAGCTCAATCACTGAGCCACCCAGGCCTCCGTAGAGGTCAGTTCTAAAAACTCAATATTTTAAGTTCATACGTAAAGACATTTTAAAATAAAATGGCCTTATAATCTAGAAAGAGGTAAAAGTACTGGAGGTGACTATTGATTACCTAAATTATTATAATTATAATTTTCAAGAAAAAAGTAAAGAAATAAAATAACAGAAATCTTCACAAAATAGAGCTGCCTCTCAAAATAAGAATTTAAATGATGTAAGTATGAAGATTATTTGGGGCTCAATTTTTTTAAAAGATTTTATTTATTTGTTCATGAGAGACAGAGAGAGAGGGAGAGACAGAGGCAGAGGGAGAAGCAGGCTCCATGCAGGGAGCCCCATGTGGGACTCAATCCTGGGACTCCAGGATCAAGCCCCGAGCCAAAGGCACACACACTCAATAGCTGAGCCACCCGGGCGTCCTGAGGCTCAATTTTTATAGTCTGATCACTTTCCGTTAAGTTAGAAGGAAATATCAATCCTAAATCAATATCCCAGTAAAATTTTCTATTTTTTTCTTTTGAAAGCATACTCTTGGGCACTCTTGGGTGGCTCAGCGGTTTAGAAAGCATATTCTTCTGATTGTTTTTCTAAATTGCAAATATTTGATAAATTAAAAAAGTGGCCTCAGAAAATTAGTTCATTTATAGCACATTTAATTTTATTTATTTTTAATATTTTATTTTTTGAAGTAATCTCTACACCCAACGTGGGGCTTGGAACTCAAATCTCCAAGATTAGGAGTTGCATGCTCCACTGACTGAGCCAGCCAGGCACCCCTATAGAACATTTTAAAATACAATCACTTGAATCTTTAGAACTGTGTTTCTTTTACATATTAATCATTTTAAACATTTTTTTATGGCTCTGTGTTATCAATATGAGTGTAGATTTTTAGATGAATTTAATGTCAACTAGGGATTAATGTGAATTAATTAAATTGACTGTATCTTCTTTAATGAGAAAAAAGGATTTAGTTTTAATACTGATGATCTTAATAAAGCTTCTCTCTACTTATCTGTATTTTCTCAACATTAGGAATTATTTTTATTAGAAGGTGAATTAATTTAATAATGGCAGAGTGGCAAAACTTGAAATAAATCAAGTGATTGCAAACTGACTTTTGCTATTGTTCTTGAGGCTGCATAATTACACCAAGTAACTTTCAATTAGAAAAGACTCAATTGGATGAAGCTATTTAAAAATAAAAACATGGGATCCCTGGGTGGCTCAGCGGCTCAGAGGTTTAGCACCTGCCTTTGGCCCAGGGCGTGATCCTGGACTCCCCAGGATCGAGTCCCACATCAGGGTCTCTGCCTGGAACCTGCTTCTCCCTCTGCTTGGATCTATCTCTCTCTCTCTCTCTGTCTCTCATAAATAAATAAATAAAATCTTAAAAAAATAAAAACATAAATTGGAGTTCCCCTTATTTTTCTTTTGAAACAGCCATCCAACAGAAGTTGAAACAGAATTTACAGCGTAAGGTGAGTTTGAATACACTTGACTCCACTCTCTAAATGGTTAAAAAGTCACATCTTACAAATAGATTTCCAGTAAAATTATTTTCTGCAAAGATGCAGTACCATAAAATAAAATCCTAGCAGAAATCTGTGAGGTCTCTGAAATGAACTCATCACTCTGTGACAAAGACACACAGAAATTCCAAGCACGTATGTGGAGTGCATAGGTTTCATGATGCCTGCTGTATAAGGTAAGATGCGAAGACGAATGTTAGCTGAGCATGCCAGACCACTATGTAGTTCTTATTCCTTATTTTTGGGGAGCATTCATTGAAATTATTGGCCACATTTCTTTTTTAAATTAAATTTTCAGGGGTTCCTGGGTGGCTCAGTCAGTTAAATGTTTGACTTTTGATTTTGGCTCAGGTCATGATCTCAGGGTCTTTAGATTGAGGCTCCCCTTGGCTCTGTGCTGAGCACAGAAATTTTCTTTATCCCTGTGCTCCTCCCTCCTGCTCTTGCACATGTGTTCCCACTGTCTCTCACTCTCCAAAAATAAAATGAAATACATTTTCACTTAATTATTATTATTTTTAAAAGACTTAGTGTTTAAATAATCTCCACACAGAATGTGGGGCTCAAAATCATGACCCTGAGATCAAGAATCACATGTTCTGCTGACCGAGCCAGCCAGGTGCCTCTCATTTATTATTATTTTTAAATGGAAGATGGAGGAGGAATACAGGGAGAACAGTGACCAGCAAAAATAAAACAAACCAAACCAAAATGGAAAGACAAACAAAACAATTCAGGTTCTTACCCCCGCACTTACCCTCCTCCACCTTTTTTCACATTCCCATATACAACACATATTTAATGGTCAAAACTTAGATATTGTATCTACCACCCAACCGCTCATTAATGAATACCATGCTGTCCTCCCCCTTATTTTATTAGGACTCTTGTTTTGTATTTGAGGACCCATCAAGCTCATTCCCAATGCCCTGGCACTTATGAGTGGACACACGTGATGGATCATGAATTCAGTGGGGTGATGCTGGCTTCACGGGTTCATCATCCAACCAGTCAGATATGAGGCTAGGTTTAAAACAAATTATGCAATGATACGCTTTCTAACTTTAAACCTGAAAATATAGTGTTCTAGACCAGGAAGTTCCCAGTTAAGAAAAATTTGTGTCCAGATCTGGTTACCAAATGGTACCAGGCCAGCATAGCTTTGACTAGCACAATTGCCTTGGACCCAGTTCTGGCTTTGCCAGTTAAAGATTGGGTAAGATAATTCACTGGTCTGTCTTGTGAAGAGTGTGAGAGAAGCACACAAATTTCCTAACTCTGTCTCACACAGAATAAGATATTCATAAAAGACTAATCTCATCATTATTCCTAAGGATGATAATCACAATAGATCTCAGTTCAGAAACAAAATAAAAATCAGCTGAGAGACCATTGAGGTGGCATGTGCAACATGTCATAAAAGAGCTTTCAAGAGAAATCAGGTAGAAACAGGCGTTGTCGGTGTTGCATTTCAGCTCAATGTAAGAAAGAATTTCCCAATAATTTGATTGGTTTAAAAACGTTTTAAAAAATGACCCTCCCATCTTTCAGGGGTGGCAGAGGGAGGATAATTGGATTATGTTGGGGTAGGACACATTAGTGTTTCCTAAACCTGGTTGCATATAATGGGATCACCTGGGAAACTTTAAATATCCATGTTATACAAATACACAAGACACATCTTCCAGCCACAAACACAAGCATACCATTTACAAGTGTAATTTCTGGTATCTGTTAGAGATGAGACCCTTTGGGTGCCTGAGTAGCTCAGTTGTTTAAGCATCTGCCTTCGGCTCAGGTCATGAATTTGGGGGTCTTGGGATTGAGCCCCACGTGGTGCTCCCTGCTCAGCGGGGAGTCTGCTTCTCCCTCTCCCTCAGCTCCTCCCCCCACCCATGCTCTCTTTCTTTCTCCCAAATAAATAAATAAATAAATAAATAAATAAATAAATAAAATCTTAAAAGGAAATGAGACACTTTGACTATGTAATACGATAACAAGATGTAGTCCATGTGAGAGCAAAACTGCTTTTTGGATTGTTTCCTGTGAAACTCAGCATATCACTCTGTTTTGCTTTTCCAAATAACATTCTGATATGGGAGAAATCTCATGAAAATAAACATCAAGTACAGTCACAAGGGAAGCAGGGAAAGAACAATAACATGGAGGGTACCCCCAACCAGGGTGCTAGTCTAAAATATTTTTTCTTTTAATAAATGATACTGTAATGGCAGCTACCATTTATATGAGGTGTTATTCTGTTTCTAAATTTTTGGCCGACTTCTAAACTGACACAAGCTTTACTTCTCTGAATGGAGGATGGAGTTTTGTGGGTTTTTTTGTATATTTTTTTAATTGGAGTTAGATTTGCCAACATCTAGTATGATACCCAGTGCTCATCCTGTCAAGTGCCCCCCTCAGTGCCTGTCATCCAGTCACCCCATCGCCCTGGCCACCTCCCCTTTCACTACCCCTTGTTCGTTTCCCAGAGTTAGGAGTTTCTGGTGGTTTGCCTCCCTCTCTGATATTTCCCACTCATTTTCTCGGGGATGGAGAAGTTGAACCAATCCTGGACTGGTCATTCCAAATGTATCCTGGGGCATGACAGGGTCTCTAGATGGGTTGTGGGGACCCATGATAATTGGAACTGGTGGGAACCATGGCAAAATGGAAAGCACAGACTATTCTAAAGAGGGGTGCCAATATTTGACCCTTATTCAAATGTGGCCCAGTGGAAATGCAGATTCAGTTCTATTATAATTTTTGATCTTTTAAAAAAATTTATTCATGAGAGACACAGAGAAAGGCAGAGACATAGGTAGAGGGAGAAGCAGACTCCCTGCAGAGAGCCCGATGCGGGACTCGATCCCAGCACCCTGGGATCACAACCTGAGCTGAAGGCAGATGCTCAACCACTGAGCCATCCAGGTGCCCCCATAATTTTTTATTTTTCAAGAAAACCTCATAGTGCCCAATTTCAAAATGTGAAAGGGGCCATTTAAAATATTATTTTGCAGTTCCAGGTCAAGAATCCTGGAGGCTTGATGTGGCTTATCGGTCATTGGCTTATTCCATCTGGACTGGCTGATGGCCATAGCTACCTTCTTCCATTAGTATTTTCCAGCAGCACTTCTCAAACTTCTATGTGTAAGAATCATCTGGAGAGCTTGTTAAATCACAGACTTCTGGGTTCCACAGTAAGGGGCTCCAATTCGTGTTTCTTACAAATTGCCAGTTAAACTGAGACCCACACTGGCTAGTGACTGTGCAAGCAGGGAACCAGTTGTAGTACTGTCCCCTTTGGCTTGGTTACTGTTGGGTATTCATTTGATTAATTCAGGGAGTCTCCCTGACTCCTCCTCTGCTTTTCCTGTTGCTTTCCCTCCCTGTATCAAGATGACACCTTAGGGAGGGTGGCACTATTACATAAGGACATGGGAAACAGTACAGTATTGACGTGGTTAGATTCAGCTTTGCTAACTTGGCAGGAAATGCTCAATCCTGTTTACTTATTATTATTATTATTTTTAAGCATTCTGTAAGTTTAAGGTGTACACATGTGGATTTGATACATTTATATATTGCGACATGATTACTACCACGGCATTAGCTAACACCTATATCACATCACATTAATTATCATTTCTCTTGTGGTGAGTACATTAAAGAATCCAGTTTCTTCTCCTTTCCCTGTACTATCAGAAAGGGAGACAAAACATAAAGACTCCTAACTCTGGGAAACGAACTAGGGGTGGTGGAAGGGGAGGAGGGTGGGGGGTGGGGGTGAATGGGTGATGGGCACTGAGGGGGGCACTTGACTGGATGAGCACTAGGTGTTATTCTGTATGTTGGTAAATTGAACACCAATAAAAAATACATTTATTATAAAAAATCCACTTTCTTAGCAACTTTGAAATATGTAATATAGTATTGTTAACTATAATCACAATGCCATACATTAGATCTCTAGAACTTACTCATCTTCCAGTCACAAGTTTATACCCTTTGGCCAACATCTCCCCATTTCCCCTTCCACCCAACCCCTAGTAACCACCATTGTATTCTCTGTCTCTATGAGCTAGTTTTGTTTTTCAGATTTCGCATATAAGTGATATCATACAGTATTTTTTTTCTATCTGATTTATTTCACTGGACATAATCCCTTCAAGGTCGATCCTTGTTGTCTCAAATGAAAGAGGGATTTCCTTCTTTCTCACAATAGAATAATATTCCATTGTGTGTGTATGTGTATCCCATTATATATATACATGTATAACATATGAATATATATATTCCATTGTATATATACCTCACATCTTTATCCACTCACTCATCAATAGACACTTCGGGTGTTTCCATATCCTGGCCATTGTGAATATTGCTGCAATAAACATGAGAGGACAGGCACCTCCGGACATCCTGCTTTTATTTCCTTTGGGCCTATACCCAGAAGTGGGATTGCTGGATCATACGGTAGTTCTATTTTTCATTTTTTTGAGAAACCTCCATACTGCTTTCCATAATGGCTGCACCAATGTACATTTCCCATCAACAGTCCAATCAGGCCTTCATTTTCTCCACGTCCTCACCAACACTTGTTATCTCTTATCTTCTGGAGCCTAACCTTTCTAACAGGTGTGAGGTGATATTTCACTGCAGCTTTGGTTTTCAATCTCCCTGATGATAACTGATGTAGAGCACTTCTTCATATACCTTTAGCCATGTGGATGTCTTCTTTGGAAAAATGTATTTATTCAGTTCCTCTGCCCATTTTTTAAACTGGATTGGCTTTTTTTTTTTTTTTTGGGTTACCGTTGCTGTTATTGTATAAATTCTTTATACATTTTGAGTATTAACCCCTTATCACATACACAGTTTGCAAATATTTCCCCCCATTGTATAGGTTCCCTTTTCATTTTGTTGATGGCTTCTTTTGTCGTGCAAGAAGCTCTTTAGTTTGACATAGTTCTGCTTGTTGCATCTGCTTTTCCTGCTTGTACTCAATCCTGTTTAGAAGATAGGGCCACCCCTAAACACTTGGTGGACAACCAGCTTCATAAATAAGTATATTCAATGATACGTGGGTGATTACTCAGTGCCAGGCAGTGTGCAAGGTATTTTATCTATGCTGCCTTTAGTACTGACAACCTTTTCTGACATCAATATTGTCATTCCTAGTTCACTGAATTTCAGAGAAGTTAAATAACTCACCTTAGGTCACACAGGCACCAAGTGGCAGGAGAGGGATTTAAAGGAGGAACAGCATGATTCCACAGTCTATTCCCTTTCTGGGATACTTCCAAATTTATATGCACATAGTAGTATAACTTGATATAGTAAAATTAATATAATATAAAAATCATACCTTGCCCCATAAAGGATGCCAAGTGATGAACAGAAGTGTAAATTATATTGCTAAATAAAATGAAATAGATGCAAATAAAATTAAACAGTAAGGAAAGGAAGATGAAGTACAAAATGGCATTTCAAAAAGTTTTATTCCCTTGCTAGCAGTGGGTCATGACTTGACTCTGAGCTCATAAAGAAACGGTAGTCTTTAAGAGCACCATTGCACAGGGAGATATGGGCCATGTGAAGGCAGGGTGGTCTCCATCCTTAGTCCTGGGATGCCCTCTTGGGTTTGTGACTGCCTGAGAAGTCTACCTTCTCATGGCGCTCACAGGTCTATCTATCCCTGACATCTACAAAGTCATGGATGATGCCTATGAAGATTATTCTTTGCTATTGACCTACCTAAAGCAACCTGCATGGTATTGTAAACCTGCAGACTGGGATCTCAATTCATTTAATTCCATTTGTTATCTATCTGACACAACACTGTAGATAGACAGGTTTTGAGTTAAAATAGTACCATCGGGTTGATAATAATGCTTCAGATTAATTGCTTAAAATTAAATACGTATTCATGTCCTCCCTACACTTCAACATTGGACATCTGTCTTTGTTCTTCCATTTCATTTGTTTGAAGGTTCAGTACATTCAGTTAGCTGACACAGAGGGAGGGACAGCTTGGTGATGATTCCAGAACAAGGAGAAACAAAATAAACCATGGGAAAGAAACAAGATAAGCACAAAACAGAAATACTTCTTTTTCAAGGGGAAGGAAATAATCTCACATTAAAAAAAGAAGATTTTATTTATTTATTCTTGAGAGACACACAGAGAGAGGCAGAGAGAGAAGCAGGCTCCCTGTAGGGAACCCGACGCAGGATTCGATCCCTGACCCTGGGATCACTTCCTGAACTGAAGGCAGATGCTAAACCCCTGAGCCACACAGGAGTTCCATAATCTCACATTTGAAACAAAATTTCTACAGAGCTTATTTGTACGTTTCCTCATCTAGAAATGAGGAGATTGGTGTGCTATTGATTTCTGAGTTTCTTTCTGGCACGATTTAGACCATGATGTGACGGCATCGGCTGTGTGCACAGGAGAAGGAGGGAGTAAGCCTCAGAACGCTACAGGTGAGCACCATCTGAGATGGAGTCAAGCAGCTTATGGAGCAACTTTGCAGCTCATGGGATGAGAGGTCTCACAATCTCTTCCATAGGGCCACATAGCAATGATCGGCCTGCTAGCTCAGAGCAGGGAGTTCAGGGAGACGTTTCCAAGGAGTTTAGTCTGCCAACTGGATGACTTAAGTCATCTCTCAACATCTTATATAATGCCCATGCGGTGTCCTCAGGCATTAAGGGAGACTGGCCTGGGTTTTGCTCTGGGGTTAATACACCTGCTATACCCATGTTTCCTAATTTCATTTGGGTTTCCAGAAAACATCTGGCAGAAGTGATCCCCTCAAACACTTGGCTTTTTAAATTAAGTTTCCAGCAGTGACTTCCCAATCTGAAAATGTGTCCCTTCTGATTTTGGTTTAAGCTTGTTAGGTAAGTGCAAATAAGTTAAAATCAGCAGAAGCAAACAAAGTACCTTTTGAAGCTTCCTCATAATGGCAAATGTGATGGTTTGTCCTCTTAAGATCGACTTCTGGCTTCTCCCATAGCTGAGTTGGCTTGCCACATTCTTCAGCAGACCATGCTCTGGGATCCCTGGGATCACTACAGAGTCATGTCTCTTTCTCTTTCTCTTTCTTTCTTTCTTTCTTTCTTTCTTTCTTTCTTTCTTTCTTTCTTTCTTTTCTTTCTTTCTTTCTTCTTTCTTTTTCTTTCTCTTTCTTTCTTTCTTTCTTTCTTTCTTTCTTTCTTTCTTTCTTTCTTCTTTCTTTCTTTCTTTTTTCTTCACAAGAGACAGAGAGAGAGAGAGAGAGAGAGCAGAGACACAGGCAGAGGGAGAAGCAGGCTCCATTCAGGGAGTCTGACGTGGGACTCGATCCTGGGTCTCAAGGATCAGGTCCTGGACTGAAGGCGGTGCTAAGCCACCTGGGCTGCCCCATAGTTATGTCTCTTTTACATGCTTTGCTTTGGATGCTGTTGTTTATATTTCAGAGTGTATAAGCAACTGAATGGCTAGATGCACATTTTAAAGCAAATGAGTTTTTCCCCCCCCGTAAAAGATAGTATCAAACTCAAAATAAATGAAAGCATATGCATCCTCCATTCTGTTTACTTTTGGGGGTGTTTTGGTGGGATGGCAGATATATGCTGAATTACTACTCCTTTTCCACTCCTTTTCCTTTCAGCTTCTGCGAGTTGTAGCTCCTGTCTTGATTTTCTGGGGAGTCAGCAATTCTCCACAGTCAGTTCTTGGGGGACCTGGTTGGACCTGCTTCCATCGTACCTCCTTGGCCATGTCGATTGGTCTAGGGTTTAGCAAGTGGTCCATTAGAGCCAATCAAAGCTTGTATCAGTTAGGATTAAGTTTGGTTTTCAGTGAAAGACATCCAAAATGAGAGTGGCTTAAATAATGTACATTATATTTCTGCCTCATGGTAAGTCTAGAAGTGGACTGTTTAGGGCTAATATGCTAACTCAGTTCCAGACTTCTCTTTTGTAAAGAAATTGACATGCTTATTATGAAATTTACATAGAAACACAAAGAACCTAGAATAACTAAGAACATTTTGTAGAAGAAGAATATGGTGGGAGGAGTTTCAGCACTTGATTTCAAGACTTGATGTAAAATTACAATAATTAAGCAGTGTTGTATGGTATAAGGTAGTACAAATAGACTAATAAAACAGAATCCAGAAATGGTCCTACTCATATATAGTCTGTTAATTTTCAACAGGGACACAAAGCAATTCAGTGAAGAAAATGAGAGTATTTTCCATAAAGGGTTCTGGATCAATTGTATGGGCAAGTGAAAAATACAGTACTTACTTTATACCATATATAAACTGTAATTCCAGATGGACCATGGACTCAAAGTATGAGCAATAATTACAAACTTCCAGAAAAAAAAAAGAGATTACCTTTAAGCATATGAGGTAGGCAAATATTTCTCAGAATGTAAAGGCATTTTTAAAAAAGATAAAAATTCAATATAAACTACTTCATCAAAATAGAAGTTCTATTTATCAAAAGACATTAAGAAAATGAATAGGATTTGTTTTGGTCTCCATTTTACAGAACTACAGTGTAATGGGGATACTTTGACGTTTAGTAAAATGTATAGTTTTTTGAACCTTGCTTAGGAAAGGTATTTTTTAACTTGCTTTTTTCTCCCTGAAATTTCCTTTGCTTTCTTTGTCGCTATTAGGCATCTATATTGCTCTGTGCTTTTTACCTCTCAAATCCCAGATTTGCTAACCTCAGTATCATCCGAATATTATTTGCCTTTCTACATGTACAGTGTCTTAGAGCCAATTCATTCCATCTATGCAATTACCCCTTTGTCTATAAAGATCTCCACTGGGATTTCCCTGGAAATATTTCAGTGATAGCTTCATTTTGCAGACAAAGGAAACTGAGAGAAGAAAACATTTCCTGGAAATTTGACAGTCTTGGCGTTGAAAAGTTAAGCACTGTAAATTTAACAGATGCAAACAAATTAGTCCTATAATACTAATGTCAGTACATCCCCTGAAATTCCTATGTGACTGCAACTCCAGAGACAGGCCATATCGGGAAGCATTTCCCATTCTGAGTTTCCTTCTTTGCGATACCTGAACGTTACCAATTAAAGCTGTAGGATTATTTTATGAGTAGGTTTATAAAATGAGGCCTCTCTCTGTGTGTGTGTGTGTGTGTGTATGTGTATTTAGCATACACTGAGTGTGTCTTCTAACTACAATTTCTTACAATTAAAAAAATTCTTTAAAATTCTATTTTTTAAAAAAAAGATTTTATTTATTTATTCATGAGAGACACAGAAAGAGGGAGAGACACAGACAGAGGAAGAAGCAGGCTCCCTGTGGGGAGCCCAATTTGGGACTTGATCCCAGGACCCTGAGATCACAACCTGAGCCAAAGGCAGATGCTAAACCGCTAAGCCATCCAGGCATCACATACAATTCTATTTTTTCTGTGATTAAAACATGATGTTGTTAACAGAGAAGAGAGTTGGGGCACCTGGGTGGCTCAGTTGGTTAAGCATCCAACTCTTGGTTTTGGCTCAGGTGGTGATCTCAGGGTTGTGAGATCGAACCTTGCATCAGGCTCCGCACTTAGCAGGGGTCCACTTTCGATTTTCTTTTTCCTTCTCCCTCTGCCCCTTCCCTTGCTTCTGTTCTCTTTCTCTCTAAAATAAATAAATAAATCTTTAAAAAATAAAAGACAAGAGAGTTGATAGGGGGACAATGGTTGAAGGAAGAGAAGTCTTGTATGTAAATTATATGTAAATATGGTGTCTACTTCTTTCTTTTCCTTTTTTCTTTCTTTCTTTCTTCTTCCTTTCTTTCTTTTAAGATTTTTACAATGGAATATTACTCAGCCATTAGAAATGACAAATACCCACCATTTGCTTCAACGTGGATGGAACTGGAAGATTTTTCTTTCTAATGTAATTTCTACTCCAACTTGGGGCTCGAACTCATGATCTTGAGATCAGGCATCACACGCTCTACTGACTGAGCCATATCACTTTGCATTTGCAGAGTGGGCTGTGTTTTATGGAAGATTTCCACAGACATGGTGTTACTTAATTCTCAACAATATCAGAACTCTGAAGTTTTATAATGTCTTCTGGTTTTATGTATCCCTTCCCAATGTGAATCTTTCAAAAGACTGTGGTTGCTGAGGGGTATATGGGTGGCTCAGTTGGTTAAGCAACCAATTTTTTATTTCAGCTCAGGTCATGATCTCAGGATCATGGGACTGAGCCCCAAATCAGGATCCATGCTCATCGAGGAGTCTGAAATTTTCTCTCCTCCCTCTGCCCCTCTCCTTGCACTCTTTCTCTCTCAGATAAATACATAAAATCTTAAAAAAAAAAATTGTGGTTGCTGAAGCTGTCCAGGTAGGAAGGAGCTTACATTACTTCCTCCCCCATCCCACCTAATGATCTGAATACAATTATATTTTATCTTCATGAAGTTCCATGGATTCTTCGTGAATTTGACTGACCACCCCATGTTGTGAGGTTGTCTAGAATCCATTCTTTTCTATGTTCTGAGACTTGTATCCTACCAGTGCCATTTGAAGGGACACTTATTTTCATTTCTTTGTCCCAATACAAACAGGCTGGGACATGTGTCCTCAGCCCTGCAAACAGATGGGAGGTTTAAGACCATCCTCGTTAGAGGCTTCTGACCAGGAGATTCGTACAGTGAGGGAGGTCTGGGTAGGCTTGGTCCCACTCTCTAGAGTCACTTCTGTTCCCACCTGCTCCCAAACCTGGCTCTACATTTTTCCCATTTCAAATCTCCTGCCAGCAGATTTTCTTCACATGACATTAGCTGGAGTAGTTTTTCTGTTTTTCCCCCTCAAAGCACTCATCTATGTCCATTCTCTTCTGGAAACGTGAGCTGACAGTTATCAGACTCTTGTTTGCCAAAGCGGTTTGCAAGGGGGAATGTGTAAAAATGTCATGAACAAAACCTCGATTCCCTTGAACAGAAAGGAGGAATTTGCCAGAGGCCAGGACTTTATAGACCTTAACCCAAATACCAATACTTCTGTGCTTCTGTTTTTTGGTTTCCCTACCAATCACACAGATGAAGTAGGCTGTAAGTATACGTGTATACAGGATTCTGTTTGGTATCAAATTATGCATGAAGCTGACAATTTCCAAAACTAACTAGGTTCTAATTATGCCCAGGATTTTCCAGGTGTCAGGGTTGTGCTAAGCACTATCTGTGCATTATCTCATTTAATTCTGAAAACAAAGTGATGAAGTTGGCACTATCATCCTCATTTTACAGATGAATAAGTAAAGTGAAGTTGCTGGTATGTGGCAGAGCCAGCATCCAAACTAAGGAACTGAGCCACCCTCCATACCAGCCACTCTAAGCTTATTTAATAATTAGGCAGTGGATCACAAGACTTGTTTCCTGATTACAGATTGTGGAAATAGATAATTTTTATTGTTAATGCTTATTCTTAGCTCCAACCACACATTTAATTAATAGATTTCATATTTATTTTATTTGTTTATAAAAATACTTTGCTTTTATGATTAAATGACTAAGTGGCAGGGACTATAACTTACTTAATTATATATTGCTTAATTGGTGTATTAGTTAATTATATGGAGTTAATTTTTAAAATTAAGTAATTGTATTTTATAACATGTTACTCTTCTGATGTTGATCATATTTCTCTGTGAATTTTGAAACTTTGACTCAGGCATTATTAAATATATAAATAGTTAATTTAAACACCAAATTAGTATAAGTTACTAGTGATTATATGTACACACGCAACACATACAGCTCAAATATATTAAAATCATTTATTTACAAAATATGCAAAATATATTAAGCATAAAGAAAAATCTGCATGTAACTGCTAAAAGTGAGCCTCAATCTTGAGATTAGTTTGGAAATTCTATTTAATTTTGGCATTTCTTAGTCTCAGTATTCTCTCCTATTATTTAAACAGAAACAATTCTAGGTTGAAAACCCCACTGTGAGAAAATGACTTAACTATGTTGTCAGCTTCTTTAGGACAGGGTCACTTCTTTTTATATTCTTCATGTGGAATAGCTCCTGGCACAATAAATGTTTGCTGAATTTGAATTTTGAATTTAAGTGAAATGATGCTGAAAATTTTACATTAGCTATCACCATCCATCTGAATTTAAGCCAGCAGTTGCTATCTTGCATAGGGGAATCCTTAATGAGGTTTCCAGTGAGATTGTTTTGGTGACAGTACAAAATGAAACATTTCATCTCCTTTGAGTTTTCTGTTTCAGTCATGCATGGCTTAGTCTTTAGGCGAGGGTCTCTGACTCAAACGAAAATTATAACATATATTATCATTAAGATTTCTGATACTTTATGGGACAAGAAATTAATAAATTCAATTCTATCCCTGAATTTTGTAAGAACAAAGAAACTGAAGCCCAGAGAGTTTGAGTGACTTACTAATATCACACAGCTCCTAGTACTAGAAGTAGCTATTGAGTATAGGGACTCTGGGTCTCAGTTAGGTATTTCTTCTACCGCACCAATCACAGAACATCTCGTTAAGTGATTAGAAATAATTTATTACTCATTATTGAGCTTAACACTTCCCTACTAGTTTCTCTATTTATTCTAAAATTTTTATTTATTTATCATGAGAGACACAGAGAGAGGCAGAGACATAGGGAGAGAGAGAAACAGACTCCCTGCGAGGAGCCTGATACAGGACTCAATCCCAAGACTCTAGGATCCTGACCTGAGCCAAAGGCAGACCCTGAGCCACTGAGCCGCCCAGGTGCCCCTAGTTTCTCAATTTAAATCCTTACTCAATGTACATGATGTATAACGAAAACAAAATTTTCTAGTGGGACATTTCAGGATAAGAATTTCCTGTCAAGGATTTAAGGCATTTCCAACACTTAGAATGAGGACAGCTTGGTACTCTAATATACTGCTCTGGAATTGTAAGTTGGGACAGCTCTACCAGAGAGAGTTTAGCAAGGGGTATCCATGATCTTAAGAGGCATATTCCCTTCAATTCAATAGTTTCATTGCTAATATGTGATCCATAGGAAACAAATCTGACAAATGTGCTGAAACTTACACATAGGTGCACATGCTCACACACGTATGTGTGGTAGCATTGTGTATTTTTAATTTAAAAAATTTCTTTTAAATATTTACGTATTTATTTATTTATTTATTTATTCATTCATTCATTCATTCATTCATCCATTCATTTGAGATATAGCATGCAAACACCAGGGAGAGGGGCAGAGTCTCAAGCAGACACTGTGCTGAGTGTGGAGCCTGTGTAGGGCTGTGGGCTGTGTAGGGCTCCATTACATGACCCTGACATCATAACTTGAGCTGATATCAAGAATTCAACCAACTGAGCCACCCAGGTGCCCTCTGGTAGCATTTTTTAAAACAAAAAATCAGAAGCATGCTGAATGTCCATCTGGAGATGGGTACTGACACCTACTTATGATAAATATACAAAGAAGGTGCAGCCTTTCTATTTCTTGATATTTGATTTGATGTTTTCATAAGGACCTAACTTATTGGAGGGAAACAGTAGGGTTAATGGCGAGTGATAGAACTTTCAATGTGCTGCTTAGTGAAATAGTGTCTTATCTGTTTTAAACTGGGAAACTCATTCTTTTGGGCCAATGCACAAGGTTTTGGATTTCTTTCCCTTATTGCTACTTCTTTCTGAAGAGCACTTAAAGATAACCTTGTGGTTGCCAAGGGTAAGGGGAACTTGGCTTTACCTGACATCTTCTGTGTTCTTACTGGTCTTTGCTCCCATCTGGTCTCTTTGAAGTAGTAATGTCTTTGTGTTCACTGTTGAGATGTACTGTCTTAGACATTTGCTTTTAGTCTCAAAATGCTACCAAAATCGATTCTTTCTATTGTCCCCTTCTTTGCTGGTATGCGTGCTATGCATGTGGCTGCCCAGCCAGAGACTTAATTCTCCAGAGGCTCTTTGTAGGTAAATGTGACCAGGTGAGTGACAGCATAGGACAGAAGTGATATATGCCGCTTCATTGCTTGGGCCTTAAAATATTGTACCCATGCTCCTCTGAGTTTTCTTTCCTCTTCCCAAGAGTTGGAAAACTGGCATGACTGTGACCCAGCATTGGCCCTGCAATAATGACTATAAAGGGGGGTGGGGCATTATCTGGGTCTTTGAAATGGTGTCATGGAGCCCAGGAGCAGCCAGCTTCTCCACTCAAGACTATTGGGTTGGGGAGAGAAATAAGCATCTTCATTTTTATTTTTTTTCAAGATATGATTAATTTATTCAGAAGAGACACAGAGAGAGGCAGAGACACAGGCAGAGGGAGAAGCAGGCTCTGCAGGGAGCCTGATGTGGGACTTGATCCCAGGACTCTGGGATCACAACCTGTGCCAAAGGTAGACTACTCAACCACTGAGCCACCCAGGTGTCCCAGCATCTTCATTTTAAAAGTAATTGTATCTCTTGCTTCCTGTGTCCCATATCTTCTTTTCAATTTGTTCACTCTTTCATTTTGGTGGAACAAAATGATAGCTTTCTGAGAAAGCATTGTATGAAAGGAAAATTTTAGAGGCATGTCTAAAAATGCCTTTATTCTCACCTTTAGTTTTATACTTAGTTTGGCTGGGTATAGAAATCTAAGTCAGAGATCTTTTGCAATTTTGAAAATTACTCCAGGGAATAAATGTCCAGTCCTTTTTTTTGTAGGGTGAGGGTATGCTATTTCTTGGGTGTATGATCTGGGGAGAAGATGTAGAGATTTGAGTTATTCTTAAGCATGTTTTTAAAACAATTTTCCTTATTTTACTGTCTTAACCTCCCCTTCACCACTCACTGTAAGTTCCAGAAATACTTGGTGCCATTCATATTTGCATCCTTGGAGATTATTTTATGTAATTCATATTAGTTCACAGTTTCTCCCATGCTTGGCTTTTGATTCAGTTTTCTGAGATCTAATACAGTGACCAGTCTTTCACGTACTTTCTAGATTCAAATTTCTATTGCTTTAATATTACCTTTAATTCTCCTTGCCTTTGTAAAAATTTTTTTTATTATTATTTATTTATGATAGTCACAGAGAGAGAGAGAGAGAGAGAGAGAGAGAGAGAGGCAGAGACACAGGCAGAGGGAGAAGCAGGCTCCATGCACCGGGAGCCTGATGTGGGATTCCATCCTGGGTCTCCAGGATCGCGCCCTGGGCCAAAGGCAGGCGCCGAACCGCTGCGCCACCCAGGGATCCCGCCTTTGTAGACTTATATCTTCAAAAAATATTTTTCTAGCATTTAGTAGGTTGGAGAAATGAGTGAAAGCATATGTGCAAGACCATGTATAATCTTGCTTGAGGATTTAGAGTGTGTGCTCATTTTCTTTTAGATTTCTACTGTATTATAATTGTAAATATTTTATTGTTCAACTGTAGAGTTAACAGCATACACAGGGGCGCCTGCCTGGCTGAGTGAGTAGAGCGTACGACTCTTGATCTTGGGGTTGTGAGTTTGAGTCCCACGTTGGGTGTAGAGATTACTTAAAAATAAAATCTTAAAAAATAATATTCAAAAACTATATTCTTAATGAAAAAACAAAACCACTTGAAAGTATAAACTTTTTAGCTCATGAAATCTTCATTTTTCTCATGTGCTATTTCTGTTTTTCCAGTTTCTGATTGAGAAAAAAGAATTTGAGAACTGTTGCATCACTGAAAAGCAGGAATCTTGAATGTTTATATACAATATTTTATTCTTCTAGTCCCAAAGAGTACTTTTTAAATTGTGTGATGCACCTGAACAGATCATACTACTTTCTCATTCTCTTTCTTATGATCATGGCATGTGTAAAAATAGATGAGATTGGGATTGCTGTCTTGGATTGTGGAACCAGGTGAAATGGGAATTTGGAATGCCATCACCAAAATCTGGCCTCAGAAGTAGCACTAACTTCTCCACTGAAATAATGAACTCTAGTATTAGTCAATAGCATTCTGTCTTTTTCTTCAGGAGCAAGATTTCCTTCTCTAAAGTTAACCCAATGTTTCTAACATAATGAGGCACAGTTTCTGTATGGTTTCCCCAGAATTTGGGATGACTATCAGTGTTTTTAGGTGACAAATGTATTTGTGGGATGGTATAGGGAGTCCACTATTTCAGAGTGGGAGGAGCTTTTGGAGAGTGTCCAATCTTGTTGCCTTTCAAATGGTGAAGCAATATCCACAACATGAATGCCAAGATATTTTATGGGTCGAGATTAAAGGCTTCCATATATTTCTGTGTACAGTCAGGTAGACATTGTCTCTGAGGACCCCAGATTCCCCTTTCCAGGCTGCCTTTCCCTTTCTGACATGCTAAACAATGGGCTCTTATTCTTTTGCTCTGCTGAGTCATCTAAGTAAAAGATAAGAGTATCCATTGTTACCACTTTGGGGAGTACATGCATTTTAATTAGAGCTTCCAGATTCCACGGTATTCATTTTCTCATCTGTCAAATGGAGCTAATATTGCCTACAATGAAGAGTTGTTTAAACCATTGGAATAAATAGAAAATGCCCACTGCAATGTCTGGTAGCTACTACTGTTTTTTTTTTTTTTTTTTAATTTTTATTTGAGAGAGAGAGAGAGAGAGACAGAGAGAGAGAGAGACAGAGAGACAGAGAGAGACTCCCAGACCAACTCTGTGCTGAGCATGGAGCATGACTCAGGGCTCAATCCCAACATCCATGAGATCATGATGTGAGCCCAAACCAAGAGTCAGATGCTTAATTGACTGAACCAACCAGGCACCTCAACTACTAATTGTTAAGGGAGAAAATTTGTGGCAGAAATTACATATGCTGTCTCTTGAATCTGGGCTTCTGTCTCCTTGCGAGTCTATCAGGGATTGCAAAGAAAATTATCAACGAAGATTGTGATGCATGGATTTATAGAAGTCTTAAAAATACCTCAGGATTCCCAAGCTGCTCTTGAAAATATGTTTATTAACAGGTTAGTGGAATAAAGCCTGTTTTTATCATAGGCAGAGTGGAATCCTGGTGAAGAAGAGCACCACAATGTGAAGGGCAGGTCTGAGTTTGGCTGATCAAATGCAAAAGTGAACTTTTTTTTTTTTATTTTTTTATTTTTTATTTTTTTTATTTTTTTTATTTTTTAAAAGTGAACGTTTTGATTAGTCATTAGATTTTTCTGTTTTACAGGTATAGGAAAAGCTAATGAAATGAATCAAGCCCTTGAAATCAGGGAAAATAAGAAAAAAGAGAAGCAAAAAAAAATCAATCATAAGGGTTATTTTATTTACTCCAAAGGTGTCTGCATATTTACATGGAATAGTCAGACAGTGTCTTACAATCCCTGGAGGAGATTGAATGCTTATGTCCTCCCCAAGTTCAAGTGTTGAAATTCTAACCCCAGTACATGGTATGAGGAGGTGGGTCCTTTGAGACATAATTAGGTCATGAGGGTGGAGCCCCATGAATAGAATTAGTGCTTGCACTTGTCAAAGAGGCCCCAGAGAGCTCCCTCACCCCTTCTGCCATGTGAGGGTACAGGACAGCCATGTATGAACCAGGATTCAGGCTCTTACCAGATACTGAATTTGCCAGTATCTTGATTGCTACTTCTCACCCTCCAGAGCTGTGAGAAATATGTTTCTGTTGTTTAAGAGTCACTCAATCTATGGTATTGTTATGAGCAGTCTGAATGTACCAAGAGAATACCCAGAGGTGGAGCATACTGCAATGTTTCCAGCCATCTTTCCAGAGCAGAGGACTTATTCTATTTTTTTTTTATATTCTATACCACTTGGAAAATTAGTATTAGATGAAGGCCATATTAGGAGTTATCATTTCATTGACATGTTTAAAGAGATGAATGTTCTAATTACTGATGATGCTGACTATTTGAGAATCAATCTTGTCCTTAAATGTTTGACCTAAGTTATGCTGGATTGCTTATAAATAGGGAAAGTAGATTTTACATTTGATTCAGAGGAAGAACACTACATTTAGAAAGTTTGATTCTCTAATTTTCAGACAATATTTAAGAGTATGGGGAAATAATCCTACAAGTTAGGTGAAAAAAAAACAAGTAATATTTAGAATATTCTCCCAACTTTGTCAAGAATCTGCATTTATATATGAGCATAGAACAAAAAGCTGAAGGTTTATGCTACAAATATCTACACTGGCTTTGATGAATATTTTGCTCTTTGTACATTTTTTGCATGTGTCAAATTTTCTTTTTCTTTAAAGATTTGAGAGAGAGAGAAAGAGAGAGAGAAAGAGTGCATGTGCATGAGTAGGGTGGGGGGGCAGAAGGTCACAGAGAGAATCCTTGTGCAGACTCCTCACTGAGTGCAGAGCCTGATATGGGGCTTGATCCTAGAACCCTGAGATCATGACCTGAGCCAAAAGCAAGAGTTGGATGATTACTCTCCTGAGCCACCCAGGTGTCCCTTTTGTCATTTCAAAATCTTTTCCTCAGCAATTTTTTTTTTTAGTTAGTTAGTTAGTTTATTTATTTATTTATTTATTTATTTGTTTATTTATTTATTTATTTATTTATGAGAGACACACAGAGAGAGGCAGAGGCATAGATACAGGGAGAAGCAGGCTTCCCACAGGGACTTGATCCCAGGACCCCAGGATCATGACCTGAGTCAAAGGCAGACACTCAACCACTGGGCCACCCAGATTCCTCAACAATCTTTTCTTCACTTGAAATGCAGACTAATACAACATATTCCTTCAGGTGAGATACTTAAGCCTAGGGGAGAACTTTTTGTACCTCACCCATTTTAGAGGGAGTTATTTACTTTTTTATCTCAAGCATGGAGTACGGTAGTTCAGAGCCAGTGTGTTTGATTCTGAAAATGGTTTTTTTAGCAATGTATGCTGGTTCAAATTTTTTTTTTAAACTTAGTTTTGTGAAAATAACTCTGGCTCCAGCTCGGGAAGTTCTGACTTAGGATCCATTTTCCCCCTCCTACTAACTACGTGAACTCATTCAAGTTGTTTGACTTTCCTGATTATCCCAAGATAAAGAGCTAAGTGATAACATGATAAATGATAAGGGCATTTCATGCTGAAGAGTTAAATCTGTCACCTTCAAATGGACCCTTCAGGTATTTGAATTGGAGGAGCTTAGGTATTCTGCTTCCACAGTAGGACTCTCCTTCTCTCTCACACAACTGACATGCTGACACATGCCCCTTCCCTTCTCCTTTTCTTTCTGAATACTTCACTCGAGGGTGACATAAGTTGCCATTTACTAATAGGTGCTCGTTGGGTGGAAGGATGAGCATCTTGAAGAACCAGATGGAAACTCAGTTGGAAAATCACAGGAAAAATCTAAATGAGAAATAGCTCAGTTGGGACAAGGACACAGAGTAAAATGTAAACTGTGTCTGTGCAAGGTGCAACAGGACAATGTTCATACCATCAATCCACTTTCTTTGAGGTTGTGTGGATATTGAGGTCCCTTCTGGGGACCGTGCAGAGCATTCCCTGGGGGGCTGGGGGAGGGGAAGCTAAAATCCTCCCTGGCTGCCTCAGCTGTGCTTGCTGAGAGGGGTCACATTTTCCTAATTTGAACGAAGCTATGAGGGATTAGTGGTAGAGCTGGTCTAAATGTCAGCAAAAACTACTGTGAACCAACATCGAGTCACAGACAAAGAGTTGATATTTTTCTAGATAAGGCAGAGCAGGAAAGGCCTAAATTATAGCAGGGCTTGAGGTTAGATCAGGAGGTTTTGAAGGAAAAGTTAAACTGCTATCTTTTTAAGATGGTTCCAGATCCGCAATAATGCTGGCGTTAGTGACCCTGTAGGCTTTTTGTGAGCCCACAGAGTCACTGGAACAGAACCTCAAATATCTTCATTTTTACTGTTTGCTTACCTACAAACAAAATGGTGCTCACTATTTAGACAGTAGAGCAAAACATATATCATGGACAATTCACTTATATAAAAGTTCTGAGATTTAGCGACTCTGAAATATCACTGTAACTATATAAAATATACAATAAAATATAAATAGATACAAGGAATACTGAACCTCACTTGGCTTCCATGAGTGGAGTCTGGAGGAGTTTCCTCTTGACCATGGGCCCTGCATTGCTGTGATTGTCCCTTGGCCTAGTTACTATCCACCTCTAATCTTTAAAAAGTGTCCTTAATACAGTTTAGGTAGGAAGTGGGCAAAAGAAGGTCAAATAAAAGTCAGAGTCAGGTGGGCTGCAATTCTTCTTCTCATGCATTCCAAATTAAGAGGGACTGTAAGGGTTAACTCTAAAGTATTCCACCTTGAACCCCCGCACTCTCTTTATCTAGCACACCATAATAAAAGATCAAGAGTTCCTGCTTATTATCTTATTTTTCCTGCTTGCTTCACCAGGCTAAGGCCCAGTCTGGTTATGGATTAACACGGTGATCAATAGTAAGCCTGCTGTCTCTCTCTCGGCAGGGGAAAATGAACTCAAAATGCAGTCAAACTCTTATTGATCAAGGATATAGGTCTCACTTTCATTACCTCTGTCTCCTGATAACCCACAAATAATGTGATGAGTTGCTAATCTCTCTGATTTTCAATGGACCCTTCACCCCTCCTGTCTGCACATAGAAGCTTTTATTTTCATCTTGATACACACTCTGTGTAATTCATGTAGCACTAACTCTCACTCTCTTACCGCCAGCCCTGGTCAATCAGAGCTAATAATATCACTCTTCACTGGGGATGGCGGCTCCGGCGAGTTCAAGATACAGAATCTCCGAACATGGCAAGGAAATGCAACCTGGCCTACTTCTTTTGGAGGACAGAGAAATGTGGAGTCCTCGTGGTGAAGCAACATACAAATTGGTAGCAACCTTCTTGGGATCTGGCCCACTTCTACCACAGTAGCTGGACTTTATAAGTGTACCTGGTCAAATCTCTCATTTGCTTTTTTCTTTAGTATTCTCTACATGTTCAATGTGGGGCTTGAACTCCTGACCCCTAGATTAAAAGTCCCACGCTCTACTGCCTGAGTCAGCCAGGCTTCCTTGGTCAGATCTCTTGTATGGCTAATCCTGCCTTGGCTTCTGCTTCTCTGTGGATCTGAACTGCGGCAGATCTGAGCTTTTTTTTTTTTTTTTTTTTTTCCACCAGTGGGAAGATTGGCTCTCCATGTAGACATGGGCTCTGATGCCAGGACAAGATGGTCCCCTTACCTTTGGTGTCTTAATGACCTCAGAAAATTTCTGATGAATACCATAGGACAAACTCAGAAGAGTGAGAGTATTTCAAATATGACATTGTGTTGATTTCTTGTGGCAAAAACAAGATGACGTTTGCGTCAAAAGCCCTACTCTTAGATTTCTGGTTCCCTGCTTACTTGGGTAGGGAAATGAAGATGTTGTCCTTGGCAAGAACAGATCACTTTACTTTCATCTAGAAAATTCTCATCTGCTCAAAGTTATGAGATGAAAACAGACCAAATGAGAGTCTTAGGAAAACAGCAATTTTTGCATGCAGAGTTATCTTCTGATTGGTTAGTAACTCATAGTGACTTTCCGACTTTTTTTGGAGGCACGGGGTCTGCAACTTACTACTTTTCTTAAAGCAAAGGAAGAAAGGACAAAACCAACTTCCATAATGTGGCACACCAGTCACGTTGCTTGGGCATCTGGCTTGTGAGAGATTCTCAAGTATAAAATGGTTATCAAAGATGGGTAGAAGAAAGACTACTGGAATTCAGGATTTCCTTCAGTCCGATAGTTGGAGTTGAGTCAGCCAGCAACAGTTGCTTTGCTTCTCTGACATAAAGTCACTGAGCGCTCGCCTAACTGAATCACTTTTGTGAAGAAAGTTGGGAGATTCTTGGCTGCTGAGCTGATGAAAACAAAAGGCAACAATGGGAATAACGTCTTTTTAAAAAAGATTATTTATTTATTCATGAGACACACACAGAGAGAGGCAGAGACATAGATAGAGGGAGAAGCAGGGTCCCTACAGGGAGCTCGATGCGGGCCTCAATCTCAGGACCCCAGAATCATGCCCTGAGTCAAAAGTTACACGCTCAGCCCCTGAGCCACCCAGGCCCCCTTAAAGCCTCTTTCTTGGAGAAAACACCAAATGACCGATAGAAAAGAAACCAACAAGATTACCTGCTTTCACTCAGCCGGTAGGGGCTGAATGGTATTTTCCAGCTTCAGTCCAAACAATTTGTACACCTGTTGAAGAGAAAATAAAATTTGACAGTGGTACAAAGTCCGGGGGATTAAAGTGATTTGCACTGAGCTCTTAAAGCTGAGGTAATTGTAGGTCTCCGTTTCTTCTCTTGTTCTGCAGAGCTGCATCTGAAATTTGACAAGGAAGTCCTCTCAAAGATTCCGCCCCCCCCCCCTTTTTTTGCAAGAGACTGGGTGGAAATTTCACCTGATCGCTCCCTCTCTGCTCAGCCGTGTCCTCTTGGAAACTCCCTGCTCTCCCTTGGCTTCAGGGAACCAATCCAGTGCAGACTTTTGTTTACCTGGCAGATTTTGGAGCTACCTTGGGTGGCAGGCTCTGGTACCTGTTGTTTGGAAGTCCTGAGATCAGAGGCCCGGGAGGACGAGAGGAGAGTGGTCCTGGTTTAGGCCGGTGAGAAAGCTTGCAGAGCTTTTTGTAAACATGGAAGACCCTCTCGGGTCTGTGTGTTCCCGTGCTGTGCCCTGTCATATACATCCAGGCTCTGATTTGATGTACTTCTCAGGCTGAACGTATGCTACTGAATACCTTTGATGTTGCTATAATTGTGTGTGTGATCTTCAATCATGGATGTCATCAAATTTTATTAAACTTAATATAGATAAAACCAAGACATTATTGATTAGTTCTGCCATGCAAACCTCCCAGGCCTCCTCTTCGAGTGGTTTTCTTCTGGGGGAGCTGTCTTTATCCTTTCGATAATACTCATGCCCTCAGAGCCACTGTGGCTTCTGAGTTTTCTTTTGAAGCCCACATCAATCATATAATTAAGACGTCTTAATACAACTACAGCAATCCCGCCATATTGCGAGGCACGCTCTCTGGTCTGCTGCTGCAATTTTAATTCATGCCCCTCTTTCATGTGGGCGTAATTACTGCTGTTCTTTGTTTAGGGTGTGTGTGTGTGTGTGTGTGTGTGTGTGTGTGGCATATTTTCCGTTGATCCAGATTTAACCAGATAGACCCCTCTTTGGATTTAAACTTTTCTGCCTTATTAATAAGATTAATTTGATTCTGACAAAGCCATATTCTCTTGCCCCATCTTCTTAGCCATGCGCTCCCTAAATGATGTCTGCTGGTGTTCCCGTGATGCTAAACATTCAGATGAAAAAATGTAGAATTCAGACAACCTTCCAGATGTCCCGGGTGACCAGATGTTTGATATCATGTTGGCAAAGCATCCAGATCACTGACTCTTTAAAAACAATCATTTTTCATCTGGATGTTTTGGTGTTAGGCAAACACACGAAATTGCCAATTTCCCATTTTTCTGTCTTTGTCTTATATTTTTCTTCTTCACTGTTACCAGATTGTGCAGTCTCTTTGTTTTTCTTCCTTTACTCCTTCCCCGTATTCATGTTGTGAGTCCAATCCTAACATCCAGTATGAAAATGTGGAATGGGAAGCAAGGAGGGACAGTTGTGGAGAGCACAGTTTTGGGAATAAGATCTGAGCAGAGTAGTAGTTCCAGCTGGATTTCTAATTACTGTGTTTCTATGGTGTAAGACATATGACTTTGGGTCTCAACCAAGTATCTGAATTTCACAAAAAGAACTAGACCTACTTTCACATGAAAATATTGGATCTCTCTGAAGAAAAAAAACCTTTGTTTTTTGTTTGAATAGGGTTGGCCTCCTTCTGAACTTGAAAAAAAAATCTCATTCTTAAAACACAAGCAATGGATTAATAACTTTTCTTCCTGTCCGATTTTAAAACATTCATTTCCAGCTTGAATAAGATCATAAAATATAGTCACTATAGGTCCTTGTTAGAGAATTACTTCATGTAGTGGTTGACAGTTCAGCATCTGCATGAGGTTTGTTCAAACATCTCGTATTCATCTAGCATGTTAGATTAAGAAACGAGTAATAGGAGGAGGAGGAGGAACCCAGCCATTTTGCCCACTTTCCTGTAGTAAAGGCTCTCCTGAATTGCACATTAATGGTGTGGACCTGGTGACCTATCACTGTCTACAGGAGAACATTTGGACAAAGTGCTTGCATTGCTTTCTTAAAAATATATCTGACATTAGCGACTTTGTCCACAAAACCCTTATAAAAGGGTAATGCACTTCTTTCTGCCTTGAGTTTAGGTTCTGGACAAAATGTTGTCCATGAAAACTGGTGCTTATCCTGTCTTTTATCTGAGAAGGAAAACTGCTCACCCAGGGCATGCCCTGTTTGGCCTTAGCTACTACGAACCTCTCTAATTTGTCATCAGTGCTGAGCATCTGGGATGTGAGAACATCTGTTCCCTTTGCTGCCTTTAGAAAAGTGGTTTTCAACCCTAGCTGCATGCTAGCATTTTCTGAGTGCTTTTTAAAAAATATCGAAGCCTGAGATTGACCATCCTTCCCCGCCCCCGAAATTCTGAGTGGATTGAGTTTAGTTGATAGCTTATTTGGTAAACCATTTTGGAAGTTGGTGGAGTTGATATGCATGATAAACAAGCTATATTAAATCTTGTCTTAAGAATAAGACAGGACATACATAGAAATATACAGAGTACTGATAAGCAAGCAAAGAAACTCTCAAGGGGGGCCCCGGACAAGCCACTTAACCTGCCTGGTTTGGCTGCCTGCTGCAGGGCCTCTCCATGGCCCGGGGTTCCCTGCCAGCCTTCTCCAGCTCTTGGCCTCTCATCCTCCAATTGGCCCAATCTTTTGTGCCTCTGATAATCTTTTATGCCTGCTGTTTCCGTCCTCTCCTTCTCAAGACCCTCAAATGACTTCCCATTAGCTTCTGGGTCATATTCAAATTATTACCTATTGGTTTCAAGACCTCTAGTCAGGCAATCCCTTTTTATGTCACTTTTAATCTCTCCCCTTCCTGCTCCCTTTGTGGCTGTCAGAATCCTCTTCTTCAAGCAATCCTTGTTACTCTTTATCTCTCTTCTTCTGAGTACTGCTTCCTTCAGCTATTGGACAAAAGTTTCTAGATTATGTGCACCTGACTTGAGCTATCCTTCCCATCATCCTAGTGCTTAACCTTTCCCACACACCTCAGCTACCTCCTGGTGCTTTGTAACCATGTAACCAGGTTTTGCTGGCCCAAGGACAGCAAGACAGTCACCAGGCAGTTGTCCAGGGACCCCTTTAGCTCAAACCATGTAGAGGTAACCAAACAGAGGGAGGCATTGAAAAAAAAATGCACACGGTGTGATTTGTGTTCTCTGTACACTATCCGGATCACTTGACGGTTTCCCCAAATGGCTCTTCAACAAATCCATTGTCCCCTCTCTCCACGTGCATGTATTTCCAAGGCTACTAAGTAAGTCCTTAAAATGAAGATAGATTCCAACGTTCTAGATTTGAGGCTACTGTGATTAATTTCTTGTTGCAAAATATGTCAAGAAGGAAAGTGAGAACCAAATTGTTGTAATATAAAGACTCCTAACTCGGGGAAACGAACTAGGGGTGGTGGAAGGGGGGAGGAGGGCGGGTGTTGGAGGGGAATGGGTGACGGGCACTGAGGTGGACACTTGACGGGATGAGCACTGGGTGTTTTTCTGTATGTTGGTAAATTGAACACCAATAAAAATTAATTAAAAAAAATTGTTGTAATATGAATTCAAACCTCCAGAGATGGATTTTTTAGTTTTCTTTTTTTTTTAAGATTTATTTATTTATTCATGAGATACACACACACACACACACACACACACACACACACACACACACAGGCAGAGATTTAGGCAGAGGGAGAAGCAGGCTCCCTGCAGGAAGCTCGATGTAGGACTCGATCCCAGGACCTAGGATCACGACCCGAACCAAAGGCAGATGCTCAACCACTGAGCCACCCAGGTGCCCTGATTTTCTAGCTTTCAAGTGCAATTGACAATGATTTACCATAGCTCTTGTTCTGAGTTTATTTTGTAATTGTCCCTTAGAAAAAAGGGGAGGAAAGAAAAATCATCTTATATATCTTGTAGCCTCTGGACATCTTCCCTTACACAGAGAAAACATTCAATATGTATTTTTTGGATGAAGTAAAACCATCAGCAAAGCTTTTTTACTTCTTGGATTACTAGTGACAGAATCACTGGTTATGGGTTTGTGTGTGTGTGAGTGTGTGTGTGTGTGTGTGTGTGTGTATGTCTGTAGGGAGTGCCTCTTAGGCTCAGTCAGATTTTGCAGCCTTACAACTAGATTTACTGAATTTTCACAAGCACTCAGGGATTTTTTATGTGCATTAACATTTGAAAACTACTGCCTTATAATAATATTCAGATATGCTTGGTTATAAATTTTACCCAGCATTCAGAAAATTCAGCCCAGATAAAATGAATACCTAATTAAGGACTTTTGCTACATCCTACACTTCCACCCACAACAACATGCAGTTACTAAGACTCAGAGAAGTTAATCTTTTCCCTAAATCTTTTGTTTACATCTTTCATCACATTATAGAAATAAAGTCAGAGTGTGGTCCAGTCTGTTAACAAGCTTATGTGTCTTTCAGTCCTGACATTCTATCCCTGACAATCAAATGGAAGAAATAAACAAATACCACCCCAACTATTTTAAACTTTTCTAATTCTTGAAGACTTTATAAAGACAATAAATGAAAATGGCAATATGGTCAAATTTATACTGATCTGAAGCTAACAACCATTGATAACTATAACATAATAAGAATTGATGATAAAGACGAGAATAGAGATTCTGATTGTCCTGATAAAATGTTCCTTCTTAGGCTGCTCCTGAAGTGGGTTAAGATCAAGCAAATGTACTATTTTTATGACCATGGGGGGCAGTGGTAATACTGTTTGCTCTCTGGCCTGTGTTGGGCTATTTGGGACAATGGGGAAAGAAAAAAAAAAAGCCAGAAATACCACATCGACGCAGATTTACATCTGAAACCAAAGCAGTCGTTTCACTAAGATTTATACCCTTTGGCTAGTTCTATAGCCTGTTTGAAACAGTTGCCCTATGCTTTGGCTGCCTTAACCTGAGTCCCTAGACAACTGACTCTGTTGTTAGGACTTTGCTTTGCATGTTGACCAGCTAACTGGGAACTTTGGTTTAAATAGTTAAGGGTGGGACACCTGGGTGGCTCCGTGGTTTAGAGCCTGCCTTCGACCGAGGGCATGAGCCTGGAGTCCTGGGATCGAGTCCCACATTGGGGTCCCTGCGTGGAGCCTGCTTCTCCCTCTGCCTGTGTGTCTGCCTCTCTCTCTGTGTGTGTCTCTCATGAATAATAATAAAAAAAAATCTAAAAAAAAATAGTTAAGGGTTCCTCAAAGACCTTTAAGACCTCAGAGAAAGAGAAAAACAGAACCAAATGGAGCTGCTTAAAATAAATGGTTTCAAAGTGTATTTGGTGAATTATGAATTTTTAGTGAGGTGCCAAATACAGATGTATCTATCTATCTATCTATCTATCTATCATCTATCTACTTATCTATCATCTATTTTTTGAAAAGATTTTATTTATTTTTTTGACACAGAAAGAGAGAGAGCACAAGCAGAGGGAGCAGCAGGTAGAGGGAGAGGTAGAAGCAGGTTCTGTGTTGAGCAAGGAGCCTGATATGGAGCTCAATACCAGGACCCTAGGATCATGACCTGAGCTGAAGGCAGACAATTAACCAACTGAGCTACCCAGGTGCCCCAATCTATCTATCATTTATCAGTCATATAAATCTTTTATCTACCTGCCTATCCATCCATTTCTGGAATGGAATGCACATCATTGGGTTTTTGTGAATATCAGTAGGAGTAATTCACTGCCAGGTGCTTAGTTCTGTGCATACCATGTAAGCACCCAATAGAGAACTGTTCCTATTACTGCGGTCTTTACCGCTATTTCTCCTGTTAATTATACCTTTAATGTATAAACCATACAATATAAATTGCCCAGTGTAACTTAAAACCATGTTAGATTTGGGGCACCTGGGTGGCTCAGCTGGTTAATTGTCTACTTCCAGATCAGGTCATGATCCCAAGGTCCTGGGATCGAGCCCCGAGTCGGACTCTCTGCTCAGTAGGGAGTCTGTTTCTCCCTCTGTCCCTCCTCCCTGTTTGTGCTCTCTCTCTGTGTCTCAAATAAGTAAATAAAATCTTTTAAAAAAAGTTAGATTTCAAAGCTGAATACTTGAAAATGTCAATAATTGGGGGCCAAGACAATCTTGGATTTGAATTTTATTGTTCCAGAGATGTGGACATGTTCCACAGGACTCTGTCATTTTCACATAATTTATAAAATCTCTGGTCTGCTGTAGCTGGAAGCAGGCAGAGATTTTTCAAAATAGTGGAAAGGGAAAGGCTTCTTTGTGTTCTGGTTCTACCTGGCTAAATCAAGGTGGGATTGATTCCTTGGGTGTGGGGATTAGGCTACAAGAGGGGCAAAACCTCCTTTCTCCCCAAACCACAGGCCCCATTGTGTGGACTGACTTTCAGAGCCAATGACTCCTTTACAGTCTTCTTTTCTTTCTTTTTTTTTTTTTCAATGCATCACTTTTATTTTTTGTCAACAAACTGTGTCATTTACCATAGTAAGAAAACTCCTGTTGTTCAAGGTCTTCATCAGAGTTCCTACAAATCAGGTTAATTGGTGATCAACAGAGCTTTTCTGCCTTTAATGAGGCCTAGTAGCCCAAGGCAAGGCCTACCTCTTGATAAGGGACTTTCTTTTTTCTTATTCTGAACTCTTTGATCACTTAAAAAAAAAAAATACCCCCCCCCCAAAAAAAAAACAACCCCACCAACCCAGGAAGAGCAACCACCGGGAATGTCATTGTTTTTTAATTGCCTGATTACCAAATGTTGGAGATAAAAGATAGATGTTCTCAATTAATAACATTTACATAGATTAGCATCACTAACAAGCCTCATTAGTAACTGCTGATTTTTGTTTAGATGGTATCCCCTGTCACTTGCTCTCTCTGGTTGTGCAGTCGAAAGCACCTTTAGTATGACAAAACATTACCTTCTAATCTATTTCCATTAATCAAATAGTAAGGCATTTTAATACACAGTCAGGTTTTTAATTAATTAAAAGTTAATATTACCGAGTATAGATTAACGAAAGGTTTCATGTGTTAATCAAGTCCAGAAAACTGTTTCTAAACTCGGTTGTCTTTTATAGAGCCTAAACATCTTCACTGGATTCATCACAGCATAAACACAAACACATCCGTTCATGGCAGAGTACCGAAGAAATCCTGAGGGCTCGGCGTGTGTTTGACACTCTACATACACCATCAAGTTAATCTGCCAACAGTCCTGTGAAGGAGGGATCATAAGCAGTGACGAAAGCTCAACAAGGTAGGGGACGTGACCAAGATCACTCCGATCACTCACAATCATGGCACTGCTACTGCTTTCCATTTGAGTCTAGAAAAAAAATTCACTGACATTGGGAGCAGAAGCCAATGTTGTAGATAACCTACAACTAAACATGAGTCATTTTTAAATCACATCATTCTATCTTTTACTTTATGAAAACAAATGGAGAATGAGCAACTGAAACTAATTGGTAAATGTGTCCTGTAAATAGCAGGATTTGAGATATCTACATTTATAATGATCGATGAATATAATAATATATAAAATCTGAAACTTAAAGATCACAAAATATACACAAATTTTATGTCATCGTAAGTGGATAAGTATACCATGTTTTTCAAGAGAGATTTCCCCCCTAAATATGGATAAAAATGTAAAATTATTGTTTCTTTCTTACATCTTAAGGGGAAAAAAGTACATATCTAATAATTATGATACATATTTTGGGCAGAAATAGCATATCTTCAGACTCTCTAAGATATCAGTGTAAATTTCTTCCAAAAAAAGAATATGAAGAGCATAAAATGGATTAAAAAACAATCTATCATTGATTAAAACTTCAAGGGAAAGACACATTTGAAAAGACCAAAGAGGGGTGCTTGGGTGGCTTAGTGGTTGAGCGCATCTGCCTTTGGCTCCGGTCATGATCCCGGGCTCTG
Source organism: Vulpes vulpes (assembly GCF_048418805.1). NCBI lineage: Eukaryota > Metazoa > Chordata > Mammalia > Carnivora > Canidae > Vulpes > Vulpes vulpes. The sequence goes on along the minus strand of NC_132793.1, from coordinate 92,114,806 downwards.
GGATCGAGTCCTACATATGGCTCCCCGCAGGGAGCTTGCTTCTTGCTCTGCCTATGTCTCTGCCCCTCTCTCTGTCTCTCATGAGTAAAAAATAAAATCTTAAAAAAAAGAAAAGATCAAAGAAATACATCTTTTTTTGAATTTAAATTTATTTTTTATTGGTGTTCAATTTGCCAACATATAGAATAATACCCAGTGCTCATCCCATCAAGTGTCCACCTCAGTGCCCGTCACCCAGTCACCCCCGCCCACCTCCCCTTCCACCACCCTTAGTTCCTTTCCCAGAGGTAGGAGTCTTTCATGTTCTGTCACCTTTTCTGATATTTCCTACTCATTTTTTCTCCTTTCACCTTTATTCCCTTTCACTATTTTTTATATTCCCCAAATGAATGAGACCATATAATGTTGTCCTTCTCTGTTTAACTTACTTCACTCAGCATAATACCCTCCAGTTCCATCCACGTTGAAGAAAATGGTGGGTATTTGTCGTTTCTAATGGCTGAGTAGTATTTCATTGTATACATAAACCACATCTTCTTTATCCATTCATCAAAGAAAGACATATTAATTTGGATCTCAAGTTTTAAAGATATTGATATGGGTAGTGCAAAAAAGGACATGGATTTTCCCACCACTAGCATGTCATTCTTGTGCAGGGGCCTTGCGTCTTCTCTGCATTGTTCCAATTTTGGTATATGTGCTGCCACAGGGAACACTCCACTGCTTGCTTAAGAGAGTCCTGATAGAAACCATTGACTCCATTTAAATATTATAGGTAAAATTTCACAAGGGGCATATCGGGGAAGATTTCCTAAAGGAAATGAGATCTTTATTTTATTCCTCTTGGATTAAGCGATGTTTCTTTGCAATTATAAGATGAGAGATGACAATTTTGAAATTCTGTAGCATAATCTTACCAGTTTTTTCTTTTCTTTTTTAAGGTTTTACTTATTTATTCACAAGAGACTCAGAGACAGAGGCCGAGACACCGGCAGAGGGAGAAGCAGGCTCTCTGCAGTAGCCCAACTAAAGACTTGATCCCAGGACCCTGGATCACAACCTGAGCCAAACGCAGAAGCTCAACCACTGAACCACCCAGCAGCCTCTTATCAGTGTTTTCTGTTTGAGTTTACAAAAGGTTAGGGTTAGGGTTAGGCTTTATGTTAACCCTATCCTTCTCTGATCTTCCCTGTTTTAATAAATGGCACCACCATCCACTCAATGGGTTAGACAAAACCTACAAGTCATCCTTGATTCTTCCCTCTCTCTAACTTTCTCCACATCTATTCCATCAGCAAGCCCTATCCACTCTACCTTTCAAATATCCAGAGTTGGACCCCTTCTTGACATCCCTACCACTAGCTTCTTAGTCTGGGCCAGAACAGAAAACCTGCAGTGGCTCTTTGGCTTCATCTTCCAGTTTCCATTCCTGTCCATCCATGTAGTCTTTTTTTGCAGAGTGAACTCTTAAAAGATTCACATTGGCTCCTTCTCCAATGGCTTCCCATCACCTACAGAATGCCTCTTTATGATGAGCTCCCTCACCCCCTACCACTCACCCAGAGGTTGTTGCACTTGTACCCTCATGACCTACTGTGTGTTGGTCAAACTTAGCAACCTCTCTCAGGCTGCTCTGGTAATTCTTCTCCATCCCCACTCTTTCCTACCATTCAGAATTCAGAGACTCCCAGACAATTTCCTCTTATCATTTTGTTTCCAGGTTTATTGAGATATAGTCAATAAAGTGTAAGTTTAACGTGTACAAGGTATTGGTTTGATACACTCATGTGCTGCAAAATGCTTAGCAGAGGGTTGGCCAAAACTTCCATCATATTACATAATTACCATTTCTTTTTCTGTGGTGAGAACATTTACGATCTTTTCTCTTGGCAACTCTCAGGTATATAATACAGTATTATTAACTATAATCACTATGCTGTGCATTAGATCCCCAGAACTTAATCAGCTTATCACTGGGATTTTGCATCCTTTGAACAACATTTCCCATTTCCCCTACCCCCCAGGCCCTGGTAACCACCACTCTACTCTGTTTCCCTGACTTCAACTTTTTAATTAATTTTTATCTATTTTTTATTGGAGTTCAATTTGCCAACAAATAGCATAACACCCAGTGCTCATCCCATCAAGTGCCCCCCTCAGTGCCTGTCACCCAGTCACCCCAACCCCCCACCCACCTCCCTTTCCACAACCCCTTGTTCGTTTCCCAGAGTTAGGAGTCTCTCATGTTCTGTCACCCTCTCTGATATTTCCCACTCAATTTCTCTCCTTTCCCCTTTATTCCCTTTCACTATTTTTTTATATTCCCCAAATGAATGAGACCATATAATGTTTGTCCTTTTCCAATTGACTTATTTCACTCAGCATAATACCCTCCAGTTCCATCCACATCTAAGCAAATGGTGGGTATTTGTCATTTCTAATGGCTGAGGAATATTCCATTGTATACATAGACCACATCTTCTTTATCCATTCATCTTTCGATGGACACCGAGGCTCCTTCCACAGTTTGGCTATTGTAGACATTGCTGCTAGAAACATTGGGGTGCAGGTGTCCCAGCATTTCACTGCATCTGTATCTTTGGGGTAAATCCCCAGCAGTGGGTAGCTCTATTTTTAACTCTTTGAGGAACCTCCACACAGTTTTCCAGAGTGGTTGTACCAGTTTACCTTCCCACCAACAGTGCAAGAGATTCCCCTTTCTCTACACCCTCTCCAATATTTGTTGTTTCCTGTCTTGTTAATTTTCACCATTCTCACTGGTGTGAGGTGGTATCTCATTGTGGGTTTGATTTGTATTTCCCTGATGGCAAGTGATATGGAGCATTTTCTCATGTGTTTGTTGGCCATGTCTATGTCTTCTTCTGTGAAATTTCTGTTCATGTCTTTTGCGCATTAATGATCTGATTGTTTGTTTCTTTGCTGTTGAGTTTAATAAGTTCTTTATATATCTTGGATACTAGCCCTTTATTTTATATGTCATTTGCAAATATCTTCTCCCATTCTGTAGGTTGTCTTTTAGTTTTGTTGACTGTTTCTTTTGCTGTGCAGAAGCTTTTTATCTTGAATAAGTCCCAATAATTCATTTTTGCTTTTGTTTCCCTTGCCTTCATAGATGTATCTTACAAGAAGTTGTGTGGCCAAGTTCATAAAGGGTGTTGCTTGTGTTCTCCTCTAGGATTTTGATGGATGCTTGTCTCACATTTAGATCTTTCATCCATTTTGAGTTTATCTTTGTGTATGGTGTAAGAGAATGCTCTAGTTTCATTCTTCTGCACATGGTTGTCCAATTTTTCCGGCACCAAGATTGCCAGAACTTGTACAGCAATTCAGCAGTGTGGCAGGATACAAAAATCAATGCCCAGAAGTCAGTAGCATTTCTATACACTAACAATGAGACTGAAGAAAGAGAAATTAAGGAGTCAATCCCATTTACAATTGCACCCAAAAGCATAAGATACCTAGGAACAAACCTAACCAAAGAGGTAAAGGATCTATACCCTAAAAACTGAAGAACACTTCTGAACAAAATTGAGGAAGACACAAAGAGATGGAAAAATATTCCATGCTCATGGATTGGAAGAATTAACATTGTGAAAATGTCAATGCTACCCAGGGCAATTTACACATTTAATGCAATCCCTATCAAAATACCATGGAATTGTTTCAGAGAGTTGGAACAAATAATCTTAAGATTTGTGTGGAATTAGATAAGACCCTGAATAGCCAGGGGAATATTAAAAAAGAAAACCAGAGCCGGGGGCATCACAATGCCAGATTTCATGTTGTACTACAAAGCTGTGGTCATCAAGACAGTGTGGTGCTGGCACAAAAACAGACACATAGATCAATGGAACAGAATAGAGAATCCAGAAATGGGCCCTCAACTCTAAGGTCAACTAATATTCGACAAAGCAGGAAAGAATATCAACTGGAAAAAGGACAGTCTCTTCAACTTTTTTAGATTCCACGTATGAGTGATATCATACAGTGTTTGTCTTTCTCTGTTTGGCTTATTTCACTTAGTATGATGACCTCAAGTTTAATCCACATTGTTACAAATGGCAGGATTTCCTTCTTTCTCATGTTTAAATAATATTCCATTGTGTATATATATATATATATATATATATATATATATATATATACTTATATATAAATATAAGTATACAATGTAGTATATACCTGCATATACTCTGTGTGTGTGTGTGTGTGTGTGTGTGTGTGTGTGTATTTACATTTTCTTTTCCATTCATTTGTTGACAGACACTTAGGTTGCTTCCACGGTTAGCTGTTAAAAATAATACTGCAATGAATATGGAGATGGAGAGGTGTAGATACTTCTTTCAGCTCTTGTTTTTATTTCCTTTGGATATATACCCACAAGTGGGATTGCTGGGTCCTACAGTAGTCCTAGTTTTGATTTTTTGAGGACCCTCCATATCATTTTCCATATGGCTCACCCATTCACATTCCCAGCAAAAGTGCACGAGACAAGACCTCTTTCTCTTCAGAGCATCCCCATATGGTGTGCTTCATTTTCTTTGTGATATTGATCACCACATTACTTTTTTTTTGTCTATTCTTATAATTCTAGAACCTAGAATAATGTCTGGCACATGAAACATGCTAAATAAATATACATTACATGAATAACTGAATGATCACCAAGTTCAGGTGAGGAAATAAATACACATGGAGGTTCAGACTTACCTGAAGTTTTTGTAATATGGGGAACCTTACTATATATTGACCTCTTTTGTCTTGGAAGGCTCCTTCCAAACCATGGGCATAGTGGCTGAGGCACTGGATGCCTGGAAAAAGCCCTTGTGCTGCTTTCACAGCTCTTAGAACCACTCAGACTCTGGCTTCTGCTCTCCCGTTTCAAACTCTCTTTCATTTGTGATGCTGGGAACCTGGATTCTTTTCTTTGCCTAGTCAGATGGCAATAGCCTTGCCCTATAATCTGTGAATGAGTCAGATTCCCACGTTGCCCAGGACAGCCGTTCAGACTTGTCAGACTTCATTGTTTGTGTGTCTTTCTGCCTGGCTTTTGCATTTCCAGATAGTTAGATTTTTCCATTGATGGATCCCACTTCCAATGAGTTAGAGAAATATGAGGATGTACTTGGATTTCTAACCTTCTTTATAGAGTTCCAGTGCTAGCCTCTGCAGCCATGGTCTGGTGTCTCCAATTCTTAGTACTTGATTTCTCTTTATTAGAGCATACTTGGACTCATGTTTGCTTTAAATCAATCATGAAATATATTATTGCTTATTTGTTTTCACTCTAAAAGTTTGTTCATAAACATTAAAGTATATTTTGATTGTAAGTAAAAGATCATAGCTTTTCAGGGGCTTAAATCAGAAAAATAATATATTTCAATTAGTTTAATCTGGCATTTCTTTTTTGACTTGCATTTAAAAACTAAAGTTCATTTATTAATTATGAAATCAATATATGCTCATTTTATTTTTTAAAAAGATTTTATTTATTTATTTTAGAGAGAGAGAGAGAGAGAGAGAGAATGCCAGTATAAGCAGGAGGAGCAGCGGGCAGAGGGAGAGAGAGAAGCAGACTCCCTGCTGAGCAAGAAGCCCAGGTCCCCAGGATCATGACCTGAGCTGATGGCAGACGCTTAACTGACTGTCACCAGGTGCCCCAATACATGCTCATTTTAGAGAAAAAGGCAAAGCATAAAACAGAAAGAGCAGTTCCAGCTAGTCCCATGACACGTAGTCACTGTTAATAAGTACCTATATTTCTATCTGTTTTTGCTATGTTTTTGAAATATAATTATGATCTTATGAGACATATATATTACATGTAACAAGAAAAAATAATGTGTACTTTTTCTGATCATGAAATAAGTCACAATTATTGTATAAAATTTAGGAAATAAATGAAAATAAAAATAAATATATGTTGTTAATTGTAAAAACTACACATAATTATTTTAGAAAATTGGAATATTTTATAAAAACAGACATAAAAAGCATTCAGAATTCCACTCAACAGAATAATTATTTACATATAATATGTACTATTCTGACATTTTGTTTTGTGTATATTTACATAGATAATTTGAACTCTAGAGAAGGTTGTAGCATATACATGAAGATGTAAGCATCATTTGTACACCTGAGTCCTACTCAAAGATAACATGTAGAGGGGCTAAATGACAGGAGTATCTAACATAGGTGTTTTATTTGTCTTTTGCATTAAAAAAGTCCTAAAACTAATGAAATGGCTGTATGATATAAGTTTTAACACTATAGGAAATCATCACTTAAATTCCTTGGGAGTTAAATTAGATAATCTATCCTCCAGGTAACTCTCTTGTGATGGGGAAAATTATGTATGCATACATGTATGTATGCATGCCATTTAAAGATTCTCTTGGCACATTTCCTTAAGCTGTTGAGATATTGTTAATTTTTTGGGGGGGAGCATAGATTTTTGAGAAAAGTATAAGATTATTATATTTTGACAAAGTTAGAAAAATACTGTAGTATGCTTTAAGGCAACAGCTTGTCATTTTCACTTTTGTATTCCCAGGACCTTAGCCCAAGCCTGACTCAATATATATTTATTAAAATGAATGAGTCAAATAAAACGTCATTTGTAAAGTGTGTCGATATCTTTATTGTTCTCTTTTAATGATTAAATTAAGATACGTTGGTTGTAAAATATCCAATAGTACAAACATATATTTAACTCAGAAGATGAAAACACCCATAAAATGAAGTCATTATGAACGCTTCTGTTGTTTCCTTTTGTTTTAGCTCCACTAAGTAACTAGAACTAGTGGACACACTTTAAGAGTTCATACCCATTTTTGCTCTGGCTGAGCATTTGGGCAGCCATGGCTATGCAGGACTTCTGGGTAAACACATTGGCCTTGTCGTCCCACCTCAGGGTCTTTCGGTCAGAGAGTGATCACTGCCGAAGCATATGGAAACCTTTTGGCCCAGTTGATTGGCCCGAAGATAGACAGCTCGAGCTCCTCCCTTGCTTTCCCTAACCCTAATTTTTCACTTGTACAAATATCCTGTTTCTCTTAAAGAAAGACACACTTTTTTTCCCTCCAAGCAATGTGATTTTCTAGAAAGAACAAAGAATTTAAAAAGTATATAAAATCCAATTGACAATCACTTTAGCAGATCTTGGATTTAACATTAGTACAGTTAAATCATCTTTTAACTTTTGTTAAATGAAATAAGTAGTTTCTGTGATAGAAGTTATACTCAAGATCTCTATATATTATGCAACCTTGAGCGCATATGTACAATGCCATGACACTTGAAATTAGCTTGCCATTATAATTAGTTATCTAATAAAGACAGCAATCTTTATTCTCATACTAATGTGTCAGAGGTGGATACAGAAAAACCTTCTTTTCTAATTACTATTTTATTGAATCATCAGTTACTACCCCCCCCCCAAAAAAAGTGAGGGGGAGCTATTTAAATTGCCTCATAAAGAAACATCTACCTGGAAAATAAAAACATACAATCTTCTAGAGCCTCAAGGGGCTAAGTAATTTACCTAAGATCACCCAATCAAGATTAGGAGCCAATTCTCCAGGCTCCCAGATAATTGCACTTTGGACTTCACCACTGGACTGGTGGCACTGGTAGTGATCGATAACTAAGCCTTGGTATTTCCTGGGTCTCTAGTACAGGCTGTGGTTCTCAAGCTAAGTATCCTCATGAAGCTGTTGGAGAGAAGAGGAATGAAACTGGCTGACAAATTGAAAGCTGTTAAAAAAGATATTCCTTTTATTAAACACATCCTATAAATATGTGTGTGTGTGTGTGTGTGTGTGTGTGTGTGTGTGTAGTGAACAGATTGGACCACTTCTGTCACCAGCATCTATAGTTTGTTATTTGGTCAATGAGATGAACATCTTTGTATAATCCTAGCTGCAATAACTTCTGTGCAGCTTACAATTCAGTAATATTCAAGTGAGTTGATAATGTTCTATAATGCATTCATCTAGATTTATAGACTCAAGGGATGACTGGGTGGCTCAGCGGTTGAGCTTCTGCCTTTGGCTCAGGGCGTGATCCTGGATTCCTAGGTTTGAGTCCCATATCAGGCTCCTTGCCTGGAACCTGCTTCTCCCTCTGCCTTTGTCTTGCCTCTCTTTCTGTGTCTCTCATGAATAAATAAATAAAATATTAAAAAATAGATTTATAACTTAAATAAAAAATCTAATAAAAAAGACTGAGAAACTAATGTGCTGAGCCTACTTCTGAACAAACTGCTCTCAGGAGTTGCTGGATAAGTTTTTGCTGTGGTACTGGGTTGGATCTTCCAGTTTTTTCTCTTATGTATGTGACTTGCGTTACTCAGATTCCTTATTTTCAGGTTCCTCATCTGCAAAGTAGGAGATTAATGATACCTGTCTCAGGAGTGATGATGAAGATTGAGATATAATACATAGAATGATTACCACAGCTTCTTCCCTATATTATCCACTCAGTAAACCATAGCAACTAATAAATAACAATGAACAGCTCTATATAGCCAATAACTAGTATTAATATAATTAAATATGGCGATAGATGAGACAATCCAGACTGCAATTTACCAGAGACATTGGTGGAAAAGTGCTTTAGACCAAAAACTGATCACAGGGACCAACTTCCAGGTGACAATTATGATGGATTTTAGGAGGTCGATGGATTGCTGCTGACCTCTTTGGTATGGAATATTGCACTTTCCAATCTCTGTTACTTCTTTCTATTTCTGTGTTGGAAATTTACAGAAGCTAAAATAGAATTAAAATTAGCTAATATAATTCTTATTCTTTTGTTGGCACAGCAGCCCCCTGTCTGTTCTGCTTTCAGATCATGAATGCCCCTGACATCCATGAATGCTCATGGCACACGCTTCCACCCATTTGCCTGATGAGGGTATTCAGTGATGACAATGGATTTGGAGGTTGAAAGTCTTGCCTCAGGCCTTGGAGCTAGGTACATCGAAGCCACTTGAGTATAAAATTTCCTACTTATTTATCTGTTAGTTTTGGATGTTTGGAAAGACATGGCGAATTTGGCCAGTTTTCTTAGAAATTTGGTACGCTTAAAACCATGGCTCTGAGTATGCAGCAATTAAAAAAAAAGAACAACAGAATTACTCAGAATGTCGTGAAATGATCCCAACAAAATACAAGGGTTTAATTTCATCAGGGAATTTCTAATTAATGATGTTTGAGTGGGTTTTAAATTCCCCAACCACATTCCCACCATCCTTACTCACCACTTGGGGAAAGTTTAAGCCTAAGGGCATCTTTTAGATGAATACTAGTAGCCACATTTATGCTGAATGGAACAGCACCAGTAATGCAATTATAGCAGAAAAGAAACCTTGCATTCCCAGGACACTCGCTCAAACTCCATTACAATGTCTTATCCATGTTTCTTTGTTTCATTGCATTAAAGAGTAATAGCAAAGGGCTAACATAAAGTATAAAACAAAGTCTTCATTTAACATTTCCCTTGAATAATCAAAGAGGCACTCCCTTATTTCTGTGTGGGTGCTGCTTAGCCCTGATACCTGCAACTGTTTTTCTAACAGATGATTTTAACAGCAGGAGGCTATCTTGCCTATAAAGCTACATTGGGCTGATCCTTCAGTAGCAAGCCTGGGGAAGATGCACTCAGTTCACTCTGGAATTCCATTGTGGGTGCAATAGTTTATTTCTAGAAGGTTCTTAGTGTCCTAGGGGAGCTGTTTCCACTCAGTGGGGTGAGCAGCTCATACACACACAGGTCTGTTCCTCACTATAAGATTAGATTTCTATTTTGGCTGCCAAGAATCTCTTGAACCTTCTCATTATGCTGGCACATGAGGGAGGAGGGGGGTTTCTTAAGTTATGTGGAGATCCAGTATAACATGGGTTATCTATCATCAAGAGTAAAGGGAAAGAAAGATGCGTGGTGGTTCAAGGGTTTCAGGCCATAGGAAGTATGTCCACATATTCTTCCATGTTCCAAAACATCTCTATAGAAGTGCATTTCTTAAGTTATGTGGAGATGTTCAAAACATCTCTATAGTGAATTTCTTAAGTTATGTGGAGATGTTCAAAACATCTCTATAGAAGTGCATTTCTTAAGTTATGTGGAGATCCAGTATAACATGGGTTATCTATCATCAAGAGTAAAGGGAAAGAGTAAATAGAAGTGCATTTCTTAAGTTATGTGGAGGTGTTCAAAACATCTCTATAGAAGTGCATTTCTTAAGTTATGTGGAGATCCAGTGTAACATGGGTTATCTATCATCAAGAGTAAAGGGAAAGAAAGATGCGTGGTGGTTCAAGGGTTTCAGACCATAGGAAGTATGTCCACATATTCTTCCATGTTCCAAAACATCTCTATAGAAGTGCATTTTTGGGAAATTGCTGTACGGATTAAAGTAAACATTTATAATTTCTAGTTCAGAGAATGGCTTTGTGACCCTAAATTGTCTTTATTTATTGCAAGGATGATATGAAACTCTTAAACTGAATTATCTTTAATTATACAAGAAATGTGTATATGTCCATATGGACTCTTGATGATAGTTTAGAAGGAATTGTCCTTTGAAAGCAATCTAAGACTGATAGGTCATGGTGGCATTTTAGAAGTTGGGTAAAACAAGTAATCCTCCTATGGAGAGATTATTGAAATGGCAATACAACCAAGATTGCAGCAGGTGATTACAGGTTCTAATGCTGCTATAGCTATAGAAGTGTAAGTATGGAATGAAAAATAATGTGAGTGGAAAAATACTAGTTAGACACCTATACATATATTTGTATACTATGAAAAAAGCAAGATGTATCTTTAGAATATTTGTTGATAAAATAATTAATAATAACAAAAAACCTATTCAGAGCCTATAAAATCTCCTCTTTTCCTCTGCACTGCACAATTGCACAGCATCATGTTTAAAAGATGTTGATTTATTGTATCAACATTTTCCAAAGATTGCCCCAGATCTGGAATCACCAGAGACAAAGCTGTAAATCTGCAGAGTCACAGGCACCACATGTCTTGGAAGGCCTGACTCAGTAGAGGAGAGGAGATTGGGAAATCGGTATTTTTAAAAGTTCTAAAAATGGTGATTCTGATGTACAGTTGGGTTCAACACTTCTGGACCTTGCCTCTTGCCATCAAAAATTCAAAAACAAAAGCCAAAACAATCCAAAGTAGGTAGTAATAAGAAAAACAAGTAGCTATGTTCGTTTAGCAAAGGACTTCAGGTAGCTTGGGAAAGTCTATTTCAAGAGATCCTCTGAATAGCAGAGTAGTAATTTATAGTGACCAATGAAAGGCCACTTGGTACAATGTGTAAATGTGTGTGATGTCAGTTGTTTTATCTTTTTAGGAAGCAGTAAATCCTGGGGTTACTGCTTGGGTGTGCCATTTATATTTTGAACTCCAGTTTCCTCATCTATTGGGAGGAGATTGCTCTTCTGACACCAACCAGCAGTGATTCTAGGAATCAATAATAAAGTATATTTTAAATAGTGGAAAAATACAAAGTAGTGGATGCATTTACCTAGATATATATGGAAAAAGGGTCAGGTGGGAATATTCCTACTTTGAAGAGAAGATGTCTCAAGAAAGAGGAGGAGGAGGGGAGGAAACAAAGGAAGATAAGGGGGATAGGGAAGAGGAAAGGGAGGGGAAAAAAAGGAGGAGGCTGTTAACAATATTTTGAGCACTAACTGTAGGTTAGGTCTGGTGCCAAGCATTTTGGATAAATTACATAATTTTAATCTTCATGCAAACCCTGGGAGGTGAGGTAGGTCTATCAAATGAGAAAGTCAAGGTGTCATAAACTGAAGCAACAATGTTCCTAAGGACACATGCTAATGAATAGTAGAGGAGGAGTTCAAACCAGGAGGGTTGACTTTGTGTTCTGAACTGCATTAGTTTTGGGGATCAAAAATATGTACATTTGACAACACAGATTGGACTCAATGGATAACTACAGACGCTGCCCTATGCTCCCGTCAGATGATAATACTGCTTAGTTTGAAGGAAATTCATAATTATTTTTTCTGTAATTTCTTCCCTCCCCACCTCCTCTCTAATACCTCTGAGCTGTGGCAGATGATAAGGTTGTAAAGCATGCCATGTTTGAAGCTTACTAATGTGGTTTCAAATATCAATCTTATTATAGTGCACCTTGCTGCCAAATGGCTTAAAATTTTCCCCCCATCTGTGACATATTACTTACTATGGTCAGATCATGAGCTTGTTAAGTTTGACAACTTTCCTTTTGATAATTATGTTGAAATTATGGTTTGAATGATTGAAGAAGTCAAGGCATTAAATAACACGGACACCATTAAAGAGGAAAAAAATTATTATTTAATTAGAGGACTACCCTTTCTATTGTTACTTTATTTTCAAGTTCTGTGGAAATAGGATCCCTGCTGTTTGCAGTTTCTGGCTATCTTAATTCCACTCATTATTAATTCCTTTTACCCCTCTCCCTCTAATCAGCCCCCATGCCGTGTATTTGGAAGCCTGGTTTTACTGTGCATTTCATTTTGGTTTTCAGGGTGACTGGTAGACCCAGCAAAGACTCAGTTAGTAGCTAAGGTCAAGGGTATAGCTTGTGAGCACCACAGCCACATCTCACACACAGTTTATGCAATTGTTACACTTCAGTGTCAGAGTTCATGGAGAATTTCCATAAATCTGATGGGTAATGTGCCAAATGAGATTAGAGAGGGCTTCATGTGATCACGGTCAAATGAAAATATCTTATGTTAATTTCCTAGTCTAAGCTTGAGGCAGGTAGTTAATACTTTTTGTGAAGAGCTAGAGACACATACGGGGAGGGAACACATGCTGCTGTCCCCACAGAAAGATGAAGCATGTGGGGCTTCCAGGAGAGAAAAATATAGATGCTAGAATTTGCAGAATTTTGCTGCTAGGTTTTAGTCCTAGTTTTTTGTAATATCTGTTGACTCTTACCCTAATTGTTACCCTCAAACATATTTTTCACTTAAATCAATTTTATGGGTTGCATTTATATATTTGGATGCCACGACATTCTTCAAGTTATTTTGTTGCAAAATAGAAAACCAAGAAGGACAAAATAGTATTAGCAAATGGAGGGCTGTTTACAGATTTAATCTCTAACTACTTATCCATATGCACATTTTTCTTTTAAGCCTTGACCTGAAGCAGCCCAATTCAGAAAAGTGCATTTTAAGTCATCCATCTTGGAATTGATACAAAGACACTGACTCACTTATATTTGAAAATAAAACATTAATATTTTAAGGCAGTTGTAAGAAGAGGACTTGCAAAAACAGACCTGTCAGCTCTCCCTGGCCTTCTGGTCACCCAAAACCGCAGAGAACACAGAGTCTTAACCTCAGTCTTCGGTGTTCATTGAATATGCTAAGAAATGCTCAGATGTAAATGCAACTCAAAAAAAATAAATAAATGCAGGGGGTCGCAGCATCTATTATTGATGATCGGGGCTGTTAGTATTACAGAAATGTAATTTAATTTGGCATGCATTTATTGAGCACCTACCCTGTCCCTCACAAAACCTCTGGGATTACTGATGTTGTGGAAAATCTCAGGAAGAATCGGATGGCTTCTACAGAAAGCCCATAAAATCTCATTAGGGAGACAAGGTCTTTATAACAATCAGGAAACAATGCCAGAAGGCACATGATGAAAAGGTGACATGGCAAGTACAGTCAGGCCCATTTCAGATCACACTCGGGAAGAATCGGAGGAACACAGTATACTTGCAGAGTCAAGTTTTAGGATAACTTTGGAGGAAGGGGTAGGATTTGGGTAAGAAAAGGGGGAAAAGGAGGGCACTTTTAGGTGGTGAGACTAGCATGAGGTCAGGTAGGGCAATGGACACGGTTTTGTTTGAGATCCTGTGAGCTGAGGAAGCAAACGCTCATGTGCTTCAGTAGCAAACCTGGGTAAGTTGCATTCAGTTTACTCGGATTCCATAGTGGGGTGCAAGGGACTATTTCTAGAAGGTTCTTAGTGTCCTAAGGGAGCTGATTTTACTCAGCGGGGTGAGAAGCTCACATACACACAGAGGTCCATTTCCTCACTGTAGGATTAGATTTCTATTTTGGCTGCCAAGAATCTCTGAACCCTCTCATCAAGCTGGTGCATAAGGGGAGATGTTGGTGGGTATCTATTTATCAACAATGATTACTAGTTGATTAATGGATTGATTACTGGTAGGTTGAGTAAAATAGGGTTTTTGTAAATTATGAAAACCTTGCTTTCTGGGACTAGGAATTTGGAATTTATCCAATGGGAAATGAAGGCTCATCATGGGTTAATAGTAGGAGGTGTCAGAAAGGAAGTGAAGTTTAATCTGGAGGCAGGATACAAAGATTTGAACTGGGGAAGAATAGAGAAGTCTAGGTATAATGTGCTAGAGCTGGGATATGGTACTAAAGAGCATGGTTTGATTAGAGAGACAGGGCAAAGAAGGAAGTTGATGACCCCTTAGGTGATGGGAAGAAAATGAATACCTATGATTCCCAGCTCTGATGGCCAGGGGAGTGGTGGGGGCAAGCATAGAGAGGGGAGGGCTCGAGATGAATCAGTGTAGTCTTATGTAGGTCTGGAGAGGAAGCCTACTTAGATGTGAAGCTACTGAATTTCAGGTACTGGTGGGCATAGTGATGGCCTAGAGGTAGCTAAAATACAGAGCTGATAAATGTCATGAAGGCTGGAGAGGATGCTTGCAGGCCACTGAGCACAGGTGTTCAGCGCAGCTGGGAGAAGGGATGAGTAGAAAGCTATGTTCCCCATCTGGGCTGTTGATGAGTCACCTGAATCCTGTTGAAGATACTCCTGCCTTGGATTCTTCCCCAGATGATTTTGATATAATTGGTCTGAGGTGCAGTCTGGGCATGGGGATTTTTAGGCACCCCCAACCCCCAGGTATATAGAGAAAAGAGCAAGATCTCGGTGCACTCTAAAAAGTGAGGAACATCTGATGAAAACTTACTCATTAGGTACCAGGTTATTTGACTGAGGACTTTGCATCTATGTTATCTTGTCTAAAACTCACAACCATTCCCTGGTCCTCCAGGAAAGGTACTAACCAACTCCAGCTTAGGTGTCAGAAAGGAAGTAGAACACACAGAAGTCCTGCCAGTCCTGACTCTCCAATAACTGCTTTTAAGGGAATAAAAGTGAATGTCACTAGTGTGATGGCTCATGAGTCCAGATCTCACTAATGGCATGCTTGAACCCTTGGAAACCCAGACTCTAAGTCCAACATAGCAACAGTATCTATAAATATCCTAAACATACTTAGTTCTTCACTTTGCTCAAAATTTTTCATGGGCTTACTCTGAAGCTAAATGTTTTAGTTTCCATACCATTTTGACCAGTTTAGTAATCTAGCTTACCAGCTCAGTCAATAAAAAATAATCATTTTGGAGGAGACAGTGAGATTCAGAAGGGCTAGCTGATAATCAGCAAGCCAAGGAAAAAGCTTGGAAGTAGAAAAATGACATCTATTGCATCTGTACTATGTGCCAGCTGCCAAGAATGATGCTAACCGTACACCCCCTTTTTTGCTGTAGTAGGTTCGTTGTCTTCCCAGCAGCTGAACCTATTCTTCTTTTGGATTATCTCTGTGGTATGGATTTTGAGGCAGTAGAAGCCCATGAGATGGTCGAGAGACAGCTAGAGACTGTCAACATCACCATTGTGCCCCTATCATGACAGCCAAAATCTGACGATGGTGTTCTGGTGAGGTCTTCTAACTAGACAGCCAGTAGCCAGGCTTCTCCTGTGCTCTCTGCTGCCTCGCTTCTTCATTCCTCCCCATTTTCCTTGTCTAGTTTTCCATATTTCCCTTTCCAAATTCTTATTTTCCACTGAAAGTAGCCAGAGTCTCTCTCTCTTCTTTGCAACTAAGAACCTTGGCTGGCACAAACACTCATGACAACTCTGAGAAACTGACTTTACCATGTCCCTTCTTGGAAATGAAGAAGCAAATTGGCAGAGGTTAAGCAATTTGGTCAGGGTCACAGAGCTAAAGAGGGACAGAGCTAGTGTCCCCCTACTGGGTTTTTCCTGCAGAGGCTATCCTATAACAAGGTGAATAGCCCTAGCCCTTAAATAATCCCTCGGACTTCATTATATCATTTGATCCAGTAATGATGAGACTCCTTTGATCTTGGGGTCCTGCTAAATCTAAATCGTTAATATATTAGATTTAGATTTTAGAGAAAAGAGGAATGTTTGCCATCCATGTTCAAGTGACAATTAAAACCTGTCTTAAATGATTTCCAGAAATTTGCTTTGCAAGATGAATGATTTGAATGCGTACAGGTAAATTCTTTGGTTGTCTCAAAAATTCCCTGACCTGGAACACGTGGATAGAGGCAGTGCAAAGTTTTCGTGTAACATTTAACATACAAAAAGGGAAGGATTCCCAAGGGCATGGATTTCCTCAGAGAGGCACACTTGGAGGAGCCTTTGCCTATACGCTGGGCCTGTTTGGGTAGAGAGTGAGCAGTTGGACACAGTGGCCAAGAAAAGGCATGCAAGCACAAAGTGCAGACACAAGTGCAATTCCTGTCGTTCTGTGCGCCACTCTCGGGCAGCTGTAGACATGGGTGTCGTGTTCCTGAAACCCTCAGATGGTGATTATGACCGATTACACAAGATGCCATGTTCCCTAATCATATCACTTACATTCTTGCGAATGGTGGTGACAAGGGTTTGAAGGGAGAAGATCACAGCTGTCTAATAATAATAATAAAAAAATCAGACAAAGCAGACAGTGGTGCAGTCAGGAGATCACACACTGGCCCTTGAACGAGACTTGGCTGGTGGGGTTTTGTCCTCTTTCTAACCCAATTTACCACCCCCCACCTTGTCTCCGGAACCCCTTGGTCCCATAATGATGGCAGTTGGGCAGGTGTGGCTCCCACTCTGGATTTATTTATTTATTACATTAGCTCATGCTCCCTGTTCTGTGAAGTGAACATTGTCACTTGGGTAAATTTGGAGCTTGTCACTGCCAGAATCTAAACAGCTCTTGTGAATCAAAGGAAAGCACCACAGCCACCCCCGCCCTGCTCTTCTCTGAAGCTGCCTGAAGCTTAAGACACCACCTCTCTTTTCTGCCACTCCGTTTTTAATCTGTCTTCAAAGGGAAAGCCAACTGTCTTGAATTAAACACAAGGCGGTTCTTGAAGTCATGTGTGATGAAAGTGATTAAATAATTAATTCAAACAAAGGTGACTCTGAGGCAGGTTGGAGGTCAGGGAAGAAAGTCTTGATTTAAAGCAGCATTTTCTCGGCATGCTAAGGAAAAAAAAATTAATGTGATATGAAATGACCATGCTGGAGAGTATTAACCTCTCTCCCTTGCTTTCTTAGCACCAGACACACGGGGCTCTTGCTTCCCCTGAACAGATGAAGGCTATTTTTCTCTGCCTCAAGGCCTTTGGTCCTTCTTTTCTTTTTGCTGGAAGATTCCTTTTCCTGATATTTATCTGGGTCGTTCTTTCCATGCACATAAGACTCGATTCAATGGTCAGCTGCTCAGAGAGGTCTTTGCCGACTATCCTAGCTATAATATTGCCCCTTCCCCTCACCTAGCTTGTATCTTCTTCTTATTTCTTTATAATACCTATGATTGCCTAGCATTCTGTCGTGTATTAATTTTGTCTTATTATCACTCTTGCCTACCAGAACATAAGATCCAAGAAGATAGTATTTCATCTGCAATATTCCCAACACCTACAATAGTGTCTGGTCCAGAATACACAGTAATAAATAGCTGTTCAATGAACCAACAAGTGTATGCACTTGAAAACTGAAATGTTTCAATCTTTTCTAAGATTAAAACGAGCTCTCAGAAATGCTTTAGACAAGGCACATACTTCTAAATCATAAAACCCGCCCTTTAGAATTATAAATTCAGATTCAGGCCTGAACTGAATTCTTAGAAAACAAAAGGGAACAAAGCTAATGCTTTCAACTGGCTGCTTTCCTGGCTTTGAAAAAAACTATTGGCCTTTTGAGATTCTTTCTCCAAAGAGTCAAGAATGTTTATCAGAAGGCATGTATGGCTTCCATTTTATAGTGAAATATGTCCCAGGAGGAGCCTACCTCCCATGTGCTCTGCTGGGTGTATATATCTGGTTTATAGCAAGTGAGCCAAAGCAGACAGATCTTGAGCCAGTGTTATGAGTGTAAGCCATAGCCAATCTGATGGGGACTAAATTGTGCATGTGAGTTGGCTATACCCAGCTGTCTGGATGCACTGGATACAATTGTTTGGTAAGCCCTTGACCCTTCACCTATCCAAAGTGGCAAGTATGTAAGTGGGTTTGTAATGGCAATTATTCTGAATGTTTCAATACTGTTTGCTAATCTCTGCTATCTCTAGACAACGTGTTAAATTTTTCCAAGGGCCCAGTCCTGATGATAAAACTCATAGTCCCAAAGTTCTCTTAAAATCATATATTCTGCTCAATTAGATAACACTGAGTTATAAAGCTAGTGGACATTCCTTCTCTTAATGAAGTCATCCCAGTGATATTTTATTCATGACACTACGCAGCAGAACAAGTCCAGAAAACTTAGATAAAACAGTAATTATTTATATGCAGAAATTAACTGCCCATACAAGAATGAATATACAGGGCAGTGTGATATTTCAAAGCTACTGGCATAATGCAAGCAGGCTTGAGTGCAAGGGATTCTAGGAGAAGCAGGAAGTTTGGTCCACGTGGTATAGGGACATAAGCATAGATGTAAAATGTCTGAAGAGCATTGTAAATTCAGGTGTGGATGGGGAGGTTTCAGTATAGAGGAGGCTAGGGTAAGAGCAGAAGAAAAAAGCCTACCATTCATTGTCATGGATGGTAAGAGGCAGTGAGCCACAGTTCATAGTTAGAGTCCTGGCCTTTAGGACAGCCTTTGAGTCAGGGCTCTGATCACCAGCAGGACACAGGAGAGAGGCTTCCTCATTCCATGGGCAGCTAAAGAACGTCAGAGAAACCAAGGCCAGAAGTTACTTACATATCACTGCAACCAGCAGAGAGTGAGGTTGGAAAGTGTGAGCCAGAAGTCACACAGGTGAAAAATGACTAATCATATTGGCTCTTGAGAATCCTTGGCTTTGGGGCTCTGGGGCAGAAGGAGAATTTTAATTTGTACTATCTTCCCAGCCCTGGTTAAGTCAAAACAAAGGTATTCCATATATAGATAAGCTCTATTAATGAAAATAGCTATTTAAATGACATATACAGGCAATTATTTCCTATGATGATTTAAAAATTTCAGTAAATATTTGTGATTGTTTTTAGTGTAGGATGACATAGTATAATTAAATAATTAGGTTTAGATATTATGTCATGGTTATAACCATGAACACAATTAGGAGAATCATTAAAAATTTCAAGACCAATGAATAAGCTTCATTTAAAAGTCTTCTGTCTTTAGGAGAATTCAAATGGAAATAGTGTGGTTGGAAGGGACCAGAAATTGTATGAATGTTATGATATATAGAGACATAATTGCTGTCAATGTAAGTAATGTGGCTTTGCTGAGTAAAATAAGATGATTGCTTAGGGTTTTCCAAAACCTCCTAAAATTGCTTCTATACCACATGTAACCACATGTGGTATAAATAAAATGTGAGTCAAAGGAATGAGGAAAGATAAACATATAATTAAAAACAGCTCAGTAGATACTTGGGCTCATTCATTTCAATGATGGCATCTGCAGTTTATGGAGCGGTTATAGATCTGCAGTATATTGGCGTTGACTACATGCCATAAAACACATCAATGCAGCTTGGGCCCAAATTATTATACACAAACAATAAATCCATCCTGTTAACAGGATAAATATGATAACTGTTGATAATGTTGGAAAGTGGCACAATGTGATCCCTAAGTAAATAGTTATGTGCTCTGAAGAAACAAAGATTACTTTAGCTTTTAGTACCCTCCCATGACTTCCGTTCTATTATCCGTATTATCTGTAGCTTGAATTAAAAGAAAGATTGTGGCCTTGAAAGCATGCTGATTCCTGTTTGTGATTCTAATAAAAGACATCAGGCCAGCCATTTATTTGTGAAAATGAAATCTTCATATGTTGAAGGTCAGTTTTAGTTGAAGTAATATAAGAAGCAAGAGTCAAGGTTCCTCTACCATTAAAATTGCTCATGAAGCAAGTCTTTGGTATTCTACCCTTAACCTTGAATTCTGTCCTGTCTGTTGTAAGAAAAATAGTGAATTCTTGTCACAATACGGTGATGGAGTCACCATGGCTTTGAGTTTGTCTTTAAGAGATAGTTATCCAATCACACGAAAACCTCTTCACAAACACGGTTAAATGAACTAGTCTGATAAAATAGACTTAAATATGGATTGAGTGTAGCTTTCTATCAACTATCGTCTGAATTTATCCTCTAAAAAAAATGGAACTTTAAATTTTTTTTCCATATAGTTTATGTCAAGGGTTAGAGTGAATAAGTGTTTTGGGGTAGATTGTCAGGGAAACTGTCGATAGTATTTCATATGCCATTGTATTGAAAATCTGTAAGTATCATGTTTTTCTGAGTGTGAAGGAAGCAAACAAGTATATATAAAATTTTATTGAAAATACCATTTTTATGGCTGTTATGTTATTTGGATAATTGGTATTTTTATTATAAATGAATGTAAAAGTTTAATTCAAAAAGTGTTCATGACACCTGGATGGCTCAGTGGTTGAGTGTCTGCCTTTGGCTCAGGGCATGTCCCAGGGTCCTGGGATTGAGTCCCACATAGGGATCCCCACAGGGAGCCTGTTTCTCCCTCTGCCTATGTCTCTTCCTCTCTCTCTGTGTCTCTCATGAATAAATAAATAAAATCTTAAAAAAATAAATGGAATTGTACCTTATATAGTACTTTGTGTTTGGCTCTTTCCACTCAGTGTATTATAACGCTTTTGAGATTAACCATGATGCTCTGTGTATCAATATTTTTTTCTTTTTGATTTTAGATTGCTGGGTCACAGGGTAGATGTATACGTAACTTTATAAGAAACTGTCAAACTTGTTTCCACAGTGATTGTAATGTTCAGCTAATCTTTGACAAAGCAGGAAAGAATATCCAATGGAAAAACGTCTCTTCAACAAATGGTATCAGGAAAACTGGAAAGCGACATGCAGAAGAATGAAATGGGACCATTTTCTTCCACCATACACAAAAATAAACTTAAAATGGATGAAAGACCTAAATGTGAGGCAGGAATCCATAAAAATCCTAGAGGAGAAAACAGGCAACAACCTATTTGACCTCAGTCACAACAGCTTGTTACTAGACATGTTTCCAAGACAAGGGAAACAAAAGCAAAATTGAACTATTGGGACTTCATCAGGATAAAAACTTCACAACAAAGGAAACAATCAACAAAACTAAAAGGTAACCAATGGAATGGGAGAAGATATTTGCTAATGACATATTGGAGAAAGGGTTAGTATCCAAAATCTATAAAGAACTTATCAAACTCAACACCCCAAATCAAATAATCTGTTTAAGAAATGGGCAGAAGACATGAACAGACAGTTTTCCAAAGAAGATATCCAGATGGCTAACAGACACATGAAAAAATGCTCAACATCACTTGGCATCAGAGAAATACAAATCAAAACCACAATGATATAACACCTCACACCTGTCAGAATGGCTGAAAGTAACAACCCAGGGAAGGACAGATGTTGGTAAGGATGCAGAGAAAAGGAAACCATTTTGCACTCTTCGTGAGAATGCAAGCTGGTGCAGCCACTCTGGAAAGCAGTATGGAGGTTCCCCAAAAAGTTAAAAAGAGAACTACCCTACGACCCAGCAATTGTACTACTAGATATTTATCTGAAGGATACAAAAATGCTGATTAGAAGGGGCACATGCACCCCAATGTTTATAGCAGCATTATCAACAATAACCAAATTATGGAAAGAGCCCAAATGTCCATCAACTGATGAATGGGTAAAGAAGATGTAATATATATAAATAAGTGGAATATTGTGTATATTCCACATATGTGTGTGTGTGTGTGCATGTGTGTAATATTACTTGGTGACAAAAAGAATGAAATCTTGCCATTTGCAACAAAATGGATAAAACTAGAGTGTATTATACTAAGGGAAATAAGGCAGTCAGAGAAAGACAAATATATAATTTCACTCACATGTGGAATTTAAGAAACAAAACAGAGGATCATAGGAGAAAGGAAGGAAAAAAATAATACTAAAAAAACAGAGAGGAAGGTAGACCTTAAGCGACTCTTAACTATAGAGAACAAACTGAGCATAGCTGGAGGGGAGATGAGGGGATGGGCTAGATAGGTGATGGGCATTAAGGAGGTTCACTTGCTGGGATAAGCACTGGGTATTTTTTTAAATAATAAATTTATTTTTTATTGGTGTTCAATTTGCCAACATACAGAATAACACCCAGTGCTCATCCCGTCAAGTGCCTCCCTCAGTGCCCGTCACCCAGTCACCCCAACCCCCCGCCCTCCTCCACTTCCACCACCCCTAGTTCGTTTCCCAGAGTTAGGAGTCTTCATGTTCTGTCTCCCTTTCTGATATTTCCTACCCATTTCTTCTCCCTTCCCTTCTATTCCCTTTCACTATTATTTATATTCCCCAAATGAATGAGAACATATAATGTTTGTCCTTCTCTGATTGACTTATTTCACTCAGCATAATATCCTCCAGTTCCATCCACGTTGAAGCAAATGGTGGCTGAGTAATATTCCATTGTATACATAAACCACATCTTCTTTATCCAGTCATCTTTCGATGGACACCGAGGCTCCTTCCACAGTTTGGCTATTGTGGACATTGCTGCTAGAAACATCGGGGTGCAGGTGTCCTGGCGTTTCATTGCATTTGCATCTTTGGGGTAAATTCCCAGCAGCAGCACTGGGTATTATATGTAAGTTATGAGCCACTAAATTCTGCTCCTGAAACCAATACTACATTGTATGTTAACTAACTTGAATTTAAATAAAAAGAAATAAAGTATATACTTCTGTGGTTTTTAGTACAGTCACAAAATTGTAGCTATCACTATAATAATCACTTGTAGGACATCATCATCCCCCAAACAACAACAACAACAACAAACCAAAGTGGCTGTACAATTTTACATTCCACTAGCAATGTAAGACGCTTCCAGTTTCACATATTTGCCAATACTTGATAATGTTAGTCTTTTTAATTTTAACCATCATAAAGAGCGTGTAGTAGAATGTCATTGAAGTTTTGATTTGCATTTCCCTGATGACTAATGATGTTGAATATATTTGCATGTGCTTTTTTGTCATTCATGTATCTTCTTCAGTTGTTTTCTGTGCATTTTAAACATCGGGTTGTTTGTCTTCATATTATTGAGTTGTAAAAGTTTTCTGTATTTTGGGTTAAAGTTCTCTGTCACATAGATGTTTTGGACACATTTTCCCTTAGTTTGTAGTTTGTAGTTGCCTTCTCATTTTTAAAGAGTCTTTTGAAGAACAACAGTTAAAATTTTTTGATGAAATCTAATTCATATAAATTTTAATAGTTAATGTCTCTGTTCTATCCAACAAATTTAGTCTAGCCAAATAGCACAAAGACTTTCTCTTATGTTTTCTTCTAGAAATTTAATAGTTATAGCCATTACATTAGGTCTACTATTATCTACCTTAGTTAATTTTGTTGATGACATGAAATAAGCATTGAGGTTCATTTTTCATGTAAGACTGTGCAATTGTTACAATGCCAGTGTTGAAAATATTATCCTTTTCCCATTGAATTGTCTTGGCATCTCTCTTGAAAATTATATACATCTGGGTTTGTTTCTGGACTCTGAGTTCTATTCCATTGTACTATTTGTATAACCTCATGCCAATACCATGCTCTTATGATGATTATTGTAGCTTTTTTTTTTTAAAAAAGATTTTATTTATTTATTCATGAGAGAGAGACAGAGACACAGGCAGAGGGAGAAGCAGGCTCCATTCCATGCAGGGAGCCTGACGTGGAACTTGATCCTGGGTCTCCAGGATCACACCCCGGGCTAGAGGTGGCAATAAACAGCTGGGCCACCAGGGCTGCCCAATGGCCACTGATTTTGAAAGGTGAGAAAATGTGTTCTATTTTCAAAACATTCAACTCAGCAGAGGTACTAAAGTCTTCTTGCCTTCCAGGCTCCCTCTCCCAAGAAATGTCATGACCACAACAAGAGGTAGCACTTGTAGCCTTCTTGATAGCCTTTAGGCACAGACCGAGGCTCTGCTGAGACACCACATGGCCTGGGAATGGGGTAAAGAGCTGGTCAGATTTGAAAATCCTACCCATGGGTTTGTCCAGAAGTGGGTCAGAAGCCATCGTGTTGATTTCATCACAGAAGCCTTTCTTATTTCCCTCTGGAGTATTAGTCATTATGGGAGAAACAGAACACACAGCAGGCTCTTCACGGAAAATCAAGAAACGTAAGAGAAGCTGTCTCTCCTCCAAGCCCCACCTGCCATGGAGCTTGGTGATTTGGGATAAGGAAGACTGGACTTGGGTCTGCACTCTGCTGCTGACCAGCTAAGGAACCAGCGCAAGATTCAGAAGATGCTTGGGTCAGTTTCCTCCCTTACTAAGTAGGAATCATAATATTATCATACTTCCTAGGGTTTTGTGAGCCTTAAATGAAATAATACACCTAAAGTACTTAGCACAATGCCTAATACAGATGGAACATTCAGCAAATGTCAGCTACCGTTAGGATTATTTGCCAAGGCCATGGAAAAATAATGAACTATTTTCATACTTAATATTAAATACTTTAAATCATACCATGCTTGGTATTTCTGTAGCACTTCTACAATTTTCTATCTATTCTAGAACATTAGGGCATTTGGCAAATTTCCTATTTTGGATATTTCTTTTCCTTAAACTTTTCTTATAGCCTGAAGTTTAGAGAGTTGAAGTTAAAAGTTTGCCATGTCAGAATGGCTGGGTGGCTCAGTTGGTTAGGCAACTGACTCTTGATCCCAGCTCAGGTCTTGATCTCAGGGTTTGTGAGTTCAGGCCCAGTGTGGGCTTAACTAAATTCCTTTGGCTGGACACTTCTTTTCCTCTTTTCCTGGGGAGTAGAGCCACTATTATTAAAAAAAAAAAAAAGTTCACGATGTCTATTTTTATCTTTAGCTGGCCTGATACCTTTTCTGTAATAGAAACTTCTATGAAAAAATAAACAGAAAAATTAAAACGTTACTATTCTAAAATAGACTATATGGACTGAATAGACAGCCCAGTTTATTTAAGAAAGAGCTGTATCACAGAAATAGAAAGTTACAATGATTATTCTTAATTTTTTTGAGAAAAATGTCTATGGATTTATCATTCCCATTTTTGTTTGTATTTACCTTAGAAGTCCACTAAATTACAGGCATCTTCAAAATATTTTGTGTTTATTTGTGTTGGCTCTTATAAATAGATGTACTGGATTACTTGTTAGAGGGAATGACAACTGGAATAAAATTAGATGAAAAATCACTTTGCACTCTTATCCAAGAGACAATATAAGACACCCCCAGGGAAACACCATGTCCTAAAACTGAATAAATAGATGCAATAAATATTTATGTAAATGCAGTAATGGAACATCCTTGGTAGTTTTTATCTAAATATCCTGCGCTGGAGTGCCCATAGCAACATTATTGTAAGACCATGGGACACAGAACGTGCAAGCAGTGAGTACACAGTAGATTTCCCTCCATTGGTGCCCCAATGTGAGAGGCAGCAGGCCACTTGAATTACACACAATGTTCACACTTTATCCAGTTCAATACATTTTCTCCTCAACCAATCCTATTCTAGATCTTTTAGTGTAGGAAGTAAGGTGCTTTGCTAGTCACTGCCATGGCTAAGTCTTCTTACTCATTGCTACATCTTTTGAGTTTCCTCGGTACTTAGCAGATGACTCATCTTTCTTCTGCAGACTTCCATTGATAAAATGTGATAGAATGTCAGCACACATTTTGTACCAGTTCATTGGTACTATTACCAATTTCAATATCACTTAGACTGTTTTACGTTTTATTTTTTAAAAGGAATCATAACTATTTATTAAATACAATATCATATTTTAAAGCCTCTTTTCTATTCCACTACAAATGCTGTTGGGGAAGTGGAGGTACAGCCTATAGAGTAGACCTGGTTAGAACAAATCATTGCATTCATGTCACTTGCAAGAGGAAGCCACTGATGTTGATGACTTCCTTGGGTCTCTCAGCATGACGAGGAAGGGGCAGTAGGAATTAAATGAGTGTGGCTGGGACACCTGGGTGGCTCAGCGGTTTAGCCCCTGCCTTTGGCCCAGGGCGTGATCCTGGAGACCCCAGATTGAGTCCCATATCAGGCTCCCTGCATGGAGTCTGCTTCTCCCTCTACCTATGTCTCTGCCTCTCTCTCTCTCTGTGTCTCTCATGAATAAAAAAATGAGTGTGCTTTACCTTGCTATCTACCAAAGGCAGTTTCCTTCAGCTCAGGTCATACTCTCAGGGTTGTGAGATGGAGTCTTGCATCCAACTCCCTGTTCCGTGAGAAGTCCACTTCTCCCTCTTTGTCTCCATCTGCTTTCCCCCTCTCAACCAAATTAATAAAATCTTCTAAAAAAATTTAAATCTTAAAAAAGTTTTAGAAAAACATTGTATTTTAAGAATTAAGGACATACTGAGAAGCAAAATATATGACAATCACACAGAGAACAAGAGGGTATGAATGGAAGTGTACTGTTATAAGATACCTCCACTATATGTAAAGTGTTACAATATTATTTGATGCCAGTTTGTGATAAGACAATGTTAAATACTATAAACTCCATAGCAACAACTAAAAAGTAAAACAAAACAAAACAAAAACTAATAAATAACAGAGAGAAAATAGAATCATAGCAAGACAGTACAAAGATAAGGAAACAGGAAAAATGTAAAACAAATAGCTCAACCATAGATTAAACCAGAACAAATTTATAATTTTGTTAAACCATTAATTGTAATGGTTTAAATACACCAAGTAAAAGATAAATTTTGTCAAATTTGATTAAATGCAAGCCCCAAAATGAACAAGGGGTGGTAGAAAGGGAGGTGGGCAGGGGGTGGGGGTGACTGGGTGAGGGGGGCACTTAATGGGATGAGCACTGGGTGCTGTGATATATTTTGGCAAATTGAATTCCAATAAAATGAAATTAAAAAAAATGCAAGCCCAACCATATGCTAACTACAAGAAAGATAATTTAAATATAAATAAGAAAGGGGTCCCTGGGTGGCTCAGTCCAATCTTGATTTTGGTTCAGATCATGAGCTCTGGGTCCTTAGATTTAAGCCCCATGGTAGGCTCTGTGCTGAGCATGGAGCCTGCTTAAGATTCTCTCTCTTTCTCTCCCTCTGCCCCTTCCAAACCCATTCACGCATGCTCTCTGACCCTCTCTCTCTCTCTAAAAAATTATAATAAACAACATTTCTTCTCCCTTCCTTTATATCAGGAAGGGAGACAGAACATAAAGACTCCAAACTCGGGGAAACGAACTAGGGGTGGTGGAAGGGGGGAGGAGGGCGGGTGTTGGAGGGGAATGGGTGACGGGCACTGAGGTGGACACTTGACGGGATGAGCACTGGGTGTTTTTCTGTATGTCGGTAAATTGAACACCAATAAAAATTAATTAAAAAAAATAAAAAATTATAATAAACAAACAGGTTAAGCATAGGAAGAGTGGGAAAAGATACATATGCCAATACTAACCAAAAG
The DNA here is from genome assembly GCF_048418805.1 of Vulpes vulpes. NCBI lineage: Eukaryota > Metazoa > Chordata > Mammalia > Carnivora > Canidae > Vulpes > Vulpes vulpes. The sequence continues at coordinate 92,086,980 of NC_132793.1, read as the reverse complement.
GAAGTTGAGTGGATACAGTAATATCAGACAAAGTAAATATCATAACAATGAGTATTTCCAAAATAAAGGGGATGTTTAGATGGCAATTCATCAAGGAGACAAAACAATTCTGTTTGTGTATGCACTCATTAACTGAACTTTAAATACATGAGGCAAAAACTGATAGGTCTAAAAGAAGAAATGAGCAAATCCACAATTAAGTTTGAAATTCCAACATACTTCCTTCAGTAATTGATAGAACAATTAGACAGAAAACCAGTAAGAATTTAGAAGATTGGACAACACTACCAGTCAACCCGACCTAAATAACATTTATAGAACATTTTCTAGCTACAGTAGAATATACATTCTTTTCAAGTGTACATAGAACATTTACTAAAACAGATGATATTCTGAACCATATGAGATGACTCAATGATTTTAAAAGAATTGGAACAACAAAAAGTATGTTCCTGATCACAATAGAATTCAATTAGAAAACAATAACAGAAAGACATCTGCAAAATCTGATAATATTCGGATATTTGACAATGCACTTCTAAATGTCCAAGTGTCAAAGAAGAAATTACAAGGGAAATTAGAAAAAAAAATTCACTTAACAGGGACACCTGGGTGGCTCAGTGGTTGAGTGTCTGCCTTTGGCTCACGGTGTGATCCTGGAATCCTGGGATCAAGTCCCACATCTGACTCCCTGCATGGAGCCTGCTTCTCCCTCTGCCTATGTCTCTGCTTCTCAATATGTTTCTCATAAATAAGTAAAATCTTTAAAAAAATATTAACTTAACAAAACTGAAGGCAAAATATATCAAAATGTGTGTGATATCACTAAATGGTGGTTTTGGAGGTATATTTCTTAGAATTTAGTGCTTATATTAAAGAAGAAAAAGAAATCAAGTCATTTATACAAGTTTTAAATCTAAGAAACTAGAAAAAGAAAATTAAATTAAACCCAAACCAATGAAGAAATGAAATTATAAAGGTAAGAACAGAGAACTACAAAGTGGAAGGCAGGAAAACTTAGTTGTTTGAAAAGTCAGTTTGCTTGAAAACTACAGCTCTAGCTAAACCAGCCAGAAAGAAGGAGAGAAAACATACAAATTATTTTTATTAGGAATGAAAGAGTGGAGTTCACTCAAATGCTTCAGGTTTTAAAAGGTTAGTAAGATAATATTATGAACAACTTTATACTAAGATATTAAAAAATTTAGATAATAGGGACATATTCCTTGAAAGATACAAACTATCAAAACTTAGTTAAGAATTGGACAGCTGGGGTGGCTCAGCAGTTTAGCCACGCCTTTAGCCCAGGGCTTGATCCTGGAGACCCCGGATCCAGTCCCACCGCCATGGGCTCGGTGCATGGAGCCTGCTTCAGGCATCAATTCAAAAAAACATAATAACAAAATGAATCAAAAATTACAATGTGGCTACTCCAAAATAGCCAGTTTAATATATTAAAAGCCAAATGGGATCACTGGCCACATACTATTTTTGAAAAGATTAAGTTTGTTTTATAGTAAGCTGTGGACATGTTTCAATGGCATTCTTTTTTCATTTTCCCACATCTTAAAAATATTGCATGCAATCCCTGCCATGATTGTCTGATTGCATAACAAATACAGTTTTGTTAAGAACCTGCTGTGTCCCAGGCTTCCACTAAGCACTTTATGCATATTTGCTTGTTCAATGCTAGTGTGAACTTAACCCCCCTTGACTGGACACTTTCTTTCCTCTTTTTTGGGAGGCAGAGCCACTGTTATAAAGAACCGTGTACACAAACATTTAGCCATAAAGATATTCCCTATAATTTAGTTTCATGCTAATAAAAGAACTTCATTTTTATTTTTTTTTAAGATTTTATTTATTTATTCATGAGACACACACACACACACAGAGGCAGAGACAGAGGCAGAGAGAGAAGCAGGCTCCATGCAGGGAGCCCAATGTAGGACTCAATCCCTGGTCTCCAGGATCACGGCCTAGGCCAAAGGCAGACGCTCAACCGCTGAGCCACCCAGGTGTCCCAAAAGAACTTTATTTTTAAAGGTGAATTTTCTTGTTGAAGAGGCAGATAATTTTGGAAATCAGGACTGACCTGGAGGACCATCACAAAACTGGGTTGTGACAATTTGGAGGCTGAGGACATGCTTTTTGGTCTTTCACCTTGAAGTTCTGTGAATTCCATTTTAGAGTAAGAAGCATACTCACTGGGGATGAAGTGGGGGGTCTTCCTCTTCCCTATCCCCCTTAACAGAGGAGTGAATGGGCATTAATGCTCCAAAAATGCCTCCTGTTGTACAATTTGGATTAATTTTTAAGTGAAATTGCACAATAAAGCAGCAAAATTGCTTTATATAGGATCATTTCTAAAACCACAATCCCTAAAAATACTTTGTGTTGGGCTTGAAAGGGGCACTTTTCTGATTTCTGATTCCGGCTACCTATCAAAGACTTCTGAATAAGTCTTAAATGAAATAAGTATCAGCACCCTTGTATTCTTCAGTATCATTTCTGAAAGGATCACCATCCTTAAAAAAATACTTTGTCTTGGGGTTGAAGTGGATACTTTTATGATGTCAGCTCTGCTGCAGGTTACCTACCAGGGATTTCATATAATTATTAATATTATTATTGATTATCATTATTATTTTACATGTGGTGGGTGGGCACTTTGGGGAAATCTGGTTGTACTGTAGTTTGCCCAGATTCCTTGGAGCTCAGTTACTGTTTGGAGTAGGAACATCCATTGTCCTTCCCTGCCCTGCCCCATTTCAAGGATGGAATATATTGACAACACTGAGTCAACTCCAGCATATTGTGATTTAGAAACTTCTAACTCTGGATCCTGAGAGACATGATTTTCATGAAGAACTCAGGCACCAGCAATTTTGCTTGCAAATAGTTTATTCACTTTGGGTTTGGTAGATGTGGAGCTTCTTTGTGATTCTGTGTGTTTAGGTAAATGGGTAAGAATGAGTACTATAGGAAGTCAACACATGCTCTTGTTATGCATCATCTTTTAGAGACTTGAAGCCCAGGCTGTAGAAGATAGAAAGAATCTTGGGTGGTGCCTGGGTGGCTAAGTCTGCTAAGCATCCTCCTTCTACTGAGGTCATGGTGGGGCTCCCTATTCAGTGAGGAGTTTCCTTCTCCCTCTCCCTTGGCTGCTCCCCTTGCTTGTTCTCTCTCTCTCTTTCCTTTTCTCACAAATAAACAAACAAACAAGCAAACAAACAAACAAGCAAACAAACAAACAAAAAAATAAAATAAAATAAAAAGAGGGACTCCTGGGTGGCTCAGTAATTGAGCATCTGCTTTCTGCACAGGGCATGATCCCGGGGTCCTGGGATCCAGTCCCGCATGGGGCTCTCTTCAGGGAGCCTGCTTCTCCCTCTGCCTATGTCTCTGTCTCTCTTTCTGTGTCTTTCATGAATAAATAAATAAAATCTTAAAAAAAAAAAAAAGAATTTTGGGTTAGTTCCAGGGTTGGGTGAGGTTAAGTAGAAGTCAAATATAGTATGGTACAGGGGCTGAGAATATGGGTTCTCAAGGTGGACCACCTCGTGTTGCCTCCTGCTAGCTCGGTATAACTTCTCTAAGCCTGAAATTTCCCCAGATAATAAAAGTGATCACCTAATTGGATTGTTTTGAGGATTAAGTTCCCCAATCTGTTTCACTCAGACTAAGCATTCAAAAAAGAGTAAACTACACTCACTTTTGGCTACTTTTATTTTTCAAAATAAGGTTGGAAAATATGGAATGAAAATAAAACAATGTATGCCTGCATCTTCATGATCCAGATTTATTAGTTAACATTTTATAATTTTTTTTGCACTTACACACACACACACACACAATCAGAGAGAACATCACAGATAACGTAGCAGCCTTTTCTAGTGCTTTACCCAGTCCAAGCCCCTTTCGACTTCTTAAGAAATAACCACCATTGGGGCACCTGGGTGGCTCAGTTGGTTAAACACCTGACTTTGGCTCATGTAGTGACCTCAGGGTCCTGGGACAAAGCCCTGTGTAGGGCTCCCTGCTCAGTGGGGATTCTGCTTTTCCCTCACCCTCAGTCCCCCCCCCCCCCATGCTCTCTCTCTCATAAATAAATAAATAAATAAATAAATAAATAAATCTTTAAAAAAAGATTGATTTACATTAAAAAAAGAAATATCATTTAGTAGTTTTCTCCTTCATTTAAGTATATATTTTTGAGAAGTATCCTTGTTGACACATATATATTATATAAAACATATATAATATATATTGAATTAATTCATTTAAACTGTTCACAGTATTTCAGCATATAAGTAAAGCACAATTTATTTTTCTTTTCCCCTGTCAATGTGCATTAATCTTTTCCATTTTTTTTGTTTGTTTGCCATTACGAAGAATCTGTAACAAGTATCATAGGGTATGCATTCTTTGTTCACATATTAGAGTACCTCTAAACAGAACAGATTGGTCAGAACTGTTGGATTGTATGGAATGTGCAGTTTCAGTTGCTCTAGATAGTGCTAAATTTGTGTCCTAAGTTGTATCAATTTGCTCTTCCACACACAGTGTACTCCTATTTTTCTGTATCCTTTATAGTATTTAATATGTTAGAATAAAATTTTTACCAACATGAAAAGCATAAAATGTCAACATTATTGTTTTAATTTTTATTTCTTTAGATTGTTCTTTTATACACCTGATTGTCAGAGAAACAGGTTTGGATCTGGGGTTTAGAACAGGGGATGTTGGGATTGGGTAAAGACTTCGAGGAGCAGCCTGGGACGTAACTTAGGTTGAGCCAGGGTGGATGTTCAATGGCTGTACTCATTGGCTTTCCAACTGTGCTTTGCTTTTCCCAGAGAAGCCTTGGAATTCATCCTTAGGGGGTCCTTTAGCAGGGGGGCAGTGCTAGGGCGCTGACATGAGGCAGGCTGATCAGGGACTCAGCCTCTTTCAACCAGAGCATCTTTGCCTAGATTGTCTTCATGAGCTTCTTATATGATTTCATTCAAATAAAGTGTTCAATGGTTAAAATAAGTTTGAAAACCACCAGTTTCAAATAATAGTAAAGTGGATATTGGCATATTCTATTAGAGCACATTTATGGAATTTTTATGAAACTCCTCAAACCTGTGATGTAGAACACTTTGGTTGATTTCGACAAAATGACCATAACTAGCAAGGAGGAAATAATCTATTTCTTTTAGGGAAAAAAGAAGGAGACTGATCTCTTTGAAAAATGAATTTCTTTAGTCTTCCACCAGAGAAGAGTACCTATCCCTTTGGGCCAGAGCCTCAATGTGGAGGGGAACAAATAGACCCAAAGAAAATAAGATGAGAATTGTCAAAATGACTCTCATAATAATACTAAGATTTTTTTTCCTTTTTCATTTTTATTCTCTCATGAGTATACAGTGGAACTTTCCAGAGGCTGCAAGCTGCGTGATATCACATTAGATAAAATGCAGAAGCAGACATGAGAATCCAGCTGTTTTTTATCAAGCCAAACTTTAAATAGATTTATAAAAATGTAAAATAAGTCTACTCTTCTCACAGTATTTTTGGTGAATATTATTTTTCATTAAAATTCATTTTTTATGTTACATGCAATGGTTTATTTTTGTTATTCTAGAATGAATTAAAATCAACATTTTAAACACTTCTCAATTTTAATTTCTAATCGTGCAGATATTGACACAGAAAACCACAGAATCAAAAGTTCTTTGGTTACTTAATATTTTTTTTTTTATTACAATAGGGTTGTGAGAACAGCAATTAAAGAGTCTCTGACATGATAAAAAGAAAGTAGAAATTTACTGCTAACTTTTGGTGGAGAGAGATGGGGATCCTTTTGTTAAATGACTAGTACTGACTTTCACTAAACTGAACAAGTGAACACTGTTGTACAAATGTGCAGGCCTCCCAGACTGTGGCATTGGCGGGAAAGAAGCACTGGGAGTAATAGACATGAAGGATGGTTCTAAGGAGGAGCACATTGGATCATGGCCCTCTATGCTGGGAATGATGCAATAAGATGTGTTCACCACGGTAGTAGGTCTGTAAGTGCAGGGCCCAGCAGGTGATCTGAAGATGTAGTTGTGCTGTGCATATGTCTGGTCTTCTTGGGGCTGCAGATGGGGAGTGATTTGAGGCTTCTTTACTCATCATGGCCTCTTTTCCTAACACTTGTGCTGGGCAACTGTTTCAAAGTTTAACACCTTGTCTTAGTCTTTGGAACATTCTTTTTCCTCTAGAAAAAAATAGGACCAACAGTCAGCACAGAGGATTTGTCAAATATGGTGTGATGCTCCCAGCAACTTGTCAATAGCAGCAACACCCTCTGTGCTAGCTAAAGGCAATGTTCCAGAGGGCTATATGGAGATCCCTTTGTGGGCATGGCTGTACATTCACCTGCTCAGTCATCACTCCCCTGAGTGCTCCCAGAATAGTGAAGCTGCTGGCTTGATTTCTCTGCCCAGGGCCTCAAGGGACCCCAGATATGAGTGAATTTTTTGATGGCACCCCAAAAGCCCCAGACCTCTTACTCAGTTACTGGACAGTCAGAGCATATTGTCTGGCAAAGTGTAGAGTGATATCATCAGCCAGCAATCATTTAAACTCTAGACAGCAGGTAGTATCAGAAGTTACCTTTAGTCATTCATTCATCTACCAATAGGATCCTACAGTTAATGAATATTTATTGAGCCCTACTATGTACCAGCTACCATTCTAGGTATTGGAGATAAAGCAGGGGATACAACACTCAAACATCCCCGCTTTTGCATTCTAGTAAGAAACAAACAGTAAACAAAATGAATATGTATAATAAGCTTTGTATATTTAGCAACCTTGGTGACAGCCACCAAGAGAAAACCATAGAAACCATAGAAATCAAGGTTTATATGCAAGGTGGATAAATGGATATGGTTGGAGAAACCATAGAAATCAAGTTTATATGCAAAGTGGATAAATAGGTAACATGTGATCAATGCCTGATCTTATTTTACATGAAGATCTTTCCATATGGCTAAGAGCCAGGACTCTTTCCCTAAAAAACAAATAACACACACACATACACACACACACCAAGAACATACACATGCACACACACAAAACAAGAACAAAACTACTTCCTAAGGCAGAAGACAGGGTGACTTTGTCTACTGGCCAATCAAAAAGGACACGTGACACTATGTGTGATATAAAGCAAAGAAGGCATTTAGGACCAGACCCAGCCTGAATAGATGACCATCTGAATATTCCTACCAGGTCCACATTAGTATCAGATGTCTTCTCAGCTCATGCTGATTAAGAGTTAAGTGTATGTTGTATGTGTAATTACAATTTTCTCACTGGCCAAAAAATTTTGTGCTTGTCTAAGGACCGAAAGGGAAGGACTTGGGACAAAACAAACACAACCACAACCCAACCATAACAATGTACACTTCTCTTTTGGGTCTCAGTGCAAAAAATAAGGCTTTCTCATGAGGATCTAAAAGCCTATGTTGTCCTGGACAAAGGTTCCTCTCACCATTGCTAGTGCTCTGAGGGAGTTTTCATGAGCCTGTGGCAAGGGGCTGGCAGCCTCTGATGTCCTCCTTGGCTCCACTCTGGAACAAGTTCTTGTTGCTCACCATTACCATAATCGTAGTAACTGCTGGTAAACCTTGAGCCACGAAAATTCCTGCGGGTTGGCAGAAAGCCAGGAGTGGGGCCACTTGTCTGATTTTTCTCTCCTACTCTGCCCATCGACATTGTTCCTTCTCTTGGTTAAGCTTTAGGTAGGTACCTCTATGGTAGGCATTATTGGTTGCCAACTGATAGCCACCTGATGGGCAGTTATTTGGAAATGTCAGAGACTTGCTTTCCCAGACTTCACTGCATGATCCAATCCTAGAGAGAGATCTGAAGGAAAGAGCCTTCTTCCTCTTCTTCTTTCTCTTCCTCCTCCTCCTCCTCCTCCTCCTCCTCCTCCTCCTCCTCCTCCTAATTCCTTCTTAGCTGGGACAGGCAAGAGGAGGGATGGGAGTGTTGGATAGCTTCTGAGAAAGATTTTTCTTCCTGTACCAGTCAGGGTCCCAGCAAGAAACAGATGGCTCACTCAGGGTAATTAAAGAGAATTTAATCAAGTGACTGTTTACAAAGTTATGAGCCGGGTTAAGGGAAGCTTACAAGGGACAGTTAAGGAGATCTATGGTGGGGCTAGAACCAGAAGAGGGACCTTACCACCCTGGGACTGAAAGGGCACATGCAGAATGGTTATCAGAACCTGGACAGACTAGTTGCCACTGTGAGAGAGAGCCACCCAATGGAAGCTGTGGCCTTCAATCAAGATATGCAGCCCACTGGAGAGGAGGAGGAAACCAAATGCAACTGGAAGGCAGATACCAAAGGAGGCTATTTAGGTTTGGGAAGGTCAACCTCCAAGGCACGCAGAGGGTCGAGGAGGTGGGAGGTGGAAAGTAGACACAGAAGAGAAAAAAAAATATCCAAGTTACTACCTGAAAAGAGAGAGAGAACCAGAGAGATCAGAGAGCCCAAGGGAGAATACCTAAAAGAGGAATCTTCACCTTCCCTCATCTTTCATCACTTGTCCTAAGAGACCGGCTGATTGAAGCCATGGTCATGGTTTTGTACCTATGTAGATGGACAAGGTAGAGAGAATCTCATGCAAGCCCGACTGTAGTGACTGGGCCCTGGAACCATCTCCTCCAACCTCAGATCACATAAGAAAAGTAAGCTTCTGTTGTTTAAACTCCTTTCATTCAGGAGTTTACTTGTGGTCCCTAACATCTTAATTGATATAATCACTTACAAAGAAGTAAGGAAACTAGTATTTTCTGAGTGCGTATTATGTACTAAAGCCTTTTCTCATACATTGATTGAATTCTTTTAATAATCCCATTGGATAACAATCATTGTTCTTATTATTCCCATTTCTTGGGCAAGGGACCCACCTCTCTCTGTCTCTCTCTCTGTCTCTGTCTCTGTCTGTCTGTCTGTCTGTCTGTCTCTCTCTCTCTCTCTCACACACACACACACACATACACACAGGGGTCAGAAGTTAAAGCCTAAGTGGGAATCATGTCTAGGGTAACTCATGATTTTTCTTGATACTCACTATCTAGATCCTTTGGGTCCCTGGAACTTTCCCTTCCTTGGGTCAAGACAACCATCATAACCTTGAACAGATTGTGTGTTGACCTCAGTGAAGTCTACCTGACCTGGGCCTCTCTCTCTCAGTAACTTCTGGAGTCTTCACTCATCCCAGAAGAAAGAGACACCTGGTATTACAAGTTTTACTTTGTGATTTGAGGGAGAACACAGTTCCAATCACTCAAAGGGCCACTGGAAGACGGCTTATTCTCCCTGTCTCTGAGCTGGTGAGGTATACCATATGCCAGCTCACTTCATTACTTTCATCACTGATTTAATAGTTATTTGTTGAGACCCCATTATGTTCCATGCAGTATTTTTAGCTGCTAAGGAACCAGCAGGAACCTGACAGAGCTTGTGTACCAGGGTGAAAACAAATAAGTAAATAAGGAAGATGATTTCACATAACAATAAAAGATCTAAAAAATGTAATATGATAGAGACTCAGGTGTGCAGCAGGGGGACTTCAGATGAGATAGTCAGAAAAGCTCTCTGAGGGGGTGGCAATGGAGCCTTGACAATCTAGGGGGATGTCCAAGGAGAAAGAATGGTGGAGTTAGGGAGCTGAGAGGTAATTTCACATGATTAAGGACCAAAAGTAGTCCTATGTGTTTGGGGGAAGGGGGACTGAGAAGAAGTTGGGGCATTGGGTTGTGAAAAAAAGGAATGATCTAATTTTGATTTTATAAGCAGCATTCTGAGTGTCAGGTGAAGAACAGAATAGATTGGAGCAAAAGTAGAAGAGGAGAGCCAGGGATAAGACCATGTTCAGGTGAGAGAAGGAAGCTTGGGCCAAGGTAGATGTACTGGGAATGGAATCATGAAGAGATTTGGAGTGTGTGATGGAAGTTGAATGTTGATAATAGAAACGGGAGGAATAATCCAATGGTGACACAGCCTTTTAGCTTCAGCAAAACCCTTTGGATTGAATACTTTACCAAGATTTTGTGTGTGGGTGTCCCTGACAACTGACATCACCTCTGCTTCTGGGCCTCTATGTTGAGGCACTTTCCAGTCTGAGCAAGAATTAAGTTAGGATTATAGAATTTTTGATCTTGAGAAGATCATGAAGATTTTCTAAGCCAATCTTCTTCCTTTTAAATTGAGGAGGGGGAGGTGCAGAAAGGTTGAGTCGGCTTTAGAGGAGTAATGAGTAAAAACTGGACAGGACCTCAGGGCTGCTTTTGTCTGCCCAGAATAATCTATGAGGATTTTTTTTAACCGTAAAATGTATTTTCTAAAGTGATTCCCTTTTTCCCCCAAGTAAGACACTGCATTGAGATTTTAAGATTTTATTTATTTATAGGGATGCAGAGAGAGAGAGAGAGAGAGAGAGAGAGAGAGAGAGGCAGAGACACAGCCTGCAGCAGGCTCCATGCAGAGAGCCTGAGGTGGGACTCGATCCCTGGACTCCAGGATCATGCCCCGGGCTGCAGGCGGTGCTAAACCGCTGCGCCACCGGGGCTGCCCTGCATTGAGATTTAAACAAACAAACCAACAAACTGGAAAACATCAATTAAAAAAATAGCAGATTCTGAATATTGTGACATCTCACCAAGTAGCAGTTCTGCCAGACATTCCAAAAATTGTGACAATTTTCATTGATTCTTTTTTTCAGTAACAGCAGTTCTAACAGATTCACCAGCTGACCCAGAAAAGGGAAGCTGCCTGTCCATATTTGTCCAGATAAGTGTAGGAAAGTATAACCAAGCAATGCCAATTCCAGACACATTCCTCAGTCTGTATCTTGGCCACATTCAGAGTATTGATACATATGACATCAAATGGATAAAACACTTGCTCAGCAAGAAATCATTTATGCCTGAGTATCAAGTGATTACAATGCCAGTTTATAAGGGTTCATCAGAATCAGTGTTGAAAAAATATGTAGATAATTTTTGATCTCTTAATTATGTAATTAGATTATCAAATAATGCCTACTCTATTTGGTGTACCTATTATGTGCTTGGTGCTTTATATAACTTAACTCACTTGAGTTTCCTTATAATAACTATGTAAAGTGGGACAGAACAAAACATTTACTCATATTTTCCTTCTCTCAAACCCTTGTCCTATTCACTATGGGTGGAAATACTTTCTTATCCCATTGATGTGCGTCTTGGCCAAGAAATTTGCTTTGGTTATTGGCATGTGGGTAGAAGTGTCACTGTTTCCCTTAGGAACTAAGGCTGTAAGAGGTTTCATGTGTTTCTCTTCATCTCACTTGAGTTTCTGACCTCTTCCATGAGAAGAGCGTGCCCTAAAACTCAGAATGAAAACATGGAAGGCAAACCTTCACCTTACCTTAGGCTCTTTAGTTCAGCTAAGCTCAGCCAAATCCAGCTAGAATCAGCTGAACCTTAACCAACATATAAACTCATGAGTATGGAATAAATTATAGTGTTGCAAATCACTGAGATTTAGGAAAAGTTAGTTACAGGACACTGTCACAGCAATAGCTGACTGATGCATTAAGCGTGCATTATTACTGCTACGTTATACACAATGGAAGCAAATCTTAGAGATATTAATAGTCTGCTTCAGTTTATAGGACGTAGAAGTGGCTCAGGTCAAATTGGGCCCTTCGGATTTTTGCCATCTTCATGCAACAAAATGTGTTCTCTCCTCTCCCCCACGTGAAGACGGGCAAAGATTTTATCCTTTGGTCTGCTAATTTCTTTGTTGCTGGTGTTCCTATTTCTTGTAAGGTCTTTATTCTCATAAGATCCACACTATGGCATGGAGAGAAAGACATGGTAAGTATATAGATTGATATAAGAGGTTACCTACAAATTTTATGTGTCATTTCTACACTCAATTATATTGTGAGTCATGAGTGAAAAATAATCTTTCTGTTTTGTGGAAATACTGAATTTAACCTTAAAAAATTAGCACAGTGTCTATTCATAATGTATAATATCGTCCAGAGAGGTGGATATCATTCTCCTTAGTTCATGGAATAAATTAAGACGAGTGATTCACTTACTTTTACCTCATAGCAAGGTAATATATTGATTTTTCCCCTTCTCTTTCCTTTTAAATCTAAAGGAAAACTTCCAATAAAACCTAATTACATCACTCCAATTCTGAACTCTTCCAGAAATTATAGAGCTATCAATATTAAGTACATTTGCACCAATTTGCAAATCTACTTGGCCTAGGCAGATGCCCAGTGCCACTTTGATTCTTTTGTAGTTGAGCTCTTAGAAGGTGGTGTAAAGTGGATTTTCTGATTAGCTTATGCTAAGTTAGTTGAGATTTTAAAATGCAGGATGAGGATTGGGTTGATACTTAAAGATGAATATATTCACACAGAAAATGGCAAAAAAAAGTGAAAAGGAAGGCAGTTCTGCCCAATGAGACCAACACAGAGGTTGGTCTGGATTTTCTGGATTTTCAGAAAAAATGTGGGAGCTTGGATGGGGCAGGGGTTACAAGGCAGTTCCAACCTGCTACTTGGTACAGAAGTGGTCCCAAGTGCCCTGATTCCTTTACATTCAGAATCAGAGGACCTCCAGGTGAAATCACTTCAAACACTCAATTTAAAAATGAACTAGGGGAATGATAATCAGTTACAGCAGTGACAGTGACATAGATTGTCCCTCACTGGAGATCAGGACTGTGCTGTACTCAGAGACCTCAGGTCACAGTCCCCCCATTTACCACCCTGTTCCAATGCCCCAAGAGAGGCACAAAATGGAGAGGAGAGGTGGCCAGTCTCTGAAATGAGATCTCATGCTTGGCAATGCTGGTGGAGAGGTCTCATCTCAGAAACACAGGGTGGGGAAATCATCACAGCTGAAAAGGAGAAGCAAAAGGCTGGACCCTCACGGTCTGCTGACTTCTAATCCTGGCTCTGCACTGCCTCATTAAGAGACATTAGGCAAATCCTCCATTAGCTGCCTCTCATAAAGAGGAGGAGGTGCTGAGAGACAGGAGGCTGACATGCACAGCCCTGGCTTTTGAAAAGGGGGAAAGGGGATTTTGCAAACTATAGACCTGTGAGCTTAATGTCAATCCTGAGTGAAATTCTAGAATGGATTATTAAGAAGATGGTTTGTGAGCCCTTGACAAAAGGAAGTGGTGGTCTTAGAAACCAGGACGGAGTCACTGAGAATGAATCTTTGCCAGATTAATAACTTCATTTCCTTTTTGGAGACAGTTACAAGTCAGGGAGATGAAGTGTGTATGGATTTCAGAAAGACAATTGAGGCAGTCCCTCACTGGAGCCTTATAAAATAAGATGGAGAAATGCAAATTAGGTGGTAGTGAAGTTCAGGGCTGGTGTGCCAATTGCTTTTTAGAGCATTGCATAAAATATTGCTATTTGCCTTGAGGGTGGTCTCAGCCTCTTTTCAATCTGATGGGGCTTGTCTAGTTTCTGCTGGTGAGCATGGCTACACTGGGTGGCCATTTGATCTAGAACTAAACCTACTACTGAGGTGAGGGTGGGTCTTGGGAAGCAGATCTCACAGGGGCTGGGATTAGGAGCAGCTCAACTGGGAAATGCTATGGCAGCAGAAGCTCACATCAGTCAGCATCAAGTTCTGCCAATGGGGCCTGATTAACACAAAATTAAATGATGGTTAGTCAATAGGCACTACCTGTGGCTTCTCAGCACCTATTCATTTATGTTGTGAGAAGTTCAAGTCTTCATTTGGGGATCCACCATAACCCTATGTTGTGTGTATGTGATTCCTGCGGAGGTTCACATCTGGGGTAGGAAATATCATGTGATCCAGGTGTGGCCAATCAAAGCAGCAGTTCTCCTGAGAGACTGATGGGCTCGGGGATGTGCACTCGGTTGGGCTAGTTAATCAGAAAAAAGGAGACAGGTATTCAACACTTTTGATTGAGCTGTGGAGGAATTGGACTCACTACTCCCTCTGCTCCTGAATATGCTTTGATACTGTGATAATGTGAGTCTGGTGGCCTCAATGGAGCCTGAGAATGAAGCCAGTGTAGGAATGGATACAGACCAAGAGCTGGAGAGAAGACAAATCCCAATGATATCATTGGAGCTGTGAATTCAGAATTAAGTTTACATCTGAACTGTGCTGTTACGTGAGGTGGTAAATTCCCTTTCTTGCTTAAATCTCTGTGTGTAGAATCTTCTATTATTTGTAGCCAGAGTCCTGACTGATATGTGGGATCTTTCTAGCTTGTCAGTAAGAAATCCAAGAAGAGGTGTGATAAGAGCTATGGCAGGCAGGAAACACCAGAAAAGTGGACTCCTTATCACCCTGTGTGGTTTGGGGAGGAAAAGAAGGAAGGGGTAGTGCAACAACGCTTTGTGCTCATCAAGTCCTGTGTCATTTTACTCTTCCACAAGACACAGGAAGCCTTCTCTGCTGTTGGGCGGGGCTTTCTGCCATGTTCTGACCACTCCTGCCATGGGAAATTATCTGTGTGACTTTTGGGAGGAAGCACCACAGGGCAATGTGGGCTCTCTGTGCTCTCTCTCTTGCCTTGGTGACAGTGACAGCTACATGCTGAAATGGTAGCACTGTGAAATGGAATCTGCCCCCAGGAGAACTCTTCAACTTTGCATAAGTGTGAGACAAACTTGGGTGTGTTATTGACTGAGCTTTAGGGGTTCATTTATTTCCACATGTAGCCTAGTTGAACTAACATGCAACTAATATATTAGACTAATTACAAACCCAGGAACCAGAATACCAAGGAATTAATGCTAAGGAGGAAAACAAAAGGGAATTTAGCTTAAAAGAGAGAAAACTTAAATAGGGAGGCATAATTACTCTCTCCTGATGGTCTCAGGGTTTTTACATAAAAGATTCAACCTGTCCTAAAGGGCCTCCAGAGGCAGTTTTGATGAAAGGGTAGAAATTCAGCTTATTTCATGGAGGCACTGTTTTAAAATAAAAATGTCTGTTTTGGGCAATACTGAGCTTCCCATTGTTTACAGCATTCAAGTTGATCCTGGGTGACCAATTAGGGAAGTAATAGGACATTCAGCATTCAAATACCAGCTCCTGTTGATTTGGCAAGTCATTTAATTTTTAAACTTTTTTTCATGTGTAAAATTGGTTAATAATACCCAAGGCAGAGAGTCAATGGGGAGATCCATGGAATCATGCTTGAGGAGGATCCCAAGCATAGTGGCTGTTGAGTTAATCCTCCAATGGTGGCCCTGATGCTAAATACGGTGCTACCAAAGTTGATGATGACATGGTAGTGGACTTCTGAGCACTCAGGGAAGCATGGAATTGGACAACACAGCTTCCAAGACTGTTTCCAATCCTGAATTTTTATTGTTTACCTGTAATAAGGAAAGAACTCTTTGTCAAGTTCTGAAAACCAAAGTGAATCACTGTTGCCTGAGTCCAGCAGACATACATCTCACACAGGATCCTCATCCTCTGACCAATGTCCCCTCCGACATGAGCATCCCTCTCCAACTGGCTTCACCTTGCCAGTTGAGTCTGGCCTCAGAGCTGAACTTAACCTGAAGTTTTGTCTTCCTTATAATCCCTTGTAAGTCTTTGTGAAAGACTTAAGACTCCAATAGCTTATCAGAGCCCATACTGGTTTAGCCAGAAGGAACCTCTCTGTTGGTATAAACTCTACAACAACTGCCCAGAGACCAGTACGAGGGCCCCTGGTTAGAATCTGAGCTCTGTCGAAGCAGCTGTATACCTCCAAGACTGACAGTTCAGATGAAGGTGTTCAAATTTGACTTGTTAGCAATGGATGGAAGAAAAAGGCACAGGATCTTTAACTCCTTTGGGTGGTCTTCCACATTTGCAATTCTCTGCCTCAGGGACAAATATTTTTCCAGTCATGTTTAATGTTTATGCTCAACATCAGTAGCAAGAGATTTTAGGGTGCTCAAATTAGCACTAGCTGTAGAAATGGAAGTTTGGTTAAAGCTTCTCATCATGCAGCACGATCCTATCAATCCAATTCTGTCAAGCAAGCTGGCACTGACATGTGATTGTACAACCCTAATTATCAGCAGAACCTGAGCTTCCCTCCCTCCCTCAAAATCATCCTCCTTCAGTGAACAATGTAAGCAGTCAATGCAACTGAAGGCATTCCCAGAACTTGCTGCAGGAGACAGTTGAATTGAAAGGTTTAAGATGAGAAAAGTTCCCGTTTCCTCACACGTTGAGGTTTTCTTTAGCCTGAGGAGCGAAAATTCTTTCAAAGCTGGAACGAGTGCACACATTCTGAATTCCCTGCCAATGAACATTGCACATTTGCAACCTCTCTGCTCCTTAGGTAGAAAATGTCAGAAAAAGGTCCCAAGTGCTACTGGTACCTAAAATCACACACAATAGACTTCTTAAAGCCCAAAGCCTCTTATTCGGCAGAGAATAAACATATACTGTATAGATTTTTTTTTTGGTCTGTATAAGTCACAGTTGTGGAATATTTGCAGGCACAGAGACAATTCAGTTTTCACTGTGCTTTATAATTTTCCAAAGGTGGTTATTAATAGGTGTCAGAACAAGGGTAACTTTGTAAGCTCACAATCCCTGCAGCAACGCCTCCTGGCCCTTGATTGTTTAGGTCTGCTAATGCAACCACACTGGGAAAATGTTTTAAATGCACTAACACTTCTAAATGCCATTTTCTCATCAAAATATTTTCCCTTATTTGGTCCACCGAGCTAATGCATTTATGTGACACCTACATTAACACCACAGTCACTTCGCACCTTGACCCCTTCCTTCTAGTCAAAGCACGCTGTGAGGTTGTGGAGTATAAGCCTCCGAAAAAGAGGGAGGCAATTAGGTAAAATGTAATACCGGCGTTTGATGGTCTTTGTTGATTGAGTAACCACTAAAGTGGCTCCCGAATTGTGTGATGTATTAGGGCAACAAGTAAGAAAATAAATGGCTGGGATCCGTATCTATATCTATATCTGTCTAATGGTACTCTGTGTTCATCATTTCAGTCCTGTGGGTAGGAGAAATCCTTGGGACTCACTGTTCAGCATCCTAATATTATATCAACTCAGGGACACTGGACTTTATATCCATAATCTTTGCCTTGTTAATCCAGTAACCTAATTGGGCCTGGGAAATAACAATGGAAAACATGTCTGGAATTGAAATATGATCAGATAGTGGAGGTAATAGGAAATATAAGCCCTTCTCTTTTCCATTTACTTCGTATTTGGTTTACCTGTGAATCTATGTGGTGTAGGGGCCTGGAATACCCTGAGGTTGTTTGCTGTAAGCAAAATGCCGATATTGTCTGCAGGAAGGAAAGTGGAGATGTAGAGAAGCATTAGGAGGTCTCAAGGAGAGAAAGTGATGCTAGCCAGTCACCATCCTCCAGGACTCCATGGTTTAGTATCTAATGTACCCTTGGATGTTGGAAACATAGAGAAAAATAATACCTAGACTCAGGGACCAAACTTTTGAGTATGAGAAAATAAATCAAGCAGAGCAGAGGAAATTAGGGGCGAAAGCAGGGGGTGCATGGAGAATAATGAAGATTGTGGGGTGTGGTGCCAGGGTTTGAGTTATAAGCTGGTACCTATGTGGTGTGGTTAGGGACAGAAAGTCCTGGCTACGCTTGGAGGCAAGCTGCCAGGAATTCAGGGGAGGAGGGTTTTGTAGAGGAGCTGGTGTTGGAGCAGTAGCACCTAGAAGCATTGACTGAATTTGACCATGAAGAGAAACAACTCAAGGAAGAGAAAACTCAGAGTTGAGAAAGTATTGGGCATGTATGGAGAATGCAAATAGCTCCTTTAAATCTCAACATCATGAACCAAATTAGTAGATGTTTATTGGATGTCTGTGTTGTAAGTACAAAGGGTCAAGGGAGATCTTTTCTTTCCCACATGCTTTGCCAGGAACTTAAAATAAAGGGAAATAAAGTTGTTTTCAGAGTATTAAACTGTTAAAAATTCATGAACAATGGACATGATGAACCATCTGTGAGAGTAAACCAAGGCATTTTCTAAACCAAGGCATTTTCTGTAAAGTTGAACAGGGGAGTTTCAGAATAGCCAACAGACCAATCCAGGTGACCTTGTAATTCTTAACAGAAGGCAAAACATAAAACAGGAATGTGACTGCTATTTGGTGAGTAGAGACCTATTTTCTTAAACTGTGTATGGAGAGAGAATTTCTGAACAGAAGGGGCTTGATAAACAAAGAACAAGATTCCCAAGAGGTCTGGCAGCAGCCATTTTCTCAACCAACAGATATCATCCTATGAGACACCAGTGAGTTTTTTGTGTTAAGAATGAGTCTTCATATTCAAAAGGGACACTATATACCACCAACATGGGACCTGAGAAAAGGCTACATAAAAAGCCAGAAGTTAGTGGGGTTGCTTCAGTACTGGCCAGGGAAGAAAGATAGTGTGAACATTCTGGTCCCAGAAGAGATGCCATCTTTGTAGAGTAAGTCATCAGGCCTCACCATGGCCAACAGAGCACATTATATGCCTGGGACTTTTTATATACTGTTTCATTTAATCTTCATAAGATCTCAGGTGTTATGCCCGTTTTAAAAAGCAAGGAATCACTTTTAACAAGGAACTTGCTCAAGGTTGTACACTGGGTGGTGGAGGTGGATTTGACTTATGTCTTCCTGGGTTTCCCAGCTTTTGTGTGGAGGGCAAACACAGAGATTTTTGCAGAAGGAAGTGACTTTTGAATGAAAAGTGGTCTGGACACAAAGTGGTATCATTGAGCACTTGGCCTGATGCTTTCCTGAAGTAGGTTTGAAAAAATATAACATAGATAAGCAAGCAATGAGACCCAATGTAAGGTGGGTCAGAAAGAGAGGGGGTGTGATTCTGGAGGGTGTGTTATTGAGTGCTCACTCCACAGGGAGGAAAATCAAAGTAACAAGTTCTTAAACCAACTTAATCAAAAGCTTACTTTTGCTAGCTGCTTTCTTTCTTTGAGTAGTTGAAAGTTGGATTGTGATAGTGTGCATGCTTAATTTGATTATTTTTAAGAAATATGAAAGGCTGAGCATACATCTAAGCTGAGTAGGCATTTATAGAAGGTCAAGAGGACCAGCTTCAAAATAAGACAGATCTAGATTCCCAGAACTCAGGAGCCACAATTTACTAGCTCTGGGCCTCAGTCTCTCACCAGAAAGGATAACAAAAATCCTTAGCTCAGGGGTACCTGACTGGCTCAGTTGTTAGAGGTCTGACTCTTATTCTCAGGGTCATGAGTTTAAGCCTCATGTTAGGCATGGAGCCTACTTAAAAAAAAATCCTTAGCTTACTGGATTATTGTAAGGATTAAAAGAAAATGCCTAACCCATAATAAATGCTCAATAAATGTAGCTACTGTGTCCTTTATGCACTTTTCTTTTCCTTTCTTTCTTCCTTCTCACCTTGTTACTTTCCACCCTGTATTCCAACTCTATCTTTCCCTAGAATATCTGGGTACTTGGAACAGTGCCCTGTTCTTTTACCTCAGTTTGCAAAATACATGGAATAGCCTGTCTGATCCTGTTTGTGGTCTGTAGTCAAGTGAACTTGGAAGGAATGGGGATTTGTAGAGCCTCCCTGGGGACTGGATCTTCCCAAGATGTTTTTGGGTCCCTTTTATCTGATCTTTTATCCACCTTCTGTGTTGTTTTCTTTGTGATTTTTAAATGTAATCTCTCTGTATATACATAACAGAATTATATATATGGAAATATACATATAAAATATATAATATAAATATATAATACAAGATATTATATATTTAATAATTATACTATATATTTAATAATTAAATATAATATAAGTATATATAATTATATATAAGTCAATAATTACTTATCCATAAAAAGAATGAGATCTTGCTATTTGCAACAACATGTATTGACCCAGAGGGTATTGTGCTAAGTGTCAGACCGAGAAAGACAAATACCATAGGATTTCACTTATATGTGCAATCTTAAAAACAAAACAAATAAGGGAAGGAAGAAAGAAAGAAAGAAAGAAAGAAAGAAAGAAAGAAAGAAAGAAAGAAAGAAAAAGAAAAAAGAACAAAAGATGAAAAGAGAAAGAAAGAAAGAGAGAAAGGGAAGAAGAAAGGAAGAAAATACTCTTAAATGTAGATGGTAAACAGGTGGTTGCCAGAGGGGAGATGGGTGAATAGATAAGGGCATTAAGAGATACAAACTTATAGCTGTGGAATAAGTAAGTCATGGAGATGAAAGGTACAACATGGGTTATAGTCAATAATACTGTAATAACATAATGAAGCAGATCGTGATTATACTTATCATTATGAGCATTGAGTATGTCAAGTGTTAAATCAATAAGCTGTACACCCAAAACAAACCTAACATTGTATGTTAATTATACCCTAATAAAAAAATAAAACTTATGCTTTTAAGTGTTAGTCATTCTTTTTTATTTAAAGTTTATTTTTTAAAATTTTTATAAGATTTATTTATTTATTTTAGAGAGAGAGTGGTGATAAAGGTTTAGAGAGGGGGAGGATCTCAAGCAGACTTCCCCCTGAGCACTGAGCCCAATGTGGTGCTTGATCTCACAACCCTGAAATCATGACCTGAGCCGAAATCAAGAGTCGGACACTTAACTGACTGAGCCGCCAAGGTGCCCTAGAATTTCATGTTTAGAATTGTTTTTCAGGTGATGACCTGTGGCAACTAGGGAAGAGGAGGTACTATTATTTTATTAGGATACTACAACGTTTTCATGGCCATTTCTTCGGATAAAGTTTTTCTTTTTTGGTGTTTATTTTTGTTTTAAAGGAAATAAAATCAATAATGGCCTATGAAAAGTTGTACTAGGATGAGAGACAGCCTCTCCTTCTTAGTTGGGGAGAGTGAAGGGAAACAGGCAGAGGGGAGGTAGGTAACCCTGGATCCCATAACAGACGAGAATTTTCCAAATACAGTTCTTGAGGCAAAGGTAGATTTTCTAGGGATAAATTCGGAGATGAGCAGACCAAGAAAAGAACACTAAGTTTTTTGAAAAAGACAATTTGCTCCAAAACACAAATTAGACAAAGCAGGAATGGTAGAAGTTTCAATAAAAAGGTAGCAATATGGCAAATGATCTCATTCTCTATAATCCTTTGATATAACTCCTTCCATTCATGTTGTTTCCTTTGTACTTCCTAAAATATCCAGTGAGATCAGTATCATCTCTACTTTACAGATTAGAAAAATGAAGCTCATAGAGGCCAACAGACTTGCCCAAAGTCACTCAGGTTGAAGGGAGCCAAAGCTGGAACTAAGGTTATTCTGAAGGGATCATTTGGGTGGTGGATTTTGTTGATGAAAATTCTTCTTTTCTACCCAGACTGGTACATGTATTCACGATTAAGCACTACATACATAGTTTTCTCCAGTCACTTATCAGCAGAGCACTGGTTACTTATACTCCAGAATATACTGTCTTAAGGATTTCCCTGGTTTGCTTGCCTTGGGCTGAAATTCTGGCAATGTGGTCCTAAACTGTTGGAGAAGCCAAGGTCTTATCTCCTGAATGTCTGACAAATGCTCACATTTATTGTGTTTACTTGTGCAGTCACTGTCTGCTTTATGTGTATTAATTCATCAATCCTCCAATAACCTTAAGAAATAGGTGGTGTTACCATCTCCATCTTATAGATGGATACAAGGAAGCAAAGAGATCACATATGCTGTCCAAACACTCATAGATGAGGTGGAGCTGATAGCATTTAACATTAGGCAGTTTTGTTCACACCATGTGCCCTTCAGTTGCCTACCGCTTTCCCACCAGACAAGAGGACTGGCAAACTTATCAGGTCTGCTGGTTGGCCTCCTGATACTGAGAGAAGGAGACTAGTGCAGGCAGTGAGATGAGCATGATCAGGGCAGAGACAGACCCAGAGAAATGGAGGGTGACAAGTATGCTGGCCACAGAGGACCGGTGAGTTGCTGGGGGAAGCATGTTCAAGTATCTTAACAGAAGTGGCATGGGCCAACAAACTTTAAATCCATACTTTTCAACTTCTCTAGGACCAGGATAAATATATACCTGCTTAATTTTGTTTGTTTGTTTGTTTACCTTGATACACACTGCAGTTTTAGAATTTAGATGGAGAGTCTTAGGAAAGCAATCTGGTCAGAAGAAGAATTAGGGGAAGTTACTGGAGGCTATGATTACAAGTCCACTATTTTTGCTTTAAACATATTTAGGGGGTGCCTTGGTAGCTCAGTCAGTTAAGCATCTGCCTTTGGCTCAGATCATGATCCCCAGGGTTCTGGGATTGAGCCTTGCATCTGGCTCCCCACTCAGCGGGGTGTCTACTTCTCCCTCTCTCTCTCCCCTTGCTCATGCTTGTATGCTCTCTCTCTCTCAAATAAATAAATAAATAAATAAAATCTTAAAAAAAAATTCAGGATGGCTTGTGAGGAGCATGGTAAGGGAATTTTTGGGAGGAGGTTCAAGCTTTTCCCACTCCTCTTTGCTCCTGCATGGTATCTACCTGTCAATTCAGTTACAGTTTTTTCCATATCTGTGAACTATTCCTGGCTTGGTTGGAAGGAGGTAGTTATGCATTGCATATTTTCAATAAAAAAAGATTTACTTCCATTACATAGGAGTTTGTGGAAGCATTTTACAGCCTTCCATAATCTTCAGCAGCATGGAATCGAGCCCTTTGTGTTATCTATTTAAGTCTTTAAATTTGGTATTTAGGTTAAATGCTAAATATGGTTCTTCGCATTATTCCAAGGTCACTATTCATGATGGAAAAAACGTTAAAAGCATCGAAGTAATGCATGAAAAATCCATTATTAAGAGCAGTACCCCCTTATCTACAATAGCAGTTACTTTAACGTGATTCCGCCTGCATTGTAGTGACACGCTGTTGCCATCACTGCTAAAGCTCTGTTAATGTTTCCATTATACATCTCTATTCAGCCTTTCCACCAGTTTATAATTCAATATATTCTTAGGCTAAACTTTGGTTTATGGTAATCTCCGTTTTAAAACTTCCCCAAAGAAATTAAAAACATATGAATGAAAACGTGTGGACCATCCCATTTCTCATGGATGGGGGAGCAAAACACCTTCTTGTTTGGGGGATTTGAGTGGGGAAATTGATTTTTGTCCTTTAATCAGTTGTGGCCAGGATTATAATGCTATTAATGCAAAAGCATGCTGAACTAATTAAGGACCAGGGAGCTGGAAAGGATCCTAGGAGGTCTCCCATAGGCCAGGTTATATGAAAACCTCCCAGACAAATGGAGTACAATGTCCAAAGAGCCCTGGGAAACCCATTCCACGATTGTTATTGCTAACTTGTTCCATTGTTGAACAACCCCTACTGTCAGGAATATTTTCCTTATGTCTAACTCAAATCCTTGCAGTTTAAGCCAATTTCCCGCTGCTTTTAGGGGAAATGGCAAACAGCTGTTGGACATTGCAGGGATAAGAATTTGTTTTATTTGATATATACCACTATTGGAGCCCTTGTAGGCTCAGCCCTCCCAGAAGAACATTTCCTTCCTAGTTCCATTTTTAAAACTCTGAATCATCGTCTCTATCTTCATAAGTGTTGGAACCTCTTACAGATCCAGAATCAAATAACCTCCTAGAATTAATTTGCCCTGCCTGTTAATGCAGAAATACAGTTTTCATATGGACAATTAAAGCTTTCCAGGTTTTTTTTTTTTTTTTTTGAAAACAAAATGGGGCAGAAAACATTTTTTTTGGAAAACAAAATGGTGGCTCAGTGGTTTAGCGCTGCCTTCAGCCCAGGGCCTGATCCTGGAGACCCAGGATCTAGTCCCATGTTGGGCTCCCTGCATGGGGCCTGCTTCTCCCTCTGCTTGTATCTCTGCCTCTCTCTGTGTCTCTCATGAAGAAGGAAAGAAAGAAAAAAGAAAGAAAGAAATAAAGAAAGAAAGAAAGAAAGAAAGAAAGAAAGAAAGAAAGAAAAAAAAAGAAAAGAAAAAAAAGAAAAGAAAATGTGCCTTGCTAAGTATCTTGGAATTGTATGTGAACCCAAATCATTCGCTGCCTCATTTGCAAGAAGCTGGTTGGCTCCAAAATGTGCAGATCTGAATGCAGAGACATGATTCAAACACAGGTTCTACCTGTTTTCAAAGCACTTTCCACTGATCAGTGGTGGCTCCCCAATTTCTGTAGAAAAGTAATTTAGGGGCAGAATCCAGCTGGCAAGAAGGAAATGGAAACTTGTCATAAAGATGCATTTGCTTATTAAGTGTCCAAATTTCATAGAGAATGAACATTTACTTAAACAGGATTGGGAAGATAATTGAAATAACAGGGGAGAGGATGAAGGAAGCTGAAGTTCATTATCCTACCGATCTGTGCCTCTAAAATGCCCAGAAGTGGTGGTGATGCATTAGGAGATAGTCAAAAGTGTTGAGCAACATTCCGGAGGCACAAAGAGTGTACAAAGCCAGTAAGTGGTCACAAAGCCAGTAAAGGGTATAGCCGGAGTTTGAATTTAGGGTCATCTGGTTCAGGAGTCTGTACTTTTTTTTTTTTTTTTGAGTAATTTCTACACCCAACATGGGGCTCACACATAAAACCCCAAGATCAAAAGTCGCATTCTCTACTGACTTAGCCAGCCAGGCATCCCTGGCAGTTGATATTCTTAACCACTAGGCACTGCTACCTCCCCATGACAGACATACAGACAAGAAAGGGGAAGTTATCTCAAAGATGGAGCATTTAAGCGTTATGTCATGAGAGATGAACTATTAGGATAAAAATCTAAAGCAGCTCCATATCAGGAGAAAGAATGCTTCATCACAGTGCGACAACAGAAGAAGAGGGAAAAGAGCCAAAAAATTAGCAATGGAATGCAACAATCTAGAAGAATAGTACAGGAAAAGGGACCACCCAGACATAGGGTATTCAAAGAAGAGAGGGATATAGTGGGATAGGACTTTGCTTTGGGAAGTAATTAGGAGACATGGCCCTCTACCTTATCATCTTTTGATTGGCTTTCTTGCTTAGCTACAAGAGTGGAGTATGTTCCTAGAACAAAAGAGCTGATTGATAAAACTGGATCCACCCAAAAAGAAGTCTTTAGTGGATGGCCACCTGGTTCTGCCCTTGACCAAAACATCCATTTTATCATTAAGGATATACATGGACTTATCAAATGTGAGCATGATCTAAGGCTCAGAAAAATCAAGACAAAAACTAATCACAACAGTTTGGGATAATATGCTGAGTCTTACAAGACCAGATTCTATAAAGGAAATATGTGACTGTGAGCTTAGATATAAAATAAAGATGTCAACTGATGTATCAAAGCAGGAGGGAGAAGTCAATAGTAGCTGAACTATTAGAAAGAATGTAGAGTCTTTAGTTTATTTTAAGCCTAAGTGGAGCCATTAATAGTGGAGACTGTTAGAAAAAAATTACAAATATTAGATAAAATAAAATACTATTTTTAATGTGTTCATAAGGCTTCATAAAGGTTCATATTAGGAACCATCTCAGTTTTAAGAAATACCTCTCTACAAAGATGACTCTTTGGGTTGGGCTGGCAAGCTGTTTTCAAATATTAAAATGGTGCACACATAAAAGGGATGCTGTCAGTATTGGACTTTATCTGTATGGATATCACAGGAAAGGTTCTCAATCCCATTGTTGGGGTATGTTTCTAGTAATTCATTAGTAATATCTTGGTCATACTATGATAAAGTTTCTCACTTCCTTATTTTTTTGACATTGCTTTTCTGGAGTGAGAGGAATGAGGTATGGTTATAACAAGTGATTCCAAATCAGCAGGTCTTTGTTTTTGTGTTTTAGTCTGTTTTTTGTTTGTTTGTTTTTTGTTTTTTAATGATAACTGATTCTCACTAGTGTCCTATCAATGTCATAATTACCCACTTTCTTGGGGTAGGTGATGAGATAGCGGATGGGGCATAAGAAGATGCCAGTGATGTGGAATGCTGGGCAGGGAATATGGATCCTTTCACCAAGTAAGGACTATTGAGGGCCATGATGGATGTACATGATGGATGTACAGTATGGAGGGATTGCAGGTTACCTCCCTGGGAGGTAAAACAGAGTAAGACCTGGATTATCTTTGAAGGCACTGTAGGCTGTGCTATGGGAGAAACACTATTTCCTGTGAACAGAGGAGCTTTTTCCCCATTCAGTTTAACATATTTTAAGTTGTCTCCCACAGAAAAAAAGCTATCCTGGGAATATTTTGTCTTTTAACACCTTGGAGCTTCCTTGAGATCCAAGGCTTTGTTTTATTTAGTAAAGCTTCTAACAGGTTAAAATCTCTCTGTAGAAATAGATTTGGAATCGTTAACTAGCACCATTATGTTTATATAATTATATAAAATTATATATAATGGTGCTAGTTAGCGATTCCTAATCTATCCAATGACTATGTTATATGGAACTAATGAATCACTAAACTACTTCTGAAACTAGTAATACACTATATGTTAATTAATTGATCTTAAATTTTAAAAAAAGGCATTAAAGATGATTTGGATGGATAGTTAAGCCATGAGAGATAGGGGATTCTCCTGCCTCTTTCCTGAAGGTTTCCACTTCTTTTGCATGGATGGCCAAGGAATCTTTCTTTAGGTGTACCTTCAATTGATGTTGAGGTCATTTATTTTTTTAAACATTGTATTTATTTATTTGAGAGGCAGAGAGACTATGAGTGGGGGAGGGACAGAGGGAGAAACAGACTCCCCACTGAGCAGAGAGCCTCACATAGAGCTCCATCTTAGGACCCTGGGATCATGACCTGAGCTGAAGGCAGACACTTAACTGACTGAGCTACCCAGGAACCTCTATTGAGATCATTTAAACCAAATTTTGATCACTCCTTTCCTGCTTTTGCTTCCTGCCTTACCAATACAAGGATTTTTGTGGTTTTGTTTGAGAGTTGCTGATATTTTATTAGTGTCATATCTTCAGCAATTTATTTTCAGAAGTACAATGCCACTCTTTCTTTAAAAAGTCAAGATATATACACACACAATTTAGCAGAGCCATAGTTGTTCTACAAGGTTGGTTAGGAAAACCAGTACCCCGTCCCTCCCCCACATTTCTCCTTCCCAAAAGCAGAGCCACTTTATTGACTTTTCTGTTTATCTTTGATAATATTTCCATATTTTTATTTTCATTTTTTTAAAAATTTTTATTTATTTATGATAGTCACACACAGAGAGAGAGAGAGGCAGAGATACAGGCAGAGGGAGAAGCAGGCTCCATGCACGGGGAGCCTGACGTGGGATTCGATCCCGGGTCTCCAGGATCGCACCCTGGGCCAAAGGCAGGCGCCAAACCACTGCGCCACCCAGGGATCCCTCCATATTTTTATTTTTTAAAAACATTTATTTTTTATTCATGAGACACACACACACACACAGAGAGGCAGAGACTCAGGCAGAGGGAGAAGTAGGCTCCATGCAGGGAGCCCAATGTGGGACTCAATCCCAGGACTCAGGGATCATGCCCTGAGCCAAAGGCAGATGCTCAACCACTGAGCCACCCAGGCATCCCTCATTCTGTATTTTTAACTGGCACAAAGGCATATTTGTTTCTTGATTTTTCAGTTTTAAGCTAACTCATACCTTACCTGTGTTTTCATTCTTCCAATATAGTTATTTTGAAGATTTGGTTAGATAAGAATCCAGTGTTTATGTCGTTAAGACCATGCAAACACCGTTTAAAAGACATTCAGATATACTGTCTGTTCTGTTACTTGTATCTTTTCTCCTGGAGCTGCCCTCCTCAGGGATGGTTGCCATTTCTATCTTGGACTCAGTTCTCAACCCACCAACCTTCACTTGAGGTTCTGGATATTCTCTGTGCTCTTGGTTCTTGTTTTCTCTGTCCTTCATCTCTCTCTTTCGTGGTTTACTCCCTTGATTTACTAGTGCACATCCTTTAGTAGCTTTCTGAGATAGGGTATAGGAGGGACTTTTTTTTTTTTTAAGATTTTATTTACTTATTTGAGGAGGGAGGGGCAGAGAGAGGGGGAGGAGAGAATTTTAAGCAGACTTCCCATCCAGCATAGAACCCAACACAGGGCTCAATCTTAGGACCCTAAAATCATGATTCCAGTTGACTGAACCACACATGTGCCCCAGGAGGGAAAATGTTTTTGGGACCTACATGTCTGACAATGTTTACACTCATATTTATTTGGTAATTTTTCCAGAAACAGAATTTTTGGTTGATATTTTTTTTCTTTCTTGGTTGTTTAAAGTATTATTCTATTGGCCTCTAGCTTCTAGTGCTACTGCTAAGAAGTTGAAAGTCCTTCCTATATCTCATTCTTTCTATGTGATCCATTATCTTCCAAATCCAGATGGTAGGCTTCTATCTTTGTCACCAACATTCTGAACTGTCATGACAAAGCACCTGTTTGGATCTATTTTCATTCATTATGTCTAACATTTGATGGGAGTCTTTCCATCTGGAAATCTATATTCCATAGTTCTGAGAGAATCTCTTGAATTATTTCATTGATGACTTCCTTCCGATATCTCTGCTTATTATGGAGCTTCTGTTACTTAGATACTGAAGGCCCTAGGTAGATCTTGTTCACACATTGTGAAAATGTGAAACATTAATATATTTTCTTTTAAAGATTTTATTTAGTTGAGAGAGAGACAGAGAGAGCATAAGCAGAGGAAGGAGCAGAGTGAGATGGACAAGCTCATCTTGTGGATAGGTGGAGCCTAACTTAAGGCTTAAGTTAGGTGTGGAGCCTAACTTAAGGCTCAGTCCCAGGACCTGAGCTGAAATTGAGTCAGATGTGTAACCAACTGAGGCATCCAGGTGCCCCTCACACATTTTCTTTATTTTCTTTTCATCTCTGTGCTTTGCTCTTTTACATGTCCTCAATTTTAACTTTTAACCCTTCTTTTTTTTTCTTAAAGATTTTATTTATTTATTCATGAGAGACAGAGAGAGAGAGAGAGAGAGAGAGAGAGAGAGAGAGGCAGAGACACAGGCAGAGGGAGAAGCAGGTTCCACACAGGAAGCCTGACGTGGGACTTGATCCCGGGACCTGGGGATCACTCCCTGAGCTGAAGGCAAATGCCCAATTGCTGAGCCACTCAGGTGTCCCAACTTTTAACCCTTCTATTGATGTTTTTATTCCTACTGTTAGGCTTCTAATTTCTAATGAATTTTTGGTTAGTTTTTCTAAATGTTCCCTTATAGGATATTATTTTATTGTATTTTGCTAAGTATTATTATTTTTAATTTGCTCCCACCTGTATGATTTGCTCCTATGTTTGAAGGGATATGAATGAGAGTTTTTTGGATATGAATGAGAGTTTATTTGAATGTTTCTGTCCCTCCAAGTTGCTTTTTCTCTTTGTGTGTTCTCATCCCTGTCGTTCATGTCAGAAGCTTTCCTGGTGCCATCATTTCCCTTTGTCTTTGTGTTTAAGAAAAAGGAATTCTATTTTTAACTTTTTGAGGAAACTCTGTGTTGTTTTCCAGAGTGGCTGCAACTATTTGGGAAAAAAGAGAGAAGAAAACCAAGAAACAGACTCTTAACAATAGAGAACAAAACTGATGGTTTCCAAAGGGGAGGTGGGAAGGGAATAGGTTTAATAGGTGTTGGGGATGAAGAAAGGCACTCGTCATGATGAGCATAGAGTGCTGTATGAAAGTATTGAATTTCTATATTGTACACCTGAAACTAATTTTTAAAAATATTTTATTTATTTATGTATTTGAGGGGTAGAGCAGAGAAGAGGGACAAGCAGAATCTGTACTGACCGTGGAGCCCCACACAGGGCTGGATCTCATGACTCTGAGACCACCACCCAAGCTGAAATCAAGAGTCAGATACTCCACTGACTGAGCCATCCAGGCATCCCCATCTGAAAGTAATATTACACTGTATGTTAACTAGCCGGAATTTAAATAAAAACTTAAATAAAAAAGAAAAAGGAATTCAAATAGTGGACTTGGGCTTTCCATTTGAAAACTTTAATGTGGTATAATTCCCCATTTGGGGAATCTCCAAAGTTAGCATCTTTTTTTTTTTTTAATTTTTATTTATTTATGATAGTCACAGAGGGAGAGAGAGGCACAGAGACACAGGCAGAGGGAGACGCAGGCTCCATGCACCGGGAGCTCGACGTGGGATTCGATCCTGGGTCTCCAGGATCGCGCCCTGGGCCAAAGGCAGGCGCCAAACCGCTGCACCACCCAGGGATCCTCAAAGTTAGCATCGTTCAATCTTTCCTTTGGGAAGAAGGCAGTGACCTGTTTGAAAAGTCTTTTAACCTCTTCCTTGAAGGTTAAGCTGTGAGCATTCTGGACCTGTAGCCAATGGAGGACTGTGTGTCCCACAGCACACATGCGGATTCCCCCTGGATTGCATATGATATCTGTCCTCAGATGTGTCTGATGTTTCCCTATCTAAAGCCTCTTTTTTTCCCCTCTCTTCAAAGATTAGAGTGCCCATCTTTTGCAAGGGTGAAGGAGGAGCACATCACCCCAGTGTGTAGAAATGGGGAAATATTTGGGAATCTGAATGTTTCTTAAAAAAAAAAATCTCTCTTTCATTTAATCCTTGTGTTAACACCTATTTTTTCCATGCCTATTTTCAGAGCTATCCAATAGCACCAATTTTGAGCCTTTTGGGGATGCCTGAAATGAATTGTTTCCATCAACTTCTTTTCCCATGCTGGGTTAGAATTCTGTTTTCTTGTGTTAGCTATTTTTCTATCTGCCTTACAGCTTTGAAAATTTTCATGCTCTTATAACATTTTCAGTTCTTCCTGTCCTTGAAGTTTTTTTTTCCCTTAGGAAAAAAAGTAACTTTTATTGTTCATTAATAAAAATAAATACATGCAGTAAGCCCACCATATTTACCCTGAAATTCATTGCTGTGTTTATTCACTTTCTTTGATTAGTGAGACTAGAAGTTAGAAGAGAGAGAGGAAAGAGGGAAGGAGAGTGAGTGAGCCAGTCAACCCCAACCACTGAGAGCTCATCATCTAAGGAATCGAAGAGGTATGTGTAAAGAAAAGGTCTGAGTGTGCCGTCATCGCCCACTCTTCTTCAATTTGAGGAACACACCATGGTCATCAATTTTACGGTAGAAGATTTCTCTAGAAGGTCCAAGTTTCCTGCATACAGAAAAGGCCACTGGTATTGAGAAAAAAAAAAAAAGTATTGGTGTGTTGTAATGGACTGCTGTGTTCATAATCCTGGATGTGTTAGCTATTATTAGCTGTGTGTTCTTGGCCATTATCTTTTCTTGCTTTAGTTTCCTCTTCTGGAAATAATAACTACCTACCTTTTAGTGTTGAAGTTAAATAAGTAGATGGAGATGCTTAAAATAGAACATCATAGAACTGTGCCCAATTATTGTTGTGTTTTTCATCTACTGGCTGCTCTTCTGTGTGACTCCCATTCGAATGAGGGAAAATCAG
Source organism: Vulpes vulpes (assembly GCF_048418805.1). Lineage (NCBI taxonomy): Eukaryota > Metazoa > Chordata > Mammalia > Carnivora > Canidae > Vulpes > Vulpes vulpes. Next base: position 92,055,463 of record NC_132793.1, on the reverse strand, counting down.
TAGCTGGAATTGAGAGTCAGAGGATGTCCTGATCTTGGACCAGATGTCTTTTGAATGGGAGAGGGGAGGGGATGGGTCAATTTATTGATATTCATCAAACATTTATTGAGTGCCAATCTGCTCTTCTTCCTGAAAATGCCGCACTGAACAAGATTGCAATGGTTTCTGCCCTCCTAGGCTAACATCTAGAGGCTCTGTAGTCATGTGGAGACACCTGTAAAAACTCACGCTTCTAGAAAAATCCTATGACAACAGTACTCATTGAGTCCCATTCCTAGACACCAAAAGCAGCTTGTACCAAGCTGCAGAGGACTCTGGAGTATAGCTGTGAATGGCAGCCCCAGGCTTGGGTGTTCCCTTAGGTTAAACTTCCCCATCTCATCACACTTTACTTTTGGGGCATCTCACCGTGGGTCAGAGTCTTCTATCATTGAGCCAGGGCTGCATCCCCCTATCACTCAGGCCAGGAGAGGGGAATTGGGTATAATAGAGCTCATTACATATCTGGAACGGAAGTGCCCCATCTGTACAGTTCTCCAGGGCAAAAGCCCCCAGCACCTTCCTCATCAGGAAGCCTTGTAGCAAACTTACTGACTTGCTTCCGTGCCTTGCCAGATCATTGTGATAAAACAAACTTTCTGGAAAAGAAACACATATCCTTGTAAAGAAGAAATGGTCCATGCATTTGGGCTGGCAACTTGTGAAGGAAGCAACACCACTTCCATATGTCTCCTGCGAAGCCTCAGGAAACTCATGCTGCTCACATCAGAACTCTGGATGGTATATGATTTGCTGCTCAGTGGGAGGACATTTAAAATTCCTGAAGGAAATACTTGGCATCAATAATCTCAAGTGTGTGCTACACGGTGGGATGGAGAGCAAAGAGCTGTTTTGCTCGGGGCGCTTGCTCTGCATGGTATGCTTTGTGAGGTATGCAGCTGTCCTACATTTCCTACAGTTCTGTGGAATGAGAGACCCCGGGGGAGGAGAATAAAGTGGGAAACTAGTACACCGGGTATATGCAATGTATACCCTCTGCTCTCAGATGTCTTCACAGGTCATTCTGTGATTGAGCAGCACACGCAAAACCCCAATCAGTATTTATCCATTTGCTGAAGCTGCAATCTACAGATGGCTTCTAAGCTTGGGTCTCTTCCCAGATGGAAGGATGTCTCATGCTCTGTGCCTGTTCCTCTGTGTCTCTGGTAAGACACTAAATGCATGGTCATCTATTGTCTGCTTCACTAAGGAATACCTCGTGCCCTGTGTGGATGGAACAGCTGAAGATCCTCAGGCACGATATCCAGTGGAGGAAGGAGTAGAAACCAGAAAATGAGACATTATAATTGACACAACCCTTAGATACTTTGCCTATTCAGGCCTCAGCCAGTGCCATGCATGGCTAAATGCTTCAATGCAATTTCCAGTTATTTCTGTGTCACCCGAGTGGGTTGCAAGTTCTTTGAGGGCTGGAATTACAACAGGTTCACTCTCATGTCTCCAGAGAGTGTCTGGTTCTGAATGGGCTAAATGAATGGGTTATTAGCAATAACCAGAATAGCGACAAGATCTTTTTTGTGTTGTGGAAAGGACATCAAGCAAGGATCCCGGCCTCATGCATCCTGGTCTCACATTTACCAGTTGTGAGCTGGTAATTTGGGCAAGTCACTTCTTAGGTGCAGCTCCTCTCCAGAGGACATGGAAGAAGGGATCCCTTTGGTCCTGATCAGTTTTAATATTCATCAGATGAAGGGACCGAGAGCCTCATTTCCCCACAGCTCGTGCTGTGGGCTTGTGAATATCTCAGGCTCAGTCTGTAAGTTCTCAGTCTGAGATCAGACAGAAAGGCAGAGTGTTGATTCACACAGTAGACCCACCAGGCAGGTGCGGAGTCACACTTTTGTTCCACCAAGTCAGTAGTCACTGGAGATAATGGCTGTCATGAGCTCCAGCCATGGGGGCCGCATGACCCGCAGGTTCTCAGCACAGGGCTGATACTGGTTCCTAACTTCCCTGCAGTTGGCTTGACTTTGTCCTGTGAGCGTGACTGAGGATTATCTTCAAAATAAATTGGAAAATGACTTTCTCATTCCCAGAAACAATCAGCTGGGGTTGGGCATTCACAATACGCTTGTTGAACAGTACGTGAGCCTGCTCCACCCAAGAGAGTGGTTCTTCTTGAGCACAGAGATGGACTGTCTTCCAACAGTATTTGTCTCTCTATTCCTGTTGAACCCAGGTGCTTTCTCACCCTGGTAGCAGGATTTGAGCCAGAGGGAAACCACCTGGCTTCCCACCGCCACCACAATGCCACAGTGCTCCAGTTGCTGTGTAGGTCATCCTTGAGGTCATGGAAATGACTTTACAAGTCTCGGTTGGATCAATTAAAGTACAGCGATGTGAGAGAGGCCACTATTTATTTCTGACATGTCTTTACTGGGTGAAATATGGACTTCTTTGCAACTCTTAGCTTTCTTCTTGGCTTTTTCTGCATTTCTCCTGTGTTTCTGTTACTGTGTGCTTCTGTAGGTGTCTGAGTGATGTGTCCCTTTGAGTCCCCATCCTCTTTCCATGGGACAGTGAGCTCCTTAGGAGCAGGAAGTAAGCCTCATTTACGGGTGCATCTCCCAGGCCTGCCAAGCTCAGTCAGTGTTGCTTAAACGGAATTAATCCCCCTCCCAGCCCCATGATCATCTTTCAGACTGCCCTGAGATTTGGATCCCTCCTATAGTCACCCCCGTTTGCCTCTAATTCCTAATAATTTATACCTCCACAATAAAAAAAGAAACACAAAAGGAACCAGCGAGGCGACGGGCTCTCTCAGTGGTCAGATAGGCTTGCATTCCTTGAGGGTTTTCAGAGTGCCATCAGATGTTCCCACATGTGGAATTTTTTTGAAGATTAGATTTTCTCCAGCTTGATCTTCATTTCTACATGGTATTTTTAGAGGGCTCTTCAATTTTTAAAGGGCTTAATTAATTCCACAGATGACAGGTTTAATGTATACAATTCAGTCTTTTGTTATTTTATAAATAGGAGCTTTTATTACCAACGTTTGAAAAAGCCCAAACCTATGGCACTTTTATTTTAGAGATGTCACTTCCTACCTGTTACAAAAAAATATGAATTCCTAAGAATGCATTAGGCTAGTGAGATTTGATGTAGCCCAAACCCCGGTGTCTTAATACTGTGCTGGCAAGGCCATGTGCTCAGTGCTGTCTGAGTCCTTTTGGAGAGATCTAATAAATGTGTGAGGTAAAGGGACACTGTGCATTTGAATCTGGAAGGAGAGAGTTAAGTGACCATCCCCAATTACAGCCTCGGAGGGGGTGATTAAGATCAAAATTGCAGGGAGGTTTTTAATTTAGCTGCCTAGAGAAGCTGCCCCCAGTTGAGCCAAGCTCATCAGATCATACACATGCTTCATCCCCTCACCCTGCTCTGCCACTCAGAGCAATTGTATCAGAAAGGGCACCAAATGGATTGTGTGGCCCAGTACCCTTTGCCTGCAGGTCTACCAGAGTCCCCTCACCATTTTATTAGAGAGAGCAAGAAGGAGCAAATCAAGTTGAAGTCAGGCAAAACAAGCAACAAAATAGGGAGAGGTTTAAAGCATGACTTTGTGCATTCAGTCTATATGATTCTTTCTTTTGCCAACACGTACAGATACAGCTGTACACTATGTTAAGGACTCAGGCTTTGGTTTGTCACTGTGTGTGTTTTCCACCACAGGCCCATCTCCTGAGCCCATTTTATATATTTCATCTGAAATAAATTCACCCTGCCCTGATTTCTTCTTAATGCTGTGTGTAACCCTAGATGGCAATGCGTAATTATACTGATAAAGCGTGTGGTTGGTATGAGGAGTTACTTGGGAGCTGTGTGTGAGGGAGTGAGATTCCCTTTGGGCTATAATGATACCATAGTGCTATTAGGGAGAGGGACCTGCTGGTAATACTAATAACATCTCCCATTTCTGTACTGTTTACTATGTGCCTCACACCGTGCTAGGTGTTTGCTTGCATTATCTCTAATACTGAAAATACCTGGAGTGTAGGTTCTATTATCCTTCAGTGCAATGATTCTGAACACAAGTGAAAATAATGCAGCACAATGCTTGTCTACAAACATTTTCTAAATGTTATACACTGCTCCTGAGGTACACTTATCAATAGGTCCACACATCCATTATTTATATAGATAAGGCAATATGATTGAACTTCATATTAGCATAAACCCGGTATAAATATTTATAAATTAATGTTTAATTAACATGTTGGTTTAGGAAGGTTTCTATTGGTAATATATAGCCAATGACATTGTAAAGTTGTAGAACCGTCTACAAAATGAATGTTTGTAAAGTTAATGAGGCCATTTTTCAATTGAAAAAAAATGCAGGTTAAAATCAGTACCCTGTGTACCATTTCTTATGGTTTTCCTAATAACATATTCTTGAATATGAATGTGGGCCTCTAGTTAACTGTTCAAGGCCTCTTAATTAAATTAGGAATAATGAAATATTTTCAGGATTCCCATTAAGAACATTTACTGATGAATACAGTTTATTCTTTTCAGACTAGAGCTTGACTTAATTCAACATTCTGATTACATTGCCCTATCATAGTAGGGTGGCCTCATCAAAATGATGATAATCCTCAGTTCAGTACTTTGAAAGCAGCTAACTTTTCTCCTTTTTTAATAGGCTCCAAGTCAGTAAACTGAACTAATATGAAAAGTCTTCAGCTCAAGTAATGATGTGTTTTCAACTCAAATTTTTACCTTGTAAATCTATCTATTCAACATGTGCTCCAAAAGGAAGGTGCAGTTGACAATGGGGTCATTTAAGTCCAGCCTGACAAAATGTCTGAAAAGATTTATTTCAGCCTTAGTTTTGTTAAACGTAAAATATTTTCACACTTCAAACACTAAAGATTTTAACTGTTTCTATTGAAAAAATATATAATATTAAATATATAACATACTTTGTAAATATATATAAACTCATATACACATATCTATAATATATAAACACAAACATACTTATAAAATTACTGATAATTAAAAGATGCCTGTAATCTTTTTTTTTAGATTATATTACAACCCAAGGAGATGTATTACTTTATCATCTCAGAAAATTCCCTCTACATTGAATTGCTTTTTTATTTTTTAGTTCTGGAAGACTCTATTCTCTTTTTCATTCTAGAATTTTCTCCTTCATTATTAGATAATCCGTTCCTGATTAAGTAACTCGGCTAAGTTTATAATAAAGACTTTCTATTGTGAGAAAAAGTTAAGTTTAGCGAACTGTTTTTTATTTTTTTTTATTTTTTGAAATTTTATTTAACTTGAATCTGTCCATATACGTGAGGCAATAATTCCTGGTTAAAATGTATTATGTTATCATTTGACAAATCTAAAAATGTTCATGAGGCATAATTCACATCTCTGATAATTTCTTAGAATATAGACTGTAGGATAAAGAGCCATTTAATAATTTCAATCTGCAGTGAACTATGCTCACATAGGAAAAACATTAAAATAAAACCAACATGAACTATAGTTTTAAAATATACATTTTTGACACTGTGTTTCAGTTACCACAAACAAAATACTGGTCAATACTTTCACCTATAATTGGTGCTGCTTACAGTTTGTAAAAATTTCAAAAGGTTTATAAATAAATACCAATGTAGTGCAGACTACCAAAATAAGGAAAACTAGTTTCAAATTTTAGTAGACTCTTATTTCAATATTGGGTTAAATTTCCTTAAAGATTGAGGTTCTCACCTGACAATATAATTTCCATCCAAATAATTCTAGAATAGCAGGACTAAAAAAAGCATATGGATATTTTTCTTTAAATTATAATACACTGTCTATGCCTTAGGTCTTATAAAATACGAAACACTTTGCTTTTAGTTTGCATTTGAACACATGACTCAAGGAAGCATTTTTCTTAATTTAATAACAATAAATTTTATGAAAAAAATACAATTTAAAAAAATTTCTCCATTTCAAATTGAAATGAATATCATAGTACCCCAATCTGAACATGGAATCCTTTATTTTAGTAATTTAAATTTCAAGAAGAAATAGAAATACTTTTGTTTTTGTCCTCTCTCATTGCTATTTGTCAAGTAATTTTTAATCAATCAAATCAAATGCTAAGTTAAACCATCACACTAATATTTATTTAAGTATATTTCTAAGAAATGCTTTTTCCTTAAGTTGCATGCCTAAATGAAATAGAATTCAGAATATTGTCCTTTATGTTTTCTATGGATCATTTAAATAATTATTTTGGAAATCTTTAATCAAAGCAATTAATTAGACATTTAGGATTTACTTGGATGGTATTAAATTATGATAACTGGAGCTTAACAACATTGCTTCTTTATTTTACTACAGTAGAAGTTTACTTTTCACTGTCAATATTGTCAGTATTTTGAGATTTAGAGAAGATTAATTTTATATATGCCTGATTACATTTCTATTTGTTTGTGGACTAAACTACAATAAAAATAAAACTAAGCTCATGCAGATTTCACAATTTTCACATGGACCACCAAAATTAGAGATTTTTTTGTGAGAATATTTTTTTCATTCTATTATAATATATGAAGAAAATTTCCTTCTTAATTATAATTCCATATGATAAAATTCAACTGCAATATTTATTTCAAGGGCAGTAAGAATGAGGAGGTAGCTTATAAAAGTTTAGAAGTATTTGCTACAGTATATTTGGCATTTTGGAACAGTCATTTTAAAAGGCAATAGCAGAAATTGCAAAGAAAGTAATGATTTATGAGTTTGAGTCTGATTTTATAATTTATTATGTTAGGTCATTTGTGATTTTGAAATGTGTTCTATCATAGAAAATTACCATGAAATATTACTATTTGTTTCTGTAGTCCACAGTAAATAACAGAATCTAGCAAAACAATTCAAGTATATCTGGATCCTTTCTATTGAACCTATTTCTATATTTTAGATCATTGCTACAGACTACACACCAGTTGTAGTTAATGAAGATTGAAAGGTATTTCAAAGGTATAATTCTATTAAAATTCTAAGTATCATGGTTAAGAAATAAACCAGTGAAGAGTATGGCATCCTGGTTATCCTTTAAAAATAATACTGTGACAGAGAGTTTTGCTAAGAGGGGAAACATTTCTGTGCAGAATGAAAGTAAATTTTCTGTTTCTCATTGGTTTGTGTCAATATTGGAACAAGTGTACTCTGTTTGCCTTCCATTTATTTTCATTTGTAAAAGTATTTCATAGAAGTCTGCAAGATTGAATTCATTTTATTTGCTTTGTGCATTTGAAGACTTCTTTAAGTATTCTTAGGTAAATAAAGAATAAATTTTAAAAAATAGGCAGTAACATTCAGTAAAAAATGACACATTTTTTCTTTCTTTAATTTATAGAATTTTTGGTATATGGTGATGTTATTAAAATCTTTTCTAAAAGACAAAATTTCCAAAGGCAAATATTGCATTTTTTGTCATTTAGTTTCTCTGTTACTTTATTTTCAAATTCTTGGCATTCAAGAATCAGTATTCTTCATAAAAAATTATTTAAAGTGAACACTTTTATGTTATTTTATTTTACTTTTTTGAGTGCCAATATTTACAAATTCCCAAAGCAAAAGCATTGCAACATGTAAATATTTGAGGGTTTCTTTGTATAAAATATTTCGGCAGTTTAACACTTAAATAAATATCTTAATATTTTTCATGAAAAGTGAACATTCTGTGTTAAACAATAAAAATCACTGACATCTGGAATCAATATTAATTATTTCAATATCAAGTCTATCACTTCAATTTATGAGTTAAACTTAGGTTGCTCACTGTGTAAATTTTTTCACTAAGGTAATTAGTGTAATTAATTAATTATTCAATAATTGAAATTCAGGTTAACAAATTTCTATATATAAAAGTTAAAAAAAGTCCTTCATTCAAACTGTGAACTCTAAGCCTATAAAACTCTTCAAAGAACCCCAAGATATCAAGCAATCTTTTATTTAGCTAAACCTACCCCCCACCTTCACTCTTATTCATACTTAAATACTCAGTATGCTCACAGCTTGGAAAAAAGCTAGAAAGCCTTAATGGATCACTGATTTTAACTAAAGAGGTAGGTGTCTATCCCTTATAAATGAATTCAAAACAATTTTTGTTTTAGCATTAATAGTTTTTGTCAAATGAAAACAAGCTTCTTAGTGTAGGAGAAAAAGTCTTGAATAGGACACTTATTAACATATCTTTTATTTTAAACTCAAGGACAAACATTCTAAAACTATATCTATTACAGTGGGAAAATGGTGCATTAACCCCCACCCCCCAATATTCCAGCAGTGGACTTCTTTTGAGCAAAAGATAACATAACCAAAGTACAAAGTAAAGTACAAAGTATAAGGTAAAAACAGCAGGAACATATAAAATCGATTTAGAGAAAACAATATTTAATCTTATTATAGCTTAAAGCTAATACAGTGAATGTGGGCGAGCCTTTCATTTTTCTTTCTTTTTTTTTTTTTTGTATTTTTTGAGCCTTTCATTTTTCATGAAGTATATATTCTCAGTTTAGGTGTTATGCCACTGAAAGTGTATTTATACTTAAAGATCATGAGGTGCAGATTTGAATTTTCATCTGGCTACTAATAGAAGTAACAAGTAACATGTTTTAAAGATGCTCATGCATTTTAGATAAGGTTATTAGAATCAACAGCAAGAATAATTTCCAATGTCATGGTGAGCTTTCTCGAGATTAAAAAGAATAAAAACCTGGTCTACTTTAGTTTTTGTTCCTTAATTTTTTGCATAGTCTTTTAGAAGACATACACGTTTCATTTATACCTTTTTTTTCCTGCAAATAATCCTGAAGTTCTAACATTTCTTTTAAATGATTTTTTTTTAGTCTTGGAAAATGCACAACAATTTGGAAACTGAGGATGAAATGAATTCTAGATCTTGACAAAAGCAGGGCGAAAGGCAATTTCCATTTTAGCTAAAAAAGGAACTTCAACAGAATTAAATCAGGGATCATCAAAACGTCACTCTAAAATATTCTGGTGTTCTTTTTCTTTTTTCTAAATGGAGTACTAAATATCCTTAGTATTGGAAACACGAGACCAGTCATAAATCTAGTCATGATCATTTGTGCAATATTGATCTTGAAATTACCCCTTTGAGAACAAAATGTATCTTTTAATGTGTGATTATGAGATGTTACCAAAAGAAAAAGTTTGCAACAAGTGTCACTATTCTGTAAAAAGCATTTCCATACTATCTATGTAAGATTCATTTAATTGCTGAATTGTGAAACAAACATTTTGCACAAAAACGTAACTGTTTGCTTTCTCTTTTTTTAAAGTGGAGTCTTTAAAAAAAATACAACAAGCCAGTATTATTGATTGTACTAATTAAAGTAACTCCTCACATATGTTTTCTCTGTACTTCTGCATTCACCTTTCAGCATTTTGGTTTGAGAGTTTTCATAAATGCCACCCCCCTATCTTTTTGACACATCATTCTGGGGTGTGTCAAGTCCAACCCAAGTAGTAGTCACACATCCAGGAAGACAGTAGCAGTTTCTTTTTCTAACCTTCTCAGTGAAAACAGGTAGAGGCATGAACAAGTATATTATGACCCCAGTGCTTCTGTGGTTTTTGAGTCTGACACCTGTCAGATAGAAACATGCTGGAGATGCTCTTATCAATTATAAGAGATCACCGATAGCACGGGCATGTTGGAATGATGAGGAAGGTTTCCTTTTGTTGTTGTTGTTGTTGTTGTTTTTGAAAGCATGCCATCTGTAGGTATTAGAAGGGGCTGAGAGAAAGACTTTTAAATACTTACAGGAAAAAAATCTAAGAAAAATAGTCTTGAAAGCATCTATTTGCCCTTTCTGTAGCAGATATAGATTTAGGGAATGAAAGCTTTCATTGAAAGCTAAGGCTATGGTCAGATAACAGAGCATAATATAACACAGTAAAATGAAGCACCAGTACCAACAACTATTAAAGATCTCAACTATTCCAGTTAACTAATTAAATATCAACAGTTGGGGGCATTAAGGAATACCCTGAATCAAATAGAATTTATTTTTATGCTGTTTTTCTAGAACCAAATTTTATTGCCTAACCATGTTACAGAAAGCTGGTAAGGCAAATAATTTTCTTCAGGTATCAAACCAGTTCTTAAAGGAAAGGAAACTCTTTGGCTAATGAAAAAGAGAAAATTGTGTAGTCTGTCCTTCTCTCTAATTTACATGATTTCTTTTAAATAAAATCATTTACTCAGTGACAGTAAATGCAACCAGCAGATGTTTAGTTATTTGCTGAAGCAAGACAGTATATTAACTGATGGAAGTATCAATTGCAGTTGTTAAAATAGACGCTATTTAGGAGAACTGTGGGATTCAGAAATAATTATTCATATAATTAGAAATTGGAAATGAGTCAACAGGAATTGTTTTGGCATAAAAAAGACATTTGAAATGACTTTAAGTATGGTTCTACCAAAGTATATCCAACGCATATTACATAAACATTAAATTTGCTGTTTTATTTCTAAGAGCAGACCGAAATCTTTGAGATAGATTGGATTTGGTGCAAATTAAAATCCTGGTAAATTACATGTATTTTATGGCAACAGTTTAGCTGAATATCTTCAAGGCTGGATACCCTTCAAAGTTTAATTTTTTTTCTTAATCGGTATCTCCCATATTAATTCGGTCAAATTGTTGCCTATTATTGGACAGGACACATGCAGAGGGAAGACATTTAGGATTTGCTTATGTGGGCAATTATGTAATTCTCCCTGTTGTCTTAAAAAATATAGCATAGGAGAGAGTATCAGAATAGTCCCATGCTAAAGAAACTGGGAATGAATTATTACATTACAGGAGAATAGGAACTCCTCTGTGAATATATTACATCAAAATTAGCATCACCACTGAACTGTTACTTGGATTCAGCCCATCTGAAAGATGGTAAACTACTTAGAACGACATCACTCCATAAAACACACCATCACCAATCCCTGAAAATTAACAACAGTTTGGTTAATCAAGGATTTCATCTCCACATTAAACCGAGTCCAAATTAAAAAGCTATGATGCTAAGGCACGCAAAAACATTTGTTAAGCAAAGTCAAAATTAATGACAAACAAAATCAAGTTTCCTTTGTGGCTGATTTTCAGGCAGCTGCATCTAAATATAAAAGAACCATCAAAGAAAGATATCCATTAATTATTAACTCAGAACAACTTCAGAAAGCAGAGCCCTTAAACTTTCATTGACATCACTCTGCCAGTCTCCTAATCTTTGCAAGTTGTTGGTAAGAGTTGCATTAAACACAGCATGCCACCAATCCCGCCTTTAACAACTGCAGCTCCAGAGCGCGCTCGGCGGCCCGAAGACCACACGAGAGAAACCCTACTTGCTGTAGGGACATCTTTAAAAAACATCCACGATCTCACGTTCTGAATAATCTCCTGCGTTTCTTTACCTCTCAACCACACAATAGGGTGTCAATAGCCTAATAGCAACGTGCATGATGAAGAAACTCATCCCTCTGGCTTTTTTCCCCCTGTGGAGGTGTAAGACCACTGTCAGGATTCAAATACCATGCCATCCTATAGCGTAATGCAGTGAAATGTATAGATCAGTCCTGAGCTTTTCCACTGCGGAATAGGGCTCTAGCATAGGTGATGGTAAAATGTGGAAGTATCCAGGGCTGTTATATCAGCCAGTGAGATAATTTAGGTTATGAAGTATTATTTGTGTTTTCAGTTTTTCACTGAAATTAGGTACTTTTCAATTTATAAATACTTTTGGCTTGATTGCAAATATCAAATGCAATGCAATCTCTGTGAAAATACCCCTAAAAAAACTATGTTAATATTTAGGATTTAAATCTAAATTTCTACTCTGGAATTAGAATAAAGTCTGGAGCCATAATGCAGAGAAATAAGATTTTCCATTCCCTTTGAAATTTTCTTTTATTCTTTTCTTTTCTTTTCTTTCCTTTTTTCTCTTTCCTTTCCTTTCCTTTCCTTTCCTTTCCTTTCCTTTCCTTTCCTTTCCTTTCTTCTAATTGAAGTATAGCTGACACACAAAGCTTACAATAGTTTCAGGTGTATGACATAGTGGTTTAACACCTCTCTATGCTATGCTATATACATTTTGAATTTTTATAGTCTGGCATCATCATAGTTGAGTTATTATTTTGCTTTAAAGTACAGAGAAGCAAAACTTTCATGTGGCATATTTCCAACCTGGATATCAATTTGTTATGAGAGAAGTTTTTTCAAAAACACCTCAGAATTTATAATTTTGAGAACATTTTTTGCAGGTATAGCTTCACAGAAAGGAGACTGCTGTTACATGGCAAGGAGGGACATGATTTTCAGACCCTTTTGGGGCCCTTATTCCACTTCCATTTCCAGAGAAATCACTCTCTCTGCCTCCTAAAAACTTATCAGGGTACAGACGAGCATCATCTAACTAAAGGAAGCATCAAATACCGCCACATTTCAATAAAAGTCTAAAAGCCACCAGCAGTACTGAGAACAGATAACAAACATTAGATCAAGTTGATCTGCCATAAACTTCCCAACCTTTTAGCTCTAATCCATATGACCACCTGCAACGTCTTCAGATCTTCTCTTTGTATCACAGAACTCGGATTGTTAAAAACCAAAATGCTATAACTTTCTAGACCTATACAAAAAGAACAAGATGAGGAAGAGTGTGTACCCCTGTGATGATGCACATTGAAAGGTTTTATCTCTTTGCTCTATTTGATTAAAGGCCTTGTATTGAGTTAAGCAGCAAATCCTGGAGAATAATTAGTGGCTGGTGGGTATTTTTGGCTCCCCTGCCCCCCTCCTTTTTTAAATGAAAGCTTAAATGGGGGAAAATGGAATGTCAGTCAGAAACTGGTTCATACCAATCATAATAATTATAATCTATTAGAATTAAGCCATAATCATTAAAATTTCTTCTTTTCTCCTACCTTTGATGGCCTGTTTCATCTGTTTCATTAAAGCTGTAATTTTTACAGATGCTCTTCATGTTCTTATGTTTTCATCAGTGTCTAAGACAGCCTACAGGAAAGAAATAGCTCTTTGCCTATAGAAATATATGTTAATACATTAGTTACTTGAAGCAAGCAACTTTTGCAATATCTGTGTCTGGGTGTCTATAGTTGTCTTTATTTGGGCCTGTCCAGCATTTTGTTGTGTTCTACTCTTGCCGGGCAGCTGGACCCTGACCTTCAAGTTCTCTCCCTCTTTTTTTTTTTTTTTAAGAAAAAGAAAAAAAAGAATTCTTTTCAGATTCCAAGTTCCCCCCTCTTACCCTCCCACTGACACCATCCTATTCAGAACCGGAGATAACTTTATTCATCTACACATCATTGTATCAAATTCAATAGGCAAACTGCTTCAACATGCCTCAGAGCTGGACAGGACAGTTATGTCTTCATTCCCACCCCCCTCCCTCACTGCCTGCCACCCCCCTATCCCCCTCCTCCCCCATACTCCCCGCCCCCACCAGCCCCCAGTGCAATGAGATTTTTACCACTGCCTTTTCAGGCATGAAATGAGCGCAGTTACAAAAAATAATTTCAAACAAGTGTTTTACTACTCTGTTGGGTCACTGTAGATATATTTCCCTGCAAACTCTTCAATTGGATGGAATACATTACTGCCAGGCTGAGTTGCTTAGAATCATCTCGAGACAATATATGCTGGAAAGGAAGAAGGGGATCTGTTTATTCATTAAGTTCCATAAACTACTGATGTATATTTTGATGAAAAATGTGCTTGCAACCCTAGTGTTTGCTTTAGTATGAAATTAAGAGCAGCAAATGTTAAAAAATGACACCAGGGCGCAGATTACACAAAGCGCTGAAAGGAAGAATCACAGGAAGCAAGAGCAAATATCCTGTTCTCAGAAAGCAAAATATGATGTCTGTCTTCTGATCAATTTCAGGAGAGCGAGGAATTAAAGCTGTCCCTCTCCCCCTTTGGCTCTATAACACTATGATTTTACTTTTGGGAGTTTGGAATTCTTAAAGAGAAAAATAGAATTTGCTTAATATCAGGGAGATCAAATAACTGTTTGATGTTAGATACTCTTGCTACAAAAATCAGTCTACTGTCCTCAGTCAGGACACCCGGGTATCAGATTAGTGTGTGGGGTGGGAACTAGCTTGCATATGCGGATTCTCAATAAGGCAGGCAGCAGGCTTGTAGATAAAATAGTTCCTTTCTTCCAAAGTTGGTTTTCTCTTTTGAAAATTTCCTAAGGAGTCCTTCTAAAACAAAATACCTTTTTGGATTCTGATGTTTAAAAACAACAACAACAACAACAACAACAACAACAACAAAATCTTGGTCGAAACAGTTCTAAACTCAACTAGGCATCCTTATCCATCCCTGGGACACCCCCCCCCTCCCCTCCCTGGCAACACCCCCCCCTCCCGCAAGATCAGAATGCAAAGCCTGAAAGAAAGTTGAATGATTAAAATTACATAGAGCATCTGAAGTCCTTAAACTAGCTAGCCGTTATAAAACATTCTAGATCCTGGAGGTAGAAAAGGAGAAACAGCTTTTTAAAAAGCAGACTTACATCATTGACTAGGTGTTTTCTGCTCTAGGTCCTATATGTTTCTGTGGAGGGTGTTGCAGACATTTGGAAGGATTTGGGAGTTTCAAAAGAGAGAAGTTTATACATTAGTGCTGCAAGTTGCAAAACACCGTTGATATTTAAATGTTTATTGTGCAAAATCTGGGATAAGCTTCAGCATGAGGGCCCCTTTAAGTGCCTACAACTCTTGCTAATTCCCCTCAGCATTGAGGCTTGTACAAAGGCCTTAATCCAATTCCACTGTTTTCAGAAAGCCTATGCTATTTTCTCTCACATAAACTAACAACACTACCCCATCACTCTGCAGAGCGGGTCAAAGAAAAAGCCCTCTTGTTTATCCTTCACCAACACTTTGTGTTTCTTGGGCGAGCATAGCGAGGAACTTTTAAGTGGTTCCCCAGGCCCCACAACATCTTTAGGGGGAAAGAAAAGCCTTCAGACATGGTGGGGCTGGTTTTTAAGGATGAAAAATGTACTTGGGTGTTAGGCCTTCTCCTCCTCTGTTATCTGTGAAAAGAAATTGATCACTGGAGCCTCATTCTGGCAGTTCTGATTTAGATGATGGGAAGTCGGGCTAGCTTTGATTAGGTGGCTTGCTCATTTTGATAAGGTGGTATTATTTTTTCCCTAAGACTGTAGGTTCTTTCTCACTCCCTCTCTCTCCTTCTTTCTGCACCTTCCTTTCTCTATTCCTCACCTCCTCTCACCCCTCCTCACAATTACCTTTCATTATTTCCTGCAGAGATTTCTTCAGGTCACATAGACAGTTCTCATTATTTATTTTCTCTGTTGCCAGTCTCCTTTATCGAAATGAGGTATTGATTCAGCCCAAATTTTAGACACTTTATTTTTTGCACCTGCTATTTTGGTGGTCATTTCTAATGTCAGGTGGAAATTCTGCTAATAAATAATTACACCTGCTGTTGGCAGTGGAAATCAGGCATTTGCCTCTGATTGTGAAGATACAAGTGACCAATTACTGTAGTAATTAAGTAACTGTGGGTGCAATTAAAAATGACCATGATTTTGCCCCACGAGTGAATGATTGAGGTGGGATGAGGAAGCCAATATGACAATGGGTAGGAGTCATTTTCAGACTTGTGCCTTGGCAAGTGGTGCCACCAAAAATCAAACCACACAGAATTCTGCATCCCAATTAGAAGAAAAGGATGTCGTTTTCACTGATTTCTATTCATGATGTCAAACCAATGAAGCTTGTGTTGGCTACGTTTGAATGTTTTCACATTTCTGTAAAACTTAGGAGAAGAAATTCTGGTGGACAGATTTCAAGTTTGTGTGTTTGGAATTGAGGTAGTGAATCTTCATGTATTTGTGTGGAAAGATTGCTCTGTGTTCCATAAGCTTCTGCAACAAACAATAAGATAATGTTTGATGCATGACAATATATCTCAAAGACACTAATCTTTGCAGGAGGAAAACAGTTACACAGTGCAAAAATAACCTATGGCAATTTGGGGCACTTCTTCTTATGAATCATGCCAAATATTTGAAATGGTGGCTCTCTCTCACCATGTAACGGGAGTTGAAATCAACTATGGACAAGGCACTCCAAACTAAACCCAATGTGGTTAGAAGAAGACATTTTCTTTGATGAGTTTGTGTAAGAAGAAAGTAATCAAATCAGTGGTTTTTCAGACCCTAAATCAATCCCATTTCAAGACCTGACACAAATCCTCTGACTTCTGAGATTGTATATTTATCTAAGCATGAGAACCAGGCTCTACTCTCCTGATGATTTGTATCTTTGAAATTATTTTTCACATACATTTAGCTGGTAAGAAAAGAAAAAAGCCTGCATGAGATGGTGAACAATTTGGACATCATGAAGTTGAACAAATCCTGCTTGCTATCTAATGGTCAAATATTACCTATCAAAATTAAGTCGCTTGTATAGTTAGCGAGGTTTTCATCCTTACAGGCTTTCTCAGAAGACAGGCCAAAGACCTGAATGAGCCTGGTAATGGATTTCTCTTTTTGCCTCATGGGGTCACTACTAGAGGGGAATCTGTATCATGATGAATGGTGCCAGATCTCTTCTGCGAGAAAGGATGACAGGATCACAATTTCTCCTGAAAGTGGTGGTGATGTAGCTTAAAAACAGGGAATATGAAATAACACTCTTTCAGCATAGCAAAAAAGATTTTTTGGTTTGTAACAAACTATGATATGCAGCCTAATGGTGAGTGGTTAGTTATGAACAAACAGCGCAGATACATTTGAATCTGACCTGGAGTGGCCATCACTTGGGTAATTAGCAAGAATATATTTTTTGAGATTTTCATTAGTTGGGCCAAAGGCCTGAATGAAGTTTTCTTTCCCTCAGGGAAGGAAAGAGAGGAGAAAAGCATTTAGTCACCAATATCCATTGGAGACAATCTGAAGACAAATGGTGGTTTTGAGCTATCCTGTTTTAAAAGATTATTTCTCATTCAGATAAACCTCACCAGTTCCATGTACCCAGTGAGATGCAGGGAAGATGGAGTTATGCACAGGGAGTTAGGAGATCTGAAAGTATTGCCATATTAGCCTCTGTACCACAATCTGAAACTTAAAGAGTTCATGGCAGACAAGTTGGAAAAAAAGATGGAGCTTCTGGTTGGGTCCATGGAAAAGTGGGGAATGCCTGTCTTGCCTACCATCTCTGTATATTTGTATTATTATTTTCCTACTCAAATAAAATAAGGCCACTGGCCAGTTGGCCCACAGGACAACACTTACAGGCAGGGAAAACCCTTAAAATGTCTGATATTGAAGAGTTTCATGTATAATGTGGTCTCTAACGCACATATAAAACAGTAGCTTATTACAACATTCTCCCATTAAAATATAGCATTAATTAAAGAAGATTCATTCAGCATAGAATGCATTGCATCAAAAAGACAGTAATGGAGTGGGCTAAAACTTACAGTGGAGGGGCAGTATAAGATAGTTTTCATTTCTTTTATTTGTTTTTTTGGTAGTTTGCCCCCAAGCAGTCATTCCTCTGGGCTGGTGGTCAGGCGATCTCAGGCATTATGGATTCTCTCTCCAATGTCCTTGCCATTTCTTGGGGCTGCCTAAGGTCCTGCCATGTGACACAGCAGCGAAGCCTTGGGAACACCCTGTCAGCAGCCCATCGCTGGTCATCAGGTCACATTTGAGTTCCAACACCCCCAAGGGCCTCTTTACAGTTACTTCGGTCCAGAGGTTCTGTGGCTTTTTTTTTTAATATTTTATTTTATTTATTTATTCATGAGAGAGAGAGAAAGAGAGGCAGAGACACAGGCAAAGGGAAAAGCCGGCTCCTTACAGGGAGCCCGACGTGTGACTGGATGCCAGATCCCGGGATCACACCCTGGGCCAAAGGCAGATGCTCAACCACTGAGCCACCCAGATGTCCTGGTTCTGTGGCCTTTATACTAGATTTGGGACAGGGGTGAATCATGGGTGAGGCTAGGAGTCATTTGGTAGGGTCTACCCTCTGAGCAGTCCTGTCCCTCTGAGCTCCTGCTGTCATCAGGTGGGATACAGTCTCCCCCATCAGAGGTACCTCCCCTAATATTTAGTGTCTTTAGCTTCGGGGGAATCTGTGCTTCATGCTTCCCTGCCAGCACATCCCTCTCTTCCCTCTCTCTAGGATATACCATGTCTTCATGAGCTCCCAGGGTTGCTGACTCAGAAGCAAGCCAGTGAGAAGAATAAATGAAGTGGACCCTGTGAAACAAGAAGTTGTGAGGACTTTAGGAAACTGGAGAGTAATTGAAACTTTAAAGCCTCTCAAGTTCAACTTAACACACACACACACACACACACACACACACACGAAAATTTCAGTGTAGAACCTTTGGTTTAATTTTTTACAAAATATAGGATGAACTCTTGAACATCTCTTTTCAATTCTACAAAATTCCCTGAGGCAGGGAAATCTAAAACTACCCAAAGGGCTGGGCTATGTGCTCTGACCGGGGTCAAGGTATTGGAGAAATCCAAGGGGAAATACACAGAATCGTATTTCAATAAATTAAATAATGATAGCTACATTTTTTGTGTTACAATTTATGTATGTATGTATGTTTGAACCAACAGTGGTGTGTTAACACACTTGGAAATTTTATTCAATATGCATTTGAGTACCTACCATTTACCTGGTCTCTGGTGGGCAGTGAGGAGAGGACGGATATTATATCCAGTCCCCAACGAGTCCTTAATATGTATTGGGAATGGCAACAGTTAATAAAGAAAAAAAAACTGTGCAAAACAAGTAATTTACATGCAACATTTAATCCTCAAAACAACTGAGAGAGGCATGATTATCATGCCCATTTTACAGATGAAGAAACTGAGGCACAAATGGGTTTCATAAGTAACTTGCCACAGACCACAGAGCTGGTAAGGGGCGGAGGGAGGAGTAGATTATTGAGAAGTCTGACCTCAGTTCCAAGGAGTTCTCACTAACATGCAGCATCCAATTATCCATACCAAACCATATTCACAGGGGTAGAGTCTGTTCTTCGAGATGCAGACTGGTATACTAGCACCAGAGTCTGGAAAAGAGTTATTAGTCCAAATTTATGCTGGTGTGCCAGCAAGAATCTGCTCAGATTCTGAGACAGCCCCTGTCGGGAGTCCTAGGCGGCCACTTTGTCAGCTCCCCCAAGATGCTCCCTGGAATGCCTTCAGCTCCCCCTGAGCCACGCCCTCTTTCTAATTGCAACACACCAGTGCTATTCACAGGTGGAACAGCCAGCAAAGGCTCATTTAAACCCTCCTCTCAACGGCTTTCTCCCACCTTCTAAACTCCAAAGGGGGCAGGAAGAGACTCACAAAAGCCTCTTCTTTCCGAAGCCCTTGTAATAGGCTCATTAAAGCACCCGTCTGGGCTTGTTATAAAATACTTTGGAAGCAGCCCCTAAGTAGCTGACTGTTTGTAACAGATAATATCAAATTGCAGAAACATGTAAAAGCACATACAAAAACAGTAAAATGAGATGTGCCCTAATGATACCAGCCAAACAAGCAGGGGAAGTAATTAGTCACTTCATGTACATGGTTTGGGATTTGTAGCCGAGCTAATTTTATGGGAGGCCATGTCAGCTTCTAACTTTGGTGTTTTGTGTATGGTGTAAATAAATGATGTTCTATGGAGAGTTCTGTCCCAGGGTATTAACAATGCCACAATCTCATTTTGGTAGTCACACATAGTATTTATTAAACATTGTTCCTAAGCCTCTCTTAAGGGATGCCGTGGTGTATTTCGGTTATTTATGTTTTTGCTTTCATCACCTATGAATTTATGTTATTGTAAAACAGTCTAATAAAAAAGTATTTATTTATACTACACAGAGTGA
Source organism: Vulpes vulpes (assembly GCF_048418805.1). Lineage (NCBI taxonomy): Eukaryota > Metazoa > Chordata > Mammalia > Carnivora > Canidae > Vulpes > Vulpes vulpes. The sequence goes on along the minus strand of NC_132793.1, from coordinate 92,035,451 downwards.
AACTTTTTATATTGTGTGATGTTAATGCTAAGATTCAATTTCTTGATTTACAATTACGACTCTAGATAAGTCATCTTCTTTAAATTTTTTTTTATTATTATTTATTTATGATAGTCACAGAGAGAGAGAGAGAGGCAGAGACACAGGCAGAGGGAGAAGCAGGCTCCATGCACCGGGAGCCCGATGTGGGATTCGATCCCGGGTCTCCGGATCGCGCCCTGGGCCAAAGGCAGGCGCCGAACCGCTGCGCCACCCAGGGATCCCGATAAGTCATCTTCTATGTAGGACATTGAAATGAGTGACGTACATACACAACTGATGACTGTTGATTACCTTCTGGGAAACCATACCTTGGAGGAGATTACAGTTTGAGGGAGAATTTCTAAATTTTGGTAGATAATTCAGTTTTGCATTGTTATTTGTGAGATACTCATCAGTTTCTGGAAAAACGTTACTATATTCATTTCAACGAATTATTCCTCAGAAAACTACATGTATGGTCTCTCTGAAAATGAAACATTTTCTTTCTAAAAATCTAAAAGAGATTAAAAATATTTTTGTACACCTCATCAGAGAAGAACCATTAGTGTTGGTATTATTGATACGACTTTTGATATCACATATGCTTACTGATAAGCATAATTTATATAGAACCTTATTTATTTAATCAATATGCCAATGAAATACATAAATTGGAGTCTTTTCCAGCAAGGCCCCAATTATAGGCCATTTAAAATTACTTTTACATAAATTTAAACTTTGCTTCTTGTCTTCTGATTTGGATTCATGAAGTTCCAAGACTAAGGAGGAGGCAATCTAGTGCGAAGACAGACACTTGAGGGCAAATGGTTCAGTGGTTTAGCGCTGCTCTCAGCCCAGGGCGTGATCCTGGAGACCGGGGATCGAGTCCCACATCGGGCTCCGTGCATAGAGCCTGCTTCTCCCTCTGCCTGTGCCTGTGCCTCTCTCACTCTCTCCCTCTGTCTGTCTCTCATGATTAAATAAATAAAATCTTAAAAAAAAAAAGGCAGACACTTGAAACTTAATGAGAACCCTGGATGTTCTAGGTGTTCCCCTGTCACATACAACTGCGGCTATATCATGGTGTGTCCTTGGTGTCCTCATCTGCCAGACAAGAAAGCTAGGAAAATTATTTATTTATTTATCTATCTCCAATAGATTCTCTGTTAAGTGTGGAACCTGATGTGGGGCTAGATCTTGCAACCCTGAGAACATGATGTGAGCTGAAATTGAGAGTTGAATGCTCAACTGGCTGAGCTGCATAAAATAATACCTTTTGTTTGTAATACAGTTTTAATCAGACAAAAATATATTCACATCTGAAGATCTCCTTTTGAATAGTTGGACAGTTATGTCAAGATTAGTTATGTCAAGAGCCAGTAAATCCACTTGCAATCAATTTTTTCTACAGATATAAACATATGTTTGCAAAGATATTTATATACCTGCAGACACGGAAGCATTGTTTGTGACAGCATAAGGTTGAAAACAATCTACACATGCACCAATAAGGAGCTGCTTAAGAAGCCTTGACCCTTATGCTTAAGAAATCTGGTGTATTGATACTGACATGAATGGGGCTTTTCTAAGGATGGTGAGGGAACTATGTTCAAGATGAATTACTAAGTGAAAATAACAAAGTACAGAAAAGAATATGTAGGGTATTCTATGATTGATTTTTTTTAGAAAGTATAGACGCACACAGGTGTTCCATGTTTTTAATATCTCTAATAAGTTACCTAATACTATGGTAATCTGATTGTCCCAGGGAATAGAACAGACTCCAAGGATGGTGACAGGTGGCTGAGTTTTTACTGTGTGCTGCTTTAGATCTTTAAAAATGTGTACCATGTGCATCCACTAGTTATTTTTAAAAAAGAGCTAATAAGAACAAATATTCAGTGTTTGGTACTTACCAGGCATTACTCTCATGCCTACAGATACTGATTCAGTGAATCTTTATAATAGCCAGATGAGATTAGAACTGTTACTATCACACCATTTAGCAGATAAGAAAAATGAGGCAAGAGGAAGTTAAGCCAGTTGTCTACGATCACACAGATGAGGAGGGGCTTATAAGCACTGGGCCCCTGTGCAAAGCTCTCTGTCTAAGGTTTTAGAACACTTTCCCAGATGTTATGTATATATCTTATATATACAGGCTTGCTGAAATCTCCTGGCTTTGGTAGGACCATTCCTTCCCACTCTGCATTCAGTCAAATAATAATATTACATGTGGCTCTGCCCACAGCAAGGATTAGTGGTAGCCATTTGGCTTATCTAAGAACAGCTAAACCCACACAAGGATGCCTCTGTCTCTGGTCCAACTCTGCCGTACGTGGAGACTCAGTGTCCCCTCATTTAGTTAAAAGCTCAACTTTTACTGTCTGTGCATCATTATGATCTCTGTGGTCCCTTTCAAATACTGTTCTTTTTTTTTTTCTTTTAAGATTTCATGTATTTACTTGGCAGAGGGAGAGAGAAAGAAAGTGCTCATGTAGGCAGAGCAGCAGGAAGAGGGAGAGGGAGAAGCAGGCTCTCCACTGAGCAGAGAGCCTGATGCGGGGCTCCATCCCAGGACGCTGGGATTATGACCTGAGCAGAAGGCAGATGCTTCACTAACTGAGCCACCCAGGTGCCCCCAAATACTGTCCTCGTCTCACAAATTTGCATGCTTTTAAAAATTGAACCCAACTTTTTCTAAAACATTATCCCAAATATATATTAGTCTGAGCATGGAATCTAGATGACCCACTTTCTCAGAAACAAATACACTTCCTATTTAGTCATAAATACAATTCTAATTAAAAGCCAATTCTCCACTCCCCCAGATCAGTACTTCATTTTTTCTCAATACCACCATTAAAGAGAATTTCCCATTATTTACAGATATATGACTCACAGAATTAATAGAATTTTAAAAATTGATTTGTTTTTTTTTTAGCTAATGGGGACAGAACATGGTGCATTTAACAATGGTAAGCAAATGAGTTGAAGTGGAAGAAGGAATAAATTATTTAACCTTTAGGAAAGGTGTATTTCTCTTTTGTCCTTTGTAGTCTCTCAGGAACTGATTTAACTGGAGACTGTTTCTCCAGGATCTTTAATTGCTTGCCACCCATTGCTTCAGGTTTGCGTTGTATCTGCCAGTCAGCTTCTAAATTCTATGCTGCTTCTCTCCTGAGTGTGCAAGAGCACTTTGGCTCTGAGTTCTCACCTTTGCTGGCTTGTAGCTCACTTTGACATTAAAAACAAAACAAAACAGACTTGAAGCTAACACCCCTCAGATATGAGTACGAGTTCATGCCCCCTTCGGTGGGCTGGTCAGGTGATGGTGGTGGTGGTGGCAAGAAAAGTTAGACTGTGTTTTTGAGGCTGAGTGAATAGAAAGAAGAAAAGTTCATAACCCTGACGTATGCCTCTCCTTCCAGAAATTAACTTGAAGTCTTTTGACATATCACATTCAGTTGTGGGAACAAATCTGCCTGTAAATATTTGGGAGGGTAGACCAGAAGTCTATTTGTTTGTTTCAAATAAACCTTGTAGAATTCTATTTTCTTCAGAAGAGCCTGGAAAAGCCAGTTTCTTCCCATTGCCTTCGATTCCATTTAAAGTATTTCATGAAATGTAGAGCTCTTGAAGGGATTTATTCTTTTACCAGCCTTGGTGTTTGGAAGTTCCTGCTATGAGCAGTGAGGTTTTGGATCTCATATCAAAGGGTTTAAAGTTAATGATTTTAAGTATGGTTGGATTTTATTGCTCCTCTGGTGGGCTAAAAACTTTAGCCACTCTTTGACCTCTGCTCAGTCAATTCAATTCCATCTAATGCTCTGTGACTAATATGGTGGATATTTAATCTACTTTGCTGCTGAAATTACTTTTAGAGTCACTTTTTTTTCCTTGAAAAACTTCCTCCTGAGAGAAATTGCTTATCGTAAGCTCTAAATATGTTGCATATTACAGAATACATTTTTAAAAGCTTTTTTTCCAGAGACAATTAAACCTTATCACTTATTTTGCTATCACATTACAAATGAGACAGGAAAAGTGATATTATTCTAGAAGTAAAAGTAGAACCAAAAGAAAGAGTGACCTGAAACTGCCCTGATCCTGGTATTAATGTAGATTCATAAGCAGTCATGTCTTAGCCAAATATTTCCTGCAATGTAATTAAATTGGAAGACAAAAATCAATGAATCACAGGGTTATGCATTCAAGTAGGTTTCTTTTGTCTCTTTCCTTGTTAAGAACACGTGTGGCTGCTTTTCAAGGCTAATTTAGAAGTAAACATGGTCTATTTGTTCAATAGGCAAGATGGTGACTGTCTCGGACACTTGGGAAGGTGTGGCCCAAATATAGTCTGAATGGATGAAAAGACCTGACATTCTTCCCAGGATCAGAGAAACTGGGTCTAATCTTTCCCTTGTTCCTAATTAGTGGTGTGACCTCAAGGCCACCCTTTTAAACCTGTGTCTTTGACGAGAGGATTTACAAAGTGTCTTTAGGGCTAACCATCTAGAGTTAGCTGAGACCAAAGCCGTGGTCACCTGTACCTGAACTCTGAACTCTGATGAAGGCACCTGGGGTAGTCATTTAGGACAACCAGTTTCAGTGTGAGGTAAGCAGAGTCCTTTCCTTCCCACCATCAATCACATTAAATATAAAAGTCTCTTCCCAGGGAAATTTGCATTTAGACAGGGATCAGAGACTTAAACTAAAGAGGTAGCCAACCAAGGTGGAAGAGGCCCTGGGGCTCTAGAGATAAATTTCCAATCCTGGTTTTACCATCCATTCATTTGGTATTGTCACTTCTCTGAACTTCAGTTTCTTTTCCAAATGAGAGGAGTGACTTGTAAGGACCTCTAATTATCCTTCTAATTCTACAAATGTGACCACCTAGAAATTAAGACCTTCTGCAAAGTGTCAGAAATCAAGGCCAGTTGCCTCCCAAGGCTAGTGCTAGCTCTATGCTTCCACCCCAGTGACTTTAGCTATAAAGGTCAAGCATCATCCAGAAGTGGGTGATACAGTGACAAGAGATCTAGATTCAGATAAGCCAGCCACAGGCAAATTTTTGTGCTTCAGCTTCTTGAACTGTAAAATGAGGATAATAGTGCTTATCTCATTAAGGAGTTGTGATAAGAAATGAAATCTAGACTATGTTCAGCATGAAAGATACTTGAAAATGTCAGTTTACCTTTGCCTATCTCTCTATCCTCCACCACTATGTTATACCTTCTATGATTGTCTTCCAAAAAAGTAAGACAAAGATGGATTGCAATAAATTTTGAGTTCCTGGCACTTTTACCTCCCTTCCATGTGCATTCCATTCACGAAAGCCATGTAACTTTTCAGTTTCTAAAACAAAAAGCAGTTGATGTGAAACTGCACAGTGGACTTGCCCTCTTGGACTTCTACAATTGCCAAGAGAACCTGTCCTGGCTGACTGTTGGCTCCAATAGGGGGATGAGAGACTCAAGGAACAGAGCTGCCCTGCTGACCTTCAAACTCTTGAGTAAGAAATAAATGATAATTGTTTTTTGCCACTGAAATTTTGTGGGTGTTTGTTATGGAGCATTATTGTGGCAATTGTCGCCTAAGTAGCCCTAGGCAAGTGGTAGCAGAAAAATAATGGTGATCTCAGGGTTCACTAACATATATTTGAGTACTTATTATTTTCTAGCTTCTGAGCTAAAGTACTTTACATGTCTTATGCCATTGAACTTTCACAGGAACCCTATGAGATAAATCCTGCTGTTATCTCCCCATTTTATCAATGAGGAACCAGAGGAGAGAGAGGTTATATAACTTATACTAAAGCACACAGCTAAGGAGAGGCTAAGCATGGATTTGAATGTAGGTAATCTGGTTGGGGTTCAAAAAGATCTGTTTGTCTTGACTGTGGTCATTTTTCTTTCATCATCATTATCACCATCCATAATAATAATAATAATAATAATAATAATAATAATATAATAGCAATAACAAAACAATAGTAATAACTGCTATTGCTATTTACTGAGTGTGTACAATGAATAATGAATTGGGCTAGATTTCCTACATAGTGTGGTAGACAGCTCATAATAATCCTGACGTACTGGTCTTCATACTCTTGTGTAATTCCCTCCTCTTAATGTGGCCTAGACCTAGTGACTTACGTCTAACAACTAACATATGGCAAAAATGACAGGATGTTACTTCTGAGATTGTGAGTAGGCTGTGACTTTTGTCTAACTTGTACTCTTTCTATGTTCTTTTGAGTCCTTTTGGATTTATTGTTCTAATGAAGCCAACCACCATGTTGTGAGATGCTCTGTGCAGAGGCTCAAGTGACAAGAAACTGATGTAGGGCTCTGGCAAATAGCTCTTGAGGGACTAAGGGCTTGGTCCGACAAACTACAAGGAACTGAATCCTACCAACAGCCATGGGAATGGGATAGGAAGAAGATTACTCCCAATGGAGTCTTGAGAGTGTTGCAGCTCCAATCAACACCTTGACTGTAGGCTGTGAGGAACCCAGAACCAGAGAGCTCAGTGAACCATACATGTTTGTGGATTTCTGACCCCGCAGAAATGTGAGAAAATAAATGTTTTTGTTTTAGGCACTAAATTTTGGGATAATTTGTTGTGCAACAACTGGTAACTAACTCACTATGACATTCTATCTATGCTCCATCACAATTTTGGATCTCCATTTTAGAAATGGGGAAATAATCTTGGAGTCAGCTTGCATATGCGAAATTAAAATATTTAGAAACTAGTCTAGGAATGAGGCTCTGATAGGATCTCAATGTTGATCCTAATTCCTGCTGTGATGCATGGTGCTGTGGGCTGGGGGTGCCTTGAAGTGCCCAGGCAGGGCAGAGAGAAGAATTTCAACCAACTTCTCTGTCACAGTAAATCTCCTTCCAGAGCCATCTTATTCTAGTGATGGAAATAATCATTATGAGTTATTCTTTCAAATTAAAATATTATAGGTCCCACCTATAAGATCCATTATTTGGTCTGAAGTGTCAACAGCATGTTATAGCAGCTGCTGTCATACAATCATGTTGTGAATTAGTACATCGATCCCCTTGGAGGAGGCTGAGGACACCAAGTAGGGAAACAAGCACAGGCAGATCTGAGTTCCTGACCACACTTTGCAAATGACCAGCTGTGTAATTTTGGACAAATTGCTAAACTTTTCTTAACTTCAGTGTTCTTACCTTTGAAACTGTAATAATGCCTTCTTCAAAGGTAGTTATCAAAAATGAATAGGGTATGCAGAGTTCCTGGCTCCTAGCAAGTACTCATCATGTGTCAGCTGATATTAACACAATTTGATAAGGGATAGCAGGGCGATGTTTTCTTGAACTTCCCCCTCCCAATTATATTTCAACCATCTCATGAACAAAAGAATTGTTATCTTTTCCCATCCCTTTCTTGATGGCACAGCTTTTGCCTGGGTATATACTGGAAATAGATTTTGGGTGTTGCAGAGAAAAATTGGAGATATAATCCTACCCAGATGATGACCCCCATATACGATTATGGTTTGGATGGTGTATTTGTCAAATGGGCTAAGTGTTATAACAAGCAACTGAAAAGTCTCCATGGCTTCATACAAAATAATTGTTTTTTTTCCTCCATACAAAATAATTGTAAGCAAGTTGTGCCTTGCTCACCTTACAGTATAATGAAGTCAATGGGGAAGCTCTATTCTCTTTAGTCAGTCGCAGACTTCTTCTTGAGTCTTTACCCTGATCTGGGTCTCTGTCCTTTATATCCAATGGGCAAGAGGTAGCATGGAAGATTCTGCAGGAAGTTTTCATGGGCCACATCTACTCAGGGTGAATATCACTCCTATCCTCAGACTATTGCCCACAATTTAGTCACATCTCCTCCCCTCTGGCAACATGTATTCTAGCTCGGTGCCCAAGGAAGAAAGGAAGCTGGTTTAGTGAACCTATAGCAGTATCTGCCATCATAATTACAGACTGGGGTCACTAGCACACATATCTGTGTGGAATATGCAGGGTTGGGGGGCGGGTACAAAAAGGTCTTGGGGGACCAGAATGGGTACATTCATCTTAGAAGGGCATTCTTATGTGGACTGGTTACCAGTCTTTCCAGTTTTTAAAGCAAATGGGAATCTGGATTTTTATGTGAAAATGGCTGATTTTAAATTGTTAATTAAAGTCCATTTTTTTTTAAAAAAGTGTGCAATCCTAAAGCATGCATCTGTAGGTCTTGTTTGATGTGTAAATTGCTAACTTATGTTCTCTGGTCTAGACACTCTGAGGGAATGAGTTTTCAGGAGGTAGAGACACGGATGCTTAGTGTTTTCAAAGGTAATGAGGGTCAGGGAATAGTCTAGGATGGTATTTGGGTTCCCTTACAGACAAAAAGAAAGTTTGTGGGTTCTGTGAGTGGTGAAGATTGTAGTATCCCAGAGGTAGAAGGATATTTGCGAGGAATGGGACCTGTCAAAGGGCAAAGCATCAAGTATCTGCCTTGGCCTGAAGCTGACAGCTTCCCTACTAAGCCACATCAATGGACAGATGGTAGCTGGCCAGGACCAAGTTATCTTGTTCCCCATTTATCTCGGAGTCTGTTACAGTGCCTGACACACAGTTTAAGTACTGTTAAATTAATGAATGATTGACTTGAATTGAATGAATACATGGATGCAGCCTGCAAGGCAACAATGGGTATCAAGATAGTGATACATAAACATGTGTGCTCACCTGGGAGTTTACGTAAGCTCCCTAGGACACTGATAAGATCTTAGGAGGGGAAAAAGGTTTTCTTTTTAATTTTGGATGTGGGAATATGAGCCATATTTCACTTGATTTAGAGAATAAAGAAATGCAGGGTTTTTTTTGTTTGTTTGTTTTCATTCTGAGTCTTGGAATGTAATTCAGAGCTGTCATTAACATGAAGGTTTTGGAGATGGTGGAATTTCCCAGTGAAGCATCAGGTCAGAGGAGCAGTGACCTTAAGGTGGGCAAGAGGAAGAGGCTGAGAGCATGGAGGAGAAAACTGGCCCAGTGTACTGTGAAGAGGAGCTGCGGAACAACTCCAAGCACAAACCACCAGCACTGTCAGTGGCAACACACCTTTGTCTTGTTAAGCTCTTGCAAAATTCACCACGTTATCTGTTTCATGGACCTCTTTGTTAAAGAATCACGCCGAGTTTTACCTAAATAAAGGAGAGATACACATTCAGTCAGCTGATTTATTTTTTAATATTTTATTTATTTACTTGTGAAAGAGAGAGAAAACAAGTAGGGGGAGGGTCACAGGGAGAGGGAGAAGCAGACTTCCTGCTGAGCAGGGAGCCCAATGTGGGACTTGATCCCAGGACCCTGTGATCATGACCTGAGCTGAAGGCAGACACTTAATCTCTTAGCCACCTGACTTATTTTTCTTTTTTTTTTTAATTTAAATTTTATTTGCCAACATCAGCCACCTGATTTAAATTGCACCTGTGTATCAATCCCTCTCTGTGAAATAGTAAGATGGTGAGTTACTTAGCTTCTGTGGTTCAAGTGTGTTTGGGTTTCCTGATCTGTACAATAATGGCAGCATGGTGCCTACCACATAAGTTTGTTGTGAGCAAGAAATGAACCAGTAGTCAATAGTATCATCTTATCAGTGAGGCCTTTTCTGAGCAGTCACTACAAAAATAGTAACCTCATCCCAGGACAGCTTCACCTCTTTTCTCTGCTTCATTTTACAGAAGAGCTTTGGTGTGATCAGGTCCCCCACAACTGAAACATAAGAGCTTTGGTGTGATCAGGTCCCCCACAACTGAAACATAAGGCCCAGGAAGGAGAAAACTTTATCTATGTTGTCCAAAAGAATTGTTCCAGAACCTACAACATTGCTCAGCACATAATAGGTGCTCAATAAAAGTTACTGGTGTGGGGGAAACAATAGTCTTTTCAACAAATGATTCTGGGACTATTGGGTCTCCACATGCAAAAGAATAAATGTGAACATCTGTTTCACATTATATACAAAAATGAACTGAAAATAATTAAAATTCTCAATGTAAAAACTAAAATGATACAACTTTTAGGAAAAAAATCTTTGTGACTTTTGTGATGTAGGGTAAGGTGATAGTTTCCTATATATGACACCAAAAGAATAGGCAACCAAATTAAAAACAGATATAAATAAGACTTCAACAAAGTTAAAATCTTTTATGCTTCAAAAGACACCATCAAGAAAATGAAAAGATAACCCACAAAATGGGAGAAATATTTGGAAATCATATATCTGATAAGGGTCTAGTATCCAGAATATATAAAGAATCCATAATAAAAAAATATAAAAAGACAAATATCTTAATTGGAAAATGGGCAATGTGTTTCAATAGACATTCCTCCAGAAAAAGATATACGAATGCCCCAAAAGCATATGAAAATATACTCGATACCATTAATTGTTGGGAAACGCAAATCAAAACTTGAACAAGGTATCACTTTATATTCACTAGAATGGCTATAATAAAATAATGATAATAATAAATACTAGTTGGAATGTAAAATGGTGCAGACACTTTGCAAAACAGACTAGGTCTCTAAATGTTCACTCAAGAAAATAAAAAATTTATGTTCACATGAAAACTTGTATGTGAACAGTCATGGCAGAATTATATACAATAGCCAAAAAGTGAGACCAGTTCAAGCTTCCATTAACTGATGAATGGTACACAGAATTTTGACTATCCACATAATGGAATATTATTCAGCAATGAAAAAGAAAGAAGAACTTAAATATGCTACAAAGGGGATAAATATTTCTTTTTTTTAAAAAAAGGATTTTATTTATTTATTCATGAGAGACACACAGAAAGAGGCAGAGACATAGGCAGAGGGAGAAGCAGGTTCCCTGTGGGGGAGCCTGATGTGGGACTTAATCCCAGGACCCCGGGATCATGACCTGAGCCAAAGGAAGATGCTCAACCACTGAGCCACCCAGGTGCCCCGGGGATAAGTCTTGACAATATTTTACAATGTGAAAGAATCTAGACAGGTGACATGTTGGGGGGCACATGAGCTCTGGAGTGGGAAGATCAAAATTCAGGTTCTGCTTCTATTATTTGTATAAAAGTGGTAAAATTGTTTAATTTTTCTAAGCCTGTTTCCCTCTTTAAAAATAATACATGATTTTCTTCTACTGTTCAATGAGTGAGACAGTATATACTGAGGACTTTCAGCTGCAAGTGATAGATATACCATTCACATCAGATTGAGTACAAAAAGGGATTTCTTGGCTGGTAATAAAATTCCAGGGACAGGTAGGCTGCAGGTATGAGTGGATAAGGGAGCTCAGGTGATATAGTCTTAGCTCCTGTTTACTCTGTCAACCCTCCACTGTACTTTACCCTGCATTGGCCCCACCCAGAAGCAGAATCTGTCTGGTGGTAATATGATGGTGCCAAGAGCCACTGTAGGTTCACAGGCTAAATTCTAAGCAGCCTCTGGGAGGGGGAAGGGGACAGGACAGGAAGAGATTTCATTATCCTGTCTCAGAGCTCTGTGAAGAAGAGCATCCCTTTACCTAGCAAGGTCTGAACTGATTGGAAATTACTGAGACTCTTACTTCCTAAACCTACTCTGTGGCTAAAGGGATGTAATATGTCACTTGGTAGACTTAAGCCAGGCACCCAGCTCTCTCCATGAAGTATGAATGAGGGAGGGTGGCTCCCCATTGAAAATTGGGGTAGCTTTAACTAAAAGAAGAGGTATGGATAACAAGTAGGGGGCAAGGACACCTGGGTGGTTCAGTGGTTGAGTGTCTGCCTTCAGCTCAGGACGTGATTCTGGGGTCCTGGGATCGAGTCCCACATCAGGCTCCTTGCAGGGAGTCGGCTTCTCCCTCTGCCTATGTCTCTGTCTCTGTCTCTCTCTCTCTCTGTCTCTCATGAATAAATAAATAAAATCTTAAAAAAAACAAGTAGGAGGAAATAGTACATATTCTCTATAGCACTGTTTTTCAGACGTTTCAATTATCACCTAAATTAGAAATCACATTTTACATGAAGATCTGGTATATACATAAGTATTTTTTTAAATAGTAAGATGACTATACACCTTGCTCTTTTCCTTTAAAACATTCCAAGTTTTCCAAATTTAGCAAAATCACTGTGACTTCTTTTAACTCAAGTATAATTAACTTACAGTGTTATATTAGTTTCAAGTGTAAAATACAATGATTCAACAATTCCATTTGCATATGTATTTATATACACATGAAACAAGTTTCATGATTGATAACCAACCTTACTGTGGACAATGGACTCAGGTATTTTCTAGTTCATTCTAATCTGTTTTGTTCAATCTTCTACTACATTAAAAAATGTAGCTTATTACAGTAATTTGATTTTATAATTCATAAATTTAACCCCAGTTTAAGGGATGCCTGGGTCGCTTACTAGTTGAGCATCTGCCATGGCTCAGGTCATGATTCTGGGGTCCTAGGACTGAGTCCCACAGGAAGCCCTGTAGGGAGCCTACTTTTCCTTCTGCCTATGTCTCTGCCTCTCTCTGTGTGTCTCTCATGAATAAATAAACACAATTCAAAAAAATTAAATAAACCCCAGCTAAAAAAAAAAAACACTTCTTCATAGGAAACACATGTAGAAGTACACTATAAATCATAAAGCACTATTTATTTATTTATTTATTTATTTATTTATTTATTTATTTAGAATGTGCATGTGATCAGGGCAGGGGAGGAGCAGAGGGCAAGGGAGAGAGAAAGAATCTTAAGCAGACTCTGCACTCAGTGGGAGCTCCAGGTGGGGCCCAATCTCATGACCCTGAGATCATGGACCTAAGCTGAAATCACTGATTAAGCCACCTGGCACAACTGTATAGCCTTTTTAAACCTTAACAGAATACTGTATATTAATATTAAGATGAGACCAATGCCCTCTTAATTTTGAAAACAGAGTATAAGAAGATGCAAGCACTACTGATTTGAAACTAAAAATTGTTGGTGCCCCAGGCAGGATATGTGGATTGACCAAAGTACTGTTGGCCTGCTGAGTGAAGTGCAGTTCAAACACAAGCAAGAGTAAATGGAGCCAGCTGTAGATCCTCCCAGATAATCAGATGGTTGCTATGAGTTGGATAAGGCAGAAAAAAAATCCAGGCTAGAAATGGATAAATGACTTACTGCAGTGACTTGCAACATGAGAACAAAAATGAGGTAGTTGAGGAAATTTGGGCTCAAGCAAAGGCCAAAGCCCATAGTACTGTCTTACTTGGCATGCCTGGGACCTGGATAATGACTATAACTCAGGCAAAGGTTTGCCAGTAAGTAAAATGCATCCAAAATAACAATGGCTTAAGCAAGATAGAACTTAATTATTTTGCCCTTACATAAATGTATGGAGGTAGACAGTCCAGACCTAGTGTGGGATTCTTCCCCATGAAGGCTTCAGGGACTTAGGATTCTTCCCACTTATAATGCTTATGCCTAGAATAAGCCCGTGTTCTTGTGGTCCAGGATGATGGATAGAACTTTAGGCATCAAAACTGCAGTTCAGGGGGCCCCTGGGTGGCTCAGTTGGTTATGCATCCAACTCTTGATTTCAGCTCAGGTCATGATCTTGGGGTCATGAGGTGGAGCTCCACGTCAGGCTCTGTGCTCAGCACAGAGTCTGCTTGATATTCTCTTTCTCCCTCTTCTCCTGCATGCTCTCTCAATAAATAAATAAATAAATAAATAAACAAACAAACAAGCAAACACTAACTAGCTAAATAAAATCTTAAAAAAATGCAGTTCAGGTGGCAGAAAAAGGGGGCAAGAGAGGAGAAAAGATAAAGCAGATGGTCATACCAGTCAACTTTTAAGAAAATTCCCCTGTACATGCCCTGGCACTTTATACCTCCTTGGCCAGAATGTGGTCATAAGGCCACATCTAGCTGCAAGGGAGCCTGGAAAAATTGCCCAGCTTAAAACAAGAGATTTGTTTTTACTCTGTTAATTAGCTTTTCCTGCAAAACAAATCATCCCCTAATTAAACAGCTTCAATAACAATCATTTTATTTAGCACTCAATCTCTGGGTCAGCCATGTGATTCTTTTGCTCTGGCCAAGTGTGACTAACTATAGTTGGCAGGATGGCTTTACACACATATGTGGTGGGGCATCAGCTTTGTTCACCTTCACATGGGTTCTCATCTCAAGCAGGCTACTAGGACTCATTCCATGGTGGTATTAAGGTTACTTCTACAGTAAAAGGGGGCAAACCTCAATGTGAAAGCATTTTCAAGCCTCTACTTGAGTCATAGTTGTTAAAGTTCCATTGCCCAAAGTGACTAACTCTGATTCAGAGGATGAGAAGTTACACTCCACTTCTGGATTGGAAAGGAAGAATATGTGGCTATTTATTGTAATCTGCACAGAAAAAGAGGAGAATGGATATTGTGGGACAACCACCAATCTCTCATTTTATCATGAGAAATACTACACTGCCCCCTCAATGTCTATTGTTTGAGACTGGTTATGACTAACTTCCTGCATTCCATCTTCACCTGGGTGTGTCTTAAGATGTCTAAAATTCAACATATTCCAAACATAACTTATAATTTATCTCCCACACATAACAAAACAAAGCTTGTCCTCCTACAGTATATGACACAATAACCCTTCCAGTTAGTTACTCAATACAAATAGCTGGAAGTCCTCTTTGTCAACTCCTTCTCTATTACTTTCTCATATTCAAACTATAGCCAAGTTCTGTTGATTTCATTTCCTAAATATCTCTGGAATCCACCTACATGTCTTGATCTCCACTGACACTATCTAAGTCCAAGGGACCAGGCATCCATTCTTGCCTCCTCCAAGCTGTTTTTCATATTACAGCTAAAGTGATGAAAATATAAATTTCATCATGTTACTCTCTAGTTTACAAGCTTTCACTGGTCCTTGTATTCTTGGGATGGAAATAAATACTTTACACATGGCCTGCAAGATCCTGCATGATCCTGGCTCCTACTATTCTCTCTCTCTCTCTCCTCACTGCAATATATAGCTTCAGAGGAAGGCAGAATAATATAGTTTTAAAACAATTCATAACCCAAGATGACCAATTGCTCCTTAGGCCACCAACACCATCATTCTTAATGTTATCAGCTTGATATGCCACAGGCTCATCATAGGTCCTTTTTTTATGGGAAACTGGAACATCTGTCTGTTGTTCCTCTTCTTTCTCTGGCCAAAGAAGATAAAGTCAGAAGGTATGTTGGGGGTTCCTATCTATGATTGGAAGTAATAGTGAATAAAAATGGCTACATCGGTCTGAACTTACATGGAAGCCTTGAAAGGTGCAAGGTGTCCCACTTGGAAGGTCCAGCACAGAATCACTTAGATAGGCTAGTCAGAGCTGAAGTTCAAGTGAGGGAAACCATGATCTGTTTCTAAGATAGAGATTGGGATGGAAGATAAATGCTGGGCCAAAACACAGGTAAACTGGCACAGAGGAGAGTAGGGAGGGCCAACTGGGTAACTTGCTGAAAAGACAGTGTGTTCAGTTAGTAAGTGACTTTTCTTGTGCTGGCAGATTTCTTTGCAAATTTCCTTCTTTGATATCTTGCTTTTTGGGTATTTTGGAAACTAATGTTCAACGAAATCAAGTGTCTTCCCAGTTCTAATCTAATTCATCTTGCCTGGGGCAGTCTGTAGGACTAACCAGCAACTTCATTTCCTCAGGACTTAACTCTGTTCCTTCAGGCATTAGCTGGTGTATCCACCTCAGAAATGTCCCTCACCTGTTCTAAGGGGAACAGACTCCTTACCTTCTCTCTTCAGCGACCTTCATATTCGAACAAATTGCCAGGAAAACAGATAAGATTCATAACTGTATCCAAAGGTGCTAGAAGCTGAACAAGAAACTCAATCTTACTTAACAGCACATTTGACAGTAACTCAGATGAAATTACTGATGCTTAGCAACCATAAGAAAATCAAAACCCTAGGGAAACAGTAGTTGGTAAAATCAGGAACTAACGGCAAGTTGAGTTTGTACAAAGGATTGAAAATCTGAAGGATGGTATAGGAGCCTCACTACACTGGAAAGCCAAATGAACAAAGACATAATAGTAATGTGAAAGCTGTGTAGCCTCACATTTTATAGAAACCTCACAACTGGGCATCATTGAGATGCTCTTGCCAAGAAGACAGGTATCAATTCAGGCTGCCTTTCTAGGAATGCATCCTTCAAAGTGAGGAACATGGGAGCCTTTTCCTATCTTAAAGTAGTCTGAAAATGAAAAACCTGAGAGATTCATTTTGTTAAGGAGACTGGTATAGTGTTCTGATTGCAGGGGAAGTGAAGGGGAAAATGGTGGTGTTCATGCTAGAATACTGATATTCACTTCCATGTCACGATTTTATTTCCTTGAGGCTAAATGTATCTGATTATTTACAATCAATTACTAAGAACCTATATGTCAATCTAGAATTCAGTCAACAATAAAATGTCAGATGTAAATTGTTGACATCTGAAGAATATCTGCACTTGGTAATTCATGAAACTCTACTTTGAGGAGCAAAGGGGCTTTGCAAGCAGGACAATCAAATTTACATGATTCAAAGGATCTAGGTCTATCCTTTACTTGAAGAGATGTCATTTTTTTCCTTTACTCAATGCACTTGTGAAGGGCAAAAGACCACTTTTTTCTTGAGTTCCCAACTTGTGACTTTTTAATCTCTTTCTTTATGGAGTCTCCATCCTACCAGTGATGTCCACTGGACCTTTGACCTTATTGTGCCTGGGCTTTCATTCTGTTACCATGATTCTCCATGTAAATTCATCAACATTTTTGCACTCTCCATGTTTCATATAATCCCAACAGGGTAACGCCAGAGAAAGCAAGAATTCAGAGACAATACATAGTGTATCAGGTGGAGTTCTTGACTGCAAGTAAAATAAACCACTTCTGGCTAACTGAAACAAGAAGGGAATGCACTGGAATATCAGGAAGCTCAGAAACCATTGTGAAGCCCAGAGAGTCCTGCCTGGCTCCTTAACACTACTGGCACTGAGAGTCAACTACAGTACCTTTTTGCTGCTCCTGAGTGAGTACTGCCCCCTACACTTCTGCAATCCAGGTAAGAGGATCAGTTTGGAAAGTCTTATCGGGTACTCACACTTCAGTTGCCAGCAGATAGGGAGAGAGTACATGTAACCTGTTTGCCTCCTGAGAAGGTAGCAGGATAGGTTTCCTGCCAATGAGCTATACATAATGAGGACTGTCCTTGAATAGGAAAGGAGCACCAGAAGAGGACTTCAGATATTCTTTGCATTGATTTTGGTCTTTCTGTGCCTCACATCATTTGGGATTTGTCTTCAAATGGCCTAGGAACCAAAGCTGTCCCAAAGTCTGAGAAAAGACTAGATCATACTGTTAAGTATGTCCAACTGTGAAGGATAGTAGGATTCTAGGGTGAATCATTCCAGGAACTTTTTAGGAAATTGCTGTTCTTTATCCAACAAAATCTCCTTGTGTTTCTTTGCCTTTCTCCTTTAGTGGAGCTACTGAAAGTTGCACTTCAGCTCACTTCCTCTCACATGAATAGCATGAAGCATTTTCAGCTTAACCCCAAAGTCTAAATATCAGAAAGTGTATTTCTGAGCCATCTGATATATAATGTTTCATTGATAGTTGCATATCCTTAAGGAAGCTGTCTTTTGATTTATTGTTGCTGCTATCATGCCTATTTTATTCTGTATATTTATTGTAGGCTGCCACAATCCTTTGTAAAAATATAGGATAATAAATAAATGAGTACGGCAATAGCCAACAAGTGGGTTAGTAGCAGACTAATTAACTAATTACCTAAAGGAGCAAAAACAAAATATACATAGTAATTTAAGTTCTGGCTTGTCATAAAGCAGGTCTGACCATACTCACCTAGAGTCTTGTCTGTTTCCAACAATAATTGACCAGCTGTAAATGGTCTGTTATTCTTGCTTCCTCATGCTCTGGCATTCAGGTAGATAGTCTGACTGCATCCCCTTGCAGTCTGAGAAGCCATCTCAACTGGATTCTAACAGAGGAGGGTGTCTGGCTATCATGACTAGGTATGCTTTCCCAGCTTAGAGAAGAACACTCTCTGTGTTCTATTATCTTTAGTCAGGCCAGAATGGTTTAATCCTTGAAGCCTCTGAATACATTACCATATTCATAACAAAATAGACTGCTGATGAAATGACGATTTCAAGTTTAAAATTAGAATATTGCTCTGGATTATCTAGATAGACCCCATCTCATCAAATGAATCCTTAAAAGCAGAGAACTTTCTCCAACTAGAGAAAGTGAGATGCTGCAGAATGAAAAGTTAGATTTCCAGAGAGGTCATTGCTGACTCTGAGAAGAAGGGACCCCAGGACAAGGTCCAGAGTGATATTTCGGCTCCCAGTCCATAGCCAGCCAGGAATTGGAGTCCTCAGCCTTACAACTGTAGGAAGCTGGAGTCTTTCAACAACCTGGATGGGCTTAAAAGCCAATTTTCAGAGCCTGCTGATACGGGTTTTGACAGTAGATGCCTTGATGTTGGCCTGAGAGACCAAGAGCAACAGCCAATTTCACATGGACTGTGAGATAATAAATGGTGTTGTTTTCAGCCGTTAAATTTGTGGTATTTTGTTATGGCAGCAATAGAAAAGTAAAATGAGGCTCCTTTGGACCCGCTTTCTGTTAGGGTTTTAAAAGCCTATAAGGTCTTTGGAGATAGGAGAATGTTCTAAGCACACCCTCCTCTGTTAGAATCCAGTTGAGATGGCTTCTCAGACTCTGGGTAGGATGTTATGTGTCATGAAGCAAGCAGTAAGCTTGGGGTGGACCCAAAACCAGTTGGGAATCTCCTCATTTTCCCATCACCCTCAGCTGGGTCACATTAAGCTTTCAGTATTGTACCAGGAAGACAGCAGACATTTGTTAGCTGTTGCACAATGTGCAAAGGTGTCACCCAGGTAGAGAGTGAATGCCAGTCTTTGGAAAAGAGTGGTAAGAAAGCTTCCTCACAGATAAAAATCTGTGTAGGCAGCATTCCCAAATGTGATGACGAGTTTCCTCCAAAATTTAGATCAATGAATTTAAAGGTAGGACACATTAAAAAGATGAAAGTTTGAATAGTAATAGTGACCAATGTTGGCTGCTAAGGAGGTTAAGACATTTTTTTTTTCAGCAGAGCCTCAGCAGCAGTTACATTACCTGGCATTAAGGCTGCTCCCACTTTCAAGTATGGACTTACTGTCTTAAAAAGCAGTAACCTAGAGTATCACCTTTATGAAGTACCTGGATTAAAAGTACTTAGAAGTTGCAAAGTTACTCTTCACAAAGCATCAAATGGATTCCCCTTATTTTTTAAATAAGAATAATCTGTAGACTGCGTAGTAGCCATTTTCATTAAGTAGACAACTTAAAATAAAAGAAAGAGAAGGAAAGAAAAAGCTTTGAAAACTTTACTCACAATATCTTTTCATTCTTTCTTTGATGTATTTGGAGTGAGGAGAATACATTAGTGCCTTTTAGCTTGGCAGCCAACTCTCTCAAATGTAAGTAAATGGAAAAGAACTGACTGGAGTGTTTACTTCATTTTCAGAATTCTAATGTCAAGATCGTTTCCTCAAAGGATGAAAAAAAAGTAGAAATGGTGCTGAAGTTTCAACAACGCCTTTCTTTCTTGGGAGTAGTCAACTTTAATGAAATAGATGCTGTCATGTGGTAGATTTTCTCAGGAACAGCAGAAACTGCCAGTCCTTTGACCACACAGCCCAGTGGCAGGATGGTGGCTAAGCTGGTAGCTTGCAGTCATTCTGGAGACAGGCATCAGGGAAAAGTAACAGAAAAAAGTTAGTCTTGACACTAAAGCAAACACTACATAGTCTTCAATAAACCATTCCTTGTCTTGGTGGAGTGCTAGATATCTACCCCCAAATACTCTTCTCTTCTCTCTCAGAAACAGTTTCTGATGGCACAGGACCTCCTACTTGAGATGAGATTTCTCTGCCTTTTGGATTGTTAGATGTGGTCAATAAGACATAAGTGAATGTAATGCGTGCCACTTCCGGGTCATGACCTTAAAGCACGGAAATGGGCTCTTGGATTCTCTCAGGATAAGACATGGGCTATGTTCATAGTAGTGACCCAGCTGCCTTTCACCCAGATGAAGATGACACTTGAGAGGACTATGGTACAAGTTGGAAGTGCTGGAGGCCATGAGTGAATTCTGAGGAGGCCCTACCATCTAAATTTCCAACCTCCAGAGTTATGTGTGAGAGGAATCAACTTGCATGTTATTCAAACCACTATGTTACAGTATCTCCTTGTTTTCACAGCTTAGCCGTTATTCATCTACCATCCCTTCCTCTGTACCCAGAGCTTTTTTGCTGCTCAATGCTCATTGCAGTGCCCTTACTGGATCTATACGTTTTTGCTAAGTTATTAATTTAAAAATGATTACACTTCGGTTAACATGCCAAGCACCATTTTCTGCTCTGAAAATAGTCATGCCAACCACTCCTGCACACTCATGAGTTCCATGAGCCATTCTCCTAGGGTTAGTCAGCCCTCACATTCCAAGTTGTTTTGATAACCCTCTGCTAATAAGTGTCTGCCCCCTCTATGAAAGCTAGTGGATCCTGACATTGGCTTTCAAGACACTGACTTCACCCCTAGATAACAAGGCTTATGGTGGGGGGGTTGGAAAGTGTGGCAAGACAGGTGGGTCCCTTATGGTATATCTCAAAATGCTGTGCCCAAAGCTGTTGTTACCTTCAAGATTGGAATTGTTTTGACCAATTGTTTTAATCCCTCTGGTGTATCACAAGAGATATACAGATTTTGAGGAAATCTTAAGATTTTGGCAGTCTTTATCCATTAATTGGAAGCAACATGTTGCTTTCTATTAAACAACTCAAATTTGACTTAAAATAATTTTTAAAAAGGGATTATTACAGTTAATAAAAACATAAGTGAATGCTTTCTTCAGTTTCCTCAGGCCTGGTGGAGTTGAGAAATATAGTATGGTCCTTAAGATAGACTCAAACTTTTAAATGATAGGATGCCTACCTTCCACAAAATGCTGTTTTATGATTTTAAAGTCTATATGGCAGGATGTATAAATAAAGCTCAATTATGATAAAAAGAATTGTTTTTAAACCTAGTTATGTAAAGGTTTTAAACCTTTAAGAATTCCTGGTATTAAAAAAAAAAAATCTGTCTTAAGAAGAGAGATGGCTACTCACATTTCAAAAGCTTTCAGTTTGAAATTTCTTCCATAGGCAGCTTATGCTGTGTTTCAATAACATTTGACTTATAAAAGTAAATTGATAAAAGTTTTTGATGACTCCTGGGAATGTACATAGATACAGACTGTCCCCTAGAATGGAGGGTGCAAAATCTTCCTTCTATAAATAACTGCTTAACACCTTACAGGCACACACACCCACACACAATCTTATAGATATGTAGCTTGTTCACACAAAATTCTGCAGGGAAATGGAAGCTTTTCCTACCAAGCTGCTGTAAACAGTGGCAAATCAGAAGTGGTAGACAGACATTGTGGCACTCTTCACAAAACGATATGAGAATTCATTTACTTGTTAGAGGTTTGTGTATATTAATTTCAAACTTACTTTAAGGAAAATACACTTAAAATATTTAAACCATCAATCACTCAACAAATATTTAACTGGATACTACTAAATGCTGTATTATTCTATTTGGTGAGCCTTCAGATATGAACCGGACTTATCTTAATCCTAGATCAATAAAACTTCTTTTTTTTTGTAAGTCACCTGGAGGGCACAACAAATAACAACCATAACAAAAAGAAATCAGCCAGAAATAAATCATCTTCGGTGCACAAAAAATATTGTTTCAAAATAGCTAGGTGTGTGTGCTTTCCCACCCTAATCCCTGAACATCTCTACACCTGTCCTTTTTCATCAGCCAATGCTGGTCATCTTCTTGTTACCTGCTTTCTCTCCACTGAAATAGTAATCTAAAATAGAAAACAGGGGCAGCCCGGGTGGCTCAGTGGTTTAGCGCCGCCTTCGGCCCAGGGTCTGATCCTGGAGACCTGAGATGGAGTTCCATGTCGGGCTCCCTACATGGAGCCTGCTTCTCCCTTTGCCTGTGTCTCTGCCTCTCTCTCTCTCTCTCTCTCTCTCTCTCTCTCTCTGTGTGTGTGTGTGTCTCTCATGAATAAATACATAAAATCTTTTAAAAAAATAAAATAGAAAACAGAAGTTAGTACCAATGATGAGATGACCAGTTGGGGGACTGGATTTCAGTTATGCTCTTCATGGATAAGTGTCTTGGTTTGGTACCATCTTGGAACATTTGGACAATCATCTGGTCTTGGGTGAGCTAACTGTGAGGGTCATTCTAGTCTGGCTAGAGGTATGGGGCTTGGGAGTCAGGTGCAGGGGGGCTGAAGAGAGCAAGCAAGCCAGACCTGCTTTGGTGTCTTTGGGGTCAAGTCCATTTATCTAGAGAAATGAAGAAGAAAATCAGAAACCCAGCAACTTTAGAAAAATACCCATGAATCAAAGGTGGCAGAGCAAAAATTCCCTGAGTGAAGCTAATATGTGCAATAGGTGGGAAGGTAGCAACAAGTCTCAAAAGTGCCATGAGTCCCCATCCCCTGCCCCCAGCTGCAAGCACATGGTCAAGTCTATATCTGGTGCTAACATTTTCTATTCAGGTATATGGGCTTTAACCCAACCCTCAGTGAGCTTTTCAAAACAGCCTACTTGTTAGCATGTGGATGTTTCTTCTTTGGAATCTGTAAAAAGCTGCCAAAAGTAAAACTACTATCAGGTGAGTTATATGCTCTTGGGAATCATAACATATCAATAGATGAGGTTTTATTGATGGAAGTTAGTAAACAGTAGGTCATGTGGAGAAAGGAGAGCTGCTACAGGCACAGTTGGTGAGACCTATCTTTGCATTGACCAGGAGGGGGGGTGTTTCTAATTCTACACACCTGGTCTTGTTTTTAAGATCCAGACTGAGGACGAGGTTAGTGCTACATCAGGCTAAGCCAAGAGCTCTTTTCAGCCGGCATGTTAGGAAGCACATGGGATAAAGTGACATCTCTTCTTGTTTTGTTGCTGCTGGTGACATTGTGTGACAGTGGTTATTTTGGTTATGCAGCTGATTTGGTAGGTGTGGCGGAGGAGAGAGAGAGGAAAGAGAGAGAGAGAGAGAGATTCCATGATTACTTTCCTACCATCTCTTAGAGGAAGTCTCTGCCCATATTCAAAGATACCTCTGCTTATAAGACTGGCTGAAGGCTGGTTGGAGGAATATAAATGCCTATTGTCCTTCTCTATGGCAGATGCTTTATTTGCAGCCAGCAGCCCATCAGGCCCTGTCACATCAGACATGGTTATCACACATATTATGTATCCTGGAACTTGGTGAGCACGAATTCCGCTCAATTTAACTGTGTTACTCTGGAATACAATTTCTCCTGACCTAGAGGAAAAAGTGTATTCATGAATCTGTTGATTTGAATCTATCACAGGAACAACATAAACCAAATATTCCTCACATTAATTAAAGAATGTAATGACTCCCATCACCATCCTAATGGTAAAAAGCGCAAGAAATTTGTTTCAAAAAGAAAAAAAAGAAATTTGTTTCAAGTCAATATAGGTGATTTGTTTTTAAGCTGAATTATGTGATTTTAATTATTACTTTAGTGAGAATGTAGTATATGCACACACATACACGTATGTACATATATACACATGTTAGTCATTATGCAAATATGAAAAATTACATCGTATTTTATTCTGTGTTTCTCATAGTAGTTAATATATATCATTCCTTATTGGTGCATAGTAACCTGTCCCCAAACTTGGGGACTTAAGGTAAGGACAATTATGATGTCTCGTGATTTCGTGAGTTGATGAGGCATTTCTTCTGAGCACAGTATCACCTGGGTGGTTAGATGGCTAGAAGCTCCAGATAGCTAGGGGTTAGTGCTAGCTGGAGTTTCACCTGCAGGCTGTTGACCGGGATCTCATTTCTTCTCTAAGCACATAAATGGGCTGTTTGGGCTTCCTCATGGTATGGTCGTCTAAGGATAGTCAACTTCTTACATGGAAGCTGGCTTCTAAGCCTGTTCAGTGTGCTCAGTATATGATACAGGATGCAATTTGAGGATGAAGAATTGAAGGATCCACAGATATCAGCATTTTGGAGAAAGAAAAGAACTTATAAATTATCTAGTTAAACTGTCTTCTTTTCAGATGAGAGAACTAACTAACTTATTACTCGGTGTTATCTCCACTAGACTAAATGTCATTGGCCTTGTTTCAATGGCACTACTAGGTAACCATTTTGCATTGATTCAGTTCCTGCTGACATCAGACATCTGAAATCAAAGTAGTTGAACAGTAAGCAATTGGTCATGCTCCAATCAAGGAGCATGTTCATATTCTGATCATTGCTTTGGGATGTGGCTGATGATCTAGCATCTAAATTGGAATTACTACAAATGAAAACTCTGACTCCAGTGGCAAATAATCAAGATACACTTGATACTTGTGGGAGTTTCCACAAGTTTCCAGGGAGAATCAAAATCAGCATGTTGAAGAGATCTTGCTATAGGTTAAGGAGGGGAAGATCATCTCCAGGGAGGACTGGAGGATTTTGCCCAGCTGAACCAAAAAAATACGCATTTTTAAAATCCTAATAGATTTTACTTTCCTCAGATATTCTGTTTCCATTGACAATGTTGGGGGTGAATATAACATTGTCTAAAAGTAAATTGATCTTTATATTACTTATTTAATTTATACGAATTCATTTCAACCTGTCTTCTGTTTGGTGATCCTCAATGTGCTAGACAGTTTACAGACACGAAGAAAAAAGACGTTTATGTCTCACCATAAGGATTAGTTAAATTAATTATGATACATCCACAGGATTCATCATATAGTGATTGCAACAGAAGTTATAAGAGAATATTTTTAACAGCTTTACTGAAGCGTAACTGATATATAGAAAACTGTGCTGATTTAATGTATACAATTTGACATATGGATATATTCATATACTTGTGAAGCCACCATCATAATCAAAGGAATAAACACATATAGGAAAACATTTAACGTAGCAGAGAGAGATGCTCAGGGTAACTAAGTGAACATAAAAAGTGCTAAGGGCCATAAGACATGAACAAATGCATGGTATAGTCCAATGTCTTGAAAAACAATCTTTGTGCATAGCAAAGAATGAGAAATGTTAACAAGTTGTTTCTGTTTCCTAGTCAATTCTCCTGGGTTCCCCAGGAGAATAACTTTCTCCTATATTTTTCAAATTTTCTACAATCAATAGATATTACATGTTTGTAAACATAGAAAGGAAATAAAAATTATTGAAAACCACAGAAGGGGAGTGCCTGGATGGCTTACAGTCGGTCATGGGATCGAGCCCCACGTTGTGGAACCTGCTTCAGATTCTCTCTCTCCCTCTGCTCTTCCCCCTCCTCCCTGCCCTTTCTCTCTCTCTCCTAAAAAAGAAAGAAAGAAAGAAAGAAAGAAAGAAAGAAAGAAAGAAAAAAAAAAAGGCTAGCTATATCTGTCTTCTATCTTTGTCTGCTTAGCTATCTACTTTTCAATTTAAAATTGTTCTATGCAGTCACCTAACAATTTTACATTTACAAAGAAATATATCGTAAGCCAGGAAACTTCTAGTACTATGCATGTCATTAAATTCGACTAAAGGACAAAAGCTGATGTATCTGAGTCTGCTGGAAGCTTTTCCATGATGAGGGTATGGGTCCACACAAAACACCTAATTCTGACCTTTGCCTGTTGCACCCATATCATCATAGCATAAAGCCATTTGATTCCAAGCCACCTTTGATCAATGTTTAACGATCGGAGTTTATGTAGCAATCAAAGACATCATGAAGCAGCAGATATTTATAGGTTCTGCAAAAACAGCTTTTTCCATGGTGCGATACAGTTCAATTGATGCCATTGGCATTCCACAGCACACAGAAACATATCAAAGAAATTTGTTATGCTTTGAGCATGAAAGAGAAGGAAAACACAGATAATTTGAGAAACTAGAAAACTTATCAGGGATGGGATCCACAGGCTGCCTGTCAGTTGGCAGACGCAGTGCCATGGAGCGCTTGGCAGGACAGTGCCTGCATGCAAACCACGACAGCAGGTTTGCCTCCAACTGGAGGATGTTGCTATTCAAGGGGACTGGTGAATGAAACCAGAATTGCATCAACCACAGTGGAGAGGCGGGCAGGAGCAGCAGACAGCTGCGCGGGTGACCGCTTTACAAGTAGGAGCTATCAATCAGAAGGCGTGAAAGGCCCAAATCCAGGGAAACCAGGATCCCACCCCCTTGATACCAATCCTAATAGAGTGCCAGTCACTGATGCAAATATGGGGCCGAGGAGCATGATGATAGCTCCTGCCTTCCCCGCAGAAGGATCTCAGTGGAAGTTGGCCGTTGTCCTCACGGAGGGACAATGCCGCATTGCAGCTGAGAATATTTTTAGATGACAAAGATTATGGTCTCCCTGTCTCAGTTGTTTGGGCCTGTTTGGGGCATTTCTTCAGGTGTGGGAGCATGGATGGTTCTAGCCCTCTCCTATCCCCTGCTGAGCTCAGGGGTATCTGCAAGGAAGGACATAACCATGGGCAGCCCAGACGCTTGTTTCTAAGGGAACATGGCCCAGGGGTTAAGAGCATTGCTTCTAGAGCCAAGCTGCTTAAATCTGGAGCCCCAAAATAATCTTTGTGAACTCAGTTTTCTCATCTGTAAAATGGATTGGTTGGTTACTGGTTACAAAGCTTGAGCAGCATTACCCAATAGAAATGTGATATGGGCCACATGTGTAATTTTCTTGAACCTGCATTTAAAAGTTAAAGAAAAAAAATGTGTCATTTAAGTAATATTTTATTCAATCCAAATCTGTCCAAAAAATTATCACGCAATCAATACTAGGATGTTACTTATGAGATCTGGTGTTTCTTTTGGTTTTGGGGTTTTGTTTCTTTTTGTTTGTTTGTTTTGTTTCGGTTTGGTTTTTGTTTTTTGTTTTTGGACTAAGCCTTCAAAACTCAGAGAGTATTTTACATTTACGGCACGTCTAAATTTAGTCTAGCCACATTTCAAGTGCTCAGTTAGCCATGTTTGGCTAGGGGCTACTGTATCAAACAGCCCAGCTTTACACCATGAGAAACTCAATACTATTTATGGACAGCCTAGAATTTTTGGAAACTAAACTATTTTAAGATGTTCCATAAATTCAACAGATAATCTCCCTGAGATCTAAGGCTGAAAGGTGACGGCTTATAATTTCCTCTGCCAGCAAAACCAGCATTCTCTTAAAAACAATTCTAAAAACAAGTTCTCTGATGTTTATATTTCTAAAATTCTATTCATCTCAATCAAAACTATCTGTGTGAGATAATAGGCCAATTATTTTTAGAGTTCTTTAAAATAATTTAAAATAATTTAGTAGACATAAATATACATGGGGATATACAACTGGGATACACGAAGTCTGCCTCAGCCACAGATAAATTATTAACCAAAGGGATCCAAGTGGGATCATCAGAACGAACCACCTCCTTACCTCATAATGATTCTCTTATTCATCACCATTAGTAGCATTAATAACATTAAAAAATAACGACACACATCCTAGAACATTAATAACACTAATCTTGTCATCTTTGAAAAATACGAGACCCAGTTACTTTGCACAGTGGGATGCAGGTATTACTGAGAAAAATAATTAAAATATTAATTACACATTGGATAGAGCATTGCCTATCACTGTTATATTGTCATTACTGTTGTTATGTTGCTGAATATTGCTTTATGCAGATTTTGCTTTATAGAGCCTTTATGAGAAATAAAATCTTTGGTGATTTTCATATTTGCTCTCTTAGGCAACTTGAACTCTCTAGGACATGAATGCATGATATATCAGATGGAGCCTATCAGATGGAGCAACCAGGAAATATATTAACCTGGCTTTGCTGTGGGCCTACGCTCATTAATCTGAAATGTTGAGCATGTAGCATTGTAGCATGTGTCCTTGAGTCAAATGGATGCTTGTATGGAAAAAATGTGGAGCATTCATTTTAGGCATGCACTTCGTTCAGTTTATTGTCGGGAAACATATTTACATGAAAGTAGAAAGGACTGTGGATTCAGGTTTTCTGGGTCCCCCATACTCACTTCTAGGGCCTCACTCACTCCTGCCATCACAAAGTCCTCTGTGTCTGAAGCTGTTGTGACCAAGGCAAAAGTGTAGACAATATTATGGTAAACATAGGCTGGTTCAAAAAAAGATTGTTCCCCAATGCTTCGCTCACTACTTCTTATCGAGTAAAAAGCAAAGCAGGCTTGTTGTTAATGACTTCAAAATCAGACATCAGCAAAGCAGAATGAGAAAGGGAAAGAGAAGCCAAGCCAATGTCACATACATCTCTGGTCCAGGCAGGAGCAAAATTTTGTCCTCAATCTGCCATTTCCTGACTCCTCTCAGCCTCAGGGTTCACTTGTGTGAAGTGGTGGTCTGATTATCCCTCTCACACAGTTTTGCAGAAGGCCTGGTGTGTGATGTCCTTAAATGTACATGCATGTGATACAGACAACACACGTGTCAAGTCTTCCGTGTCTTGAATATTCAACTGCATGAAACTCATCCACATTCATTCAATCTTTCTGTCAAAAACATTGCATAGTGGTCCATTTCAGTGACAGAGTGTCATGGGTTAGGTTAGGAGGAGTACATAAGGTTCCCTGCATCTAAGGGTCTCAGTTTGAAGGGGAGACAAACCTACAAAGCAAAACTACTCCAGGCCATGGCAGAGAAGGTGGGGAGGGTTGGACTGTGTGCAGTGGCACTCCGCCAGCCTCCGGGTGGAGGAGGGACTCTACTTTTTAATTTTGCTGTGTGAAATGCAGAGGTTAATGGGTATAAAAATGCTAAGAATGATGATTAGGTCCCGTTTACTAGATCTGACTACCTTTGCTGTATGTATTGGAAGTGTATGTCTGTATATATTTAATACACAGGCCAACCTGTTATGGTTAATTTGCTTTTCTCTACTATTTCTTTCTCTTTTTAAAGGATTTTATTTATTTATTTGAGGGAGAGAGAGAGCAGGGCGGGGGGAGGGACAGAAAGAGAAGGAGAGAGAATCTCAAACAGACTCCCTTTGAGCATGGAGCCTGACATGGGGCTCGATTTCACGACCCCAAGATCATGACCTGAGCTGAAAGCAAGTCTGACGTTTAATTGACTGAAACACTCAGATGCCTCCCTCTACTATTTCTTTTTGAGGACCTCTACTTGAATGACTTTTACAACTTAGTTTTAGTTTCTTAGGTGCCCATCAGCAGGG
Source organism: Vulpes vulpes (assembly GCF_048418805.1). Classification (NCBI taxonomy): domain Eukaryota; kingdom Metazoa; phylum Chordata; class Mammalia; order Carnivora; family Canidae; genus Vulpes; species Vulpes vulpes. The sequence continues at coordinate 92,006,015 of NC_132793.1, read as the reverse complement.
AATTTGGCACATGGATTTATTTCCCTCAGGTCTCTGCTTAAGAATGTCTGACCACTCACCAGAAATAGCCCTCTATCCTCATTGACTTCAGCTCTGTGCCCTGCAAATTTTTTCTTCATAGCTGCTGTTGCCTCTTGAAAGTTAATATACCATTTGTATCTCTCACTAGAGTATAAACTTGAGAAGGGTGGGACGTTGTTTTGTTGGCTACTATTTGTTTTGTTTCCCAGAACCTAAAATAATGCCTGTCATTACAGATGGCTGCCAATAAATATCTTTGGAAAGAAGGAACATGTGAAGAAACGAAACAATCCTTGAGGAAAAGATCATATGCTTGGGCAAAAGGATGTGGACTTTAGATGGGAGATGTTCAACTTTTAATCCTAACCTTCTGGTATTTTAAATATGTAGCAATGGACATGTTGTGTTTCTGTGAATCTCAGTTTTCCTATATATAAAATGGGAGCCTTAACTATCATGCAGAATAGCAAGAGCACAAGGGCGCTTTCAAAATCTTTTTGTAGCAAATAGTCTCATGTGAACAGTCAACCTATTTAATCATCTCACCATGTACAACACAACTGGTTAATTTTGGAAGTCAATGTGAGAGCGAAGTGAGATAAGACAAGCATGATATTGGCACAAGGTATTTCTTGAACATTAGTTTTAATTCCCAGGTGTGTTAGATTTGAAGGGATTGTGTTTAAATTTTGTTATGTTTTCCAAATCACCTTTAATCTATATATGCCAATCAAATAAATATTAAACTTCAAGCAAAGAAGCTCAGAACTATCTTTTCAAACAAGATAACTAGGGAAAAATTCACACAAAGATTTTCAGGATCCCTTTGGCAGCATTTGATCCTTAAAAGATATTTTCTCTATGATGAGCCATCATTTACGTTGTTATGTGTTTTTCTCTTTACCTCTGAGCCTATAGTCCTAGTTTTTTTCTTCCTCATATTTGGCTATTCTGGAATGTCATAAAAATTACAAAAGAAAATAATAAAAAAGGAGGTAGAAATTCAAAGTAAAGTTCACTCATTTTTAGGTGGGATATATTGTTCATGGAGCAAAAGTAGTTCAAAGCATTCATGATTATCTTTGGGTTTAAGTTTTGGGTCCTTTTGTTTGAATTGCCAGTATTGGAAAATTTTCAGCAAGTCCTAAAATAGTGACTTCTCAATTCTGCAGATGGGGAGCACTCTACAATCAGTCCCTTTCAATGTAGACAGCTGATCATTCATTGGAAACAGAGTCCCTTGTAAATCAAACCTTTGACTCGATTGGTCTGTTGTATGCATCTCCTTCTACGATGTCTGTTTTGCAAATGGAAGAAAAATTCATATAGAGCCAAGGCTTCTCCATTCAGTTTCAGCCTTGGGAAAGATGAGCAAGGCACTGACCTGAGTCTGTTTGTCTGAAATCCCTGAGTAGAAAGCCAGGGAGTTAGGAGAGCTGGTTCTGATTAACCTATATGGAGAGTCCAATGTAAATGCTATTAAAAACTCATTGAATGGTATAGGAACTGATTACTTACCCAGGGAGTTCTAAGTAAATCGAAGCAAATTGCCTGAGATTTAATTTAACAAACATTTACCAAGCATCTGCTCTGCTCACAGTGCTGGGCTTAGAGCTATGGGGTGCAGAGACCAAGCAGACCCAGGCTGCCCTCCACGAGCTCATGCTCTGGCTCCCTTTGACACACCTCTGGAAAGGGTACACATCTTCCATTGTGGCTTGAGGACATTTGACTACTTGACCAAAACCTGGGGCAAATTGTTCAGGTTTTACGGTATACAGCTAGAGAACTATGACCTGCACAGACCAATGTAAGAAATGCCAGAATGTCTAAGGTGCTGAAAGGAACACATAGTAGAGAAAGAGGTTCCCAATTTTGACCCAGAGAGCCAAGGGGGATTTCTTGGAAGACAGGGGCCTTAAATGACCTCTGGGTTTTCAACAGACATATTCTAGAGAGGGAGACTTTCCAGGCAAGGAAGAGTGGCGGATAATACTAAATACCAATGAAGAAGTGCTTCCTCTGTGTGAGTATTGTTCTAAGCCCTTTACATGTACTCACCCACTTATTTCTTATACTCACTCTGTGAGCAAGTATGGATATGATTGCCATTTTACAGATGAGGAAAATGAAGCACAGAGAGGTTGAGTAACCTACTCGGGGTCACCCAGCTAGGAAGTAAGTAGGGAATGCGACATTAGTTTATTCTTTATTGTATCACTGTGCTACCTTTCAAAACCTCCAGGTAGGAAGAATCAGGATGTACTCAAGTTTTTGTGCATATATGGCAGGACTGGAAGGAAGCTTTGAGGAGGTTTCTAAGAGGCATGGTTTAAAAAGTGTGTAGGGAACAAGTGTGTAGATATTCGGTAGGAAATGGAAGCCACAGAGATTAGGGACAGATAAAACCCCTCTTTTAGGAAGAAAAGGGAGCCCTTTGTAGCTCAGTCTAAAGCAACTTCCAGGACTTTTCAGTAAACGTCACTGAACTTATCCCTGTTGGTGGCACAGTCCCAGGATACAAGCTGACCACCTGAGCATCTAGTCTTTTATGGATACTTTTGAAACCTGTGGTTTATGAGGAAAATGAAGAGAGGTACAAAAAGTTAATCTGGTCACTTAATAGTCTAGATTTCATGATCCCTCCTTTTAGTTCTAAGACTATAAAGCTTATGTTGAGAATGGCATCGAATGAATTAAGGATCATAAACACATTTCCTTTATACCATTCTTTATTCAAAATGCTCTTCCTAGGGACACCTGGATGGCTCAGCGGTTGAGCGTCTGCCTTCGGCTCAGGGCGTGATCTGGGAGTCCCTCACAGGGAGCCTGCTTCTCCCTCTCCCTACATCTCTGCCTCTCTCTGTGTGTATGTCTCTCATGAATAAATAAATAAAATATTGAAAAAAATGTTTTCCTTAAACGTTAAATAAATGGTCAAATGATAGTACAATACATTTTCATGTTAATTTCACCATTACAAATGGCGGCCACGCTTAGAAAAATGGAACATGAGATTGCATTTTATTCTATCCAGTAGATAGGAGATTTGGGACCTGCATGATTCTGTGGGGTGAAGCAGGAGTTCTGTTACAAGTACTTAAAAGGGGAACTTATTTGGGTGATTTTTGATACTGTTATTATTGCAACAAGCCATTATAACAATATTTTTGAAAACATGGCTATTTGAAACCACTACTGGGAAAGTAATCAAAAGGCCATGGAAAGGAAACTAGCATTATAGATTCTAGAATCCCAAAGTTGCCCAAATGGTTTCATAAGGGCAAAACTGCCGTTACAGATCCTGAATTATTCAGACCTGTGCTTTGGAGAAGCGAGGCTTTAGTATGCTGAAGATGTTGTTGAAGGCTTCCGGGGTCACCGCAGATATTAAAAATTGGTACCAAGACACTAGACTACTAATCAGACAATGGCAGAAGGACTCAGACGCACTGTGGAATTCCTAATAATTCAAAGAGGGTCTGGGCAATAGTATTTTTAAATACAGAAGCAACACATCCACATCTAATTAGTGATACATTTGTGCGAAAAATTCTCCAGCGTCCATCTCAAGTTTCTGTAAGCCATGAGAAAGCAGAGCTTTGGTGTGCAAGAAAAAGCATTCTAATGGCTAGCCTGATGGTAAAGTAACCCCTACAGTGAAGTTATAATTACAATTTTGTCAAGAGAGTAGAGAAGTCAAAGTTTCACAGGGAAAAAAAACCTATTTACGGAAAAATATTATGCTTTTCATTTGATAGAAAAGTAATTATTGCAAAAGGACTCCTGGAAGATCTTGCAGACAGTCACCCCCTCTTTAATAAGTCCTTGTGGCAGCTAAGTGGGGATCAGGAGTATTCTTTATCAGGTTTGCATTCAAGTAGTACTAAATCTATGCAGGTAGGAATTAAATAGTATCTGAGTTTAATTAAAATTATAAAAAAGGAGAAGAATGGTTGGTAGACTGCTCGACTGCATTTTAACCAGTAACCTCAGACCCTAATTAGAAATGCTTTTCATATCTTCTCTGTGCAAGGGCTTAATCTGACGTGAGTCTGTGAGCGAGGGCTTGGGGACCGGTGTTAATTCTGCATTCGGTCTCGGTTTGTATGGAGGCGGGCGGCGCTGATTGACCGCACCGAAGCACGGATCCCATGACCTTGTGGGGATTTTCATGTGAGGTGTTAATTGAGAGGGTGGGTTAATCTTTGAGCATCATTGTCCCCAAGCTCTGGGCAAAGTTTGTGCTTCGTTTCCTTACTCAACAGTACATTTGATCTCCACCTTGTCCCTCCATGACAGTTTCCTAAGCCCACCACCAACTCTCTCTTGATAAATTTGTTGGGGGAAGATAAGCTCTTGCCCTCTTGTTTGATTTCATGAGCTTGTTTTTCTGCCCAGCTCTAAAGGGAGAAGAGTATCTCACGGAATTATATTCAAGTCCTACTTAGAGACAGATAAATGCACACACAGTAAAGATCTCTGCTTCTCCTTCCTGTCCCTGCCTGCCACTTATTACCCCCCCGCCTTCCTTGCATGGTTCAATGTCTCAGGGAAGAAAAGAAAAGGCTCATCCATTGGGAGATGAGCAGCATCAAAAGCAAGGAGTAAGCAGGAGGCAAATTTGAAGGAAAGGTTTCCACCATATTCCACAAGAGTGCTGTGAAAATGTGATTTTCTTATTCCTCCCATGCAGAAAGCCTGGAGTAATTAGAAAAGCAGGCAGGCATTATAGGGATGGTACTCCTGTAACAATATATGCACACATGCAAGCACATGCACACACACTCATGCACATGCGTGGGCACACACACACTAGAGTTTTCATCCAGCACTTGTATAATGTACAAAACAGCCCATTACTTTTGTTTTTAAAAAATAAATAATGAATTACTTTTTTTTCATGTGTTATTGTACAGGCTTGCCAGTTCTATCATGAGGAGTAAATTTTTACTCGAGGCAGGATTAATGTATACTGGCTGACCTTAAAAATGACTCCCAAGTGAGCAGGATGGTAGTTAAAGAAAAAAAAAAAGCAGAAGTAATGGTGCTCGTACAGGATACACAGGAAACAACAATGATTAAAAAAAAAAAGATTATGAAAAAAAGCACAAATGTTAGCTGTCCTTGACACGCAATGCATTTCTCTTATTTGTTTCATGACACCAGCTGTAGAGGACTTTAATTACAATGCTTCAAGACCCTTTCTAGCGCCATTACTGAAATGCTGGGACACCGGGTGGAACAGTGCGTGGTGATGGGCAGCTGCAGACCCCGCCCGCAGGGGAGGAGGAGGGCTGTCACCACATCTGATCACACAATGGGTCACTGTGCCTCGCCGGTGGCAGGCTTCCCCCATCACCTCTTCTGACTCGGCAAAGCACGGGTGCAGAAAGAGGTGGAGGGAGGGCAAGGCTGCTGTCCATGGAAGTTGTCACTTTCCCTGGCAATCACCGCAGTAAGATGCAGACAGGGCTCCAGTAAGGATCCTTGGCTTCCTCCCCAGTACGGCCCCCACCTCCACCAGCTCCTGCCTGCACCGTGCCCCTTTTTCCAGACTGCTTTTAATTATTTTGAATGGTATATAGTTAATTAATATGAGACAAAAAAAACCCCTCTGTTATTTGAATTGAATTCATTTCAAAGAATATTGATAAAGTAATATTCATCCTCATCCTCATATTAATAAGTTAATGACTTTAACATTTAAAGATGTTTCATGGTTCTGATAATGAAACTAACCTTTGGCCGGCACAGTTGCAGTCTTTTTGCACACATTGACTGATTTAATACCCTGAAATCTAATCATGTCCTTAACCAATTCTCAGATATTCAGATTTTTCTAAACCTCCTTGTCTCTAACTTGCCAAACACATCAAATTCTCTGTGTCCTCGTCCTCTTGAGGGATGAATCCTTTTTCTTATAAGCCTGTTGGTGCTTCAAAGACATCATCCTTTCCCTCGATTACACTTTTGACTCCTCTGTAAACTAAGGGCTTGGATTTAATATGCACAGGTACTGGGTTTAACTCTCGCTAGGGTTAAAATTCAGCAGACCCCTCCAAGGGCACTTCTATTTCCGCTATTTGTCAGGCACTTGCCTTAAAAGCAACCCAAACCCTCCCACTTCATCAGCGTGGCAATCAGCTCCCTCATCTGCAGGCCTGGGGTCTGCGTGAGTTCTGGGGTGGGAGAGGGGGCTGGAGGAACGGTCGGGGAATCCATCCTAGTTCAAGGAGGCTGCTGTGGCAGGTCCGCCATCCTATACCCTTACTGCTGCTATAATTCTGAGCCCAGATTTCAAATTAAAGTTTTTCTTTCTTTCTTTTTTTTTTCTTGGGCTTGGCTTCTTGAAGGAAAAGGTTTCAGGAAGCCAGGTAAACAGGCTAGGCCGTCTGAGCATAGGGGATAAAGACAAAGAGGCAAAGGGGGTCGGAAGTTGAAATTGTGACGGAGGCCACAGGGAGTTCAAACAAAATTTGGCCTGCAGAAGGCAGGAAAAAAAATCCCCTGGTGACAGATGCCATCTTGTGGGTCATTCTGCCACTCTGTCTCCTGCCACTTTGTATAACAAGAAGAGATAAAGGAGGACCAGATTCTTGGAGCTTCCAATTGGAAAAGTAATTAAAAAATATGTGAGTGGAGCTGGCTCTAGGGTTTACATGCTACCTCGAGTATCAATGTTTGGTGCTTCAGCTTGGAGGTGTAAGAAATTTAAAGGCAGAAGGGGAAAGGACTACCTGTAGAGCTACAGTGTTCTCATTTAAGTATAAGAAATGCTAGTTTCTAAAGGTCCTGAAATGTTTGCTTCTTTAGCAACTGATGCAAAAGCAAGTACTTGCTTGGGCAAGACCCAGACTCCAAACCTAGTTCAGTGAAAATGTGTCAGTCCAAGGAATGCCTTGCAAACATCTGTAAGCGCATTGGGTCCACGCAGATATTCTGTTCAGCAAATCTTTTTGAGATAATTCTCTTTGAACTTGCTCCCATGTAACACACAGGTCCACAAAAATAAGATCTCATTCTTATCTCTTGAATTGCACTGCCTAAGAATAAAGAAAAAAAAGTAGCTGAGAGGTTAGCATTAACAATAGAGGTTAGCATTAACAATAGAGGTTATGGTTCAATTTATTCATTCATGAAGGCCCCTTTTGGGTTTTTAGCACATTTACAGGCTATCACAGTGTAGACATAGGTGAGAAGAGACAGATTTTATTGGGTGGTGGGTAAAGCACTGCAGGGCTAGCCCCAGTATCAAGTCGTGGTGCAACATGCAAAAAATGAACTCTTTTGCTTTATGGCCAAGTATTTTCTTCATTACAAAATCACTTAAGGAAGAGAAACCCCAATCTCTATGTTGTATCAGCCAGGACAATTTTATTATATCGAATACCACTTTGTCTTTACCTATTCACTATTTAGTAGACAATTGCATTTGGAGGGCAGGTTTCATTGTCATGTACATAAGTCTTCAATAGCATCTATGTTTATTTCTTGTGTTTCAAAGGACAATTAATTTAATAGCTGCTGTAAGCCTTCATTTTAGCTTAGTTCAGAAGCAAATTATAAGTGTCTATAAGGTGGGATTCATAGGTCTGGCCTTCCCTTTGGTTAGTTCCAGGTCTTTATAGGATTCACTTTAAAAGGATGCACTCCTGACAACAGGATCACGTTGCATTACTGGAGGATTCCTCAGCAAAACATTTGGGTGCTTCTCTGAAACCCCAAGTTTTCTACTGTTGGGTTATTTTTGAACTAGAACATGGGCATTATTTTCATATTCTTCATGGGAAATTTTGACATTTTAATAAAGCACCATAAGAACTTCATTAAGGGGTCATAAAAACAAGCTAATATTAAATATGGTTCTTTCCTTCCCACTTTTGGGAAGAATATCTCACAGAGCAAGAGAGACTGTGTTCCATAATGAACCAGCTTTGTGATCCCAGCCCAAGGTTGTTATCCAAGCATGAGCCATCTGGCTTTGCATGGGGTGAGAGTGTGTCAGCTCTCCCAGAATTTCAGCATTGGCCAAGGGGCACGGGCTGGGGGCCTCCACTGGAGAGCTAGCCTCTGCCCTTTGAACTTCTCCACCTTCCCACCAGTTCCCCCAAAACAACTCTGCGAAAGACAGGAGTCAGCCCCTGAAAAGCATACCAGGCATTTTTAAACACAACCCTGACATTTCCCCAGCATTTCCATAGCTGAGACTCTTCCCGCGCACAACCTCTCCCCAACCCCCCTTCAATCAAATAAGGCACCCGCTCTCTCATGCTACTGCAAAGAAGGAAGAAAAAAAAAGTTGGCAATTTAATTCAAACAAAAGAAGCTTGAAATCTATAAGCACAGCAACTCCGAGGCTTCTGGCAAATAGAATTCTAATTAGTATGCTGCTATTTTTCTTTTAGACAGATGAGCGATGCCCCCTATTGACTCTAGCGGGCAGGCTGGTAAGGGGGAAAAAGAGGGGGGGGGCAGGTGGGGGCTAGCCAGCAAACACTGCAGATTGCAAATTATATTGCAAACCTTGCCAAGTCCCGGCTCTTGGCATCAGATTTTTAATGACACCCTGGAAAAAGGAAAAAGAAGCCCTCAGCTAAGGGATAAAAATGAAGGGTTTTACACTGTGATAAGTCTTCGCTTAAAACCCAAATGGCCAGGCACACATTAGAGTTTTAAAATATTCATAGATAGAAGTGAAAATGAGGATATGAGGAAGTACATTTGTTGCTTGGTCAATTGACAACTCATTCTGCATATTAATACAGAGTGATGATCTAATTTTAAAGGGATAGTCTATCCCTTTTTTAAAAAAAATGTGACTTTTGATTACTCTGAGACTAAGGGCAAAACATCACAGAAATGTCTTAGCAATGACACAGAACGCCGCTTTCTTTTGATGTAGACCTGGGACTAACTACTTCTTTGGTCAAGAATTCTGGGGGCTTGAAAACTATGCTTCTCTTCTTGTGTAATCTCTCTGATGTATCTCCACTGAGCACTTTGATTTTTTTTTTCCTTTTTTCTCCCCCCCCCCTTTCCTTTTTGCTGTACACAAGGCTCTTCACAGTTGTAGGATTTTATACACAAATAGACAGATCATCACAGGCAGGAAGGCCATTCCTTTTAATAATTAGGCCACCGTCTGTTCTTGAGGAACGAGTTTTGGCATCTTTGCTCCCATGTTGAGGGTCTGAGCATTAAGAAAAAGAAACAAAAAATTGAAAGAGCCCCAGCCCCAGATACCATCATTCTCTGAGCAATAAGAGTCTCCTGAAATCGCTTTTAATTGAAAATCTTAAAATATAGATTTTGTAACATCCGTCCAGCCAGACTCCATTGCGGCTATTTGGGGGTGAGGGTAGGAGTGGTAAGTCAATTTCACTTACTTCTTTGTAGAAATGGAAGCTAGATTGTATCTTTTCAAGACAACATTGGAGGTCCAGAAGAAATGTGTTAAGAGTTCTAAGAACCCTTTTGACTTTTTGACTTGAATACCCTGCTTTTCATGGATTAGTTACATACTTTTCTCCTAAGGGGGCAAAAGCCCATGCATTGATGTGACTAAGAGAGGCACTTTTCCAGTGCAAAGGAGTGTGAATTTTTCAAAAACAAAATGATGAGATTGAAAACAAAGTGCCAGGCCATGGCCAACACAGCAGAGCCCTGCCCTTGGAAAGTGGAAGGTGGAAGGAATCAGGGTGTATTTGTTGGTCATATCAGCCTAGAAGTAGACAGTGGGTACTTAGGCAACCAGGTAAAGAAGGAAAGTTCAACTCAACTCTTATAGGAAAGAATGAGATATTTTAAAAGATCTTTTTTTTTTCAAGAAGGAATTACACCCCAAATTGTACAGAAAGCTTTTGCTGCTGTAAGGAGAAAACATATATTGGTCAGGCCCTCACAGATGCCATGAAAATCACGGATTTTCTTGGAAAAATAAAGAAAGAGTGACATAGAATCCCAAAATGCAATCTGAACTTGATTTAGACAAAAATAAACCCATAAGCCACTTAGCTTAAAGCTATTTAGTTTTGTTGTTGTTATTATATGTAAACTTAACACATTCTATTTAAAGTAACCCCTTCTAAGGTCACTTGCTAATGACTCATAAACGTGGGGGTGTGGGGGGGGGCAGAGATCATTTTAATTTTTCACAGCTTACCTGCAAAGTAGTTGCTGCGGAAATCTTGTCTGAGTTGGTTTTGGATGGTAAGATGTTTAGAACCACCGTTGTTGGCAGCTGCTGGAAAACCCCGGGCGTTGAGATTTGAGAATGATCTTTAAATGCCATCCTGAATAATGATCCACCTTACGTGATCCCCTAGTGAGTAAGTCAGGATGTTTAAGGATGGTGTTTCATTTATTCTGAAGGAGGAGACACAAGGCTGGTCAAGGCTTTAGTGTATGAGACTGGGCACAGAGTTTAGAAGCTTTTACATAAAGATAGTAAACGAGAGAGAAAAGTATTGCTTTTGAGAGGGATCCAACCATTGCAAAAAGGGGCAGTGTCCTACCAATTATCAAAACTTGCAATTACTCTTGAAAGAGCTGTTTTTCAGTGAAAAACTTTCTCTACCCCTCCCACGCCCCCACTGCTACCCCCAACCTTAGATACTGGTTGAATTCCCTTTGCAGGTGAAAGGAGGTGACAAGCAATTTTAGCACCCAATGGCTTAAAGGAGTTCAAATGACCACTGAAGTCATATTAACTTGTCAAATTGACCAGTATTTTCTGTCATTGATACATTAGAATGAGCAGCTCCAGACAATAAAATTGTTTCAATTATACTGCATTAGGGCCTGGGCACAAGTAGCAAAAGGGGTAGCAGCAGTCCACATGTTCCTGAAGGCTGACAGTAGAATTCCACTGGAAACCGTTTAAATGCATACCTGTAAGGCAGCCATAAGACAGACGGGTGAATGAATTTCCATGGCGGTAAGTGGGCAGATAAGTTCACCACAACCTCCCTCCGCCCAAAAGAATGTGACTGTTTATTCTTGTAAGATTGGCTATGGATATGAAATAGATTAAATGAAATTATCCCAAGTTATGAAAGTCACAGTAAATTGGTGCTAATTATACTAATTGAATATTAATTGAGATTTTGTCTATAAATAGCAAGGGGGTGAGGTAAAAAAGAACAATTTTCATAGTCCAAATGAATACAGTACTGTTAGCCCTTCTGTTTGCACCAGAAGAGGTATTGATCCTTTGCAATCCCCCCTACTTTGTTTCTCCAAACGGAAGCCGCCTGCAGGAGAGAATGCTGGAGCTGGTATGGATTCCTGCACTGTTGCAGGCTGCTGCAAAGGGGGAAGCCAACTCAGAGTCTCTCCAGTGGGATGGCATGTGTGTGTGTGTGTGTGTGTGTATGTGGTGTGCATGCATGTGTGTCGCCTTGCCCAAAGTTCAAGGTTCTGACTGCCACACCACTTGGCCATACTTCTTGGCTCCCTTACTCGAGCAATGCTTAGGATGATAAGTTGTTCTCTAGCCAAGAATCTTAGGGTTGGGCCGGTGGGCAAAGGGCAGATAGAATAATTGAATGGGACGCGTGTGTGTGAGAGGCAAAGTGTACGGGGTAGATTGATACTGTCTCCACTTTTATAGCAAAGGTCCATCATGTGTCTGAGAGGTTTATATATCTTTATCATGACCCTTTCTTTTTCACCAAGGAAGAATAGGCCCCTGATAGAAAACTATTATCAAAAGAAAATATGTTCTTATTATGTACTTAACTTTTATTCTCTAGAGTTGGAATTACTGCAGTGTTTTGGGTTTGGTTTTTCATCGTCAGGCAGCCTGAATTCTAGCCTATCCTGCCATGGCCGCAGTTCACAATCCTGCATGTTATTTTAAATAAATGACTCGATTTTTGTTTTTGTTTTATTTTATTTATTTTTAACATTTCAACTCTAATATTGTTAACACACATTGTTATATTGGTTTCAGGTATACAGTATGATGATCCAACTGCTCTATATATTGCTCAGGGTTCATCAAGATGAGCGTGCTCTTAATTCTGTACCCCTATTACCCCTATCTCCCCCCTTCTTAATTAATCCCTTCTTAATTTCGTCTCATCTCACCGAGCTATTGAATTTGACAATATTCATTGGACACCTATCCTGTTTACAGCGCTGTGCTGAAACTGTAAGGGATAGGAGAATGAGTAAGGCACAGTTCATGACCTTGTGGCACTCAGACTTAAGCATGTATGTGCATATTTGTGAGGGAGTATGTGAATCTGGGCAAGGGCACATTTAATCCTGTTAGAATGTAGCCCCCTTGGTTTGCCGTATTGGGTAGAAATCCCCTTTCGGTAGTTCACTTGCCTTGCTATTCTTTTACTCCGGTATAATGGAAGGTATAATGGAAGGTGTTCTAACTACCAAAATGAAACACTTTCTCTACAAAGTTAAACCAAGTAGTTATGTTGGGCTCTAGTGGCAACCACCTGCGGTGGTTTTCCCTCCATCCTATGGTAATCATACTCTGAGGTAATCAGCATTTATGTATGCTTCACAATTACCTGTTTAAAAAACCCATTTAAAAATTGTGGATTCTACATTCAAAGTCATGGAAATGTCTTAAAATACACCAATCTCTTTGTGACTCCAGTCATTTTGTGGTTCTTTCCCAAACAAATCCTGTATGTATACATTATGCATGATTAAAAAAAAACTACACACATATAATGATTTACTGCATATTTATGCTACAATCAAATTCCCAAGGTAATTCTATAGTCAGGACAGAGCACATACGAGTCTTCTGTAACTACTGGCTTGAAACAGTAAATTCAAAAGAGAGTGTTGGGGGTTAGCAGTTGGGGCTGAAAGGGGAAATCAAGAAACAGCAGTAGCATTGCTTTTGTCTTCATCCTGCTCTTCAAGATGTAAGAATCTCCAGTGGGTGGGAGACCTACATTCCACCTCCCAATTCTGGTGATAACACTTTATGCAGGTTACATTTTACAATTACCTTTTTAAAATGCCAATTAACCCGTTCAGTGCTGTTTGGCATACTGTGATCTGTCAATAACAGCCATTTTGCATACTAGAGCCAGAGAGTAAGACAGGCTCGTGGACAACCCCTCCCCCCCCCCCCCCCCCCGTGCACACACACGTGCACACACTCACATGGATGTCAAGGGAGGGAGGGCAGAGGAGGAGGACAGCTACAGAGACTTGAGTCGCTGCAGCAAGCCTGGGAAGTGTGATTGTGCTACTTAATGTTGTATGGGAACTTAATAATTTTTTTTCCATTGATAAAAATCAAGAATAAGCAGATGTAGTGGGATTCCTATGCCATTGAGAAGTATAATGAAGACCTGAATGTACAGATATTATTCACAAGAAAGAAAGCACTAAATGAGATTTGGCAATATCCCCCATTTTTAATTGTATCTCACCAGCTTGAAAAGCAACTGCAAGTTAATTTTAACCATATCGCTTTGGCTGTTATATTTAGTGTTTACTCCGAAGAAAGTAGCACGGATTTAAACTCAACATTTTCTATTTCGAGGCAATTAATAAAATTACTGTTTACTTCCATGGCGTCTTCAGCCTCCAGCTTCAAAACACTTTCCAAGGACCTTCTCATTTCTTCTGACTAGGGGGTACACTGGGCAGGAGATGGGGGTGTTTTATGTTATTTTGTGAATGAAGAAATGGAGTTACTGTTGCTAGATCTCTAGGGCCCCAGCAGAACTTCTAGTCAAGGTACAGTGTGTATAACGCAGGGTTGGAGTTCATTGCCTGGTTGCCTGGAATTCTGGTCTTCTGTTGGAATACCATCAAAAATCACAGGAATTTTGACTGACTTATGAACAAGAGACAAAGTGGGGAGGGGAAAAATTGTTCTGGTAAACAGCAGGTCCTTCACAGGCAGCATGGGTTCCGCCACAACCCAGGTGAGCACAGATGTATTACTGTCTCAGTGAATTCGTGGCAAGAGGCATTTCCCCAATCCCTGACCTTGTTCCCACTGGATAAAATGACTTAGACTAGTATTGTGAATGAAATTCAAACAAAGATCCAGGTTTTGCTTGCCCAAAAGGCCAGCTCCATTGGAATGACAAAGAGGATGGTTAGGAAGAGGGAATGAGTCTATTTTGATCCTGTGCTCAGACGGAAACATCCAGAAGCAAGTGGGTTTGTCAAATTCAAGCCTGTTCTCTAGAAGTCTGTTTTAGGGTTGTTCTCTGGATGCAACTGTCCATGAAAATATTGATTTGAAGGATTACCCAACCTGAGCACAAATAACGTGGTACATCTGCATGGTTAATATATCCTAATTTTGTATTATGAACAGCTATAACTTTGCACCAGTAAATGGCAATGTTTCTCTGCATTTGAAATGCTTGTAAAACTTCAGAAGAAGTGAATTCCAAGGTGGAAGACAAAGATTTTTCTCAACAAGCAGTGAATGTTGAGTTGCTGACACACTTTTCTGCACACATAAATACAGATGTAATTGGTCAATGTTTCCAGTAAGCTCTGTTTTTTTTTCCCTTTGGCTTGTTTCAGAGGATAATTTTTCCATCTTTTGTGCTGCAAGAAATAAGAATTTACTGTGGAGACTACTGTACCTCCAGACTGAAGAGGGGGAGTGATCCAAGAGCAGAATCAGGCTGTGAGTTACAGTTAACTGGCCATTGCTCATCATGTTCAACTACTTAGTTTTCAAACTTGGTCATTTACCCCTAAATGAACAAAACATAGCTCATAGTTTTTCTCTCTAATAAGGAGTTTGAGAGGAGATTGAGGAGGGTGGACATTCTGGGTCTGTCCTTGAGCCACAACAAATAAAATAACTAACATTTAGCACGAACTTCCCCACTGCATCCTTATAGTTCATCTTTAGAAAATACCACAAAATAATAAAATAAAGTGGCTTCTGCAGTTTTAGAAAGAACCATATCTATTATTCCAGACAGTTTGAAAAATTCTACGATATTTAAAGTTCTCCCCAAGCCTTAGTATGTGTGTGTGTGTGTGTGTGTGTGTGTGTGTGTGTGTGTATACAACTGATATGTGATTTAACCTGAATCAAGACAAAGGGTATATAATTTGTGTACATGAGTGTGTATATATATATATATACACACACATACATATATACCACCATTTAGCACTTAATGGAAAAAAAAAGCAGAAAGGAAAAATAACTAGCTAAAAGGACAAGAGAAGCTCAAGTTGATGGTCTGAATCAATCTGATCCCAAATGGAGATTTATAATTGAGATCACCCTGGGTTTGAGGTTCATCCATTCTCTTCCTTCTCTGCCTTCCTCCTCTATAAGGTAGAATATGATTGTTTTTAAAGGATATTTCACTGTTTCCTAGTAGCACATGCATAAAGAATAAAATGTGTCATAAAACAACTGCTAGAGAAATTATAATTTAATATTAGTGATATTTTTCTTCAAATATTCCTCTTAATACACCCCAAAAACAATAAGGTTGGGTGTGAAGAAATTGTTTTATATGCAATGGTCTGATGCACTCTCTGTATTGGCTGGGAAAAAGAAAATTACAGCTAACGTCTGGAGGCTGAAGCACCTGGAGTTATAACAGATGTTCCTTGTACAGTTAGCGTACAGGCAGTTGACATATTTAGGGTGATGTGTCAAAGCGAAGGCAGGTAATATGGATTGGTAGCTCTTAGGTTTTGAGTAACACAAATATGACTGTGGAGTTGTAAGGGTAGGAAGGACAGACATGGTAACATTTTAAACTGCCTGTTAGCTCTTCATGAAGGCTAAATGATAAAGGTTAGCTGGGTTTGGCTTGTTGATAACACAATAAAGTCAACTTTATTATACCAATTTTTATAAATATATTATGTACACATCTCTATTTCTCTTTCACCTTCTGTCTCTTTTTTTAAATGAACAGTACACACTACACATAATATAGTGTGAAGGGGTAGAAAATTCTTTGGTGAACTTTTGAGTGAATTGCCTTTGCATGTGAAGTAACACATGTAATTCTGGGAGGTATACTATAAAAATATACTAAGAAATAAAATTTAGTGGGCAGTCACCTCAATGCCTTCCTTTGTGGAAGTTTTGTCAATTACCTCCCAAAGAAAGAAAGACAGTGGTTGGACAGTGTATGGCATTCAATGTAAGTATCTCAAAAATGTGAACATGATTGAAAGAACACAGTGTAAATAATAATTTGCATGATGCTGTCCAGATAGTATGTCTGAGACACTTGCTGATCACAAAGTAGACAGTAGCAATGCCAATCCTCTTCATTCTGTGGCAAAAGGTTCACGGGAGGTTTTCTAAAGACAATTTCATGGGCATACCAAAAAATACCCCAAAATCATGTAAATGTGAATTTCTTTCTTTTCTCTCGGCCTGGCACACGTGAGAAATATGTGTCGCTCGGTTGGTGCAAACTACAGTAGGTGGATGGATATTTACCCAAGGAAATTTGAGCCATGGCCTTTCATTTTCAGAGAGCTGCTACCTAATCTCAGTGTAGCATCCAGACAAAGGACACCTCATTCCTCTTGCGCCTGAACTGTGAGCCAACCCTTTGTGAACCACCTAAGTGATTAGAATAATGGGCTGGGGGAAAAAAAGATAAAATACAAATTTCACTCAGATCTGCGTTGGATTACTTCCTCGTGCCCCTGCCTTTATTGAGCGATTTGGAGTTTCATTAGAATTCAGAATTCCTGTGGAAAGAGAAACCACGGTGGCACGGACTTCTCTTTCAAGGGGATTGCAGGCTGACCCATCAAAATGAAAAGGCTCAATGTTGTGGTGACAGGTCCCCAAGCAGCCTTGAGTGACAGCTTCATTTCAGGAGTTCTCCAATGAGGTTTGAATTGAGGCAGGAGAGGTAGTGCTGGGGACACTTTGTTCCCTAAAAGTGGCAGAGTCAACTCTGTGGTTCACGGACCAGGGGCTGAAGTACAAAAGAAAGCAGAATCGAGCCTCTGAGCCTCCGCTTGCTCATCTCCGAATTCATTATTCATGTCTCACGAATATTCACTCCGCACAGGGTTGTGTGGAAAACTTCAAGTCCCTACCCATGGATTGCTTTTTATTACAGTTGTGGGGGGAAAATAATAATAATAGAAAAGAAGATGTAAGGAAGCTCTGTGAAGACGCTGCAGCCAAAAGGTACCACACCCTGCCTGGACAGTTTTTCCAAAAGAGGCATGATTCTTTCAACAAATACTGCACTAGAAATCTCATCAGACAATGCCCTGAAGTTTATCCTTGAAAAAAGAAAAGTGCAAGCTCTTTCTCCTTAGATATGATCTGATCTGAACCACAGTAATAATGAAAAAATAACAATGCATAATGGTTTCTCATAATTGTGTACTCTATATCCTGGAATAAATTTTGTACATCTTTTCTGGAAATAGGACACCTACTAATGTGAAGTGGCTGTCCACAACTCTGTGGATGGAAAGTGGTCAGATTTTCCTATTTCCAAGGCAGTAAATATTCAGTCACTGTTCCCACCTTCCAGTGCCCTAGCCACTAAAGAAAGTCATCTCAGAGGAAGCAGACAATGGACAAAATTCACCTGCCCCATCCAGTGTTTTTCTCATGGTGCTATCTCATTTGGATGTTTCATCTCAAGAACAATACCCTCCTGGATAAGGAAAAATTATAAAATTTATGCCTACTTTCTTAAAATAATGCTCATCTTTTTGAAAACTCTTTTTTAAAAAAGTAATTTATTAAAAAAATTGTTCATAGGACATGCTGGTAAAGAACTCCCTTTTTCTCCTGATACATCCAAAATGTATTCATTATATTCCTAGAAAAGCATTTCCCTCACCCCTGTGTTGCACAATAAAAACCACAGCACTGTTCTTAAGATGCATATATTATTATTTTGTAATGGAATGATAGAACCTAGAGTGGCATAAATCTATTGACTTGACAGTATCAGCTAGGGGTAATCTTATAAAACTTTATCCTACATATTTTCCTTTTATCCAATTTCTTATACTAGATGTTTTCCTTCAGTAAACAGATATATGCTACATATCAGAGTTGTCTTCAAAAAAACTTCTCATCTAATCTTATCTTTTCAACGATTTACCATATTCTGTTTATCCCATAAAATTAAGAGGACAGAGAATTTTGTTATCTCTATGAGATCTTAAAAGCCACATACATTTCGAAAATGAACCAGAATATTAGGCTTTCTTTGATTTCAAGGAATTTCATGTGTGTCTAATATGTGTGCTAATAAAATGCAGAAGATATTTTTCAAGTATTAATGGTGTTGGAATTATTAGTCCCTGGTTCCAATAAGAGTAAGTCCCCAACTACTGGTTTTCTTTGGATTCTTTTATTTTCGGGTCCTAAAATGTCATGGCCTTAGACAAGTAACTAACTAGTCACATAAAGAGTGAGGACAGAAAATTATGTAAACTTGGCTAAACCTAACCAAATCATTCGCAAAATATATTTACTTCAAATCTATGTAAAATGTTGATTAATTATATGCTGACTTGTCCAGGAAAATTTCTGTGTTTTGCCTTTCACTTTTTCAGGGAAAGGTAACTACTGGTTTAATTCTTTTTTTTTTTTAAGACTTTATTTGTTTATTCATGAGAGACACACAGAGAGAGGCAGGGGGAGAGGCAGGCTTCCTGCAGGGAGCCCAATGCACGACTTGATCCCAGGACCTCGGGATCACGACCTGAGCCAAAGGCAGATGCTCAACCACTGAGCCACCTGGGTGCCCATGGTTTAATTCTTAAAGATTGCCCATATGTCTGCAAGAGGCCAGTGTAAATAGAATCATGTATGCTGTGAAGTTTCCTACTTGACTGTACAGCTTGCAGTTTCGCCCTTAACTATTTATTCAGCACTTACTATAATGACCAAGCTGGAAACCTGAGTGAAGAGGGAGAGCCCATCAGTGTTCCCTGGACTGGTCTGCTTTCCCTCCACGTAGGAACACCTCTTCTAGGCAATGAACAAATCTTTTTTCTTTATTCCTCCATTCATATCAAGAATGCTGTCAGGAAAGTGCCAAGTTAGACTCCAGATCATTATAGAATCATTTTTTCCATTCTGGATGAACTCTGAATAGCCTGATAAGTTGTATTAAATTGAGAGTTTGGGGTGCTTTGGTGTAACTGATAAGGCAGGGGGAGCAGCAGGTCAGAGATGGGGTTTGGGAAGTACGCAATAAAATAAATAGTGGGGATCTAGAAGGGGACAGGAAAGAAAAATGAAACATCAAATGCTATGAGAACTTCAATACATGTTGTCCACGCTGTTTGTGGAAAGTCTTCATGTCTACAATTTTTCCCCTAAAAATTATGCTTGTTGGGAACAAAAAATTCCCACAGAAATTGACAGTTTCCTTTTAAGTTCTGCCTACCTCACAGTGATATTTGATGATGCATCCTTCCATACTCATTGTGCATGTATATGGACATACATAGGCATGGAATAATATAGCCTGGAATATAATATAGGCATGGAATATGTAGCCATAAAATATGTATATGTTTACATTCCATATGTATTTACTTGAGTGCAATAATATATTGCATATATGTATGCATATATAGTTAGATGGGTAGATAAATATTCATGCAAAACAGATCTATCTCAGCCTTTTAATGGTTGTATGATATTGGAATACCATATAACTTAATGTACGTTTAGCTTGTTTCAAAATCTGGGCACTAATAAAACAGCAAACAGCATGTAAAAAAGACCCTTGTATATGGTTGTTCATTCTTCCCTCATTTAGCTTTTAGAAGCAGCATTCTCGAGTCAGACATCCTGGTCATTTAGAAGTTCATCACAGGTTACCAAATTGTCCTCTGGGAAACAGGTAACAATCTACATGTTGATGGGCTCTATATCTTAGTCTGTGACTCCACG
The DNA here is from genome assembly GCF_048418805.1 of Vulpes vulpes. Classification (NCBI taxonomy): domain Eukaryota; kingdom Metazoa; phylum Chordata; class Mammalia; order Carnivora; family Canidae; genus Vulpes; species Vulpes vulpes. Next base: position 91,986,100 of record NC_132793.1, on the reverse strand, counting down.
TCCTTGCTAAAATTAGCTTATTACGGTTATAATGTTTATATTTGAACATGTGAAAACTTAGATTGCATGTTTTCTATAACTTGTGGTTCTTCCCCTGTGGATGAGGCCCAGGCTTTTTTGTGTATTTATTGACATTTTAATTTCTTTTTCTGTGAATGATCAGTCACGTCTTTTCACCTTTGTGTAAGTTTGTTTTTTACCTCATGACTTTATTCATGTTCTGGTTTTCATAGTTTTCTGAAGGAATTTGACATTTTTTTGAGCAGATAATCAGTGGTTTGGTTTTAATTTCATCATGGCTTTTTGAAGTGACGCCTTCTCTTTTCCCTTTATTTTTTTATTTTGTTACTTTAGCAATTCTTCACTGTAATTCACTTGTGGATGTAAAAAATTCAGTTACAGAATTTAATCTAAATAAACTATTTAGAGATGTTATTGTAATTACAGTCCCCTTGGCAGCATAGAGACAGACACGTGGCCCAGTGATTTGTGATTAGTCATATCCATTTGAAGATCCTGGACCCAAATTGGCTATATGATCAATATTTATTCAGTGAATTGTGAATAAAAACGGAGTGCTGCCTGCCTTTTAAAAGATTCACAGAGAAAGAAATAGGTCACAATTTTAGTGTTCTGAATAACAGTTTTAATGCTGAACAGTTTAAAGGAAATGAAGTTCAAATTTGATGCTCATTTTGTAAAGTAAAGGTCTCTAATGGCACAAACTCCAAGAAAAGGCTGAACAAACCCTACAGCATAATTGGTTACTTAAAATATTGCTCAAAAGGGAATCTGGTTAAAATTTTATCTTAGATTCTATGCGGCATGTAAGAATAAAATTAAAATGTCTTAATAATTAGAATTAAAGTCACCAGAAAAAAATGATGACAATAAATCACTGAAATGATTTCCAACCATGTTTTGACCTTTTACACTAGACACTAATTTTTGAAGACCTTTTGAAAACCGAAACAGAGAATGATTTAAACCATCCACATTCCTCCTGACTTGAGCTTTCACAGACCTGAATGCTGATTGGAAAATCCTGTCATGGTTTCCCCGAAGTAAAAGGGTAATAATGACTATATTAATATGACATTTCAACATGCAACACGATGCAAAACAAGGTAGAAGAAGAAGAAGAAGAAGAAGAAGAAGAAGAAGAAGAAGAAGAAGAAGAAGAAGAAGAAGAAGAAGAAAAGAAAGAAGAAAATATTACTCCCAAACACCAACTACTCTGGATGCAATTTTATTTAGCACAGTGTGGATTTTATTTGCACCCCATTACTTATAAACACCCAAATGTAACTCTTTCTCTAGAACTCCTTTTGAGTTCAATGTGATAATGAATGTGAAGGGTCCAGGCGGGGGGGAGATGAGGGGGGGGGGAACTTTGTGATTTTGCAGGTTCACACCAGATAGGCATTTTTTATAGCCTGAAAGGGGATGTTTTCTTTTGTTAATGGCTTACAATCCGATGAAAGGACTCATCACTCTATTTTAGTGCTCCGCCACATGGCGCGTATCTTTTATAAATTACAGGCTGGCGTTGTGTGCACTTGGGGAGAGAAAGGTTGGTTTTTCTCGCTGTGAGCCATCCTGCCTAATTGTCGTATGCAAATAAAAGCAATTATAAGGCTTTTAGGGTGAAGGGATGACAGCTGAGTTTGGCAGTTGAGAAGGCCTCACCCACCTTGTTGGCATAGCAACAGGGAGGAAAAGGACAAAATGGTGTGTATACACAGGAAATATATATGTTTTGGTTCAAGAATTTTAAAATATATACCAATGTTGTAATGTGAATTGTCAATATATGTAATGAATGCCTTTGTTTAAAATATTAAATTAAACTCTATTTATTTCTCGGCCCTTGGAATGATCCTTGTCATCTAACTACCATTTATCTGCTATCATTTGTGATTTTAGTTGCTACTTTTAAAGTTCGGTGCAGATCATAACAACACATTCAATAATTAGCAGATTATAAGTTCTTGATTTTAACAACCATCAGAAACACTACTGGGTGGAAGTTTGGTGAAAGGAAATCCCAGTAAAGGAGATGATGTAATGTGGGAAAATGGTGCAAAGTATGCAGCTATCAGTGCATAAAGTTCAATATTAAAAAAAAATGTTTGTGCTAAAGTGTTAAACAAGTAGAATAAATAGCATGCTACTAGCATACAAAATTAAAATGAGTCACAAATGGATATCTTCTATGGCAATTTATTTCACAATTACTCTTGTGGAAGCTTTCATGAATTAAATATGAGTTCTGTCTTGAAATTAGGTGTTATAAGGCTAAATTACAAGAGGCAGGCAGTAATTGAGGTGGCAGCAACACGGGGTCTGGTGAACTAATCTCTTGCCACGTCACATGGCTCCCCCTCAGCCAATGAGAAGCCTCCCATCACAAAAACAGAGGCAGCTGAGAAAAATTGATTTCTCATCTGAGCCATATTTGATAGCTTTTGAAATCGAAAATTGAAATTAACTAACCTAAGCCCCGTTGTAACAAAAGAGCAAATTAAATATGCAACATCGTTTCCTATTGGCAGTAAGAGGGCCTGCCAAGGTAAATTTGTAAATAGAGTTTAAGATACAATTCTGTTCTCTCTCTCTCTCTCTCTTTCAGTGTAAAAGTATAAGTGTATAGTGGCTTTATAAATTATTTATAAAAAAAATCATCAGCTGCAAATGGCCACTGTGGTTAAGGACTTCCATGGAGAAAATCATTGCATTAGGAGAGCTCATTGAATGAATCAAAATTAAAAATCATCCTCAGTGATTCATAGACATTACTTAAAATGAAAAGTGGGAGTATTTTAAATTTTTTTTCTGAATTTTGTTTATTCCTTCTCTTTCCCAAAATGCAAAGAACAAATCTATCATGATTTACTGAAATTAAGAAAAACAACCGTGCTATAAATTTAACCATCCAACCATCTTGTAAATAATTTTAAGAATTAATTTTGGTTTGCTAACTGCTGAAAGCAAACCTATGGCCCATTGTGTAATATGGGATGCTTTCAAGTACAGCTCTTTTAAAATAATTTCCCAAATGAATACCAGTGATTCAGCAGGTATGGTTATTGATTTTGGATTTATAAATTTACTAGATCAGATGAAGAAAATAGACATCTCAAAGGCTGTATCCTAGATAATCCAAGAATGACAGTTTTTAATTTATCATTTCACTCCTGCCTGTGTAATAGGCTTCCCACAATAATGTTTGTTTTACCACAGAGAAAGTGTTTTTGGTCCCTACTTTCCATTGAATTTATAAGTAGGCAAATTAATTTTATATGTTTAAGACATAGATGATTGAAGATAAAAATCATGAGATCATAGTACAACCCTGTCTCCCTTATTCAGTGCTGAACCATATAGAATTCGGTGACAAGTGTAATAGAGGATATTACACTTAGCCTGCCTGTCAGCCCACAGATCCCATAAAATCATTTTCTGTTCTAATTTATTATTTTTAGTGTCAATCAGACTCTGACGAGATGAGTAACATCATTAGGTACCGGGATCAACTACTCAGCACTTTTTAAATGCAGTTTGAGTAGTCGTCATTATCCATACCAGGAGACATAGTCAAGGTTCAAAAGTTTTTTGTTTACATAGAAATTTTGTTGGTAAAAAGCCTTAGGAAGAGAAAACTTAGAAGCTTTTTCTCTTTCTTTCTTTCTTTCTTTCTTTCTTTCTTTCTTTCTTTCTTTCTTTCTCTTTCTTTCTTTCTTTCTCTTTCTTTTTTTCTTTCTTTTCCATTTCCTTTGTAAAAATTAAATTGCAGTGAGGCACCAGGATGCCACACATCACTTCCAAACTGTAGGTAATGTCCAGTTTTCATTTGCCCGCTGAACCTTGAAACAGAAGTCCTATTGCGCAGCCACTCAGACAATTATCCCTGCTCCCGTTTTCTCGGCTTCGCTCTCTCTCTGTTGGAGGTGCGTGAGAGACAAATGTGCCCAAGGTGAGCAGCCCCGAAGAAAGAGAAAAAACTAGAAATGAACTCAATCTATATGCAGGACATTTGCTCCCTGAGCATTTGTCTTCATCCCTGAACTCTAAGAAATGCTTTTTTTTTTTTTAATTATTTATTTTCGAAAGAGAGAGAAAGAGCACATGCACACACAAGCATATGAGCAAGTGGGGGAAGGCGGTAGACAGATGGAGAGGGAGAGAGAATCTCAAGCAGACCTCCTCCTGAGCAGGGAGCCCCAATAGGGGCTCGATCTCATAACCTAGAGATCATGACCTGAGCTGAAATCAGGAGTCCTACTCTAACTGAGCCACCCAGAAAACCTTTTTAAATTTTTTTTAAAGATTTTATTTATGTATTCATGAGAGACACACACACACACAGAGAGGCAGAGATACAGGCAGAGGGAGAAGCAGGCTCCATTCAGGAGCCTGACGTGGGATTCGATCCTGGGACTGCAGGATCACATCCTGGGCTGAAGGCAGACGCTTAACCGCTGAGCCACCAGGCATCCCAGAAAACCTTTTTAAAAATAACACTTTAATTTGTTATAAACTCCACTCTGGGAAAGCAGTTGTTCCAGATTGATAAATTGCGTTATCCAGCCCTGAGATGCTCAAAATCCTTTTACCCAAAGTATGTGATTGAGTTTCAGAACCAGTTTTAACTAGGTTGGAATAGGTGCAATTGTTTCCATTTTATGGATGATTAAGAAAGAAACCATCTAGAGAAATTTATGAAGGTGTATCATGGATGTCAATTGGTTATCTCTCTTAGAGTTGGGAATTTAAATATCTAGTTTCCAATCACATGACATGGATCTGACTCTTATTTCCTGCAATTAGAATTAAAATTTTAAAATGTTTCAGTTAAAAAAAATTAAATGTTTCAGTTTACATCAGATTTTGTGCACAGAAGGAACTATGATTACAGCTATTCTTTTATTCAATCAGTGTGATATTGAGAATATTTAGCATCTGGTGACTTGGGTACCGATCAGTAAGGAAGGATACATGCTGTAAATAACTGTTGTGCTATGGCATTGTGTGTAGACTGAATACCAGCTCTGGACCCAACCAGTTTTCTTAAGAACCTACTATGTACTGGGACTTCTGCCTTGTAATCACTGTCTCTGTCATATTCTCTTTCTGGTTATATCCTTAATTTTGTAAAAGGCTTTGAGGATATTTAGACATTTGCTCTATTCTGCATGTTCCCCATGTCCTTCAAAACAGTAGTCCTACTAGAAAGATGAAGGACTTCACAAACCTCTTCTAGTGGTGAGATTTTGATACTTTCAGTGATCCCAAAAGAGTCACTTGAAAACTTTTCTATCATTCATTTCATGGCATTTCATGGCACCTAACCTCATAAGGGGAGATTCTATGACATGTGACCTTGTGGGGTTGTTTTAATGTTCCAGAGCACAAGTACAGTGTCTGATCCCTAGCAAGCTCTCAGTACATGATTGTGGTTATCATTTCAGAAATGCAGATTCCAGCTTAAAATGAGGATCCAGGCAGAGATGGACAATAGGCATGATTTTGAAGGGTTATCTACATAAGAAGAAAAGGATGACAGTATTTATTCAGAGCCTGCTTTGTGCATTCTTTAAGGCTATTTCACATTGATTTAATGTCTGATTTACTCCTCACAATAACCCTGAGACACAAGTCCTATTTTTAAAATGCCCATTTTACAGGTTGTTATGTTAAACTCTCAGAGGTTAGGTAACCACGACTCTAAACAGCATCTAAGTTATACTTTCTTTACACTGAAAAACTACATAAACAGGTGTTAGTCATCAAATAAATAGGACTTCTGTATGATAGCAGAGAGTAATTCTTATTTTTACAAGTTATCTTCTGAAGACTATGTACATTCATGGTATTATTAACATATACTTGTGTGGATAAATAGTGTAGATGACATACAAGCTTCAGTTAATTTCTGGAGAAAGAAAAGTATTCAAGGAAAAATGGTTTATATTCATATTTTGATATAGCTCCTTTAGTTTCCTTTCTGAGCAAGGTCAGATTCATGCATCTTAAGCTACCTTAAGATTTGATAAGCACACACTAGAGAGTCCTGTACATTCAAGACCCTAACCACTCAAATATGGGTTTTGGAGGGGGGTTATGTTTGTACAGTAAGTGTCTTTCTGAAAAGTTCCCCCTGTCCCCCCTAAGTGAATTAGACTTGGAGCAAGTCAGTGAATGCTTTGTGAGATCTTTTTAGTTTTGGAATCTTGAGGATCAAATCTTTTTATCAGTTACCACTCCTCTAAGCAAAGCATCCCTGAGATGCTGGGGTTACCTCTGAAAAGATAGCCAGGGTGGTCTCTCTTCTCATTGGTGCTTTCTCCACTGGTGGATGCAGACAAAAAAATGGTACTTTCTCAGCTAATCAGGAATGATTCAGGTGAGGGAAGTTGTGAGGATGGGGCAGGCTTAATGCAAGCATTCCAAGCAGAGAGAGACAGTGTATGCAAGGGCCAAGAGGTCAGTGGAGAGCAGAGTCTGGTACAAGAACTAAAGTCAATAAATATAGCTGGAGCATAATGTGTGGGAAGTTAAGAAAAGAAACGAGTAGAATGGAAAAGAAAGGTGGAAGCCATGTTATAAATGTCTTCCAAGCCATGGTGAAGAGGGTAAGTCGAGGACTTGAAGGTTCTTTGAACAGGAGAATGGTGTAATGGAAATGTTCCCTGCCCACTGTATAGCTTAGAGACCACAAGACCAAAAAAGGAAAAATGATTCAGCAGCAATTCATATAAGACATGGCAAATTTCCACTGGGGTGGTACTGGCCTTGGTGATGGTAAAAAGTGGAGAGATTTTTACTAAAGATTTAATTTATTTGAGAGACAGAAAAAAACAAACAAACAAGGGGAGTGGCAGGCAGAGGGAGAGGCAGAGGGGGAGGGAGAAGCAGGCTCCCCACTGAACAGAGAGCCCAATGTGGGGCTTGATCCCAGGGCTCTAGGATCATGACCTAAGCTGAAGGCTGATAGTTAACAGCCTGAGCTACCCAGGTGCCCCTGGAAAGTGGAGAGACTTGATGGTTATTTAAAATTTGATGATTAACTGTCCCAGGGCGGAGAGATTAAATGATAAACTACTAACTCCTACACATCAATAGTAGAAAGACAACCCAAAAGAAAAAAGATGGGAAGGAGAGATGAATTAAGGAACTTACATGAGTGGAAACACAAGAGGCCAAGAAGCCTATGAAAACACACTCAACCCCACCTCCAACCAGGGAAATATGAGTTCAAACCAAAGTGAGATACCACTTTACATCCAGCATATTGACAAACACTGAAAGATCTGACAGTGCCAGCAAAAGTGAGAAGTAATACTAGCATCATTCCAAGCAGTCTTTGATATCATTTTGGACACCCATTTGGCAAAATCTAGCAAAGGTGAACATGTACATGCACTCTGTTCAGAAAGCCCCCTTCTAGGTGTGCGTCCTGGAGGAAATCATACTCTTGTAAAAAATGTGTGGAAATACGCTCATTCCAGCATTTGTATTTGTGTTTGTACCATTAAAGAAAAAGAAATAGATAATTTCAACATATCTTGGTATGGAATGGATACTTTCAGAAGAGACACTGACTTGATGGCATACTGTATAGGAATTAAAATCAATGAATCAGGTACCTGTGTGCCAATGTGGGCTGCATTCAAATAATGTGGGGTTGAAAAAAAAATCAAGCATGATGTTGTATGCCAGTGTGCCACAAGTTGGTTACAATTCTAAAAGATGTGAGTGAAGATGGTATATTGGTGATGGAATATACCCAGGTAGTAGAGCCAAGGAGATACATACTGAAAAAACAGCAAATTCATGGTAGTGGCTAGATCTGGGAGTGAAGGAGAAAGAGAGGAGAATGGGCTAAGAGAAGGGATGGAGGGAAGTATAAAGTGAGTTTCACTGCACTTATAATGTTTTTATTTTTGGTGAAGAAAGAATGAAAGGCCTCTGTTATTTCTTGGTGGTAGATAGAAGGATGTATGTGCTATTATGAAATCATATGCATGCTTAAAGAAATTCTAAGATAGTGATCAAAAACAGTCCATGTATTTAGAGGATGATATGAGAGGTGGCCCGAGACTCTTTCTGTGAAATTGTAGAGAAAGAAACCTGATGGAAGCAAGCCTCAGGGTGAGGAGAAAGGAAGAAGAAAAGAGAGGAATTTAACACTTTTTCAAAGATGTTGCATTACATAGGGAAGAAAGAGATAGTGATATATAGTTGAAGGTTTTAATTTTGATTTTACTATTATTATTAGAAGAAAGAACGACACTTATTCAAATGCTGATGGGTTGGAGCTAGTTCTTGAAGACGGAAGACGGATGGAGGTACAGAGAACAGGTAAAGCTAAGGCTTGAGCAGAGAAAAGGCTCTTTTCTTGGAAAAGGAGAGGAAGGAAGGGGTTTGGATGAGACTGGAGAACTTCAATTTCTCATGGCTTCAACCTCTAAAGTTGTGTGATCTGCTTCAGGATAGTTCATGGCTGCTGACTTCTATGCTTTCAGGGCAAAAATTGGAGATCCAACTCTGAGGCCGACACCAGGGCATCACCAAATTCAGACTCTGAGAGTCCATGCTGGTCATTAACCAGAGCTGGTATCAGCCCTGGAAGACTCATGAAGCAGCATTAGCTTAAGATCCACTCATCCCTTTTACCTTTTTCAACACATCCACCCAAGCAGCGGAGACATTTAAACTTGACAACCCTATCCAGAAGTTGCCAATGAGAACCTTGGAATATGTTTCAGCACACATACAAGATTTTTCTCATTTTTAAAAACCAATGGTTTTTTGGTTTAGCGTTACATATTTGGTGCCTTTGTGGGTGGATGCCATCTATCAGGATGCCTCAGAGCCTTGACTGTCAGAAGGATGACTCCAGCCCAGGTAGCGGTGCAGTGCAGAGCTATGGAAATCATCATCCCAACTTATGATTTTGTAACTTTGTATGTTTGCATATCAGATTTTCCAAAAACAAGCCCACTTCCAAGGATATTAACTAACAGGTGACAGTGGGGGATTGTTTCACTTTTTTTCTGAAAAATGCAGGAAGGATGAGAGCCACTTGAAAACCCCCACCCCCAAATCCCAGTCTTCACTGCTGATGCCCCATTTAAACATGGCCCTTTCTCTGACATGAGGGCTCACAAGGTGAGCCCGCATTGATTCATTGCTTGCTAGCAGTAGTGAGCCTAAGCTGTCCAGGTTAGTCTTCAGCATCAGAAACTAGTTTTCTTTTCATGAAGATTTCAGCTTGACTCTATCAGTGGGGGTCTCCTGTTAGTTGGTGGAACAGAAAAAAAAATACTAGTTGCTTCTTGTTACTTTGCCATCTCCCACAAATGAAATGAAATAAAATAATAAAATAAAAATACAGGCAGTTGTTAGTTCCTAAAGCCTACAGACTCACTCACACCGGCGTCAAGTTCAACTCAATGCAACCACTTCAATGTGATTGGTTTAGAGATCTTGTGCTCATATATAGTGCTTACCTAAGCTTACTGCTTTCATGGTCTTCATCGAAAAGGAGAAAATAATCAGGATGCCAGTCATTCCAGGAGGCTTCAAAAATGCTCAAATCAGAGTGGAGACAGATCTATCCTGAGAACGTTTCTGTAGAACAAATTCTGCAGAGAATATTCAGTCACTGGACAAGGTTGATAATTCTAAGAAGCCTACAGAGGCATTTAATCTTAAAACTGCCAGTACAGAGAAGAAAGTACCCTTCTGTCCATGCTTCAGATTTTTGAAACAGGTCCCTCCCCCTTCCCATTTCTTTTTCCTTTAATTTTCAATATAGAGATTGTTTGGAGCAAAAGAGATTTTTAAAATAAGTGGGGCAGGCGCTCCTAAAAAAAATTACTTGATTATCTGAAACTTTTATGTGCTTACAGGAATTAGAACACTAAAAAGTTTCTTAGAAGAATAATGCTAGTTTTGTGAACATATATTTTGATGTATATGCTTTTAAAAATTATATAGTTTTCAGCAGGATGAAGCTCGAAATGAGATTGCAAATGCTTTAAAAAAGGACTTTCTCTTCAACGTTTATTATCTAGACTCTGAAACTGGTGTTATAAGAATTTCATACCTGTACATTTCAGGGGTCACACACGTACCTCCCATGGAGGGAACACACAGGGAGTTGCTCTGGGAAAAATAATAGATTGATAAAAAAAATATAAAGGGATATCTTTAGATGAGGGCTTTAAAGGTGGATTTTAAGAGTTTTGAGGTGCTTTATTTCTTCATCTGTAGCAAAGGAGTGATTTGCTTAATTTTGAGTTTTCCTATCTCCAAAGTTTCACTGTGAGACTCCGGGTCTCTAACTTCCCCACCACCTCTCACAGGGCTGCAAATACTTCACCCCACCCCAACACCTACAGTGGAAGTTAGCTGCAGGCTACAGTTATATAATATCACAGAGAAAGATGAGGAATTACATTATTGTCATTGCTGGAAGGCTATATTATAGCTATTTCAGAAAAGAGATTTATAGCAGGATTTAATGAATACAACTAGTTTCCTTATCAGGCAGTAACCATACCCATGTTGCATGTATGGTAAGATTAAATTAAGCCATTATAATAACCTTACAAAAGGTGAATATTTGGTGGAGGCAAGTCTGGATAGATGAAATTGCATTAGTTTGATGCCATGGTATTATTCATTTCGACACAGGTTGTTGGTCAAGTCTGCCCAAAATGTGCCTTCTAATTTTTAGGCATTTCCCTTATTAAGGCACATGAAAAGGTCTAGCTTTAGGAGGTAGATATTATTGGAGTTATCAATCTCAGCCTACTTAAAAATATCACAGGCTAAAACTTTAGAGCAGTGTTCCTTCACAAAATTAACATTTTCCACCTTCGAGCGGTTTTCACACATTTACTTTTACTGAGAATTATTATTTTTTTCAGGGATCATTATAGGAAGGGTCATTGTATGGATAGGCTAGAATACTGGAGGATTTGGAACATTAATTCAGATTTCACAAAAACCAGTCTGGAGCTTAGGAAAAATTATCAACAGACAACTACACTCTATTTTAAAATCTTTATTTAATACCATCTCCCTGGTAATTTGCAGATATATTTAATTCTGAGGGAATCTTGTTTCACTATTAAAAAAATTTTGGACATAAAATTTCCAAGGTTGTTATTTCTCTCTGCACTGAGATTTTCCCATTTATGTTCTTCAGGCTTGAACTAATCTAGGCTAAATGAGATTGTTTTGTCACAATTTTTAAGTGACGATCCAGGAAGGTCAACAGTGGACTGTTAGCATTTCTATTTTGGCAATCTGACTGAATATTATGGTCTTGTAATAGAAGAAAGACCCACACAAATTTGATGTTCTACAGAGGAATAAAAAAAAAAAAAAGTGAAACAAGAGGAATTGAATGGCAATGTTTCTGAGTCTTAAATGTGTTATTTGCTGTTAGATTATTATCTCCTGCAGCGTATACATTTAAGAATTGTCATCTTAGGGGTGTCTGGGTGGCTTAGTCAGTTATTTATCTGCCTTTGGGTCAGGTCCTGGGATTGAGCCCCAGGGTCCTGGGATTGAGTCCCATATTGGGCTCTCTGTTCAGCGGGGAGCCTGCTTCTCCAGCTCCCTCTGTCTGCTGCTCTCCCTACTGTGCTTTGTCTTCTTTCTCTGTAAAATAAGTAAATAAAATCTTTAAAAAATTGTCATCTTACAGCCTGGTTTGGCCATCCCCAATTCAGACAGTGGCACTCCCCAGTGACACATGACCCCCAGAGCAGCTCCTGAGCCAGCAGGGAGAAAGCTTAGTGGAACTCTTCACAAACATTCTGGTTGTCCTGAATGACACTCACATTGTATAAGCCCATTTGTAAGAGTAGTTACAAGCCATAGTGCAGGTTAGGGCTCGGAAGATGAGGTCCCCCCCACAACTGCAGTTGGAATTGGTAGGGTTGGTTAATCTCTCTCCATCTGACTTCCCAGGTTCAAACATCACTTCCCTGATGCCCCCCCCCCTCCCTTATACAGTCTCATAGCCTCCTCCTTCATGGTCTTCATACAGTTTGTAATGACGCATGCACCTGATAATATTATATCCATCTCTTTCCCCCACTTAGCATTGCTCACTTCAGCATCCTCAGCACCTGTCACAGCACCTGCCACATAGTAGCTGCTCAATAGATGTTTGTTATTTGAATGGAAGGGACCACTGAACGATTCGAATGTTTTCTTGTGCACAGATATCAGACTAGTGGGTTGCTCAAGATCGGAGACCCTTAGAGGTGAGTTACTCTTAGACTAACATGGTACCTTGATTGGGTGGAACATATTTTCAAACAGATTTTTAAAAAGCTTCTTTTAACTGTGACATTGTCTTAGATGAAAAAGGAAGGAGGTTTTAGAAAAACTCCAAATGTCTCAGAGTGGGATGTATTTGTTAATGTCAGTGAAATGTTTCTATCAAGCAACTCTCTGTATATTTATTTATGTGCATGAAAGGAGTCAGTCCTTTCAATCTAAGAATCCTTTCTGAGAGGAGCAGATAATATGGGGGAAATAAATGCAGAAGGCTCTTCAGCAAATAAAATGGCTTGTTGTTAATTCATTATTAAATGTTCCTGTAAAAATATGAATAACAAAACAGCACATCTCACTGTAAATAAATTCACAGGTACAGTAATTTGTAAAACACTTGACTCCAGCTAATGTTCTCCTTTCCTCAAACATCAATGCAATTCTAATTTAAAATAACCAATTTGCTTGTAAAACAAATGTTATATACCATTTCAAAACTGACTGTCTAAAAAATAAAAAAAATAAAAACTGACTGTCTAATAATACCTCTGAGTTTTTCTGTGTGCTGGATATCTAGGTATTTACATACACATTACTAACCCCTATTAATTTTACTTTGCAATCAGTAGAGGCCTTAAATTTTATTTTTATCTGGAGAATTACTCCTACCTCAGGATCCATTTCAAGATAAAACTAATTTCAACCTACTGATAGAAAGGTAGAATTTCAAGTCACATTCAAATTTTACATTTTTTTCAAGGCGTACTTACCTTTTTTTAAAATAAATTTATTTTTTATTGGTGTTCAGTTTGCCAACGTATAGAATAACACCCAGTGCTCATCCCGTCAAGTGCCCACCTCAGTGCCTGTCACCCAGTAACCCCCGCCCCCCGCCCACCTCCTCTTCCACCATTCCTAGTTCGTTTCCCAGAGTTAGGAGTCTTTCATGTTCTGTCTCCCTTTCTGATATTGCCCACTCATTTGTTCTCCTTTCCCCTTTATTCCCTTTCATCATTTTTTATATTCCTCAAATGAATGAGACCATATAATGTTTGTCCTTCTCTTTAAGGCGTTTTCTCTATATTTTCTTCCAAGTGTGTATTTAACCTGGAGTTTTTATGTTTTTTCACTTTCTAGAATCTTCTAAGATGGTTAAAGTTTTAATGATTTACTTTATTTGTCTAATCACAACATAATAATGAAACATTTATGGATTTTTAACATAATCCCATACAACTAGAGGATCCTAATTATTTTTTATTTTTAAATCATTTAAAATTTTGAATCATATTTTCACATGATGTTTAGTTCCTCATTGATTAAAATAGTCCTTTGTTTTTCGGAAATATTTATTAGTCGCTGAGGCAGTCAGCTTTGCTATCAACTTCTTATACAATGCACACCAAGAAAATTGTATCTCAAAATTGCATTAAAGCTAAAATAAACCTTCAAAATTTTTTCAAAGGTTTAAGACTTAGAGAGTCAGATGTAAATAACTGAAGAATATTCTGCTCGGCCATTGTTGGAATGGTATTCCACAGGGGATATTGTTAATGTGACTGACAAGTCAATTATATCCCATTCACAAATGTTTTGATGTCTGCAATATTAATAATACTGCATTGCCCATGAGAAGTGCTACCCTAACTACTGGCACGGAATAGTCACAATAAATGGCAGCAAATGTAATTCTAACCTCTGACTCTGTGACAAACAGCATGGGTACTCTCTGCCGCTCTGCCTTTAATTTCAGTGGGCATCAAAGGAAAATTCAAGCGCCTTGAAAAATAACTCTAGCCCCATGTCTCTGATAAAATAAAATGCTTACCCACAGACATAAATTACCATGGAAATAAAAAGAGGACCAAAAAAATTACACAGTTTCCTAATGCTCTTAAATCAAAGTAGCAGAGGGAGCGGAGGGCTGTGAGCCGAGCGCATGTTATTATGAAGCCTTGCTGCTTGGTGAACAATCTCTGGTGGCTTTAATCCAACAGGTTTGCTCAGTTGATGATGATGAGGGAGGGTGTTATTCATAATTTTCAAGAACAGAGTATTTTAATAGTCATTTATGTGGATGCCCACTTGGAAGTTTTTGCTGGGCAGACTCTATACATTAGAATTTAGCCAATATGAGCCAGGACTGTGATTTAATAGTTAGAAAACTATTGATTCAGTGGGATTCCATGAAGCATACTCAGTGATAGGCAGTTTCCCTCCCCACTTTATAAGCCATCTTTGCCTGTCTACCAGGTCTGTGTTCCTTCCTCCCTCCTCTACTCCTTCCTCACTCCCTTTCAAACCTCCTTCTTATCTTTACACAAAGAACAATTCCCCTTAAACGTAAACACACAGGTAATGCACAGAAAATGAAAGGTCCTACTCGGCACCCTGTCCTCTCTCAGAGGTCACACTTGCAGACAGTGCACTGTGCGTCTTCACAGTGGGTCTGTTTCTGGACAAGTACGTACATATGCATGTACAGGTACAAAAATATAATTGGTGCCTTTTAAGTTACAAATGAGGTCAGGCTGTTCCTATTGTTTGCAACTTTTAAACCCTTGACATGACTTGAAGAACTTTCTGCATCAGTATCTAGCAATTTATAGATACAGCATGGTTGATTTAACTATTCCTTCTTTGATAAAAATATAAATTGTTTTCAGTATTGGCTGTTGATAGTGATATAAAGAATATATATGAGCGGTACTAGTTTACATGTAGGGCTTTCTCTGGGGTTTAAACCAGAGGTAGGGGATCCCTGGGTGGCGCAGTGGTTCGGCGCCTGCCTTTGGCCCAGGGCGCGATCCTGGAGACCCGGGATCGAGTCCCACGTCGGGCTCCCGGTGCATGGAGCCTGCTTCTCCCTCTGCCTGTGTCTCTGCCTCTCTCTCTCTCTCTCTTTGTGACTATCATAAATAAATAATAAAAAAAAAATTTAAACCAGAGGTAGGATTGCCAAAGCAATGGATGCATGCATTTGCAGCCTTACTGAGTGTTGGCATATTGCCCTCTAATGAGCTATACTCCTTTGTCTTACCAGTCTCTCTCAGATTTCTTACCATATTACATCCTCTGCCATTCTTGAGGTTGTCAGATGTGTTGACCTTTGCAAATCTATTGGTTATGAAATGATATATCATTGTAGTGTTGATTGTATTTCCCCAATTACCAACGAAATTGAGTCTATCTTTATTTGTGTATTGGCCTTTTGTGGATTTTCTGTTCAGTCTTTGTCCTTAAACAAAAAATAGCTTACTTGAGAAATAACTCCAAAACCATAAAGTTCATTCCTTTCAAATGTACAAACTCAGTGTATATTTGTAAAGTTGGACATTGATCACCCTTCCGAAGAAATCTCATACACATCCATACACATCCATTAGTAGTCACTTCCCATGACGCTTTCCTGGCAATCATTAATCTACTGTTTGTCTCCACGGATTTCTGGTTTTGTACATTTCGTATAAATGGAATAATTCACTGTGTGGCATTTTATGTTTAGCTTCTTTCACTTAGTGTAACATTCTCAGTGTAGTTCATTCTTTTTTTGTGACTAGATTATAGTCCATTGTATGGATATACCACATTTTGTGTATGCAATCACCAGTTGATGGACTTTTGTGTTGTTCGTACTTTGGGCTTTCATGGTTATCCTGCTATAAATAGTCCTGAACAAGGTTTTGTGTGAACATGCTTTTAATTGTCTTGGGTATATACCTAACAGTGGGATTGGGGGATTGCTGGGTCGTATAATAATCTTTAACCTTCTGAGGAACTTCCACATTGTTTTCCAAAGTGTCTGTACCATTTTATGTTCCCACCAGCAAAGTATGAGGCTTCCAATTTCTTCGCATCATTTTTTTTTTTTTAAGTGGGCTCCATACTCAACATAGGGCTTAAACTCACAACCCTGAGATCAAGTGTTGCATGTTCTAACCACTAAGCCAGTCAGGAGCCTCTCTCTACATCATTTCTAATACTCATTATCTACCTTTTTGATAATAGTTTGCCTAATGTGTATGAAATGGCATCACATTGTGGTTTTGATTTGCATTTGCCTAATGAAGAGTGATGTTGAACATCTTTTCATGTGTTATTGGCCATTTATATATCTTCCTTGGAGAAACGTTTATTCAAATCTTTTGCCCATTTAAAAATTGGGTTATTTGGGATGCCTGAGTAGCTCAGTGGTTGAGCGTCTGCCATTGGCTCAAGGTGTGATTTAGGGGTCCTGGGATTGAGTCCCACACTGGGCTCCCTGTGAGGAGCCTGCTTCTCCCTCTGCCTGTCTCTGCCTGTCTCTCTCTGTGTCTCTCATGAATAAATAAATAAAATCTTTAAAAAAGTTTCAGTTATTTGCCTTTATTTTTGACTTGTAAGAGTTTCTTGTTTTGTTTTATTTTGTTTTCCGGCTACAAGTCCCTTATCAGATCTATGATGTACAAATACTTTCTTCCATTCTGTGGGTTGTCTTTTCTTTTTCTTTTTTTTTTTTTTTCTATATATAGAGAGAGGCAGGCAGGTAGAGACACAGGCAGAGGGAGAAGCAGGCTCCATGCAGGGAGCCCAAAGTGGGACTCAATCCCAGATTTCCAGGATCACACCCTGGGCTGAAGGAGGCACTAAACCGCTGAGCCACCCTGGCTGCCCAAAGATTTGCTCTTGTTTTCTCCCAAAGGTTTATAGTTTTAGCTCTTACATTACAGAGGTAGAGATCCAATTTCACTCTTTTACACTGGATATCAAGTATTCTAGAGCCATTTGTTGAAAACTCTTCTTTCCCCATCAAATAATCTTGGGTCCTTTGTTGAAAGTCAAGTGACCATAAGTGTAAGGTTTGTTTGTGTTTTTCCAGACTTCTCCATTCTAATCTATATGTCTGTTCTTATGCAAGTTCTGCACTATCAATCATTGTAGCTTGGTAGTAAGTTTTGGAGTTATGAGGTATCAATCCTCCAGTATTATTTTTATTTTCCAGTTTTGGCTAATTTGATACCACTTTTTTTACTGGGTAGATTTTCTTGATCTCATTGGCCTATAGGAATTCTTTTATATTATAAACATAGTTTTTTGTTTGTCATCATAAATATTTTATTCAAGTCTATCACTTGATTTTGAATTCCAGTTATTATATTTCCCATACATTACACATATGACGAAGCCAAATTAATTTACTTTTTGGCACCTGTATTCCTTATTTTAAATAAAAAAGTGTTTTTTAATAAAATAAATTCTTTCAAGAGTTTCTTTTAATAATTTGGTTCTTTAGTTTTAA
Source organism: Vulpes vulpes (assembly GCF_048418805.1). Taxonomy (NCBI): domain Eukaryota; kingdom Metazoa; phylum Chordata; class Mammalia; order Carnivora; family Canidae; genus Vulpes; species Vulpes vulpes. The sequence continues at coordinate 91,968,519 of NC_132793.1, read as the reverse complement.
ATTTATCTGTAATTTATTTTGAATGTTTTCTAAGGTGATATAGCTTTTTTTTGTACTGGATTTTCTGCCATTTCTTCACTATTTCAAAATCTATCTGTTGTCACATATTAAATTCCTATACTTATAGTATCTATCTATCTATCTATCTATCTATCTATCTATCTATCTATTTAGTTTGAGGTTTTCTAATCTCTCTTGTGATTTGTTTATTCAAGGTAACACCAATGGATATTCTTAATTATTATGGTTTTATAGTATAATTTGCTATTTATATGGCAGTCTCCCATTTCCACAGTTATTGTCTGTCTTTTCTTTTTAAAACTTTACTGGCTACACTAATAAAATATTTTTTGAGATAAATATTATAATTTGTTAAATTTCACATAAGTCCAATGGCTTTTTGTTTTGGGTTTTATTAAATTTGCAAATCAATTAGATAGGAAATTGCCAAAATTGTAGTCTTCAGCATTACCATCTAAGACCATAAGATATCTCTTTATTTATTTGGATCTTCTTTTGCAGTTTTGTATCAACTTGTATGCTTTCCTTCAAATAAGCCTTGCAAACTTTTCATTAGCGAGACCCATTTCAAATATATATGTGTTTTGGGGACTAGACTGATTTTCCAAAGAAATTTTATAATAGGTAGGAGTCAGTCCTCAGCCACAGTTACAGGGACTATGAGTTGTAACAGAAGGAGACAATGGAGTTCAGTGGTCATGGTCTGGCCACAACAGTTAGATGATCTGGAGACTTCCTCCTAGCTGAGTGACATCAGACACATTGCCTTGTCTTTGTGTGCTCATTTCTTTGTACCTAAAGTGGTGATGGCAGTACCTCCCTTATGGAATTGCTGTGTGGGTTTATCCAGGGTATGTAGGAAGTATTGAATAAACATTAGCTATTGGTATCAATTTTTAAGGAGCACCTAATTTGTGATCCAACATAGAGCATCTAGTTTAGGCACGCCCTTGACTTCTTTCTTTCTTTGTGACTGAGGCAAAGTTAGAAGGTCTGGTAAATAGGATTGAGACCCTTGGAAACTTCCAGGTAGGAGAGGGAGAGGAAAATCAGAATGTGATTTAGCAATAGCCATGTAAACACAAGGAGGAATTTAGGTGCTGCCCTGGTGGTGCTCTGCAGTGACACTCTCCACCAGAGGCTGCCACTGGGCTCTAACAACCTCTCTCCAGCCAGCCCTCCCTCCCCAGTCAGAGTCTCCTTAATATGCAGATCTCACCATATCATTGCCTGTCCTGAAGCTCTCAATGGTTTCCCAGGGGGCTCAAAGCAAGATCCAGGCTCCCATATGTGGTTGTAGAATTTGGCCTCATTACTTTTTAAAGTGTTGTTGCATCTACCATTTCTATATTATATCTATTGAAATATACTTTGAAAACAAATATATTTAATTGGATGCACAAATATTCTTCCTACCCCAAATTTCATGGCCCATTGCTTATCACACAGAAAGGTGGTGGAAATAAATACTGTAAATTATCTATAGGTTGTCTATTGTCCTTATAATAGATATGTAGATAATTTATACCATATGAGAGTACATGAAATACTGCATGCAATATTTCCACTGGATACACATTTTAGAATCCCATACAACTTAGTGAAAGCTTAAATAGGGCCCAGAAGGTCAGTGGTGACCCTAGGATTGCCAGTAGGGTATGAATGCGAAGATGAATCGTAAGATAAATTTATCTATTAATTTCTGTTAAAGTGTGGACAATGATCCTGATTGCAATCAGTAGCCAAGGGGACAGAATGCTCATCCCAGTCCTGGGACAAATGGGTCTTTGATCCTGAGTGGGTACAGAAAAGTTTTTAGGCCTTGCTCAGTTATTCACGTGTGAACCCACTAGAGGCTCTTCCAATGTTCTCTTAGGTTTCATCAAACTAAAAAATATTGTCATTTTGTCCCTCTCTCCAGGAGAGACCATAGGTAACCTCCTGCATTCTCAGTTATTTGTTTAGTTCTTGGTGAAAGAGGGTCGACACAAACAAAATAGATTATCTGACCCCTACCTTTGTAGAATTTGCAACATATTACAGAATGAAGTGATACACAAACGATTTACTTTAATTTCATGTTTTGGTGCCTTAAGTTTCGCTAATGAGCCTGTTTGTGCAAAATCCAATTACTCATTCTATTTCTCACCCTTCACTACATATGTGAATACATTCATTACTCACTTCCCCAGACCACTCCCAATACCACCAACCACATAAAGAGAGCTTTGTGAAAGGGGTGGGATTCCAAGCAAGGGGAGGAGCAGATTTGAAAGGGAGGGCATTATTCCAGGTCTCAGAACGAGTGTGGAGGAAGTGTAAAATCAGGAGTGGGAAAATCAAACATCAAGAAGTTTAGTTTGGAGAGAACAGAGGGAGCCTTGAGGGCGAGGGTCTTCAGAAGGATGGAGAAGAGAGCGAGGAATGAAGACATTTTTCAAACTGGGATTGAATGACAGCCACAAAAGGAGATGAAGACCAGAATTAATCTTCAAAAAAGAGCAAACTAACACAACTTAATAAAGGTATTAAAAATGGCTGAAATACTGCGTTTGTATTCATCAATTAAGGGTAAAAGTGGGTGAAGTCCAAATATCTACTACGAAGTGGCCCTAAAGTTAGAGTTTCGGTACCCGTCCAATTATATCTGTAGAGTCGTCAGCTGGGCATCTGTTCCCTCATCAAAGCAATGTGACATTTAAGACACAGAGTCAAACAGATGGCTGTGTTTTGCTGAACTGGACTTTAATGAAAAAGTCCAGATTCTTTTGTTGCAGACGAAAGGGATTATTGCCTTAGAGAGTGTTCATCATGGGGGAAAAAGATAATGCTACATCAAAGAATTGAAGTGGGAAAGAGAATATTGAGATGATTTTACAGAGAGAGAGAGAGAGAGAGAATATATATATATATATATATATATATATATATATAGTGAAATATTCCAAATTCATAAAAGAGAAAGCTAAATCCAAGATCTATTAAAAATCCTAGATACTCTAGTTAAAATGATAAAAAATTCAGTTGACCTGATTCAATGCAAAAATCGAGAAATATGGAATGAGGTATTCCTTCCTATAAAACAACAACAACAAAAACAAAAACAAAAACAGACACAAGAGGTAGGAATAATAACAAATTATCATAGGGGAAAGATTGTAAAAGTTGACATTTGCCAAAAAATCTCAACCTTTTGAGCTGAATGACCTCCAAATGACAATGGTACTCTTGTTTTGAAAGGTTGTACATCTCTGCTTCATGAGGAATTTGTTAGATGCCTGCTAACCTAGATTGTACCTTTGGGGGTTTGCTAAAGGGAAGTTATGTCATCAGCTCTGTCTCTTGGCATCTTGTCAGAGATCATCACTTGTGGTTGGGTTTTCATACCCATCACAAAAACAATTTCTTAGGCTTTGTGACTTTTTTTTTCTGCAATTTGCATGGTTTTGAAACTCCTGATTTTGAAGTTGCAATTTCCCAAATAATTATCTTTATAAGTAAAGATATTTCCCCCCCTTTAAGGGGGAAAGTGTAGAGGAGGGTGTATGGAGATGGTTCTTTTCCAATGCTCATTAATTAAATGAAAATAAATTGTAAACTCATTATAATGCAGAGCGCTTTAATTAAAAATGGGTACATGTGATAGAATAAAAACAACAAGAGAATGAACTTTACTTGGAATTTGATAACCTTTTATAAACATAGTTCTTAATCAGTAGCAGAATGGGCACAGGAATGTTTGAGTGTTGTTTGTAAATGTAGATGATTTTTCAGTAATTGTCTTTATAAGTAAAGTCATGTGGAGGGAGACTCACTCAGTAAGGCTTTGAATTCACTCACAGCATGAAAAAGTTATGGGCTGCAGTGTGGCATTCCAGCGCAGCACTAGTGGAGATTCTCAAAATCAAGTGTTTTCCAAGAGGCTTTCATTAGTTCACTTAGGAGCAGCTCAATATCTCATGACACAGATGGTTTCAAATCAGGGGTTTTAAGTGCATCTTCTAATAACTACAGGCAAAAGAGAAATCAGTTTGCTTTCCTCTAGCTTATAAAAATAGTACCAATTATCAGATAAACGTAAAAGGAAATCATCAATGAACTTGACTTTGACAAATACAAAAGGTTCTTAAGCAGCATGTGTGAAAATGATTACATGTTACCTTGGATGTGTCTGTTTTAATGGAACATTTTCCCCGCTTGATATTTGAGTCCATTTAGTTTATAACATAAAAAAAGGCAAGTCTCTGTACCCCTAGCAGGATAAATAGAAAATCAGTCCAGTCCTTTCTCTAAAAATTCTTTCATTTTTATCGACTTTACTACCATTGAAGTTTACACATACCCTTCTGGATCATTCTCTGTGTGTGTATCTTTTCCAGCAAAATAAGTTCGTACTATACACACGGTTTTGTAATCTGCTTTTTCCAGTCAATGATCTACACCTTTCCATTTCAGTAAATGTCCATGGACTGATACTCAGTCTGTGGTTGGGTGACACAACTGACCCCCTAAATCCTTTGCAGGGCGAATTATGGAGCAACATACTGAAGTTGGCTGTTATGCCACTGAGTTTCTTCCAACCAGCATGTTCTCTTTCTCGACTGTGACTCTTGAAAGAGAATGGGCCAGTTTATCTGCAGAATGTGCCCCCTCCCTGCTTTTGGATTTGTCTGTTTCCAATTTTACTTTTTTTGATCCATTATAACAAGATTCTTTTTTTGCTTGGATGGTCTATTTTAATTTTGGGGGGCGCTAGAAATTTGCTCTTTAGAATAAAGTATAAATTTAAATAATAACTATGATAGCAAGTAAAATGGTAAGAAAGCCAAGTTACTTTGCACAGCACTGTTGCACTGTTCACTTGGCACCCCTTCTTGTAGAATCATGGACAGCTCCCATTTGGACACGTGGATGAAAAAGCAGACGTAATTCAACATTTCTTTTTTCTATTGCTTTCAATACCATATGGATGAAAATAAATTTTAGGTCATAGAATCCTTTAATAAAAAAATGAGGTTAAAGATTCAATTCTTGTAGTTTGTTTGTTTCTAAGTGGTGCTTCTAATAAATGACCAGTATGAATATATGCTAATATGCTGTAATAATTTGAGATCATTTTCATTGTCCTCATTCCTGTAGGAAATTATAACCCGTTATTTTATATTATGTCTCTAATAATCATTCCAAAATAATAATGCAAATGGGTTAGTAACCCAGGGGTCCATCATTTTTCTCAATCTCTCTGATTTTTACATGAGTATAAGCTTTTTCTTCTGGGGCAGAATTTTATAAGCCTTTTTTTGCAATATTAACTGTAAACTGTGCAATTATAATTAGATAAGAGTTTTAAGTCTACTTAAAATTTATATATTCAAAAAATAACAAGAAGTTTACATCAGTGTTTTTGTCTGTGATGTATTTATCAAACAAATATATTATTACTCTCTAGAATTAGGTACTTGGGTGTGTCATAATAAAGTGGCAACATTTAAAAACTGAAGACATTTACAGGGTGCTTACTGTGGGTGAGGTTGCTAGAATAAGTACTTTGTAAGGATTATTTTAATATAACCTCACAAAAGCCCTTGAGATATGTTATTATTATATTCATCTTACATTGGATACACAAAATAGAAAAATTGAAGTGTGTTTTTATCAGGGGTGTGTGTGCAAATTTAAACATGTATGTTTGTTAAAGATACAAAAGTAGATATCTACTTAGTGACCTATACTTTTCAGAGGTTTCTTTTTTTTAATATTTAATTTATTTATTTATTCATGAGAGAGAGAGAGGCAGGGAAACAGGCAGAGGGAGAAGCAGGCTCCATGCAGGGAGCCTGATGTGGGACTCGATCCCAGGACCCCAGGATCATGCCCTGGGCTGAAGGCAGGCGTTAAACCGCTGAGCCACCCAGGGATCTCCTTTTCAGATGTTTCTATATTAGAACAGTCTCAAGGAGAAGTGGTTTACAGTAGTTGTCTGCCAGATGCCTGTGTAGAAAATACCTACCTAAGGCCCTACCATTAATTCCCCAAATAGGAGAAGCCAGAAAATCAATATCATGTAAGTACTATGAATTTAGCCTCCAGTATTGCTAGCCTGCCACTGAGGATACTGGAGATGAGACAGGTTAGATTAGCAGGCTTTTTGAGAGCCTTCATAATAGATATCAGTCCAAAGGAACACCCTTACCCAACCCCAAAACAAACCAACAAACTTTGCTTGTACTCATTCTACTGGGTATTTCCATTTACTTTACAATTCTTTCAGTACTAATGCTCATGGGCTGATTCTTATAACAGGAGTATTTGTTTTGAAAATAAATCGAAAAAAGGGCATGCAAATAACATCCATGAAAGACTCTTAGTTTGATGGTCTATTTTCTTTTGGAATGGAAAATAATAATTTGTTTCTAGATAAATATCTTATGGCAAATTTAATCATCAGGTATCCAGAAATGAATAAGCTGAGTAGAAGAATGAGTCTTAATTGCACAGTTTTAGCCGTAATTGTGACCCTTCAAACATTTTAGGGTTTAATGAAATTAATAACTAAAATATATGAATGTTAAAAAAAAGCAGAGTTCAGAAAATAAACATTCTACTTAATTTCTAGGAAAGATTCTTGGGCTATACTAATTGCCATACTGTGTCACAATTCAGGTTGTACTGATTAGGTATACTCCTAGAATAGAGATACTATGTTTAGTCTGGTTGGAAAAAAGGGTGATGTTATTTCCAGAGCTAGGATTTGAGAATGTTTTTAAAAGGTATCCCAAGTCAAGAACACCTATTCAAACTCAGTTACCTAAAATAATATTAAGTATGTTATTTAATGATGATTGCTGTTAATTGGGCACTCATTTTACACTAAGGACTTTAACTGAGTTATTTTAATCTTCACAATAATTAATACTATTCCCTATTTGTAGGATGGGTAAACTGAGGCTCAAAGAGCCTAAAGTCAGGTCCTAACCCAGGTCTCAGATCGAGGATTGGATTTTTCCTGAATTTCAAAGCAGATCTATTCTGAAGTCCAGGCCTTGACCTCTACATTATAATTCTCCCTACCTCAATTTAATACCAAATATTTGATGAAACATATTGAATTGCTAAAAGTAGTCACAGAGCTTCTACCAAGAATCACCCAAGAGTATAGAAAAAAAAATAAAGAAAGAAACAGGGTATAGAGACCATAAATCCCCTATAGCATCCCCTAGAAACTTCCAGAGAAGAAGGAGAGGGAGACAACTATTAAGATCAGGTAACTATCTGTATCCATTTGAAAAATGAATTTCTGATTTGAGCTTCCTTCCATAGAAGATACAAAAATCACCAGTCTTCCAAATATGAAAGTGATAAATACTTCTCAGGGGCAAAATGCATCCCTGTCACATCTAGAGCAAAATCAACAGAGTTTGATAAAGAAGAGAAAGAAGAGAAGAGAAAGTGGATGTTCAGAGCATAACACTATTTTGGGAGTCTCCATTATGACTAAATTATTTGTTCTGTAATATTTGTTCATCAATAAGTTTCCTAGATTTTATTTTCTTACTCAGCCATTAAATGGAACATGCTTTGTCATATGTTGAAATAGACATTTCCTGTTCCAGCATGATGATATTCAAATATACATTTATTAAAATCCAGAGAAAAGGTTGTTAAGTATTATAATAAACATTTAAGACATCAAAAGTGATCATTAAACTTTATAGTATAGTGAAAAGTCATGGGAAGTTTAATATGTTTAGCATCTGAAATTATTGCTCAGATTATATGGAATTATCTATTATCTAGATCACTAGCTCTCTTTCTCTTGAAAAGTATTGGCAACTGTAAATGTCTCCAGAATGATATTTTCTGCACAAATAAAAATCAAGCTCCCTGCAGCTTCTATTTCTACATAGGTTTCTCACTTCCTCTGACATTGGAGAAAAACCTCTTTATGGAACCTGAGAAACTGAGTAATTATTTGCGCATGCGCCTAAAATGTGAACACTGGGATTATCAAGTATGTATCATTATGAGAAAATCACCTGCTTTAAACCAGTTTCTTAGTAGACACATAATTTACCTTAATAGAAATTTTGTGCCAATAAACACCATGTATTCACCACAGAGAGGTGACCAGTAAATTCCAGCATCCAACATGGTCCTCAGCACACAGAAGGTGCTCACCACTGACTTTTTAAAATTTTTATTTACTTATTCATGACAGATACAGAGAGAGGCAGAGACATAGGCAGAGGGAGGAGAAGTAGACTCCATGCAGGAGCCCGATGCAAGACTTGATCCCAGGACTCCAGGATTACACTCTGAGCCAAAGGTAGACGCTCAACCACTGAGCCACCCAGGCATCCCAATTTTTTTGTTTTTAATGAAAGAATGAATGATAGGTATTTAAAAAAAATCTTGAGGTATCTATCATCTCATGTATAATAAGTCACACATATTATGACAAATGTTTTCTTATTCAAGTATGTGTTAGTGTATTATTAGAGCAAGAGGGCCCACAAAAACAAAAACTTTTGATTATTGAACTTTCATTTTGTGCTGGATGTTGTTTCAGATGCTGGAGGTGCAGACACAAATGACCACGAGGCCTGGCTCAATGAACTTCCAGTCATGCTGTGTCCATTCCAACATAAATGGAGCCTTAGTTGGGCGTTGTGCTGGTAACCCGTTCAATGATAAGATAGCACGATTTCTAATGTAGATTTGTGTAGCAAAAATGTGTAAGGAGCTATTAACCGGCAGAGAATTGCATTGAACTGGTTCACAAAGGGCCCGTCTGGCTTCCAAACTGGACAGCATGTCAACTTCTACAGCCTCAAGTGTGGCTTTCATTTGGATTTCCTATGTAACCAACAAAGACAGTGTGCAAAGCAGGCATCAGGGAAGAGCGCAAATACGTGACAACACACAACTGCTCGTGTCTCTCTAGTTTCTTATGATGCAGGTTAATGTATGGCTGTGATTTGATCAGCAAACAAGAAGAGACTTCCAGGTTGGAGGAACCAAGGGAGCAGGGACTCTCAGCCCCTGCAGGGGCCCTGCCAAGTTCCCATGGAAAGCTCCTCCCACTCTCAGCCTCTAGAATTCTTGGCACAGACTTTGCTCTGTCCAGCTTCCTTTTTTTTCCTCTGACACTGGGGCTAGCTATGCCTTCCTCCTAGATTTCTAATACCTCCACGATTTGTTACTGGACAAGAGCAAGTGAAAGTGCAAAGATGTATTTTTAATAAAAGAAAAACACATAGAATAAATAAAAATAAATAAACCAAACACTTGTGCTGTAGGATGCTGTGGAGCAGCTCAGACTTCCTGCATCTGAATTTCTTATCTGTAAAATGGGGCTAAATATATTTCCTTTCTCATAAGACTAGTGTAAGAGCAGAGAACATAATACCTGTAAAGGGAGCCGGCAGGCACTGGTAATCAGATATCATCCTGCCCTATTATCATAATGGGTCCTTCATAATAACCTGGATTCTGCTCTGTGCTTCAACTGTTGACTGAGCTTCATGGCTGGAAAGACACCTGGGGACTCACCCAGTGTAACCATTCAGCTGCTAGGCTCATCTTTCCATTTTTATCCAACAGCAGTTGCTAACTGTAGCCTAAGTGTTTACCATTCATTTCCTCTCTTTTAGTATTGATTGGACTCTCCTCTTCTTTTGGCTTTTACTAAAATGATAAAAAATGAATAGCATCATACACTGTGCAAGGCAGCTTTTACATACGATATCTCATGTTGTCCCCACGACAACACCTGGTACCCTTATTCTCATTTCATAGACAAAAAAGTGAAGGTTGAGTAATACTAGGGATATTGCTCCCACGTGATTAAATTGACAACATTGGACTCTTCGATCTTCTGCCATGACATTGTTTCCTGCATCTCTGTCTTTTATGGTAGTCGAAGTTGTTGGTTGGTTTTACACCAAGGCACAAATGAGCATGATACAGCTGACATAAAATGAATAAGATTTGAGTGTGGAAAAAGCTGAATGTGCACACGCAGTTGGAGGTCTACCGAAATCCACACTGGAACCTAAAAGACTAACTTGGCCTTCAAGCTCATGGGGATTTTCAGCCTTTCGTTTTGAATCTGTAACCTATGACTCTAGAATCCAAGTTTACCAATTCTCATCTGCTACAAAAACATTTAATCCTTTTTAATAGAGAGAGTTCTCTTTGAAAAATAGCCGGGAGTCCGCACATAGGAAAACGTGTACCCTACAAAGCCCATGGAGAGGGATAAACCGGAGCCCAAATTATGAAATGAATTTGAAAACCTCTTGCTTTCATTTACCTTGTTGTAATTGAGCATACTGGACTAGAGGGCTGGCCAAAATACTTGAAGGATTACTACGTGATGACCAATTCTTGCCTTGGAAGACCAAGAACCATGAAAAAGAGGAGAGGGTCATTTATCTGTTTTCTTTTTAAAATTTTAAATCTGTCCTATATCTGAATCCTCACACAAATTATAAAAGCACTGAAATCAAACAACCATGGTTCATTCCTGGCCTTTGATTTTTATAAACATGCATGTTAAAAAGAGAGAGAGAGAGAGTGAGAGAGAGAAAACCAAACATGTGTGCTGCCTTTTAATAAAGATCATATTAAAAATTCAATAAATAGCAATATCTCTGATCTCTTAACAAAAGCTTCTGGTGTACAGGAAATTAAATGAAAAAAAAAACCTTGTTAATCCTTTTTGATTTCTGTACATTGTAGCTAGAAGCAGAATTCTTTAACTCACAGATTTCTCCTTTTTTTTTTCCTTTTTAACATTTTTTTTTAATCTTTTCTTGCACAAACGTTGTCTGGGCAACACTGTAAGTGCAGCATGATTCTTGGAAACATTTAAAAATAAAGGGGGGGGGGTGAGGGAGAGAGCAAGCAGTTGTGTCATTGTCTCATCCCGGTGGCCTTGCAAGGAGGAATCTACCTCGAACCAGGTGATAACCTGATAGACTTTATCTTGTCTTCTCCCGGCCTCCCTGAAGCCTGCCAACACTTCGGCTGGCTGTTAGGCATTTTAAATATCCCCCCTGAGCCCTAACCTCACCCCCTTTCTCTTCTTGTCAGCTGGAATGTCTCAGAGCTGTCAGAAGCTTGTTGCTTATTGATGTTTCCGTGTGTTTTATGTCTTTTCTGAGATATGACAGGCCCTGACACAGTGCTGATTTCAATCAGGCTGCTTCTAGAGAAGCCTAAGATTTTTAGTTGCACAATCCACGTTTCGAGCATACTTCAGAGGCCTCTGCCTAATGAAAATGTTTCAGGAGGCCGAAATAAAGGCCCCGTGCTCAAACGAGCAGCAGCTGAGGAATTCACAAGGTTTGAAAAAACACGTGTGTACGTGCACGCACACACACGCACGCACACACACACACACACACACCCCCCATAGTCACCCCTCCCCCGCCCCTGCCTTTTGTTATAAGAAAAGCAAGAACAGAAAGTGACCTCTGGAGGCAAAGGTTGTGACACTGAATCAAATCCCTTTAGACCTGAACTGACAGGCTAGGCCTGGCTTTAGATTACGTTATCACATCTTAGAACGAGGCTTGTATGTACCTCAGGATTCTCTACATGTAAAGAGCTGGCGATTTTACCCCTGCTGCCCTATTAAGTCAAGTTCTGATGTCCTGTCGAGAATGAAAGCTTATCACACAGAGGGGTGGATAAAGGCGGGGTGGGGGTTGGGGGTGGGGGGGAGGGAACAACCAGAAATGGAAATAAAATGTGTTGCTGGTAGAGTCCTCATTTCTGTTATTTATAACGCTGGCCATGTGGAGATGAAAAATATTAGAAAAGGACTATTGGTGAATCATATATGATTTCCTGAAACTGATATAAACATCTCATTTTGTAACACATTGGTGGGATTTCAAGTGAGGCAAAGGACAGACTCAGGATACCAAAGAAGTTTGATATAACCAGCCTCAGCAGGTGCATTCAGAGGCCACCATCAAATTCACTTCCAGAAACAGGAGCAAGAGTGTAGGATAGTTTTGTGTACACGTCTGGCAAGTTGTGCAAACTTGATTTAGTCAAACGATCGATCTCCTTGTGTCTGTTTCTCCAGTCGAAAATAGGCACACTCACATCTTATATTTGTGGGGAGAAGGGTGTCATTTCATTATTGGTCTTTGGGGCTTTAAAAGTCAAGCAATTGGCACAAGCTTCTAAGAAGGTGATAAGGCTCCAATGATAAGGAACAGAATAAAAAAATTCCCAGTGACTAGTGTCTTGCTTTTTTAATGACAATGTACCCCCTTGCTGATCTGCAATTAATGGTTGTGGTATGACTCAGGACTTTTAAGGAAAAAAACATGCTTGAAGGAAAAAGATTATAATATTGGACCACATTGTCTGGAATGAAACTATTTCTTGAAGGATAAATATCCAGAGGGAAACAGGCATTAATCAGACATTCTCAAAAAAGTTATTATTTTTTTTGGATTAATTCCTTTTTTTCCTTGCTCTAAACTGGAAGATAAGTCCTATTGGAAATGTTCTTTTCCCGATTAATCGACATTACAAATGCAAAATGCGTGGCTCCTACAAAAGCCTTCAATGAATATTATTTCCTTCTCTCATCCCCTCTTTGTAGAAATCATTTTGCACTTGTTATGTTTCCAAGTCAGGTTCCTTACTGCACTAAGAGTTTTAGTGGTTTTACCTTAAAAAAAAAAAAAAAAGCCAAACAAAATCCCTTCCCAAAAAAACAACAGATCCTCTGCCTCCAAGCCACACTGAGTGAAAATGACCACTAAAAAAAGTGCTTTTCTACCTCCATTCCATTTTTAAAATGTTATGATATTTTTAACAATATTAATATAATAACAGTAGCATGTGTTTATTGGGTTAGTCTGTATTTTATGACTTAGTATCGAATTTATGGCTTGTTTCTACAGTACTGTCACTATTAATTTTTGTTCCCATTTTTTTCATCAGCTAGAACATTGTCATAGGACTATTGCTTGCTCGTGATAAGCAGCCTCTGCTGTTATTATTTTAGGTCTGCTTATCAACAGTCAACACATCTCCCCAAATTATTATTTTTTTTTAGAAAAACTATGTTATCAATTTAACCCGTTGGTCACCAAAGGGACTCTTCCTTCCAGCCACTCATAAGGATTTTGGCATGCTGCTAGGTGGTGAAGTCGGAGAATCAGGAGGGAAGTCAGAAAGAGCTGTCACTACAAAAATACCACAGGAGGTAGAGAAGGCCTTCACAGTATGACTTTAAGATAGAAATTGATATTGGTCCTGACTCCTGACCCCACCCAGGGAAACTGCAGCCCGGGAGTCAAAGCTTTACTGCCCCTTGGAAGGGCTGGTTGAGAGAGAGAGAGAGAGAGAGAGAGAGAGACTGGCCGGGAACTCCCAGAGATCACGGGCCTGCCAGCCTCTCTGAAAATGACTGCCAATTTGGCCTAGTCTCAGCTGACTGCATGCCCAGGAGGGAGGGAATGGCAGTAATAAAGCAGTTTAGTGGAGAAAGATATTGCTTCAAGCTCCCAAGGCTTCCAGTCTATTTTATGACAACATTATTCACTCACACATCCATACAGATACACACACACACACACACACACTCAAATGTACAGACATGTGAACACTCATATGATAATCAGGATCTATCTATCTATCTATCTATCTATCTATCTACCTATCTATCTAAAATCTTTTGGGCAGAGGATGATTTATGCCCATAACAGAAATGCTATAGTTTAAAGCTAAGATTCAAATTATCCCAAGAGTGGTAGAACACTTTAGAGTTTTCTTCCCAGAATTAAATAATAGGAAAAGCCACACTTGGATGAAGGCTGGGATTCTGTTGTCAGCCCCATGGCTCACATCCTGGACAGTTCTCTGTATCTTACCCTTTCCCTTACTTGGGAGGGGCATTTGGCTCACAAAGATGGTGTAAAGGTCAGAATTCTGAGAATCCTTTGTGACTTCAGAGAGTGATGATACCCATATAATACAAGTTCATATTCATATGTACAATGTGTTACAGTATAGAATATATATGCACAACTATCATGTCAGAGTAATAGCCTAAAATTAATTGCACTCTACTAAAATTTGCCATTTGAAAATATCCATGCTTTTAAAAAAAGAAAATTCTATGATTCTAAAAATCCACAGAAGGGATCCCTGGGTGGCGCAGCGGTTTGGCGCCTGCCTTTGGCCCAGGGCACGATCCTGGAGACCCCGGATCGAATCCCACATCGGGCTCCCGGTGCATGGGGCCTGCTTCTCCCTCCGCCTGTGTCTCTGCCTCTCTCTCTCTCTCTCTGTGACTATCATAAATAAAAATAAAATAAAATAAAATAAAAATCCACAGAAGAGGAAACAGGTAATGGCTAGAGAGAATTTTAATTTTTTATGGTAGCTCCCATTTTTGGAGCAAATAGCAAAACTGAATTTCAGCACTATAGTGGGAAAGGATGCCATGCTTTACAAAAAGCCTGAAGAATTGAATTACACTTGCTATAGTAAGAAATATTCCTCAAATGCCTGGGATGGTTATGCATCTGTTTGTGCACTGTGCAGTTCTCACCCAGACGGGCAGAGGAGTCGTTGTCCCCACTTTATGGAGGAGAATATTGAGGCTAGCAAAGTTAAGTAGCTCACCCACGGCCATGCAGTCAGCCAACGAGAGCTGAAGTTTTAATTCAGACGTTCAGATGTTCTGCCTCTAGATTTGTTAAGCTTTGTAAACCCGTTGTATAAACAAACCTCTGTAAGTTGGGGCTCTTTATAGCAGAATTTTGTTATGTGAGTGCCCAGAGAAACCTTACATATTTTGTGCACATTTCCAATAGGAGTACAATTATTAAGAAATTGAAATAATAATACCAGCTAACACTACATAGACGAAAATAAATTTTGTGGTAAAGATGCCCCTGTAGCATCTGTTGGGCATGCAGTCTCTAAGAGACAGACAGGGAGACTGAAGCTATCTCTAATCCATTTTACGAGTGGGATCATTTCTCTTCACACTTTCTATAAACTGAGATTTAAATGTAAAGATTTGATCTCACAATTTTTAAGGGAGATAATCCAGTCTTTCCTCTCTTGTGAAAGTAACAGCATCTACAATTGACTAATTATAGGGAGAATTGGGCATTCCATGAAGATTAAGGGCAAGCAGCTAATTACACCCACAAGTGGCTAACAGCAGCTACAATTAGCTGTTTATAGGAGCAATTATTGGTGTAGCCAATTTTGTACCCCAAAATAATTACAGGTGCAAAATCTCACATGCCGTTAGGAATGTTCTCTTTCAAAATGCTGGCCTTATGGGTGCAGATTTCTCCATTCATTTGCCTACATAGAGAAATAACCAGAGAGGCCTAAAATGTGAAGATGCCAAAATGTGACCAATTCTAAAGCTATGTTTAATAAATTTATTTTTGTGCTGGAAAAAACTAATTAATTTACCTCGTATGCTCTATTAGCAGTTGAAGCATTAGACAAATAGAACATTAGAGAAGGCTTATAGGCATGTTTCCTTTATACTTGCTATGTAGCAAAATATATAACATATTCTAAAATAAGATCAAATTACAACATATACTAAAAGTGTTACTGTTAAAAAAAAGAAAAAAAGAAAAAAAAGTGTTACTGTGCAAATTCTGGGTTTATTTTTTTTTATTTTTTAAAATTAAATTTATTTTTTAAAATAAATATTATTTTTTTTATTTTTTACTTATTTATTTATTCATTCAGAGAGAGAGAGAGAGAGAGAGAGAGGCAGGCAGAGACACAGGCAGAGGGAGAAGCAGGCCCCATGCAGGGAGCCAGATGAGGGACTCGATCCTGGGTCTCCAGAATCACACCCTGGGCTGCAGGCTGTGCTAAACCGCTGTGCCACTGGGGCTGCCCAAATTCTGGGTTTATTAAGTTGATCTCAAGTCTGTATTCATTCGTGTACTCAGTTAATAAATGTTTCTGGGATTCCTAACATATTCTTGTATTTTTGGATGTGCAGACTTGAAAGAAAAAGGCACCCATGGCCAATTCTTAACTTTCCCAACTTCTGGGGCACCTGGGTGGCTGGCTCAGTGTTGAGCATCTGCCTTTGGCTCAGGTCGGGGTCCTGGGATGGAGTCCCCCACCAGCATCCCCAGAGGGAACTTACTTCTCCCTCTGCCTATGTCTCTGCCTCTGTCTGTGTCTTTCATGAATAAATAAATAAAATCTTTAAAAAAACAAAAAACAAAAACTTTCCTAAGTTTCTAAAATTTATTCCTGCTCTGGGCATCCTAGAAGTAGAAATATGGTCACAGTTCATTTTTTAGCTCAGAACTGAAGCCACTGACACAATTATCTTAACATCTCTCCCCCAAATGAGATGTACACCTCCATCCCTAAATAAACAACAAACTACAGAACACTGAACAATCACCATTGGATTTCACAAGTTTTCTATTTGGCTCCCAAATTATGTAATAATATGATTTAAAAAGAACAATGGCTATAATTTTATGTTTTTATATATCAAGAGTTTCTCAATAAAACAAAAAACAAGAAGAAAAAGTAGTTCTGGTTGTCGTATTATTCTATTATGGATTATTTTATCTTATTTTTATTTATTTATTTTTAAAGATTTTATTTATTTATTCATGACACACACAGAGAGAGAGAGAGAGAGAGAGAGAGAGAGAGAGGCAGAGACACAGGCAGAGGGAGAAGCAGGCTCCATGGGGGGAGCCTGACGTGGGACTCGATCCCGAGTTTCCAGGATCACGCCCTGGGCTGAAGGCGGCGCTAAACCGCTGCGCCACAAGGGCTGCCCCATTATGGATTATTTTAATCATTTCCTGAAGTTACAGTGCAGGCATAAAACGATCTGTTCTGAGTCAATCATGAGGCATTATTTTAAGTTCTAATGCTCTCTGATTTTGAAAAGCCAAGCTTGGAAGGCAAGCAGGAGAGTTAATGAGATTGTGACTTATTCATGACTGTATTTCCAGAAATGAATGAAACACATGAAAATTCCAAATCTTCTTGGTTGAATCATCTACAGATACTATTGCTTGATTAGCAAACAGGGTTATTTACAAGTAGAGAAAGGAATTTAAGGTAGGAATACAGAATGCTTAGTCTGAATTGAGCCACAGAGCCATGATCTTGGTGGTCACCACAGAGCTTTTGAATCCTGACTGTGCCTCTAATTTATCTCTCTGACCTCTGGCAAGGTATCTTCATCCAGGAGCAGCAGATCAATTTCTGGCCAGACTTGAGTTTGAATCCCAACACCACGACTCACTAACTTTCCATAACTGCCTGCAGAGTTCCTCAGCCTTATAGAGACTAGTTTCCTGATCCATAAACCCCCTAAAATAGGGACAAGAATCTTTTCTTCATGAGGAGGTTGTCCTTAGAAGTGAAATAATGTATTTCGTTACTGTCCTTTCTTTTTAAATATTTTATTTACTTATTAGAGAGAGAGCGCGCGTGTGTGTGCCCGTGAGTGGCAGGATGAGGGGCAGAGGGAGAGGGAGAAGCAGATTCCTTCTTAGTAGGCTCCCTAGTAAGTAGTAGCCCCAAGTTGAGCCCGATCCTAGGACCCCTGAAATCAAGGCCTGAGCGAACGGCAGACACTTAAGGGACTGAGCCACCCAGGCGCCTTTCATTATTGTCCTTCTTCTGCCTCCATAAATTAAGAGAGATGAATTTCATTATCTGTAACCTTAAAAACTGAAACAATAAACACCCTAAAATACTCTTGACTCACTTTCTCTCTTTATAAAATGTGATTCATCACACTGAATTCTACTTGGATCACAAGAAAAGATTCTAGATCTATTCATTCATTTAACAAATATTTATTTAGTAGAAAACTATCTAAAAGTTAGATATGTTTAGATATCTAAGATATTTTAGATAAAGATAT
Organism: Vulpes vulpes; assembly: GCF_048418805.1. Lineage (NCBI taxonomy): Eukaryota > Metazoa > Chordata > Mammalia > Carnivora > Canidae > Vulpes > Vulpes vulpes. The sequence goes on along the minus strand of NC_132793.1, from coordinate 91,950,569 downwards.
CTAACACTTAGAACACTTATTGTGGCTTCTTACATATTTTAACCTTGACAACCATTCTTATGAGATAGGTACTTTCATGAGGCCCATTTTATAGACGTGAAAACTGAGTCACAGAGAAGTTAAGTAACTTGGCCCAAGTCATATAGTCTGAAAATGACAGAGCCGGGGTCTGAGCCCTATAGTTTAATACCATCTTCTCGCCTACATCTAGACTGCTCAGAGGTGGATCTAGACATTCAAAACCCAAACATTAGAAGAGCTGTCTCAGAATTTTCTCTGGGTTGGAGAAAAGCCATAGCAGCTTTGCACAATGGGGAGATGGCCTATTGTGAGAAGGGCCTTTCTAAGCATAACACTCATTGCACCACCTTATTGTTCCAACTCATTTGTGATCTCTCTTTGCAGTAGGCTGTGAATTCCCTGAGGCTCCTTCTCCACCTGTTTGCTGCACACCCGTGCCTGGTGCATGGGTACTTAATAAACACTTGGTGAGTGATAGAAACCATTCCAAGATGAGAAGCATTCTATCCTGCTGGAGAGGCGGGAAAAGCACCTTGTTTGTGAGCATAGCACAAGGACCTAACTACACTGGTGATACAGATGATATCTATACATGAGTAAGAAGTTTGCAAAATACGGCAGGCTGCCTTGTTCACTCTGGAAGTAAACTATGTACCTAATTAATTTAAAATATTGTTCCCTTTTAGGAGGAGCTCTGCATCTGTATTGAAAAAAAAAAAAAAGGCTTTAGAACTGAAGAAAACATTCACTGAATTCTTTTCCCAAGAAAAACTATGAATGCAAAATGTAGTGTCTTTTTCACATGTATATTAAAACAGTCAGGATATGCATTAATAGAAAGATTGGTGAGAAGCCAGGGAATCTTTGACTCTCTTAACTGGAACTTCCACCATGAAATTCAGTGTGGTTAAGTTAGGTTTGGCAGGAGTTTTTCACTGCAGCTTTCATGGAGATAAACATATAATTCGCAACAACGCTAGTTTATATGTCTGGTTTCCCACATCAAATGAACCTTGGATGTATCAGAGATCAGTTTTGAACTCCTTTCCTTGTATGTAAAGTTAGGAACTTTCAGAATCAGGTTTGGGACTCTACCCAGAAAAGATTGGACTGTAAAATCAGGATTAAGCCGTCAAAACAGAATCTAGTTACTAGAAATCCAGCAAACCTTCTGTTGTTTTCTAAACAGAACTGTCCCATGAAGCTAGAAGCACTTTTAAATTCGATCTTGAGTAGTGATCTCCTAAAAATGTATATATCTAGGGAGAGATAAGAATGGCAATGAACTTGTTTAAATTGTGGAGATCTTTAGACAGCCATGTAATTATTACCTACTTGCAAATTGGTATGCTGATTTGCATAACAAAACCAGTGGAGAACCCTTAGAACTTGTGACTTGAAAACTAAATGTCATATTCATCAGTAATATAAAATGAGTACAAATACATCTGGTTTTTTCTTTTTTCTTTTTAGAGAGAGAAAGATAGAGATCATGCACGAGTAGGGCGAGGGACCAAGGGAGAGAGACAGAATCTTAAGTAGGCAGGCTCCACACCCAGCACAGAGCCCAATGTGGGGCTCCATCTCATGACCCGGAGATCATGACCAGGGTGAAAATCAAGAGTCAGAGTCTTAACCTGCCGATCCACCCAGGTACCCGTACTTAATATTTTTAAAATATTTGATTTGAAGGTACCAATTTGATCTGAATTATCAGTAGTGATTGGAGATGCCAAGAAGATTCTATCTTCTTGCCAAATATCTTTTCCAAGAAATGTGGCTTGTACTTGAGCTCCATGATGTGCAGGGACCTCTCTCTAAGGGTTTTCCCAGAAAAGCCAACTCCTGAGACCCTTTACACTCTTCTTTCAACTCTTGGATCTCAGGAGTCTAGAAGTGATGAACCCAGAGCCCTGGACCACTGTTTGAGGTTCTAACACACCCCAAGTAAAGGCCAGTGCTCCCTTTGTGGTAAGGCATGGTTTTGATACTCAAGAGTGATGTTCTTCATTAATGACCATGGACCCCATTTCCAAGGAGTCCAACAAAATCATGTGTGTACAGTCAAGCTGTTCTTCTATTTTCAGAGACATCCATCATGCACAAAATATGAAGACTCCCTATTTTAAGAGGCTTCGCCAAGAAGAGGCACCAACTGTACTTTCAAGAGTGAATTCTGGATAAATGTTAAAAATAATAATACCTAAAATAAATAACAAACAAATAAAAATAATTAAAAATACAAAAAGAAATTCTAGAGTAAGCATTTCTAAGAAATGTCAGTAACTATGCACGAGGTTTTTAAAATATCATTTTAATAAAATTGTTAAGAATTTGTTTTGGAAAAGTGAAACACATTGCAATACCAACTTGCATATGGACCTCAGGGTTCGACTAGTTTTTGTGAGATGAACTGGAGTATTTTGGGGTAGCGTGTGTTTCTTCCAATGATGTGCTCCTCCTATGCATGTGTATGGTGCCACATTTCCATCTTAGCTCCTTGTTGGTTGAGTGACTGAACCTCAACTGATTCTCATTTTGGGCTCATATTTTTCTGTTGCTCTGTCTTGCTCCCAGTTCAATCCCCCACTTTCCACAGCTGTTGGCCTAGGGAATGTCAACATAGTCACTCTCTGCCCAAACTAGAACAATCAGGAGAATTGCCCCCTAAATGTATGGGGGCTTTCCAACATCAAACAAAATTTGTTTTACAATTTTGGGTGGCACATATCTTCATGCCCTTGGTGGAGAGAATTCCCATCTAAAATGAGATATTTTCTAACTTTTCCTGCAGAAAAGCAAAAATACAGATATTGCCTGGGTGGGAGGGAACCCAAGACTTTTCAGAGTCCAAGAGGCTCCTAGCTGAGTTTGACTTAGGATTTCCAGTATGGGTAAGATTCTCTCTACAAGGGTGGGTTAGAGTAGGTTTACAGCTTCTCCCTCCAGGAGATAACCCAAAACTCGAACAATCTAACAAGAGATATGATCATATCCTCAACCCTGACCTGTGCTTAAAAAATGTCATGGTTGTCCACTGCCATTAATTCCGCAATATGGAATACAAGGTCATTCACAATCTTGCCTCTACATGGTTTTAGTCTGTATGATCCCTGGCCCCTTTTACCCCCTGTCTCCATCCCTACTAGAATAGTTACTTTTCAATACACAAATGAAATAATGCATGACGTTTTCTGATTTGTTTGTGTTGTTGTATCTTTTCCACCTGACATAGTGATGAAGGTTGAGGATAAGGTGGTAAATGGAACACACAAATTCCCTCTTTTAATTATTCTGCCATTCTTTGGAGGGGAAACAAAATATAAATGAAAAATCACAGAAATAGACCAGAGCATGGTAGATGGAGGGAATGTTATGGGGCATAACCAGGTGATGTGCTAGAAAGCCCAGGAGTATGTGGTCTGAGGATGATGTCTGGGCTGTTACCTGAACCCTGCAATGCAGATTCACCATGAGAAGTTCATTAAATTCCATCAACTTGGTTCACTTCCTGAAGTAGTCTGGTGCATCCTCTCGTCCTGGATGTTCACTGTTGCTAGAACAGAAAATTGCTTCCCTCTGGGGGTCCCACACTTGACCAGACTTGACCAGATCACCCATTGATAGGAGAGTTGCCAAAGTTGTTCACTTACACAGATCTCTAAGGAAACTAGAATCCAGGAGTTGGAAGAGTGAGCTTGGGTTCTGGAAAGGCACAAAAGGCCCAATCTTTTCTATGGCTTTTAGTTTGCAACATCTGGTGATTTTTCAGATCGTTTATAATTTATTGTGTTCAGAGCATGACACTAAACAAAATGAAAGAGCTTGAGAACCTCTGAACAAAATTTGTTGTAATTTTACCCAGGGGGGAAGAAAACCCTATTATGACTGGGGTTCCATTAGGAACCAGTATAGGCTCTGACTCAGAGGTAAAGTGGTGGAGTTTATCATAGACTGAGTTCTCCGGGAGGTACATGAATATACCAAGACAGCTTATTAGGTAGCATTTTTTGTTTCTTATTTTGTTTCCATCATCCACTCTCTCCAAAATTTAACTATACCTGAGTGGGAAGAGAGGGTACATTGACCAGCGTTGACTGAACACCTTGCCCAGGTGGCCAGCTTGCACAAATATACCTGGCTGCTTCTGTTCTGATTTCTGTTGTGGTCCTTCATTCCCTGGTAAAACCACCTGTCCAATCCAATGCTTAGCAATTAATACAGACAACTCGCTGCAAAGACTAATATAGAAAACTAATGAGGGATGCTTTCTAAATGACCAGCTTTGTTATAAATAACCAATAATGAGCAATTGCTGTTGCTTGCTCTAGTCTGCTTTCTGATTTAATGGTAGATGGATGAGAGACAAAGTAGATATGGCATTTGTTGAGCTTAACTGAGGGTCTGCTCAGATCTCCCCTGTCCCCAGTTCAAAGTAAACCTGTGGATCCTTATTTGAAAATGATCCCTAAAATAAATATCATTTTTAGAAAAGATTTTATTTGTTTAGTGGGGGGGGGGGGGAGGAGCCGAGAGAGAGAGAGAGAGAGAGAGAAAGAGAAGAAGAAGAAGAAGAAGAAGAAGAAGAAGAAGAAGAAGAAGAAGAAGAAGCAGAGATCCCAAAGTAGGGCTTGATCCCAGGACCCTGGGATCATGACCTGAGCCGAAGGTAGACGTTTAGCCAGCTGAACCACCCAGGCACCCTTCTCCTGGGATTTTTAAATGACCTCTCCCAGGATATTTGCTTTTATGGTCTGAGTTGGGGTTGAAACTATTAACGTTTTAAAACAGCATTCTATATTATTCCTATATGCCTTAGGTTGAAACTCTCTGCATGAAGACTTTTTGAAAAACAGAAAGCATTGACAAGGCTTATTTCTCTTATTCTCTAATTTCAATGCCTTAAAATGGCATTTTTTATCAGTCACTGCAGATGAGGAATAGAAAAGGCCCATTATCTAATAAATTATTGGATCAGGTATGCAATGTATAAATGTTCAGACAAACATGGTAAAAAAAAATGATACCTTCCAGATACAGAAAGTTGCTAATCTTAGTTGCCTTAAATACTTTTCTTTCCATAAATACACTAAATCTCTCATTTTAGCAGGATTTTAGGACCTTTAATTCTGTAATCTCTTTGATAAGCCAATGAAGGATGATCATTTGCAGTGCAGGCGCCAAAGGGTTTCTGAGATTGTAAACAAACAGTTTACCTAGAGTTGTTGCACAGAACATTATATTTGACTGTCAGGCACATAAAAATTCCTCGGAGACCGACACAATGCTCTTCTGCATTTGCGCTAACAGCTGAACCCCCAGTAGGTGTATCTGTGGTTGTTTATCTAAGGTAGCAAATAAAGGACAGTATGTATTTTAATCACTTATCTACATAGATTTGGGTTTAAATTCAAATCCTACTTTAATACTGCATCACTATTTTTTATTTTAAGGCCTGGTGAGTCTTTTTTCAGTTCTTCAGAAAATGAATTTAGGTGTGTGAAAAGAGATAAGCAACAGTGTGTGAACTTCTCTGCTTGACCACCAAGCAGACATGGTAGGGATAATTGGCTATTGCAGGGCAAATTTTCCCATCACAACATTTTAAAAAAGTGTTCAGAGTCCCACCAAAGAGCAGACTGAAGGCATGAAATCCAATGTTATGGAAGTCCAACCCTGGCCTCTCAACTAAGAAAAGACAACCAGGTCCATCTAAGTAAAAGCTTTGAGTTTTACATACATGGTTTATTGTTGAATCTTAGATAAACTGCCAAGCAGCATTCCTTGCTACTAAAATGGAATCCCCAGCTTAGAAGGGACCCCCTAAATAGTTCCTGAAATCTATTCCTTAACTTCTCTGAGGGCAATATTCTTGAAACGTTCTGTCCTCAGTTTACCTCACCTGGGGCCCTTTTTTTGAAAGCAGATGCCTTGAATGTATTGGATCAGCCTTTCTGGAGAAAAGCCTGTATTTGCATTCTTAACAAGTCCTCCAGTGAATCTCACACATACCGAAAAGAGGGAAGCGTGGCCGTAGGGTCCATACCTATGAGAGATGTGAGATTACAGGGGATGGAGCAGGGAGATGAGTCGACTTTCCCCTGGGATTCACCAAGACCCTTCCCACCTTGAGTAACCTGGGTATTTTCCTGGGTATTTCCAGGAAAAACCTCTGCCTCTAGAAATGAGGAAATAAGTGGATGATGGTTCTTCCTTTAAGCATTCTTTCAGAAGTTAGTTTGATGAGGCTCTTGCACTTAGTGAACTTTTCGTTGTGATCCTGAAGGAACTTTGGCATCATTCATCTTTAATTTCGTTGTCCAGAGGAACTGTATTATTCCAGGGGTGCTCAGCAGATTTTCCACATGAAAAAAATCTTATTACCAACTCTTTTTATTTTTTTAAAGATTTTATTTATTTATTTATTCATGAGAGGCACACAGAGAGAGACAGAGACACAGGCAGAGGGAGAAGCAGACTGTCTGTAGGGAGTCTGATGTGGGACTCGATCCCAGGACCCCAGGATCACAACCTGAGCCAAAGGCATGCTCAACCACTGAGCCACCCTGGCATCTCTTTTGACTTACTCTTAATGCTTGATTTATAAACTCCTTGTGCATGCCCAAGTCCTTCAGACCCTCCAGGGCAGGGGGAAGGGATGTAAAAAATATCCTAACTTAGACACTTCCTGGCTTTGGACAGATGAGCCTTGGGGATAAACCCCTTCCCATCTTCCTCCTCTCCCCTTCTTCCCAGACTTTCTGCTGGGGCTGGCAGTCAGTCACACTGTGGAAATTCTGAACTTTCAGATGACATGAGAATGCAGAATTACAGGAAAGAAAGACAGCGAAGGAAAAAAGTTAGGGGAGGAGTCTCACATTGGCAGCCAGCAAAGTATTTTCTTTATTGGGAAATTTCACATGAAAATCTGGAATTCCAGCCTTTAAAACAAACAAACAAAAAAAAGATCTGGCATCACTGAGATTGCTCCCATGTGGCTCGGACTGGCCAGAGAGGAGCAGGGTTAAGCACTATTCAATTTGTCATAATTCTTTTCAACTCCTGACCCATTGTTCTAGACCAAGCCCACTTTCTCACTTCTGTCGTCTGCTAGCTCCTCCACAATGTGTTTTGTGACCTCTTAGTTTAGTACAAGTTATTCCTACATATTTCTCCTCCTCCACTTCAAAAATGCAGAAAGTTTTAGTTTTTTTTAAAGGATTATTTATTTGAAAAAAAAAAGAGAGAGAGCTCATGGTAGTGGTGGGGGAACAGTAATGGGAGAGGGAGAAACAGACTTCCCGCTGAACAGGGGGAGCCCAACGTGGGGCTCGATCCCAGGAACCTGAGATCAAGACCCAGATGCTTAACTGACTGAGCCATCCAGGTGGTCCAGAAAGTTTTGATTTTGATTCCTGAAATTCTAGCTGTCCTTGTACAGTATACATTAACCAGATTGCTTTGTTCCTGATGTTTGAGTTTTGAAAAAATGAGTGTGTTTATGGGGGGGAAGGACCAAGAAAAACTTGGAAAGAACTTGAAGAGCAAACATGTGAGGAAGCCTTGGAGTGCCCTGAAGCCATGGTGTGATGGGCAGTGGGTGTGGAATGGGTCAGGAGACAGACACTGTGTGAAGGTTTCATTCAACTTATTGTGTTGGCTAGACTATGGATCCCAGTAGTTTGCTCAAATGTGAATGTCGATGTTACTTTGAAGGTATCTTGTAGAAGTGATTAACATCCACAGTCTGTTGGCTTTATGTAGAAAAGACTGCCCTCTGTACTGTGGGTGGGCCTCATCTAATCATTTCAAGGTCTCAAGAACAAAGCCAGAGATTTCCCGGAAAGGAAGGACTTCTGATTCGAGAATATAACATGGAAACCCTGCTTGAGTCTCCACCTCACTGGTCTATCCTACAGATTTTGGATTCAGGGCCACGCATCAGCTTTTGTCTTAAATTTCAGCCTACAGCCCTGCCTGTGGATATCAGATTTGCCAGTCTTACAATCCTAGAAGCCAATTCCTTAAAATACACACACACACACACACACACACACACACACACACACTTGTATCCTATTGGTTTTGTTTCTTTGGAGAACCCTGAGTGATGCAGATGTCTACTTCGATATTTTTTTCTGGGTTCCCTTCTGATCAGAAAACAATCCTCAGATGCACTACATGGCTGGTCGTCTTAACACCAAGTTTCCATTATGTATTCACCCGATAGCTTCCTGCGGTTTGTCCTGGGATCCCAACACATCCCTCACAGGAGCAATATTATGAATTATAAACAACAATTTTAAAACCACCATTTGGAAACAATCTGGCCATAAACTGGGGAATACCTAGAAAGAATAAATGAGATAATGTTCAAATATTGAAACTAGAACTTTACCAATGCCTCAGGGTGGCCTGCAATGCATTCTTCTCCAGAAGTTGCATACATGATATATTGTTCCACACATTCTATGCAAGTATTCTCTTGGCTCTGACTTTGGTTTTAATGTGATATCCTGTGAGGAAGTTGGCTTTGTTGTTTTACGTTCACATTTGATATTTTGGTTTTTTGTTTTTTTTCTACTTGAAATTGTTTTGCTGAGCCTATCACATAGTTATTTTCTACCCCAGGTGGTCACTTATTTTTGTCTGATTTTGAAAAGAACAAAAACAAAAACAAAAAGCATTCTTTTATACAGTGATTTCCTGCTTCTGAGGATTTTCAGGAGTGGTATGAAAGTTGAGGACACAAGAGGAGTTCTAAAATTCATTGAGCTATATAACTAATCAGGTTAAAAACAAAATAAGTTACTATACTGTAAGGATTCTCTGTAGACTATGTCTTTTTTATTTATCATCATATCCCCAAGTGCTGTCATTATGTCTCTTTAAAGTTTACAAAGCACTTTATATTTTAAAAGGCAATTTGAGTGTTGTCTGGCACTCTAAATGTACAAAGGATACAAAGATAATCATGTACCTCCCACTATCTCTAAGAACACTCTGCTTTCTCATCCATCCATCCTTCTATCCATCTAGTTGTTGCTCAGCATATTTTTTGAATACCTACTACGTGTCTCACTTTGCTTGGTGCCAGATATACAAAAAAGGAACAAAATAGACATGGTCTCATTTCCTCCTGGGTTTGATAGAGGAAAAGGGCAGTTAAAGAAGATATAATAATAAAATTTGATAAGTACTAGGACAGAGAAAGAAGAGAATGCTCAAGGAGCAGGGGTATAAGCACTGGGGCAGGGCTATAGATGTTAGAAGGATATATCCTTGAAGATTTAGTGTATGTATCTTGACATATTTGTAGGGAAAAGTGAGAGGAAATATATGATTACCTAGCAAAATACAACATTCAAATTTGGTTCAAGATAGAGGTAGAAAGTAACTCAATAATTTGGGAAGATAATTATTTACCATTTTTAAATAGGTGCCATGACCAAAATGGTTTTTGGCTGAGTGTGATATGAATTTTAAAAAGTGAATAATCAAAAAAAAAAGTGAATAATCACTATGTAATTTACACCAGTGGTTTTCAAACTTTAATGTACATCCATATCACTGTAAATTATAATTCCGTAGGTTGAGGGGAGGCATACGGTTTTGTAGTTTTAATAGGTGCTTATGTGATGTCAACGTTATTGGTCTAAAAATCCATATTTTGAGTGGTAAGGCTTTGTGGCCAATCCAAACCAGTGTATCATTTCTCATGAAGCTATAGAAACTTTGATTTGAAACATCTCAAAGCAGGGCAATTTTGTGTAAAATATAAATTTAAAATATGTTAAATTGAATTTAGCAATGTATTATAAGAATAACATATCATGACTAATAGAAATTTTTTTAAAAATGAACATTTGGACTTTTAATAACATAAGTAATTATATCAACAAATAGAATTTATTTAATCAATGAATATCAATAAGACATTTTATAAAATTTGGAAGATACTACTGATAAAATCTTTGTAGCATAATACAAATATGATAAAGATCTATATTTAAAAACCAACAATTAATACCATATTAAATGGTGAAATAGTAAAATCAGTACTTTTTATTAATTTTTAAATTAATTTCAGATACAATGGACAATTCCCATTCTCATCACACTATTTAACATTCTTTGGAGGTTTTAGCTACGCAATAAAGCAAGAAAATGGAATAAATTATTTATTGAAAAAGAAAAGTATCTTCATTGGTAGAAGATATGATTGCATACTTGATAAGCCTAAGAGAAGCCACTTGAAACCTATTGGAATTAAGAGGATTAAAATGAATAATTATCATTAACAAGTTAATATGGATATTCACAGTTTCTCAAATACAGAAATAATTAGTGGAAAGTGAAAAGATTAAAAAAGGAATTCACAATAATACAATAAAAAGTAAAAAGTACAATTCCAAGAAAAAAAAAATTTGACAAGTCATAGGACTTAAGTGACAAAAATTTCAAAATTACATTGAAAGTCACAAACAAGAAACAAGTTAGAAAGAATAGTGAGCAAAATATTTATTATACAATATCATGACTATCAAACGTTCTCAACGTAGCATATAAGTATGCTGCAATTCTTTTTTTTTAATATGCTGCAATTCTAATTAGAACTCCAATCCCCTTTTTTGAGAATGAATAACGAATGTGAGAGGAGGAATTTGAAGTTCACATGGAAAAATAAATATTGAAAGGAGCCAAGAAAATTTTCCAAAAGATAAAGGAAGTATAAAAATAAACTAATTAAACATTCAATGACTATTTGAATAACCTTAGCATGGGAAAAGACCTTCTCAAGAGACTTAAGAAACCAAGAAGCTCTAACAGAAAACAGACCAAGCCTGGGAAGATAAGTTGCAACACATACGACAGAGACCTTGTCCATAAAATTCTACGTATTTATAAGACAGACAAACGAATGAAGAGGAAAATGGGCAGTGGATATTAGCACTGAGTTTTCAAGGAAGTGGAAATCCTGGCAGGCAACAAACTTAATAAAAGATCCTAAAAAAAAAAAAAAAAGAAAGAAAGAAAGAAAGAAAGAAAGAAAGGAAGAAAGAAAGAAAAAGAAAAAGATGCTGAACTTCTCTCACGATGAAGGAACCACAGAGGAAAACCAGACACAACAATTTTATTACTATTATTGGCAAAACGAAAACAGACAAAGATCACATTAAAAAGTAGTAATAGATAGCACTGATCAGGGATATGGGCAAATGAGCACTTTCTTATATTGCTGAATGAAGTCTAGACTATTGCAACCATATTGGGAAGCAATCTGGAACTATCTATTAGTTAGTTAAACCACGTGTGCCTTTAGACTCTGCACATCCTCTTTGGAAAACCTATTCTTTTGAAATAAAGGCATCAATATGCAAGGACTTATATACAAGAAAATCTGTAACGGTATTACTTTTACTTGCAAAGGGAGAAAAAAATAAGAGAAAAGGAGAAAGAAGGTAAAGAAAAGGTCCTAAGTATTCAGTAATAGCAAAATGGTTTAGTAAATGATGGTGTACGTGCAGCATGGAATATTTTGCAGCATTAAAAAGAATGTGTTCTACTTCCATCTTTTGATCTAGATAATGTCCATGCCATTGTTAAGTGACATGAGCTAGTTACAGAGTAGCATGAATAATAGGATCCCAAGCCTGTAAAAAAGATTTTATATGTGTATATATGTGTTTGCATATGTTTGATGTGAGCATGGAAAAGGTGTAGATAAATTCAGAGAAGGCTCTTTGGCCCGATTATCTCAAAGGAGTAAATAATGCAGGGCTTTAGGGGGACCAGATGAGATGGTTATGTTTTCCTTAAAATAATAACAATCATTACACCGGATCCTAACACAAACATAAAAGAATGATTACCCTTAGCTAGGAAGAGAGAGTGCGGAAATGTTCCAGGTAAAAGCGACAGCCCCAGAAACATCCTAATGTGAAAACTGAAACAGATTTAAAATGGGGGAGAATATAGAATGGTTCAGCCTTGTAGAGCAGATGTGAGTGAGTTTGGCTTGGGACTGAACTCAATGATAAGCCAGGCAAAGGCCTGATCAGATGTGAAGTTGAGAAATGATTCTGAGGTGAAGCCAAGGTAAAAGCATGATGGCAGGGAGTGAGCAAAGGAGGCAAGTAATAAGAAGAATGCTGAAGTAGGTCTGTCACAAATGCTGGAGGACTGGGGAGGAGCATGTGGGGAAGGACAAGATGAAGGAGCATGAGGGGGCAGGAGAACACCTAAGGATCATTTTGGAAGCAAAACGTGCAGGTGATTGGTGATCAGTTGGATGTGGGTGATGAGGGGTCAGACGAAGTTGGAGTTGGACTGGGCCCATGGCTCCAAGGTCATGGGCACCAGAGACCTGGAAGGAAGAAGGAACAAGGATGGGTTAAGCGGCAGGTGTGAGTTCCATGTGGGTGTGCCAAACCAGCTCTTCCAGAAGCTTTCTCAGTTAACGCATCACTTCCATGGCCCAGCCACCAGGGCCTCCTCCTCCTCCAATGGCCTCGCCTTAGAGGGGGTGCAAGACTCATCTGGATGGTAGGGCTCCCATGTCTTCGTTTACAGATCTGCAGCCTTGCCCTGCAGCCATTTCCCAAGTCTTGGAGGAAATGCCAATGCCAGTGGCTGTGATGAGTCTGTTGGCTCCCACCTGCGACCTGCAGACTGGCCACATGACCGTCCAGGGCTGGACGTCCTTTCATCTCAGGTGGATTATGTGGCGCTGTGGCTCCTCCAGTCAGGCTGGTGCAGCACCTGCCCCTCCCCCTGCGCCCTTTCCCCATGCCCCTCCCCCATTGCCTCCAAGAGGAGCCTCGGCTGGGTCCTGCCGGGTGCCATGGGGATCCGGGCTGAACCCTCCCCACCACTCCGAGAGGAAACGTGCGTTATCAGTGTCTGCCTAGCAACTGAAAGGTGACACGTGGGGCCTTCTTTCAACCCATTTCCTCTTGATGAGAGGAAGGGATTCTCCTGCGAGTTATTACCTGAAATAATACCATATGGTAAAATGTAAACAACATCTGCATATTCATGTAATAATTTCATCTGTTTAATTAGTTCCAGCAAAGCAGTTTACCCTCTGAGGCCCTTGCTGTCAGCTCGGCGCTCATACATCCAGGGCTGGCTGTCGGGCTTGACAGCCTTCTTTTGTTCATTCTCTGCTTGCACCTCAGCAGTTACTGTAAGTGAATCTTCCGAGGGGTGGGGTGTCTGTCCCTACCCATCCAGATATGGAGGGGGGGAATCTGTCAGCTTGGCAGAGAACTACTAAAGACACACTTGACAGATCAGGTGATGCTGGAAAAGAAAAAAGACAGATAAGATTATTTATTTCTTGTACTTTCCTAGTTTGGATGCAAGCTTAGGTGAACTCTTGTGGTAAAGAGGTTTTAATTCACTGCACCGTGACACCGGTGGAAAACTTCTGAGTCAGATGGACAGCGCAGTAGAACTAGGGTCCTCAGTCCATTTTTGCTCTATCTCAAGGCACTTGACAGCAAGCACATTTGTTTAGCTAAACACGAAGCTAAACATGTGCCCTACAGGCTCAGGGCATCCATGTGGTAAAGAAGCTAGCCATTGGAAAGTGAGTGAGTAAACACAGAGAGACACAATAGAAGAGGGTTGGGCTGTCCTTTTAAATATAAGCAGTTTGTCTCTCTCTTTCCCTACATAACAGGATTGGAAGTGATTGTAAAAGTGATTTTTTTAAGACTTTCTTTTGTAAATATTTTATTGATTATTCATGAGAAGAGAAAGAGGCAGAGACAGGCAGAGAGAGAAGCAGACTCCCTGGTGAGCAGGGATCCCGACGTGGGGCTTGATCCCAGGACCCTAGGATCAGGCCCTGAGCCGAAGGCAGATGTTCAACCACTGGGCCATCCAGGCACCCCAAAAGTGATCTTGGAAGTAATCTTTAGGGGCACCTGGGTGGCCCAATGGTTAAGCATCTGCCTTTGGCTCCTGGAATGATCCCAGGACCCTGGGATCAAGTCCCACATCAGGCTCCCCCCAGGGAGCCTGCTTCTCCCTCTGCCTGTGTCTCTGCCTCTCTGTGTCTCTCATGAATAAGTAAATAAAATCTTTTTTAAAAAATAAGTAAAAAATCTTTAGACCAGAACTTCTCCCTTGAGGATCTTGTTAAAATGCAGATTCTCATTTAGCCGGTCTGGCTAGGGCCTCAAGATTTTGCATTTTTAAGGAGCTCCTGGGTGAGGCTAATACTGTACATTCATGCACCACAGTACAAATAGTGAGAATTTAAGATACCATACTCATTTCATAGATGAGAATAAAGACCAGACAGTTGACGTGGTGTGTCCAAGGTTAGCCAGCTCATTAAAGGTCAAACCAAGACTAGAGCATTCACTTTGCTTGAAGTCTGGAGCTCTTCACATATAGTAGTTATTTTTTTAAAATTTCTTACACACACACACACACACACACACACGGGTGCACATGTGTGCACACACACAATGCTGAGCTGCTTTTCTTGAGACGATATAATTAATAATTACTATAAATTAATATGAATATACTTAGCCTCTCAATGACCAATAATTTCTCTGAAATATTGATGGCCAGGTTGATACAAAAAAAGTGAGGTGATAAACTGGATCATTGTACTTGCTGTGAGTTCTAAGAAGAATTTAGGAGATTGTCATACTTCTAGAGATGGACAGTTCTTATGTCAGAGAATCTTACATCAGCTAGAAGGCATGAGGTACCTTGAAACAGGGCAATGAATAATCTCAGGGGTTTGCTCCTTCCCATTGACACCCCAATCAAATCATTGTCCAGATTTGGTCTGAGCAACTATTGTAATAGGGACAAGACTGATTCTTGGGGTGTAACTTTGCACTTTGTGACAACAAACTAAATGTTGCATATCTCCTTATTATATCAACTCAAAATAGTTCCAACACTTGGGTGGGATTATACTCCCTGGAATCATCAGAACTACTTGAACTTAGATGCAAAATTAGTGGATATGTGCTTTTTTTTATTCTGGGAAAACGGAACTCCCAAAAAGATAAAACCATAAGGCTGGACTGAGAGATCTGATTCACCTGCTCTGTATCTGCATGTTCATCTCTAAAATAATGTTGTTTTTAAGAATATGTCTATGCTAAAGCTAATTCATCATGGATCTGATGGATTTAGACTTAAAAATCCCCTCATTAAAGATGGAGCAGAGCAGGACCTCCACTCTTGCTTGCCAGCCACAGGACTGAGTCTGCCCATCTTCAGATTAGCTGGAAGCTTGTGACTTCATTGTCACCTTGCTGTGCATTTTCAGTTTTTTTTTTTTTCTATTCTTGAAAGAAATTGTACAACTAATGGAAACACCCCCCCCCCCAATACAATAAAATCATTCTCTTAAGTTTTCCCCTTCCATTAAGTGGTTCATATGTGGAGATTTTTATGCAGCCCTAAAATGATGCCTAAATTAGTGCTCAGAAAAGTCAATTATACTTTTAAAGCTACTGTCTATAATTGTTATGGTCTCCTTGTGCGTGTATCCAAATTGTTTCTAATGGGCATTTCAGGGCATGGGGGTTAATGGTATCTTAGCGAGGCAAAAAATGCTGGCCAAAGCAGGGTTAATTTATCAAAATAACTTTGCATGGTGTTGTTTCAAAGCAATTTTAGTGGGTCTCCAAACCCGCTTAACTCATTTCTGGTGTTTCATGGTGTTTTGAATGGAGATACACTATTAACACTGTTGTTTTAGATAATTTGGCTTTGAATCTATCCAGATTAAAGATTTTATTTCTCCTTTCACAAATAAAAAGAACCTCTTTCAAAGATGAAACCTACCTAATTAAACTATTTTTGATCTCTCATTTCTGCCAGTTCTTTGCTTTCTTTCACCTCCGCCTCATAATCTTGACAAGGGAGACTCCCATGTCCTGATTTGCTGGTTTCTGACTAATCCAATGGTGTTTGCCATGGCATTGGCCATGATCAATAACTAATTATTAAACCAGCATTTCTTTCCAGGGCTTCTTGTTAAAAAATTGCTTTTGGCTGAGAGAGAAGGGAAAAGGTCATCACTTTGACATGGTCGCGAGTCTTTCAAAATCCAGTGGGCCGTCCAATTGAATTACTGTCCTAAACTAATTGATATAAATTTGAACAGAAGAATGCTTGTTACTGCAGAATCTCATAATGATATCCTTGGCAAGGAAGCATTGGGAAAGGAAAAAAAAATCCCAGCACCCGTTACAAAGCATCCACACACCACTCTAGAATTAGAAAAAAAAATTCAAGTTGAGGTGGGGGGAGCGGCTGGACACGGTTTGATGGCATGTTCAGACTTCTCATATCCACAATATTGTGAGCACTGAGGCAGTCAGTCTCTCCTATTTTTATAGCCATAAAAAGGCAGAGAGGCCTTTGATATATTATTTAACTTCTGTACTGATTATAACTTGCAAAGCATTTGAGTGACACCTGTCATTTCATTGTTACCTAAGGCTCTTAGTTGGGGCCCATCTGATAAGATGTTACTTCTGAACAACACAACTTTGAAAACTGGGAGTGTAAAAAGAGCAGCACAAAAATATCACAAGCATTAAAAAATAAACCATTCCTCCCAGTCGCCATCCCTCTTGCCCTCATCAAGTGACAAATGACAAGAGAGTGAATAATGTAGCTTCCTGCCAGAAATCTTTTATGTTTGCCTATTGATTTAAATATAACATTGGACTAAAACATCCCACACATAGGTTTGTTTAGATGAAAAGTTGATTTGGAGGAACTGCTTTAATCGAGCTGGCGGGTGAGAAATAGATCCACTCCTCTACCAATTTGTAAGGAAACATCTATTAGGTGGGTGTTTCTATTTGTGCTCCAGAACTAGATGTGCCCTGTAGGAATCACACTTCCCCTTTTAGTGGTGAGTTTGTAGGACTGCTCCAGCAGCTCAGACCTGCCTTTATTCCAGGTGTAGCCATTCTCTGTGTATTTATCCTATTCGAGATTAAAGTTCCTAAAAATTTCCTTTTCTTTCAGATGTTATCAGCCTTGTCCTGACCAAGTATCTTGAAAATTCACATATACTGGATTCATTTCCAATTTTATTAAACTGCTTAAAATTCATTGAATTATCTGCACTCCCACCCCCACCTTGCCCAATTTTAAAAGCAAATTTTCAAATAATGGCCTTTGTAGTGAAAGTAAGCTCTAATGCTCAACCCCATTTTGCAGTGTTTTAGGTTATTCTCTTGGTCCTGTGGTATACTACAGTATGATATAATGCTTATAGATCTTAAATATTTTTAATCAAATAAAGTCTGTTAAAAAATAAAATCAGGGGTGGTTGGCTGGCTCACTTAAGCACCTATTGATTTCAGCTCAACTCATAATCTCAGGCTCTGAAATCCAGCCCCAAGTGGGGTTCCATACTCAGCAGGGAGTCTACTAGAGATTCTCTCTCTCCCCCTCCCTCTGCTCCTCTTCCAGACTCTCTCTCTCTCTCTCAAATACATAAATTAATTTAAAAAAAAAAGAAAATCAATGTTCCTTTCAATATCATTTGTGTGAAGTTTGTTTAGATAGCATGGTCATTTGGTCACTATAGAAAATTGAGGACCATTGCATTATAAGGATCACCCCATAATCATAGTCAATACTGAGTCAGGCAGGAGGCTTGGTGCTTTGCCCAAATTCTTTAATTTTACCTTGAAGCAACATAAGAGGGCACACACTTTATTCTAATTTTAGAAATGCAGGAACTAGGACCTGTGGAGACCACACTTTGCAAGGCATGGGTTTGAACCCAAACCTGAGTAAGCTTGGAGCCTGCAATCCTAGTGACACAGGTGTGCTCAGAAGCTAAGGACTTTGGAGGTTTAGTTGCTGGGAGAAGAGAGTAACTTCCTGGAGCTGGAGCCCTAGGATGGAGCTAGTAGTAGCAATGTCTATCAGGAAGCAAGAAGGTGGCAAGTGTTGCAGCGAAACAGACCTGATGCCCAAGAGGAAGCATTTGTGGGGCCCCCCTCAGGGAGAGAAATGGGCGACTGGCTTTTAAAGTGAGGTTTCTTAAGGCGTTTTGGAGGAGTCTTTGAGTCCTTAAGATTATGGATCCCAGCCTCCCCCTTTTTCAATGGAGAAAACCTTTGACTGAAAACTTTCTGCCCCATACCACCTGACACTGTCCATGGAATCAATGAGCTGCCACCTGGAAAGTTCGAGTGGGGATGGAGGTGACTAACCTGTCCATGAAAATGCACTTGCTTTCAAGATCATCAGAGTAGGAGTGATGGAAAGGAGGATACAGTGGGGAGTACATTTGGGGAAGGGAGTAGGCAAGTATGTGGTTGGTCAGGAGGGCCTTGTGTTTCCAGCCATGACAGTCAGAGGTACAGAGGACAGGAGAACCCCAAGAAATAGCAAAGGGCCTCATAGGAGGAGGGGTTGGTTCCAAATATTCTCTTCACCTGATCTTAATTCTAATACTATCCCTGTTGTTCTTCTCTTCTGGAAGTGGATCCCAACTTGGAAGAGTAGCCTGTAATTTTATCCAGAGAGTCTACATAGGTATGCTAAGGTGAAGAGTATTTCCCAGGCCAGGTGGGCCACATCTACTGATAGAAAAAAAGGACTGAACATATCTGTAATGATCCACACTTGTAAATAAATTGTAATTTGTTATATGAAACAGATGAGATTAAAAATGAAGTTCGGCTATGGGATATTTATAGGAAATAGCCAACAATGTGGTAGCAGCAACAAAAAAGGGAGTCAAAAAATACACGTGGAAAAGTACAAAAACAACAAAAGCTTACAATTTTAATGCCCAAATAAACAGGAAATACGGTCATGAAAGAGGAAGTTTGTGCTCACAGATAAAATGAGAGGCATGCCCTGTAGAGCCCCACTGGGAAGCACTAGGGTCGGTCAGCAGGAGAGGGAGCAAGGGGAAAAGTTGGGCAAGGCAAAGCAGGCTAACCAGGTTTATGATTGCCCAGTTTGAACCATTTTGGTGGACTCTAGGGCCTAGGGTTTTCCTTAGTTGTCTCTTATCTCGTTCTGGGGTGGTCCTTAGTTTGGATGAATTGTATCCTAGAGTATGAAAGCTGGACAGAGAGACAGGCGAGATATATGGGCTTTGAAGGAGCTGGTTTGTATATGAGAGTAGTAATTGGCTACTCTGAAAGGGACGGTCTTTCCAAGATTAGCCAGGTCCCAGATGTCACAGCATCAGAATATAGAATATAAAAAGCAGATTAATACACCAATGGCAGTCCCATCTCATTTCTGTTTTTGTTTTCTTTCCAGCCCTTCTCATGTGCTATATATTCAAGTCACTTTGGTGTGCTTCTCTAACATTTAGCTGGGCATGGATTTTGGGGTGGCTTGTTTTGTTTTGTGTAGTTTTCATCCTGCCTGCACATTAAGATCACCTGGGGAACTTTTACAAAATACCATTGCCAAAGACCAGTGCATAGATATTCTTATTTGATTTCTCTGGAGTGGAGAATGAGTGCTGTGTCTTAAAAATCAATGATTCTAATGCACTGACATAGTTGAGAATCATCACCCAACCTATGAATGCATAACACCTAAGGATCTGGAGAAACCAGTTATGGTAATTTTGAAATGTTGACTTTAACTCACAGACAGGGAAGAAGGTACTGACTATTTACCAAAATTATAGGCATTTAAGAGATTTATTTACTTAGTATTTTAAAATTAAGCTTAGGGTGACATTAAAGAAGTATTATCTATTTGGTATCTAATGCAATACATTACTATTTTTATGCATTTACAAGAGTTAATTTTCTTAATTGAGGAATTTTATGCATTGCAAGCACTTATTAACCCACAGTTTTAAAAGTTTTGAGATGTCATCTGAAAACATCTGAATGATAGGAGAGAGCTCAGAAAAAACAGAGATGAAATGCTAATGAAACGTTAAGAGTAGAGTTCAAATAGACTCCCAGACTCCGAGGTGGGAATGAAATTCTTAGATGAAAATGGATGGAGAATATTGAAAAGAAAAAAAGAAAAGAAAAGAAAAACAATTGGAAATGAGAAGGGGAGGGAAATACTGTTGGAATAATGACGTGGAAGTACTGGATTCGAATAAGGACCATGGTGAAATTGACGAGGACAAGCAAGACAGGAAAAATGAATGACAGTTGGGAGCATTGTGAGATATTGGGGGCAAGAGTTAAACCCATCAAATAATACACCAACTGCTATCCTGATGGCGGGGCTTTGCTCAAACCGGCTGTCAGAGGCCCCTCTTCCCTTATGAGAGCTGCTCGCAGCCCAATATAAGCTAAGACACAAGAAACTCAAGGAGAAATACAGCACAACCCAGAAACTCCATCCATTCAGTGGGGCTGGGATGAGTCTCAGGCGAGATCTACAGAATATAATCTCTAGTTTTACTCAATATTGTGTATGTATACAAAAATGTCATATGTGTGTTAATTGTATATTCATTAATATTTTATTGGCTACTAGTGATATCTTTTAGAGCAGTGCATGTTTATAACTACTGGAACTAGTTGGTAATTATTTCATTTGTTTGTTTACTTGTGCTTTTTGTCTGCCTCTTACAATAGGACCATATGCTTCTTGAGAGCATGGGCGGTATCTGTTCTTGTTTGTTGTTCCCTTCTTGGTTCCTGCTGCATTATTTGGCCCCAGCAAATGCTCAGTTAATGTGGGAGATGATGTGAAGTAATGCTTATACTCTAGGCTATGACTATGGGAGTGTCATGAAATCATGACTTAAGTAGGATATGGAGTTGGGAAGGAAAGGTTGAATGATCTCTCAACTGGAGATTATAAGAAAGGTTTTTACAGAAGGTGGTAAGCTTTCAAAAAGCAGCCATTATTTACCACCTTGGTCCCAGTCATTACATGGAGCTCTCTGGAACCACATTAATAGTGGAGTATCAATGCCCCTACCTACTCAATCTCCACTGGAGTGGGAAAACAAATGATACCATAAGTAGTAATCTTACCTAATACCAAAGGTTTTGAAAAATGACTCATTCAAGGACACTCTATTACTTTCATAATTGTATGAGTGTTTATTATTTCCTAAAAATTCCAGTTCTGGTTTATTATAGAAATCAAAAGTGAAACAAACCTTCTAAGTTTGAAGGTTCTAAGTAAGAATCACACACACACACACACACACACACACACACAAGAATCACAAAGCACAAAGCAGTTATCATGCTCAGTCTGGGAGCAAGAAACAAACAAACAAACATAAGCACCGCTGTTTTGCATTTTTCCAGAGACCTGAATGTGAAGGTATGAAAAACTAGAGTGAATGTTTCAAAATATCTTCTCCGCTCCCCCTGCTGCCACCACCAGTCAAAAATTCTTCACGCTAAATCTGAGGGGAGAAAGCTCTCTTTAGGAACTTACAATACATACTGGCTCTGAAAATTGTTAGTTGGAAATAGGCAGGCTCTACCCTGGCCCTCATCAAATTGTGATTCTTCACTTGTGAAGAAAAAGCTGGAAGTGCCAACAAATGTGTATAAAACAGCCTCCTCACTCAAAATAATGCCTATTGGCCAGTTGGCCAGTTGCTTAAAGGGTGACCTTGTTTTGGGGCTCTGCTACTTGAATTTAGCCCTGAAAGACAATGCTCAGCTTCTCCTTGCCCTTTCTCAATCAATCAAAAAGAGTCATGGAAATAATTATTAGGCTGGATAATTATTTTACAAAATAGAAGGTGCTTCCCTTGTCCATTTACATTTCACTGCCATTCATTACTTCCCTGAATACTAATCATAGTGTTCAGCCTTGATCACTCGGTTTAAGGCAAGGGGTCAACTGAAGAGACGGAAGGAGGACCTCGGGCATTTGCAATGTAAAAGAAATCTTTCACAGGAGAGTGTTAAATAATAAATGTGATCTGGGGTGATGGTATGGCTCATCTTAAACATGGAGCAGAGACCCTCCCCCTGCCCCCGCAAGCACCACCATGAGCTGTGGACTCCCAGAATGGCTAAACTCATAGCGAGTCGTCTGCTCTTTCTCTTGAAGGTGGGAATTGTTCTGTGCTTGGGGTTTGAGTAGAAAGAAGACTACATTTTATCAGGACTTGGAAGCCTTACAAGTTTATCTATCATTCCCTCTCCCCCACTTTTGTTTAACTCTCACACTAGCAAAAGTCCATGCAAAAGCAGAGTTTTCCCTTTTCATTATTATTTCTCTCTTCACCCAAAGTAAGTTGTTTGGGACACTCCAGTGCCTTTCCTAGTTGGGTTTGGCTGCTTCTGGAAGCACTCAGCTCCAATTCTACTAACAGTTGAGGTCTGCTTCTCAGGGATGACTCTTATTTTGGGAATCTCTTGTCTTGCATGGGAACATGACTCAGTCAAACAGCCAGTCTTGTGAGGTGAACCCTGACCTGACCTGGTATTAAGCAAGGTTTTCTTCACTTTTGGAAGTTGTTTTTTTTTTTTTTTTTTTTTTTTTAAGTGCAGTCTCAGCAGTCATCTGGTATAGGATACTAGACAGGCCTTCACTCCTTGTTCAATTAAGTCCTCTGAGGTCTAGTTTTCTGCTTTGGGCCTTTCTCTAAATTATTCAGCGCCAAGAAACATTGATGGTTGCAGAGCTGAAGTGATTTTTGGACTCATTTGCCTTCTGGGATGTGACATAAGGCGAACCGTTGGAGAGAGGTGATTCATATGTTTAAGCTTTTGTCACATGTTTTCACATGGGTCTTCTCATTTCATTTTCATAATGACCTTGTTATATAGCTATTCCCATAGTGTCCACTTCACAGTTGTGAAAATAGAGGCCTGGCTGCAGTTTGAACCTATGGCCCCTTGACCCCAACTCCTACATCTTTGATCTACATCATACTTTGGTACCATCTTCTGCACCATGAGGCCTGACAAGCCTCACGGCCTTCCTCCCCTTCTCAAACTCCTCAAGAAACCTTTTTATGAATTTTTATATTTTAAAGTTATGCCATATGTTGCTGTTATCTACTTATAATCCATTGCTTGTGAGATTATCCAATTTTCCTCAAGGTAGCAATGTACCCACTTAAGAGAATTCATTTCTCATTCCCTTTGGCAGCCAAGAGAGGCCATGCCCATTCTGGGCATAACATCTGAATGACATCTTCTGGTGGCGCTCCCATGAAAGTTATTATTTCCCAGATATAAGGGGACAGATGCTGCCAGCCTTTTGATTTTGATCCTTATCCTTCCTTTCTGCTTTGATGGAGACTAAGCCTCACTCATGCAGTGCAGTAGCTGTTTTACAAACACAGAGATGAAAGAGATGTGAAAATTGCTGAGTGGAAAGAAAGGTGTCTGGGTCTGATGGCATTATAGAGTTACGATTGGCCATGGAATCACCTACTTGTGGATTTCTTAATACAAAGGAAAATAATTCTAGTTGAATTTTTGTTATTTGCACCCAAATACAATTCTGGGACTCAAGGTTATCTTTGTAACTAAATTAAATGTGCCCTCTAACAAATTATTGCTGAGTGCAGTCACAAAGAGGGCCATTAGGACTGAATAATAGGAATCCTAAACACTGAGAAAATACTGTGATGTCAGTGTTGCTGTTATCAACTGCTGTGTAACAAATCACCCCAAACTTTGTGGCATAAAGAACAAATTTTTATTATGCTGACTGATTTTGTGGGTTAGGAACATACAAAGGACATGCATGGGGAGACGTGAGGGGCCACAGAGTCTGGGCTCAGTCTGGAAGACTCAAAGGTAGGAGTTATCTTGAAGACTAGGAGCTGAAATCATTTGAAAGCCTGCTCACACATTTGCTGGAGGCTGATGTTGGCTGCTGGCTTGAGCCTTAGCTGGGGAATTCACCAGAACGCCTACATGTGGCCTTGCCATATGGTCTCTCCACTTCCTTGCAACATGGTATCTGGGTTGCATGTACAAACATCCCAAGAGCTATATTACCTTTAATGGCCCATCCTTGGAATTTATAAAACACCACTTGCTCCATATTCATAAGCACCCATACAAGAGGGTGAGGGCATATAGATTTATCCTCTTGTTGGGAGTATTGTCAATGTCATAGTAGAAGTGGATATGAGATGGGAGATCTTATCATGGCCATCTTGAGAGATACAATCCACTCAGCCATTCAATAGATTGCACCAAACACCTCCAAGAATACTAAATATCCCTCAGGTTCCTGTGGACCAGAACAAAGAGAAGGCATAAAAAATAGTAAACACAACCTTTATCTTTTCAGTTTTATATGTTTGTGAAAAAGATTTCAGATATTCACAAATAACGGCTCAGTCTATTGGGAAGTATCTATGGGCTGGGCACGATACTAAGCTTTTTACATGCATTGCCACTTTTAATGTTCTGTACCCAGGTTACAGAAGAGTATCAAAAAGGTTAAATAATTTCCCCAGTCTCTATAAGAGCTGGATTTTCATTCAAATCTAAGTCGGCTAGTCTCCAATGCACTTGCTATTTCTTCTATTCATAGAAGCTAGAAGCTGCTTTCTCTATCTTGCCTATTCAGCTCACATTGCTTAGGAGTGGCTTCCTTTCCCCAATTCATTTGGTCCCAACTCATGTATTGCTCTTATTCTATCATCCATGCCCCTAGATTCTTACCAACCCAGTTGCCCGCCTAACTGGTTCCTTCTTATGGGCCTTTGCATTGGCAATTCCAGCCCTGATCCTTCCCTGGTATTCAGTGTGGTTATTTGCCTTATATGGAGACTTCCCATGCCATCTCTCCCAGCTTGGAGGTCACCATCTGGCTCTTTCTTCCACCTACAATTTTGGGAGGAATCAGGTAATTGATTGGCAAAGGGAGCCGTTTTTGAGTATTGCCAACTTGTATTTTCCTATTCACTTATAAAGAAGGCCAAACCCCTCCATGCAATGATGCAATTTTAGTACCAAGCAGTGGCAACAGTCTTAAGAAGTCCAGGATGTGTTGGTTTCATATTGTTGGAAAAGTCACTTAGGGCCACGCTTGTTAAGCTTTTAAATGGATATGAGTACCTGCAGATTGTGTTAAAATGCAGAGTTGGGCTCATTAAGTCTCAATGGACACTGAGATTCTGCCTCTCTAACCAGCTCCTACTGGAGGTCCTCGGACCATGCTTTAGGTTGTGAGGCTCCAGGGCAGTGATTCTTAGCTTTGGCTGCTCATTAGGATCACTTGGGAAGTTTATAAAAAGGGTGACTGGGTGACGGGCACTGAGGAGGGCACTTGATGGGATGAGCACTGGGTGTTATACTATATGTTGGCAAATCGACTTCAATAAAAAGTGTATATATATATATATATATATATATATATAAATTAAAAAAAATAAAGAAATAAAAATGCATGGACACACAACATTGTGAATGTATAAAATGTCACAGAATTGGATACTATGAAATAGTTGATTTTGTTTTGTGATTTTGACCTCAATAAAAGTTAACAAATAAAAATAAATAAATAAAGATTTTAAGATGTAAAAAAAAAAAAAAAAGACTGATGTCTGTGTCACACTCGCAGAGATTCTGATCTAACTGATCTGGGATGTGGCCTGGGTGTTAGGATTTTGAAAGCTTCTGCCGGTGATTCTAATCTGTGACCCAGGTTAATAATAATTAAATAATTAATTAATAATAAATTAAATATTAAATAATAATAAACCCATATGTCAACCAGAATATCCCACAAATCAATGAAAACAACTTCTGGGAAAAAAATGCCAAAAGGGAATGGAGTATACTCAATTTTGTGGTGGAAAAAAAAAAGGAATTTCTCTTGAAATAAGGGGGAAGATAGGAGGGAGAATTCTATGTATTGACACACATTTATGTTTCCTGACTCCTGTACTCCTTGTACTCCATACTGCTCACTGACTTATACAATGTTGATAAATTTGATTCCTCCATTTCCCTTTTTTTTTTTAAAGGTAAGGTCATATGTAGTTTAACGTGTTGACTATTCTATTTTTATAGCCAAGAGAGGGCTTTGCAACTTGATTATACAAGGTAAAAATCAAAGTATTTTCATATCTAATCTAAAGAGTATTTTCCATGTGACCTGAGCCCAGAAAAAAAGAAGTAGTTTCTCTGGGAGTTTCAGTGAAATCTCTCATTCCCTGATTCTTTAAGAGTAGAATTGTTTAGATAAATAATAATGAGCGAATCCTTATGGAGCCCCTACTATATGTTTTCATTTTCTCGTTTTCTTTAAAGTACTTTTTGTTCATTAATTTATTGGCTTTTCATGCCAACCCTATGAAGTAAACACTATTAATGTGCCCATTTTATGGATAAGGAAACAGAAGAATTAAGCAATTTGCCTTGCTCACACTGCTTAATGGCAAAGCAGCTTTTGAACCAAGGAATCCATGTTCTTAATCACAGCAATAGGCTGCCTAATAGAATTACCAGGAATCTTAGAGAAGTATAGTGGGCCTTAAAGATATAAGTATTTGCAAAGAGAATAAGACTGTTGCATTTGTAGTTGGATGACAGATCAAATTTATTCCCATGAATTATGAACTAACACATAAGAAAGAAACCAGAAAAGGACATTTTTTTTACTTCATGAAATGAGAGAGCTAGGCTCAGAGACATTTAGGGCCTGCTTCAGATCACACAGCTACTTAGCAGGAGACTCAAGACCAGATTCCTAAGGGCCTAGTGGTTGGCCTTGGCTCATTGGAGACACCTGTAGATTAAAAGCCTTAGTGCAAGAGATATGTTGACTGTCTCCACTTTTAATCTTGAGCTCTTTCTGCTCCGTTTACATATTCCCTCTTTGCATATAAAAGATCACCTGCCTGAACCAACTGAATGTTTCTTCTGACAAAATTGTGGAAATTTGTGTTTCTTTATACAAAATGCTTATGTATTTCCCTTACAAAGAAGTACATAACTGGTGGTAAAGAGTTAAACAAAAAAAAAAAAAAAGCATGAATTTAAAAAAAATCTGAGAATCCATATAGGGCCTTCTCATTGCTATAATGATATCAGTTGCAACAAGTCCAAGGCCCGACCTCATTACAAGGGTTTAATTGCATTGTTACACAGTCTCACTTCTCCTCTCTGGCCTCTTTCTCTTTATGACAGCTTTAGAAAGGAATTTCAGCTCAAGGTCAAAGGAAATTAATTACTGCTTTCTTAATCTGTGCTCATCTACATTTAGAAAACTTTGGGCTTTCTACCAACATATTCTTGTCTCCTATTTGTATAGACCCAAACTTATAAAAGTAACACCTCAGACCTTTATAGAAAAGAAAAAGTGCACAGAAGCACTCAAATAGCATGTATTTAATAAGTGTGGATCATATCCCAAGAAAGCACCAGGTGTAGAAGAGAAATTCCAGCCATTTAGCAAAGATGGCAATGCTTTAAAAGTTGAGAATTATCTTACATAGAAAATGCACCCAATAATTAGACTTAAGGCTATTAAATTGGAGTGTTAATAATGTTCATCTAGTAATGCTAGTAAAAAAGAGTGTTCTAAGATAAAGGGACGATGAGTGGGCATATTGATTGGCTATAGAATGACATAGCTACAGATTTAAATATGGCTTTTTGTGGAGCATTCCCATATATAGTTGGTTTAAGCTCTAGGAGGAACTGATTATTTTCATTATTGCATTAACATTCTCAAATGTCCTTTCCTTTTCCTTTCTCATGTCTTCATTGGCCAAGAAGACACCAAGTCAATGGATGTAAGTCAATGGGTATTTCTATCAAGTCTCAGGTGAGGAAATCTTGCTTGTCCCTAGACCACACTTTGAGTTAAGGTCCAAAAGAACAGTCCCAGGCATCTGAAAAGGAAGAACAAGTCGACAGGACCTTCCTTCTCCAGACAAAGATATTGCTATTTGGTTAAATCTTCCTTTAATATCTTTAATACTAACATTTCTAGGGGAAGCTGTAGGCCTCAGCTTGGGTTGCTATGACCCCACACATTCTTAGCTAGTGGAAGAAAGGTGATTTGATTGACAGTTACTCTAAGATGGCATGCAACAGAGAAGGGCATAATTCCCTCCCTAAGGTCATGGTTCTCAAAATGTGGTCCCCAAGCCAGCAGCATTAGAATCAGTTAGGAACTTGTTAGAGATGCAAAGTCACCCCCACCACAGACCCACTGAACCAGAAATTTTGAGGATGATGCTTAGCAATCTGTATTTTAATAAGTTCCCCTGAGTATTCCAAAGCATGCTAAAGTTTGGGAGCTATTTTACCAAAGAAAAATAAAACTTCTTTTACAGAAGAGGAGAGAATGAATCTTGGAAGGTGCTGTGGACCTTATTTTGGTATAGCAGCCTGAGAAGACTAATACAGAAGGGCAAACACAATAAATGTTACCTTTCTCTAAACCAAACAAAGTTGGGCTCTCCTTCTACACTATGCTTTTGACATTTCCATTTGAATATACTGAGTCTCTATCTTCTCCAAGTAGATGACTTATTATGACCTCTGGACAATGTATGTGTTGTTCCAGAATAGAGAACCCAGAAATGGACCCTCGGCTTTATGGTCAACTTATCTTCAACAAAGCAGGAAAGAATATCCACTGGAAAAAGTACAGTCTCTTCAATAAATGGTGTTGGGAAACCTGGAGAGCCACATGCAGAAGAATGAAACTGGACCATTCTCTCACACCACACACAAAGATAAACTCAAAATGGTTAAAAGATCTAAATGTGAGACAAGAATCCATCAAAATACTAGAGGAGAACACAGGCAACAACCTTTTGAACTTGGCCACAGCAACTTCTTGCAAGACACATCTATAAAGGCAAGGGAAACAAAAGCAAAAATGAACTATTAGGACTTCATCAAGATAAAAAGCTTCTGCACAGTGAAGGAAACAACCAACAAAACTGAAAGACAACCTACAGAATGGGAGAAGATATTCGCAAATGACAGGTAAAAGGTTAGTAACCAAGATCTGTAAAGAATTTATCAAACTCAACACCCAAGAAACAAACAATCCAGTCATGAAATGGGCAGAAGACATGAACAGACTTTTCTCCAAAGAAAACCTAATGTGGCAAACAAGCACATGAAAAAATGCTCCACATCACTTGCCATCAGGAAAATACAAATCAAAGCTCCAACGAGATACCATCTCACACCAGTGAGAATGGCTAAAATTAACAAGACAGGAAACAACAAATGTTGGAGAGGATGTGGAGAAAGGGGAACCCTCTTGCACTGTTGGTGGGAATGCAAGCTAATACAGCCACTCTAGAAAACAGTGTGGAGGTTCCTCAACAGGTTAAAAATAGAGATATCCTATGACCCAGCAATTACACTACTGGGTATTTACCCCAAAGATACTGATGTAGTGAAATGCCAGGACACCTGCACTCCAATGTTCATAGCAGCAATGTCCACAATAGCCAAACTGTGGAAGAAGCCATGATGTCTTTTGACAGATGAATGGATAAAGAAGATTTAGTATATATAAATACAATGGGATATTACTGAACCATCAGAAAGGATGGACACCTACCATTTGTGTCTATGTGGGTGGAACTGGAGGGTATTATGCTGAGTGAAATAAGTCAATCAGAGAAGGACAATCATCATGTGGTTTCACTTATATGTGGAATATAAGAAATAGTGAAAGGGACTCTCAGGGAAAGGAAGGAAACTGAGTGGGGAAAAATTAGAGAGGAAAACAAATAATTTTTTTTAAATTTTTTATTTATTTATTTACGATAGTCACACACAGAGAGTGAGAGAGAGAGAGGCAGAGACACAGGCAGAAGGAGAAGCAGGCTCCATGCAGGGAGCCCGACGTGGGATTCGATCCCGGGTCTCCAGGATCGCGCCCTGGGCCAAAGGCAGGCGCTAAACCACTGAGCCACCCAGGGATCCCACAAATCATTTTTTAATAATAATAAAAAAGGAAGACAAAAAAAAAAAACAATAAATGTTACCTATGGATGTCTACTGTGTGCCAAGCTATGTGTTAAACAGTTGGTCAGTATGAACGTATAACATTTCATACAGATGGTCTCATATGTCCACTGACTTTTCAAAAATAAATAATTATTTATTTCCTTATTTATTCATGTATCAGACATTTATTAAGTGCTACAAGACATAGGCCTGTTGATTCAAAGTTAAATGAGGATACCCTTGCCATAATACTGCTTAAGGTCTATAGGGGAGATAGATGAATGAGTAACACTCACAGTCTAGTACACAAGTGCTGTGAAAATGATATAGCCATGTAGTTTTCATCAGTTCAGGGGTGTGAATATGGTCAGCTAATTATGCTTTGGTGAATGAAACTGATTAGTGTTCTTATCAAAACTGACATCTAGAGGGAGGTTTTAGGGAGAAGAAGCAGCCTGAAGTAGGCCTGGAGCTATATGAGAGATTGGTGTGTGTTCAGATATTATGAGCACATCATCCTGCAAGACTCCAGAGAGCCACTTCCTTTTGAGAAATGGCTGGAGTTCAAACATCAAGAGCAAAAATAAGAATTTTCTGTGGTAATCTGTACTTTAGTTGAAAGCTTGAGGTAAGGGGAGTGAATTGGACTTGATGAAAGCCAAATTGCTGTGTGGATGGTCAGAGAAGTGTGTTACAGTTTGAGAAAGCACCTCGCTTTGGAAGACTTAGCTCTTGCCTCTCCCTCAATTCTATAAGCTTACTCATATTCTCTCAATATATACATTTATCCCCTTGAATGTCCAAAAAATATTCTGTAGCTGGCTGCCAAACAATCCTGATCAATGTGATTGGAACAGATGGTACACAGGTGCCCTAAAATTCAGATTAAAAGGTGTTTATTACTATGAGCACATAGCTTTGTTGTATACTTTCAATACATGTAGAGGTTGTGGTACTTAAATATTTATAATGTTGGATGTGATGTTCAGTATGGTTTATCATGTTGTCTCAGAATGGTGGGTAAGGGAAAAATTAGGGACAGAGACGGCCATTGTCCTCCATTCTAAGCCTTCAGGCCCAGCAGCCACCTGCCATCGGCATACTAAGAAGCACTATCCAAAGAACCAGCATGATCATCCAATGATGAGTAAAATTGGGATACCTGAAAGAAAGGAGGTAGGAGGTGCTGGTAGTTTACTGTTCAACTGGACAGACAACTAGCCAGGGGATTTGGTGATTTGCCCTTGGCTTCCAAAACAAAGAAGGGGAGCTTGAAGAAAGATGCCAGTGTTGAGAGTTAGGGGGGAGTTGCAAGAGATTGTACATCCATCTTTGACAAAGCAAGAGGGGGTGAATTTGATTAGATACATGTGGTAGGAAAAAGTTATAAGGCCCATTTACACAAATAAGTGGAAAACAATGAGGTAGAGTCAGAGCCATGAGAGAGGTCAGGTGAAGTTTTGAGGATGTTTATGGAGGGAAAAGTTTAGATATTATTGTAGTAGATCAGAGTAAGCTTCACGGAAGAGGTGGAATTTGAGTTGAGTATATAGTGTAGACCAAAATCACACACTGGGAGCAAGGTGTGGATGACATTGAGGCAGAGAACAAATCAAGGTCCAGAAGCAGAAGTGCGTGTTTGTCGATCAAGCAGGGGGTTTGGGTGGAAACTACAAAAGTGAAATATAAAATAATCTTGTGTCAGATGGTGGAAAGTCTTGGATGTCATTTTAGGGTGTGTGGATTACAATCTGGGCAGTGGGATATCTTTAGAGTTTCTAATTTGGGCATTGATATGATTCAGGCTAGTTCTTCTTAACATTCTCATTCCACAAGATAGATAAATACTGAGATAATTTGTGTATGGTACACTGGAATAAAAGGCGAGGGAGCTTTGTCAAAGGCAAACACTCCAGGAACTTCCAGTTCCTGATCTATAACCCAAGAGTTACAGGGATGAATATCTCAGTATAATGGAGCAAACCTGTCACTTACTGGTGCCTACAAGGTGCCAGGCACTGTTTAGTGTTGGGGTACTAAAGTGAATGAAACAGAAAATTCCCTGCTGTCGCCTCCTAATAGGGGAAGCAAACAATAAACAGAAGAACAAATTGACATGACAATGCCAGGCAAGGACTGAAGCTAGGTAGGGAAAAAAAAAAAAAAAAAAGCAGAGGTAAGGAAAGAGCAGTGGAAGGCAGCCAGCCAACATTTGTCTCTGGGAATGCAACACTCCCATGGTGGCCTGAGTGAAGTGATGGAACAAACCAAAGATCTAGAGGGAGAATATCCTAGCAAGAGAGAACCAGGGTTTGTATGGTTGAAGGAAACACAAAAAGAACCACAAAGTCACCCATGAGAGAGTGAAGCAGAGAATGCTAAGGGATGAAGCTAGAGTTATAGTTGAGTCAGAACATACAGATCTTGGCAGTTCATGCTAAGGAGTTTATTTTAAATATAAGACCAGCATAGTCAAGAGTTTTGAGCAGTGAAATGATGTGTGGCAAGTTATGTTTTTAAAAGATTGTTGGTGCTGTGGTGTGAAAAATACATTGTAATAGCCAAGAGAGGTCTGGGTTTGTGCTAGGCTATTAGTGGAGGTGGAGGGAAGTGACTGGATTTAAGATATTCTTTAGAAGTTCAAGCTGAAAGGAACCAAGAGAAAGTGGAATTAGAACATGAAAAGCAGAGAGATGTCCAAGTGACTTTTTACATTTTTGGCATGAAAACTAGATGAATACTTACAGAGGTTTTGAAGTTTGACGGCAAGGTGTGTTGGAGGTAAGGGCTTGAGATACTTTTCAGAGATCCAAATGAAATGCCAAGCCAGCAGTTGGATATACATATCTAAGAGAGACCAGAGGACAGAAATGGGGACACACATTTGAGATCTATCTTCATGCAGTTTGTAGGCCAGAGCACAGGATGAAAGAATGTAGTAGAACATGCAGATTAAAAAAAGGAGAAGTGGAATTAAATTTTGTTGTATTTCTGCTAATTATTAAGCTTTCTGCAAATATATATGCTTTTACCTACAGCATATCATGACATAAATACAATTAGCCCCCATTCAATGTTGAAGAAATGGGAAATTAAAGCTGTAAGGAGCTACTTTCAGTAGTTCAAAGTCATGCACAAGGTAAATGGAATAACTGAGATGCAGTCCCAGATCTTCTTGGGTTCTAAGTTAGGTAACAAGTTAGGCCATAGATAGAACAGCTTTGAATTGACAGAGATGGGGAGTCAGAGGGGCAAGACAGATTGTGGAAGCAGTCAAGACAATAGAGATTTGAAATTTGAGTGACAAAATGGTAGAAACTCTGCAGAATTGGAGAATTGAATGCTTTACCTGAGGTCAAAGAGGGAAGCTTCATGTTTACCTTTACACCACTTTGCCAAGACATAAACTAGTGTATGGGAAAGGAAGATGTCTTGGCAAGAGACTTAGTGCTGTATTTGAAATGTGCACGTGTGATGATGCATCATGTGGGTGAACTAGGATTTGCTATTCACTGATGTCTGACCTCACTGATGCTCAATCTATATAAAATTCTTGAAAATGCCAATTCTGAAGGAAGAGGCTGAATTCCTACAGTAAAGAGACTCTCTGATGGTCCTGTAACCATTTAAGATCTGTAAGGAGATCCAAAACTTTGAAGAAAATTCCATCTAACTTGGCTGTAGAAAACATTTCCAATGTTTCCAGGCAGTCCTGGTAAAGCCCACATAAAATTACTTAGTTATCACACACTTTTTGTGTTAGTATAAAGTTGCTTAGTGCACACTACTACACTGAGACTCACTATATGCCATTCATCTACTGAATCCTGCAGCCTACATTTGATTTAGTCTCCTGGTGGCACCTAAATTTAATGGTGTTCTATCCTACTAATGGTGTCTCCCAGCTGACATTGCAAGCTGACATTTTTGTATTACTAGCTGGATTATTTAAAGCTGGGCTGTCCAATATGGTAGCCCCTGGCCACATGTGGCTATTTAAATTTAAATTAATTAAAGTTAAATAAAATTTTAAATTCTGTCCCTTGATCGCACTACTCCCATTTCAAGTACTCAATAGCAACATTTGGCTAGTGCCTACTGTTTTGCATAGAGCAGATAGAGAATATTTCCATCATCACAAAAAGTTTTATTGAATGGTGCTGTTTTAAAGCACCAGTGTTGGGCTATCTTCCTCACAGGTCCTCTGTTCTATAAATATATCACCGCTATGAAAACTTAATTCTGTGTGGCAATTGACCCAAAGAACCATGCCTAATCCCCCCAAACATACACCTGCCCCAATGACCAAAGCTCAGTTACAAATATCATTCAGAGCAAACAGGAATGGGAAAGTAGCAGCCAATGGTGGAAGGCATAGTAGATGAAGACCCAGTAAGGCAAAAGTTGCTCGTTTGTGAAGTGTTGCAGCTAAATGAGTATGCAGAGGCAGAGTGATAGCACGGATGAGAGGGAGGTAGATAAGCCATCAGATAATCATTACATTGACATAAGCAGTGGAATCTTTGATTTGACTCTTAACTGAATATCTTGAGGGAGATGGAGAAAAATACAGAATTGACACAGATAAGTGCCAAGGAATCATGTCAATCTTTGGAATTTAGGAGTGGCTAATATGGGTCAATGAGTTTTAAGGCTGATTTGCTTGGAATAGAAACTGAAACCTTGTAGCACCAGTGTTTGCTTTTCTACCCAATACCAAAGCCATCTTAACATCTGGATGCCAGCCCCTCTGAAACCCGCTCTTTCTCCCACTCAGAGCACAATCATTTGCATAATTATGTTAAGCTAATGCATTGGCTGAAAGTCCCAGCCCACCTTCAATTCTCACAAATTTAAAATCAATTATAAACCACTTTAAACTACCAGACTGAACTTAGTACCTTAAGATTCTCACCCATGGAAGAACCAAAATAGAAACAAGATTGATTGATTGAGAAGTTCAGTTTTATGGTGGTAAATGTTGAGTTCTTATTTTTTTTTTCTCTGGGCAGAAGTATCCAGTTTTTAAATGAAATTAGTAGATTCTGAACTACTTTTTTAAAATATAAGGTTTTAAAAAATATATGTTAAATTTTGGATAAAAAATTCTTTTGGGGTAACTTTAGCTGAGCTTACTCAGGATTTGCAGAATCATTTTATCTTAGCTATCATTAATTGTTGTTGCTGTCATTACTTATTGTCACTTATTCTGTACTAGATATGGAAACTGAAACCCAGAGAAATCACTCTGATATTAACAGTCTCAATAAGAGGCAGAGCTGAGTGAGATTCAATGAAGATGGTTCACTGATTCTCTGATGGAATATTTCCCCCTATTTTATAAATACTAAATATCAGGATAAAGGTAGACTAACTGAAGATCACTCAGAGAAATTTATATTTATGACCATAAATGTTGATGTGTTTGAATGAAATTATTAGAGTCTCTTCCATGAAGTATAATCATAAAGCAAGCTAGCATTTCCTGTACCTGTCAGAAAGCAAAAACCCACTTATCAAGAATATACTAAACATATTTGAATAGAAAGTACAAGTGTTTCAGCAGTGGGTGCTTGGCTGGATATTTCTGCGACTAAAATACTAATAAAAAAAACTTGTATTGGTTACACTGAGCAGTTGTATATTGATAACACAGGAGCAGGAAAGGAGAAGTGGAATAAGTAGTTGAGATTTAGAGAACTATTAATCCCATGACCTCTTCATTGCATTTTCCCTAATATGATTCCTCATCCCCATGTCTGTACTTCCCTCCAGGCTAAGTTCATTGTCAGTAGCTAACTTGTCCCCTAGTCCCTTGTGTTTCCCTTTTTTAAAGCTCTCATCACATCATATAATCATTTTCTCTTGTCTGGGGCCACCAATCCCCTGTGAACCCCACCATGCCAGCTTTGGATCTCCAGCCTATGCCATCAGGGAAGGAACATAGAATCTCAATCATCACTTGATGAGACAATCAATAATTCAACAATAATTCAACATCACTTATTATCCTTAGTTGTAGAAAAAAGACTCTCTTTAAAGGAGGTTTTGATCATATCGGCAACAATAGACCATCTGACCTACCTGGAAATCTTGACAATTTCTTACCTGTTGAGGGGAGTATATGATAGCTGGAGTCAGTGCCTTGAGGCTTTCCTTGTTTCTGGGGCATGCTCTGCTTGGAGCAAGTCTCTTGGCAAGGCGCAAGGCTTACTTCGCAAAAACTCAGAGAGAATGCCACAATTAAGTGGTAATGTTACATAACAAAATGTTCCTCTCTCCACCTCTCTTTCTCTCCAAACAGGTTGTGTTTTTGTTTTTGTTGTTTTGTTTTTGTTTTATTTTCATCTGAAAAGCCCTGCAAATGATAAAATGAAAAACTGTTCATTAAACTAGGGTCCAGTCAGGTTAGACACTTTGGTCAAGCAATGGAATTTCATTTACCTGTAAGTGTAATTTACTGCAAAATTAATGCTGTAGCATGTAGCCATTGTCACATAAAACTAATTGTTAACCTAAAGGAAAAGCAGAGTTTCCTTTTTGCTAACATGACATGATGAACATCTTTTCATAAGTGAGATTTACAGGTAATTCACTACTGAAGATTGAAAAAAAAAGAAACTTGAATGGGCTTGGATGTATTTTTCAATCACTGGCCAAATTTGAATCTGCTTAAAAAGGAATAAAAAGGAGGACAGATCATCACTTTGTTAAAAAGTCCATGGAATCATGATCTCAAGGTCTTGAGTTCAAGCCCAGCGTCAGGCTCATCACCCAGGGCAGATTCAGGTAGAGATGCTCTCTCCCTCTCCCTCTACCCCTCCCACCTATGCTCTCTCTTTAACATAAATAAGACAATCCTTTTTATTTTTTTTTAAGTCCTCTTGATTCATGGAAACTGAATAACACGGAATTGGTAGCTTTCCAAAGGAAGACTAATAGTTCCTCCAGGAAGTGCCTCTTATTTTGTTTCTGTGCTATATTAAAAAAAAATA
This sequence comes from Vulpes vulpes, assembly GCF_048418805.1. Lineage (NCBI taxonomy): Eukaryota > Metazoa > Chordata > Mammalia > Carnivora > Canidae > Vulpes > Vulpes vulpes. Next base: position 91,913,668 of record NC_132793.1, on the reverse strand, counting down.
TTTTTAATAGAATCATCATTAATCTTGGCATTCAGGCTATTTCTCAATTTAGAGAGGAAACATCTCAAGTATTTTATGTTATGAAATAGCTTCTACCTTTTACTTAAAAGGGGATCCTCTTTACTTAAAAGAGGATCTTTAATCAGATCCTCTCTCCTCATGAAATTTCTTCATTTTGTGGTCCTTTCTGCTTATTTCTTGAGTTTTTATCTCCATCATCCTCCCTCATGCCTTGGTATCCTTGAGATATTGTGGAGATGGGCGTGAGGAAAGGAAATGGGTTAATTTAGATCAAGGTAGGGTCCCACAATCTCTAAGGACTCCTCAGGCCCTCTCTCTACATCTCTAAATTCTGCTGGCCTCAGGCAATAGATCAAGATGAGAAGAAATCCTCTCAATTCCTCTGCCTGGAATGCTCTATGCTCTAGGCATTCTTCAAATGCATTGGATCTTTACTTAAGCATTCTTTTTTTTTTTCAAAATTTATTTATTTATTTAATTATTTGAGAGAGAGGGAGAAGATGAGCAAGGGGAGGGGCAGCCAGAGAGGAAGAAAGAGAAGGAGAGAAGCAGACTCCCTGCTGAACATGCAGCCTGACATGAGTCTCAATTCTATCACCCTGAGATAATGACCTGAGCCAAAATCAAGAGTTGGACACTAGGCTGACTGAGCCATCCAGGTGCCTCATGGGGCAATCAATGAATCTTTTCCACATCAAATCTTTTTCTGCAAGTGTAGGCACTCTTAACTACTACAGAATTCTGAAACACTGACATATATGTATATTTATATACACACATATACACATATGATAAATAATCTATTTGTGATTATAGTGTGATATGAACATAGTATTAAGTGGGAAGAAGTGCCATATACAACAGAATACATATTGTATAATCCCATGTATATAACACACAAAACTAGGCAAAACTAATGCATGCTGTTAAAACTCAGGAGGGTATGTACTCTTGGGGAAGGTAGTGGTTGAAAGTGGGTAAAATAAAAGGGATTTTGGGGTGCCAATAATACTTTTTTATAAAACTGGGTGACTTGAAAGATGAGCACTGGGTGTTATTCTATATGTTGGCAAATTGAACTCCAATAAAAAATATACCAAAAAAAACAAAAACAAAAACAAAACACTAGGTGGTGATTACATATGTGTTCAGTTTGTGAATATACATTGATGTACTGCACAGTATGTATATCATATTTTAATAACATTTAAAATAAGAGATAAATAACCATATTGACATAGTAAAATGTTTGAAAAGTGGAAAAACAAATGGCTGGTAACCATATAAAAAGGGTTCAATCTCATCAGTAATCAGGAAAATATAAATTAAAATAACAAAATGTTGATTTAGCTAACAGAAAATAAAGTAGTAAGAAGAAGATGGGTGATATTCTTAGTTGTAGAGGGGGGAAAGAGTCACTTTTATTCAGAATTGGAGGGAAATTGAATTAGCACTGCCCATTTAGAGAACATCGTAATATCTGTCAACACTTCAAATGTAATACTTCATGAATAGGAATTCTATTTTTCGATATGCAACCTAAAGAAATATGCATATATTTGCACAAGTGTGTGCATATCAAGGGTCTGCATAATAATGTTGTTTGTACAAACTAAGACATGGAATCAAGTCCATTGTGTATGATGGCTTCTTAGATGGCCCCCAGTGATGGCTGCCTCCTGGTGTTCATGAGCATATGAAATCCCCTCCCCTTGAGAATGAGCAGGATCTGGTGACTTGCTTTTAACAAATAGAATATGGCAAAAGTCATGAATGGCACTTCCAGGATTAGGTTTCAGCATTTGCTTTTTTTGTTTTGTTTTGTTTTCAGGTTCTCTTTTGCTCTCCTTGCACACTCCAAGAGAAGCCAGCTACCATGTGAACTGCGCTTTGGAGAGAACATGAGGCGAGGGACTGATTACCCTATCCAATATCCAGCCAGGACCTGAGATTTGCCAACTGCAACATGAAGAAGTTGGGAAGTGGATCAGCCTGGGGGCAACCGTAGATCGGGTGGACTACCGCCCTTGTCGACCCTCAAACACAGGGACCAGCTAAGCCACGCTTGGATTTTTCCCTCACAGAAACTGAGGTAATAGACGTTTGTTGAGCTTAGCTGCAAAATTTGGGGGCAATTTGTTACTCAATAATGGGTAATTCATACATCAATCTTTAGAGTAATGCTTAAATAAATTCCAATAATTCTATATGGTAGATATTCGTCAGCATTTTAAAAGTATATAGTATTTCTATATGCGTGGATATAGAAAGATTCTTTTTCTTTTTAAAAAATTTTTAAAGATTTTATTTATGTAGTTGAGAGAGACACATAAGTGGGGGAAGGGCAGAGGGAGAGGGAGAAGCAAACTCTCCACAGAGCAGGGAGCTCAACGCCAGGCTGGATCCCAGGACCCGAGATCATGACCTGAGCCAAAGACAGATGCTTAACTGACTAAGCCACCCATGGGCCCCAATATAGAAAGGTTCTTAAGACATATTGTTTAAGTAAAAATAATAAAGTTACAAAACTGTATGTGTGGGCAGAGTCCATATAATTAAGAAAGCAAATTTTGTATATTTGTAAGTAATGATACATACTTCTAAATCCAGAAAAAAAGTTTTGAAAGGAAAAAAGTGAAGTTGACTTGGGAAGGGGAGTTTTTACATAATATTCTATCACATATAATTCCTTGAAGTTTTTTAAAGCAAGAATGTATTCACACATTAATGATATAAATATGTATATAAACAAATAGGGGTGCCTGACTGGTTCAGTTGGTAGAGCACGCAATTTTTCATCTTAGGTCTGTGAGTTTGAGCCCCACATTGGGTATAGAGATTACTTAAAAAATACTTACATAAATAAGTGTACTTATTATATACTTTTATATATATGTGTATATATATATATATGTAAATTCTTTTAAAGTTATTTGGAAAACTGTGATTGTGATTGTAAACAATTTTAAAAAGCCTAAAAATAAACTGCCAGCCTACCACCCAATTATAACCTTTTTTATATCCATTCCTTTCCCATTCTTATTTTGAATTTCCCTCCCTTCTCATACAATATGAATATAGATAAAGATATATGTTTGAACAACACTGAGATCAACTGCATATGTGATCTTATAGCCTTTTTAATTTATTATATAGTAAACATTTTCTATGTCACTAAATATTGTCCAACAACATCCATGCTTAATATCTGCCGACTATTTCAACATATGGTTGTACCTTAAGTTAATTACTTAATTAACCTGTTATTGTTGTACATTTGGGTGGTTTTCAATTTTTCTGTTACAAATAATGCTGTGACTAATTATCTTTCTGGATTCACCTTTGTGCAGTTCATGTTTATTGCCTTAGCATTTATATATTGGAAATTGTTGGATCAAAACGTACGCAGTCAACAATTTAGGCTTTTCATACATTTTGCAAAAAGATTACAGTGACAGTAGCAGTAGAACAGACACACAAGGACTGAAATCAGTGGTACAATATCATGCTGCCCAACTTTAATGTCAGCCAGTTTTTTCACTACTGTGTTTACTGCAGAAAATAATGGTTATGATGGTGATGATGATAACGAGGAGGAGGAGGATGGTGATGGTGATAATGGTGATGGTGATGGTGAGGATGGTGATAGTGGTTATGGTGATGAGGAAGATGGTGATGGTGATGATGGTGAGGATGGTGATGATGATATTTTTCAGTAGGCCAGCATAACACACATCCAAAAGAAGGAAAAAATATGATACAACCTAGACATCAATATAAATAATATTGAAGAGGAACTCTATGAATGACTTTCAAAATTTAAGCATCAGGTGGTTTATTTTCAAAAAGAATTTTAAGTTATAGAATGATATACTGTCTTCATCTGTAGCCTTTGGTATGTTCTTGTCGTGTTCATGACAAAGTTCTCCAGGGTCTCAACTTATACACTAAGTCATGCACTAACTTATATACCAATATATACAAGTTTTTTTTTTTAATGGCGTTTGAATTAACTAAGGCCAATCAAAGTTTTTATGCCAGTGAAGTAAGACTTCTTGAAATAGTAGTCTGGCTATAAAGAATGATTCTGGGAAGTAAAAGATGAGAGACTTCTGATTTATAGACCCTGAAATTAAATCACTTTCAAAGCAAGAGTTTATAAATATAAACATATATATGCAATAAAATACATGCCATATACAAAATACACACCATTATAAGAATATGAAATACATATAAATAATATAATACACCACATAGTATATATAATAAAATATATATATACACACGATAAAAACAACGGCATCCCCCCTCCCCTTCCATTTTACTTATAGAAAGCAACTGTGCTATATTAGGAATATAAAAGGTGGACTTCAGTAAAAGATATTGTATCATTTTTCAGTTGTAGTAAACAAAAGAGATTCCTTTGTGGGATTCTAATATACATACTTCAAAGAGTCATGATTTTTATTAAGGTCTCTAGAGGATTTAGTAAATATTAGACAGATACAAGTAAACAGTCAAATAAAATTTTACTGGTTAAAATAGCATTTGAAGATCACTAATAACATCAACTTACATATTTTAAAGATGAAAAATATAAGGTCCAGAGAAATTTGGTGTCTTACCCATGGTAACAAAACCAGTTTATATCAGCATCAGAACTAGAATTTAAATCTTCATCTCACTCTCCAAATTAGGTTTTATCCATGAACATAAACTGCCACCTGCCATTTCATAAACTTTCTTCCTTCTCAGTAACATTACATGACCTTCTGGGGTAGGTATAAGAATTCCCCAGTGTCTGGCTAGAGCCAGACAAGAATCATAATCTTTCAAAGATTATTAAACTTGAGTACTACCATGCTTGCAGACCATTGGCAATATCAACATTTGCTTCCTGATATGAGGAATCAGGAAACCCTCTTCTAGTGAAAGGTCTACCACCAAAACATAGGGAAAGCAGGCTGCAATTTTTGCATAATGTCCAGCTTACCGTGATATATCCAGAGTTTCATAATGACCTTTGACCTAGGAAGAATCTCCAATGCCTAAATGAATTTTGGTAGTCACAGATTGTACTTCATAATTCTAGGAAGACAATATGAAATATTTTCAGATTAGAAAAAGGAAATTTGAATGGCTGTGTTTGGCTTTAAAATCATGAAAAGAGCCAATCAGTAAAAATTGCAGGATGACAGAACTGGAGATTGCCTTAGAGATACTTTTGCAAATGAAAGATGGAGACTACATAAGAATGGCTTAGAATTAAAACACAGGTCTTTGTTATTTACTTGTATGCATTTTCTGCTCCCTACTTAGAGCATAAGAATTTTTCTTCCCTTTGAAGTCAGTTTTGGATAATTCCTCTTTACAGTATAGCCAGTTCCATCTGGAAATCTCTCTCGGCTCTAATAAAAAGTGAAGACAATCTTTCCTACTCATGAAAACAACTAAACTTAAATTAGAGTTTCTTTTAAGACTCAAGTTTTGTTCTAATATGTGATTTGAAATCATACTCTGTAATGATTTGCCATTTGTGTCATATGTGTGATTTGTCTCTTCTGGTCTTCTACCTTGAATTACATTTGAGGTTAGATGTTCCAGAACTAGAACCAGTGAAGACTTACCTTTTGTTGGTAAACAGAACTGCATCTACTTCAATGAAGAGTTGAGTGACTGAGCCCCATGTGGGCTGAGGTTCCTAGAACTTGTATTCTAAGATGTCATTCTTGGTATCCTCAAGAATCGTTTGAGGTGTTCAAATGACAATTCCAAACAGTTCTGTTTCAGTGGTCTAAAGAATTTTTTGAGCCTAAGGAATTAACAAATGAAGACCAGTATATATTATGATATTTGATGTTCATGATGTGACACTGTAGGACTAGTCTTTCTTACACACACACACACACACACACACACACACACAAGTTTCAACAAACTAATCAGAGAGAAGAAAAAGGGAGTGGCCACATAGGAATAGGTGTATAAATCCCAGGCAAGTTAAAGAATAGGGAAATTGTGCAGAGTTAGCAAAATTGGTAGATATTGTATCTTATATCTGATTCCTTATTTCACTTGTCCTTTTCATCTCTATCATAATATACTAAGAAGTTAAGTAAGAATGGAAGCATTTCCTACATCTAAGACCAACTGAAAAGATTCCCAGTAGAACTGTCTGAATGCAACAAGAAGACACAGGGAGCTCTAAGCAATAAAGATAACTGGTGGAGTAGGGCCAGATTGTGGAAGACTTTGAAAGCCAGGAAATGGCATCTGGACTTAGTACTGAAGAGCACAGGAATTCATATGTATGTTGTTGTGTTTCTTTTTAATAAAAGAAATGCTTATTTGGAGAAGTTTGTTTGATAAGAACATGTGGACTCAATTGGAATACATGGTAACTATATAATTAGGAATTTGAATAAGCCAGAAAATGAGCTGGAGTTGTGGATAAGAGTGATAGCAAAGTGTAAGGGAAAGTAAAAAAAAAAAGGGGGCGGTGCCAAGAGGACTTTGTGGTAGACTGATCATAAGGGTGAGTGGTGGGTGATTCATATTTAGGGTTAGAAAGACCTGGGTTGGCTATCAGTTCTATTATGTACTAGCTTGTGTCCTTATTCTTATTCTGTCTGAGACTTGGTTCCTTCATCTGTAAAATGAGAATGACAATAATAGAAGCTATTGCTTAGGCTAGTTGATAGGATAAGTTCAAATGTGTGCAAAAGTACCTAGTCCAGTGCCTGACACATAGCTGGTGCTCAAAGCATGATAGCTACTGATAAATCTTTGAGGAATTAAGACATAAATGATCAAAGCATGATCTCTCATCTGAGAGACTGATGGAGTGAATCGTAGACAGAATTGAGATAGGTTGAAAATAAAGAACCTGAATGTAGAAAAATGAAAGAAGGCAGGAGGGAGGTGGGAGGGAACAAAAGGATAATTGGTGGGGTGCGCAGGTGGTTCAGTTGGTTGAGTGCCCTACTCTTGGTTTCTGCTTAAGTCATGATCTCTGGGTCCTCAGACTGAGCCCTGCATTGGGCTCCATGCTCAACATGGAGTCTGCTTTTCTCTCTCCCTCCCCCTTTGCTCCTCCTTGCTCTCTCTCTTTCTCTCAAATAAATAATAAAGTCTTTTTTTTTTTTTAAAAAAAAAGATACCTGGTCATTTTAGAATGAGAGGATTGATTCTCTTTGTTGAGAATTAATTCAGCCTGGGACCATTGGGATCAAAAGATGAAAATACTCTTGGGGTTGGAGTCTTGCTGGAAGCTGATGTGGGGGTAGCTGTGAGACATGGTCCCGAAGATGTCCATCAAGGCCATCAGAGCATATCACCCAGAGGGTGAGATGACAATTCAGACAGGCCATTATAGTATAGGAACTTAGATGAAGTCCAGGAAAGACTAAATATAGAAAATTAGAAATATCGGACTAATGTGTAGAGAAAAAAATAATTTAAAGATTTATGAGTGGTTTACAGAAAGGTAAGTATTGATGCCATGGAATCTCTAGATCCCCTTAGGAAGACTATAAAGAAAGATTAAGAGTTAATACCTATACATAAAGTAATACATCAAACTATCAAGAATAATTCACAAAGAAAGAACAAAAAAGATAGGCTTTTCAATACTGAATTGCTTATGCTATTAATTATTTAAAAATATGAAAAGTCCAGAAAACTGCAAGGTAATTCAGGGGATAAAAGGAACAGAAAGAAGCATCTTGCAAGTGAATTCCAGAGCTAAATGCAAATGAATTATTTTTATTTGTTCATATTTTAAAATCTGTGAATCAGGAATATCTTATAATTTAAAAACTCATTGCCAGTGTATATTCTTTCTTAGTGGTAGATAACATAATGGCTCACATTATAATCAGTGATTTCTTGGATTCAGTTAAACTGATTATTTTGTTTTTGCTTTTACATATGAAAGGGAGGTTGCAGCCAATTATAAGGTGCCCATTTAGGAAAGAAAAGGGAATATATTGAATATTGAATATATTGAATTTTTTTACTTAATTATTGGATAATACAAATTCTTTTAAAATTATACAGGACACATTTATCAAAAGTATCCATGTCCTGGACAAAATGGGAAGTGTCAGTAAGTAGTAAATGATTAATGTCACAAAGAACATGTTCTCTGACCAATGTAATAAATTAAGATAAATAAGAAAAAAAAGTAGTCAAAGATCCCTGTACATATTTGAATGAGCAAAATACTCCTTTAATAATTCATGGGGACAAGAAGAAAGCACAGAGGAAATTAAAATATATTTAGATATGAACACTAAAATTGTAAAGATCAAATTATATGGGTGTCAGATAAGGCAGTACTTAGAGGAAAATATATAGCCCTGTTACATCATAACAGTAAATGCTGAAAATTTTTCAGCTAAGCATCCAGCTTGCCAATATAGACAAAGAAGAAGAGAGTAAGAAAATGGAAGGAAATAGAAAATCAGAAATTAATGAAACAGCAAACCAGAAAAACAGAATTAAAAAAACAAATGAACATTGGCTAATATTGATTGAGAAAAAAAGTGAACTGTAATAAGAAGGGCAATATAGAACTAATGTAGAGATGGAAAAAACCCCACTGGAACAGGATCTAGAACTGTGCAACAGCCTCACACATATTTGAAAATATTACATACAACCAAGTTGATATTGTAGATTAGTGGAGGAAGAAGGATAATTCAAAAACTGGTACTGGACCAAATTTTTTAATAAAAAATTTAAATAGATTCTTCATGTACACAAAAGTCAATTCCAGATACGTTAAGGATCTAAATCTGAAAAGCAAAACTAAGTATTTGGAAGAAAATATAAGTAAATGTTTTAAGATAATTAGATAAAAAGGAATTTCTTATAGGACATATACAAAGAGAAAAGAAAACGTTGATTAATTTGGCCACTTTTAAATTAAAAAAAACTATGAGATGGAAGATAACATAAAAATATTTAAAAATATGTTGCACACTAGGAGATATTTGTAACTTATATGATCAAATAAAGGCTTAATAAAGGCTTAATATCTAGGATAATCAAAAAGTTCTCAAATCAATAAAAGATCAATAAACTAATAGAAAAACCGACTGAAGATACAGAAGAAAACATGAATGCTTAATAAACATATACCAAGATGGTTAACCCTATGTACTGGTCAAGGAAATGCAAATTAAAATCACAAGACAACTATTTTGCAAGTAGCAGATGCTTAAAACTTAAAAAGTTAACACAAAATTTTGATGAAGATGTGTAACAAAATGAACTACTTTTTTGAAGAATAATTTGGCAATACTGGTAAAATCAAAGACAATAGAATTTAAGAGTTTATTTCTAACCACTCCCAGGTCTGCCTTTAAAGCAGCAGTTCTTTTTTTTTTTTTAAGATTTTATTTATTTGTTCATGAAACAGAAAGAGAGGCAGAGATACAAGCAGAAGGAGAAGCAGGCTCCCTGTGGTGAGTGAGGGTGAGCCTTATGTGGGACCAATCCCAGGATCCTGGGATCACGACCTGAGCCAAAGGCAGAGCCTCAACCACTGTTCTTAAACTTGAGTTTCCCTCATGATCAGCTGGAGGGTTTCTTAACATCTGTTCCTGTGATCTCAGAATTTGCATGGGCAATAAGTTCCCAGATAATGCCAATGCAGCTGCTGGTCTCAGGACCACACTGAAAACCACTGCTCTAGAGATCTGGTTCTGCATGTGCTCAGAGAGACAAGAGTAAGAATGTTCATTGCATTGGTTGTAACAGCAAGCGATTGGGAGTAACCTAAATGTCCATCGTCGGGAGAATAGACAAACTAGTACAGTACGAGGCACACATCTCAGTTATAGATGATGTGCTTGATCTAAACAAAATGTTGATCAAAAAAGACAAAAATACATACAATATGACACAATTTTAAAAAAGTTAAAATGCATGCAAAATAATCCTGCATATTGTTTGTAAATATATACACATATTTAAAGTATATGTAAAAATGTCAGTGTATGGTAGGAAAAATATAAAAGTTTACGTAGTAATAAGAGACCAACCTCAAGACAAAGATTATCTCTGGGCAGGGAAGAGACAGCAATGAATCCAGGAGAAGCACATGAGGGCCTTCGGCTATACCTGTGATGGTTTAGTTATTTACCTTTGTTGAAAAATGGAAATGCAAATGGAAAAATGATGAGATCAAGTGGGCACATGCCATTTGTCATATTATTTTCTATTTTTTGGGGTCTGTTAGAAATATTTCATAATAATAGTAGTTAAAACAAAGATAGAGTTGCTAACTCAGAAGCCTGTTACCTCACAGATAGAATATTCAGATTGGAAGGACTTTTCTTTTGACTTGATACAGAGTTTCTTTAATCCTAAAATGTCAACAAAAGAAGAAATATTTTAAAAACTAGGTATTTCAGAGAAAGACTGTTTAGAGTACATTTACAATTAATATTCTATATATTTATTCTCATTTAGTCCTCTCATCGATTCAGAAATAAGCAGAAAGGAAGCTGTTCTTTCCATTTTCCAGTTGGAAAAACTGAGGCTCTGGGAGGCTAAGGCAGTAATTAGCTGAATAAATGTCTGAGCCCAGGCAGCCACCTGGGTCTTGTACCATTGGTCTCTATCCTTGCATGCAAGCATCCAGGCATCTAGGGGACACATTGGTAAATATCCTAGTCAATCTTAGTCTAGCTGAGTTGGAATTGTAACTTTTTCCTTCAAATTTATTTTGTGTCTAATAAAAAACTCAAAGGATTCCTTGTTTATTAAAATGCTTTCAGCCCGTTCCCTATTCTGTGGATATAATGTTCTAAGTTTTTCTGCAAGCCCCTGGAGGCAGTGATGCAGCTGATGGGTAAAGCCTGGATTTTGAAGTTTGTATGGTCTGTTTTCAAGTCCTTACCACCACTCCCTAGCTGTATGTAGAGGGCAATTTTATCAGCATGGAAGAACCTTAGTTTTCTTATCTGTAAAGTGGGGCTACCTCACTGGTGGGGATTGTGGGTTCTAATGTGTGTGCAGGGTGTAGCTCAGTGCCTGACACATAATAATAGCTCAAAAAGTGAATGCTGTTTGTTTAATAATTATTACTCTTATTTGTTGACATATTGATAAGTTATTAAATTTATTCTCTTTCTCACTTCCTCTCCCATGGACCTTATCAAATTTAGCATCTCCTATACAGAAAGGTAAGCATGAATGTCCACAATTGCCAAAATATGGAAAAAGCCTCAGATATCCATTGACAGATGAATGGATAAAGAAGATGTATATGTATATATATACAGTGGAATATTACTCAGCACCAAAAAGAATGAAATCTTGCCATTTGTAACTAGGTGGATGGACCTAGAGGGTATTATGAAAAATGAAATAAGTCAATCAAAGACAAATGCCATATGATTTCACTCATATGTAGAATTTAAGAAACAAAACAGATGAACATAGGGGAAGGGAAGTAAAAATAAGATAAAAACAGAAGGAGGCAAACCGTAAGAGACTCTTAACTATAGAAAACAAACTGAGGGTTGCTGGAGGGGTGGAGGGTAGAGACATGGCGTAACTGGGTGGTAGACATTAAGGAGGGCACATGATGAAATGAGCACTGGGTGTTATATGTAACTGATAAGTCATTAAATTACACCTGTGAAACTAATAATACAGTATAAGTTAATAGAATAAAAAATCTAAATAAAAAGTAAAAAAAGAAAAGTAAGGATGGATGTCCAAAAAAAGAGGGATGGTAGTCCATATCTCATTAGTTGATTTCTGTCAATTCAGAATGAAGAAGGGGTGAGGAGACACGAGGGAGAGGGAGACAGGGAGGGGGAGAGAGAAGAAAGAAATTTCTGCAGTTTTTCAGTTCAGCAAAATATTTGAACAATTACAAAGTAAAAGAAGTGGAATAATATGTATGCAGGTTGCTCATAATATTTATTGAAAGAATTGACCTATGTTTAGACTATTTCTTTTAAAAGCAACAATGTAAAAAGAAAGCTAATCTGTACTTTTGCATGATCATCATTGTAATTTTGGTGTAATATACAAATTGCTTGTAAATTACTACAAACAGTACGAATTTCTTGGTTTCTTAAGAATTGATATTCTGTTAAAAAATTGTCATATAGGTAAAGTGGTGTGCCTAGAAAGTGTCAGTGAACATTGCAGTCCTACAAATTCACTGAACTTTTTGTTTAAGGCTTTTCCTGGAAATAATAAATTTGGAAAAGATGCTGTAATAAATAGTGGTTAGATCGAATTTGAGGCATCACTACCAAATAGTATTTAATAATGGCCTTTGAGTAGTGATACTGTGAACTGAACTAACCTGTTCACCTAGGAAGCCTTTGAAAGGGTGGGTGGGTGGGGACTACAGGCAGATGCTCAGTGTAATGATGGATACCCATTCCAATCTCCTTTTAGTTTCAGGAGAGGATTTTGAACATTGATCCACTGCATACTCATTACTTAATGAATGGACCCATGCTTTCCTGCTGGCTTAAGTCTCTGGATTTTTGCTGCTTCCTCTGCCTGGCATACCCCTTCCACCTGGAGAATGTAACTCAAGAGTTAAAGAACTAATTCAGGGATTTTTTTTTTAAAGTTGGCTTCACATGCAGCGTGGAACCCAACTTTAGGCTTGAATTCATGACCCTGAGATCAAGATCTGAGCTGAGACCAAGAGTTGGATGTATAACCAGCTGAGATACCCAAGAGCTCCTAATTCAGGGATTTCTTGAGCCAACTCTGATCCCCAATGGAACTGATAAGTCTCCCTGCTGTAATAATAATAATAATAATAATAATAATAATAATAATAATACAATGATAATAAGCTTTTATCAAATATTTTTATATGCCAAGCATATAAAAGGTGCTAAGCACCTTGTATAACTTAACTCATTAATCTTCACCATGATGAAGGTATTATTATTAAAGGAGTCAGGACATGACTTTGGGCTGTTTGACTCTATTACTTATGGACTATACTCATACCCATCAATATCTCTGCAGTGTAGGATTTCTCCAACTATATCCAATAGAGTACTTATTTTTTCTAAGATGTCAAGAGCTAAACCTGAAATATAAAAGGGAAAAATAGGCTAGTTTTGTTTGCAAATAATATCTTGGAGATCACAAGAGTCATAATTTCAAGGCTCTGAGAAGTCCTGCAATAAGGAAACCTGTTTAATTTTGCTTCTTATTGAGTTTCCCTAAGAAAAACATGCCCAGATTCAGATTTTAGTTTGTTCTTTCCTTCTCTTCTCCTTATCCACTTCTTCCTTCCCCTTCTCTTTCATCCCCATTCAGACACATGCTGGGTAGACATATTTCAATGTCACATGTAGTTTTGTACTTATCAAACTATAGAGTAATTGTTTCTACAGATATTTCTTGCATTAGCTTGTGAGATTTTTGTTGTTGTTGTTGTTGTTAAATAGTCTCCATGTCCAATGTGGAGCCTAACATGGGGCTTGAACTCACAATCCTGAGATCAAGATCTGAGCTGAGATCAAGAGTCAGATGCTTAACTGACTGAGCCACACAGGTGCCCCTAGCCTGTAAGCTTCTTGAGGATGAAACTGTGTCTTATTGTTATATTATTAGCTCTGTTCCCTGTGACATGATGGTTGTGTACAGGTTTCTTATCAGGCTCTTCTCAGGAATGTGTCAGAGATACTGCTTCAGCTCAGAAGGGAAAAGTGGGCATTGAGATAACTGACATACTGGACATTGGTGACTGGTTGACCAATTGTTCCTTGACCATATTACAAACATGAAAGACAGGTAGATTTGTCTGACATCAAGATGTTGGTGATTAGTGTAAGAACTCTGCAGTAAGGACATACCAGTTCTGTTTTATGAAGATCTTGAGGGAGGTATCCTAGGATTGAATATTTTACTCCCTGAAGATGAATTCTTAAGATGAGTGAATGCACATTTTGAAAGCTTCTTGGAAATAATTCTCTGGGTCAACAATTTTATTTTACATATGAGAACATTGGGACCAAAGAGGGGAAATAAGGGTGTAAAGTCACTTGTTACTGGCAAAACTGGACTAGAATAACCACTCTGGCCTATTAGTAAAACAAAACAAAATAAAAATTCATGGAACTCTGGCCATAAAATAGGTATAGGAGATGGATGCCTTTCTTTATGAAAGTGGGCAGAAGCCAGCACAGATGCCCATGAGAAGCATGTGGGTCAGGAAAAAGTTTGAGTGAAAGAACCATTGATTGGTCTATGGAATGCCCATTTGGCAATCCAAAGGTGAAAGGCCACTTGATAGTTTACCAGCTAGTAATGCTGACCTGGATGCAATGGGAGTATCCCAACCAGTGAGCCAGGACTAGAAAGGCCTTGGGATCCAGGACTTCAGAGGGCTATAAGACAGAATTTGCTGGGAGAAGCTGTCCCCAAAATAATCTTGTTACATAGTAAGGCAGGACAATATTCTTTACAGAAATGGCTTTGAACTGGGTGATATGCTATATGCTGGCAAATTGAACTCAAATTAATTAATTAATTAATTAATTTAAAAAAAGAAATGGCTTTTTTTAAAGATTTTATTTATTTATTCATGAGAGACGCAGACAGAGGAGAAGCAGGCTCCATGCAGGGAGCCTGATGTGGGACTCAATCCCGGGACTCGAGGATCATGCCCTGGGCCAGAGGCAGGTGCCAAACCACTGAGCCACCCGGGGATCCCCAAGAAATGGCTTTGATTGGAGAAGATGTGCCTTCTGGAGATGTTTATTTTTAAATTTTATTTATTTATTTTTTCCTAGAGATGTTTATTATCTCTTACTCAAAGATAGCATAGTAAAACTACAGATGCTTTTTGTGAATTAAAGCCATAGGCTCCCAAATATGAAATAATCATTAACATTTGTTGAGCAATTTCTATGTTCTAAGCGTTTTATTTACGTTAACTCACTGCACCCAGTGACTTCATGAGGTAGCTATGATTACTATGCCTGTTTTATGGATGAGAAAACCAAGGTATAGATACACAAATAACCAGCCCAAAGTCGTATAGCTGTTAGCTAATGGGAACCAGGATGGAAGAATTCGCTGGTTTTGTTTCTATCATGTACTGCACATTTCCTACACTTATCTTATAAGCACCAGTTTAGTAGGCTAGGGCTAGATTTACCTAAGTAGTTTGAGATTGTTATATTGTTCTGCACAGAAGTTTGAGCTATAAAATGATGACAATTGTGAAGGGTGCTGAGGAGATTTATAGTCGTGATGCAGTTGACATTAAGTATTAAAAAAGCAAACACGAATCTTGAAGAAACTGGGAGAAAATTGACACATCTCCTGGGACTTGTAAATCTTGGCTCTTGTGGAGTGGGATGGTGTTGTAGAGGGACAAGACAGGGGGATATATGAGATCATGGAAACTCATTCTTTCATCAAGGCCTCCCACTCCCTCTTTGAGAGGTCACCTACTATGTGCAAAGTGCATACAAGGGTTAGGTAATAGGACTGGCATCAATTCATCTGTGGGATGGTTTATTATCCAGTAGTCAATACACACAGATAAGCATAAAAGTAGTAACATAAAAAAGAATTCAGAGAAGGAGACTTTGTATCTACCTTAGGGACTTTGGAGCCACTTGTGGAAGAATGGGTCTTTTGGATGGAATTTGTGAAGGAGGAACTTTGATTTGTAGATTTGGGGCAAAAGAGATTCCAGATATTCTTTGTGTCTAAGCAGAGTGGAACCAAAGTCCAGAGGGGGAGAAAATGATACAATATTTGGAGAATAGGGAACAACCCTGCACAGAGGCAGGGTTTGGAGAATGGATGGAGAAGTAGGGAGGTCTCCCAAGTGGTTGCTCCAAAATATGGGGAAAACACCCTTAAAGCCACTTGTAACATCTCTTTGAGGTGGTTTTCAAATGCCCATCACAGAGTAGGTGCCCAACTAGTTTTATTGACATAATGAATGAATCCCACAATGTAGGAAGATGAAGTGATTTGCAGCATCCTAGGATTGCCTGCCATTCAATTAGCCTGAGGTCACATAGTAATCATAGCTATAGAACATGTTAGCCCTTGATTCCCTGACAAAATTCCAGACATTAAAACACTGGACTGACTCTTTGGGAGTGTCCGAAGATAACCTGGGACACTTGTAGCATGCTCTCTTAGGCTAGCCTATATCTGCTGATCTGAACTATCTTTCTTTGGACTGTGTACCATCTTTTCTTGTTTAAAACAATGAGCACTACAAACCCCAGCACGTTGGATTTATTCACACGTCCATAAAAGCCTAGCAACCAAAGGTATTATCTTTATTCGGAAGAAGTAGAGCACTTTTAAGGTTCAGAAATATATATATATATATATATATATATATATATATATATATATATATGCTGGGTTTTGAAATGGTCATTTTTTTCCCCCTCAGCTATGCCATTATAGTGATCAGCCGAGCTCCGGCAAGGTAAATACTTTTGGAAAATAAGTGGAAATTTGCTGCAAATCAGTCCCTTTTGTGCATGGCCACAGGAGCATGTTGAAATGTTTGGACACTAATACCCATTCATTTTCTTGGCTCCATAAATAAAAGCCGCCAGCTCTGTGGCGGCCGTGAAATGGTATTCTTCTGGGCCCAGCAGGGACCCCCATCCTTATTACCACCGCAGGGGGCAGGACAGGCCCAAAATAGCAAGACAACTAAATCAAGACATTTTCAAATGTCTAACAAAATGACTGTGTTTTAGAAAGAACCAAAAGGTTGGAAGAAATTGGACAGCTTTTGTACTTAGTGTAATACCTTTGTTAAAAGAGTTCAGATGGGAAAAAAAGAATCTTTTAAAAATGCATCAGCATATTTCAGAATAGCATTTAAAATCTCCAAAGATCTTATGAAACTGTAAATCGGGTGCACTGATGTAGTCATCAGAGGATTCAAGCTGAAGATATATTCCATTTGGGGACCCCAGACCATGGATTGTCATGGGGCCGTCAGCAGAATTGGGCCAGTCTTATTATGTGTGTAGATTTGATGGAGGTCAGGGAAGCTTTTGAAAGAGGCTGAACAGCTATTTTGGCCTGCAGATCTTTCTCAAATTAAGATTTTTTTTTTTTTTCCGTAAAGAGGCTAGTAGACCTGAACACGTTTTATCTATTACCCTTTTCTTTCATCAAGGAGAACAATTAGCAGAAGTATTTCCTAAGAGTTCTAAAGGCACCATCATCTAATGGTGATGCCTGGGTGGGGCTAGGAGCCTTAGAGCAAATTCAGAATATATTTCGGGATTCCCTCCCTTTCACTGCCACCCCTCCCTGACAGTTAAGAAGTAGTGTTAGCCCATTTTTAAGAAACAATTAGCTCCTTTTGTTGGTATATTATATCTCCCATAAATTAAGTATCCAGTCCAATAACAATTAGTCCTGAATACTTTTGCATCGTGTAATGCCACACCACTGACATTATTATAATTAAGCATGTAAATATAACTCATACTTCTGACACAAACCAGTCATTTTCTGTAGTGTGACTCAAAAAGTTTCCTTGGAGTGCAAACCCCGCCAGACTCTTGCCAAATCCCTCAAAGTTAACGTGCCACACCAATCTAAAACACAAGTCTGGATTTTTGAAAGTTGATAAACAAAGAGAAAACTATCCCCTCCACCCCACCGCCACCCTCCCCTCATCTCATCTTCAGTCTTTTATGACTCAGACTTTAATTAGAGCCATAAACATTACCTTGCCTAATAAAAATTCCAGGATTTCAGAGCTGGCTCAGAGAATGTGAACCACATCTGGTGACAACTGGAGCTAATTAATATCTTTATAGGTGTCTTCCATCCACTAGAGTTTAAACAGAAATAGTCAGGGGTGCTTACATCAAAGCCCGAGGCGATCGAGGGCTGTTGCTTGCTTTCCAGTCTGAACTGATAACAAGTAGACCAATTTTTATAGGCTAGTAAAAGCCAAGTGTGGAGATAGTTCACGCAGAGAAGCACTTTACTCTGCTGTTCTTGCCGTTCTGTGCTCACGTCCCTGGTTTGGTCTGCTTTAGGCTATCCAGCTAGTTAGTTAGACAGATGCATGGGCAACAGGAGAAAAATAATGAAGAAAGATGGGAGGAGCTAACAAATAGCTTCGCTTAGATTTAGAGAAAGCTCACAGTGACCCACACATACCACATCTTCTTGCAGAGATGTTTAAAAATCTGCTCTGTGCTTCGAAGCATTTGCTTGTGGCACAGATAAGGCTGATCTAACAAGACTGAGGGAAATTAAGAAGCAGGCTGAAGTAGTATCTAGTGCTAATATGTGTTTTGAAGTGTACCAACTGGCCTGGTGCAATGTCATAGCTCTAGGCAAAACATGCAGGTGGTCGAGGAACTTCTTTTTCAAAGGTTACCCTATAAAGAGCACCAGCCCTTCACCGTCAATATGGGCCAGTACCCTGGGAGCTCCCGGACAATCAGAAAATAATGACATCAACCTGACCATGGTTAAGTACATAACATGCTGCAGGTTCACGGATGTGTAGCCTGGAACAATAAAGAAAAAATAAAGACGCTTGCTTGGCGGGCCCCAGCTGTTATTTGCCATGCTGTGAGATCAAGGAAAGGTATGATATGGACTGCCATTTCAATTGGGACCAGGTTAATCTCTCAATTGGAGGAAAGGAAAAACAACAACAGAAAAGCAGCTCTCAGAATGAACAGAGGGGACGAAGGACAATATCTTTATTTGCATAATCTGTGTTTAACCCTTTACTAATAGAGACCACGTTTCCTTCAAATAAGCTTAATTTTCTTTAGACTGGTGGGCAGAGAGCCCTAACACCTCAAAGTTCAGCCAATGAGCGAACTATCTAATATTCATTTAATATGTATTGCTGAGACGCACGGCTTAAGGGGTAAAACTCTAACCGTGTAGATTAAAAGTGACAGGCATCTCTTAAGGGAAACACCGTTGGAATCTATTCTGGCCCTGCCTCCACTGCTGACTTTGTGATCTTCAGAAAGTGGCTTAATCTCTCGGCTTTAGCTTCCTCACTTGGAGAATGGGTTAGAATTAAGTAAGAGAGTTGGGGATTAAGTAAGCCTCACACACCAATATTGTTTGAGAAATTTCTTTTAAAACACAAAGAGCTGTCTGTGTGCTGTTAAAGGCCGCAGAATTGCTGACTGCACAATCAAATGTCGAGGCAGTTCTATGTGAATGAGTGTGCGTGTGACGGTGTGCACTTCGGAGGATGAGGGAGGTCACCGGGGATGTTGGCAGCAAAGAAGTGGGTGAGCAAAATCTTGCCAGAAGTTGGTTAGTGGAACCAGATTTTCTCCCGCCCCCCCCCTTACAGGAAAGTACTGAGTTTTAAGCACATGGTTTGTTTTTTTTTCCCCCCTATTTCTTTGTTTTTGTATTTGTTTAATCATTTCCTGTCCCAGTGCCTTCTACCTATGGTTTTTACTTCCCAGGTATAACATACGAGGGCAAAGATCTCTGCTGCCTTAGAAAAGAAGATGGGGAAGATGTTCCAAAATTGTTTCTGGTTCAGCCAAGGAAGCAGCTCTTAGGTTCCACTGTTACTGTGAATTTGGTTCATTGATTCTTATGTTATTCTAGATTTTGCAGGAGGTTGTAGGCTGGAGACAGGGGTACAGATAAGTTGTATCATTACCTGTGGTCCCATCTCTGCAAAGAAACTGCTCTGAATAGTCATTGTGAAGAATTCCTTCTCCCCCCGCCCCCAGTTATTTACTTCTGTTTATTTATAAACATACTGCGGAGAAAAGCATATGGAGAAGGAAAAAGTTTACACAATCTTAGCTTCCAGCTCAAACAGAATGACTGTTTTGACATGGTTCTTTCTCTTCTAATTATTCTTGTATTTTTCTTCCTTATGGAGTCAAGATCATGTCATATGTGAATTGTGTTAAACTTTTTTCTCAGTATTATTCTATGTTTCTAGACTTCATAAATATGACTTTGATTTGGCTGGGTGACATTTCATCTTCTGAGTTGCGTTATAGCAAATATTTAATTTAATACTAAAGTAACGCTCCTATAAATAATGTTTCAATTAAATCCTTTTGTTTAAGGACGTCCTCATATGAGATTTTTTTCTTTTTCTTTTTTTTTTAAGATTTTATTTATTTATTCATGAGAGACACAGAGAGAGAGAGGGAGAGGGAGAAGCAGGCTCCATGCAGGGAGCCTGACGTGGGACTCGGTCCTGGGTCTCCAGGATCACACTCTGGGCTGAAGGCGGCACTAAACCGCTGAGCCACCTAGGCTGCCGAGAATTTTATTTCTTAATATAAATTCTGGGTGGAAGAACAGAGTAAACTCTTGAAAAGCAATAGATTTAGTTAAAATTCCTCTTTATAATAAATCCTATTAAAAATCACCTAAGTATTTATAAATACTTTAGCTCCAAGAATAGAAAAGAAAATATTACAATACTTAAAAAACACATTTGGCCAGAATTTTTATACCTATAGTCAGAATAGGCAGTAAATCACACAGAGAGAAATTAGGCTGTGTGAGGACTCACTACTTCTATTGTTGGAAATAATCTCACCAACCTGCAAGCCTAAACCCAGTCTCTGGACACTAGTTTCATGGCACAATTGACTATATGTAATGAAGTCTGTGGTATAAAGATGTCTTCTACTATGCTTATAGTTAGATATATCCCAGAAAACTTCTGGGATTGTGGGGGGCTTTATATTTATTGACTCTAACCCACAAAATCCTATATAAGAGTATATTTGGTTTTGACCATATGATCATGGGTCAAAATGTAATGGGCCTGGGAATGTAATGGATAAGACCTTCTCTTAATATATTATTTCTCTCCTTCAGGCTTTACTCTGGATTAGCATCTACTGTCCTGCTAAGGTTTCAAGTCCCTAGTGTATCCAGTGGAGGAAAACTAACCCTGTTTTAGTTAATACAGAGAACTTAAACCATAGCAATTTAGATAAGTAATAGGTAAGTGTCGCCTTAGACCAAGGTTTTTTGATAAGCTGATACTACATTTGTGACATATTTGTGATGACTTAGGCACAGAGCATTTGTATTCAAATTCAGTAACTTTGGGACACTTGAGTGGCTTAGTTGGTTAAGCATCTGCCTTCAGCTCAGGTCGTGATCTGGGAGTCCTGGGATTGAGTCCTGCATCTAGCTCCCTGCTCAGTGGAGAGTCTGCTTCTCCCACTGCCCCTCACCCCAATCATGCTCTCTCTCTCTCTCCCAAGTAAATTTTAAAAATTTCAAAAAAAACCACAAATTCAATACTGCATTTTTATAAATTCCTTCTTAACCAAACCAATTTTTTGTTTGTTGGTTTGGTTGGTTTTTCCAACATTTTGTTTGTCTGAGGTAGCTTTGAATCTTTAAAGACTCCATGTACCAAGGCTGGGTAGCTTGTAAAATTAAATACACACTCATCAAACATTTGGCAATTTTATTCAAGGTAGAAGCTGATTGTGGGTCACCACAGTTATGAATATGCCAAAACAAAAAGAACAAACCCCAGGAATCATAAAATTCAATATAATAGGAAAGCAACCTAGAAAGAAAGTTTTTTTCCCTTGAACAAAAGAATCCTGGCTCATCTCTTTGAGTAGTTTCCATTAAAGCTCCTTTTTAATGATGTCTGATAAGATGTTAAAATGTCACAGATTAGATCAAAGCAAAGGATGAAGGATGGGGACAAAAAAGTAAGAAGTAGAGAACCAAAGTACCTACCTTTTAATTTTTTATTTTTAGAGACTAAAGCAAAGCCCATAAAAAAGACAGGTTTGTTAAGATAATAAGTTGAAGATGAAAGATTAATATTTTAGACTGTTTGCCTCGTGATTTAAGAAAGCAAACCACGTTGTAACAAAATGTAGAACCATCTACTGTTAGTGAGGTCTTTAATTAAAGAAGAGATGACCAGTCTTTAGATTCTGCCCTTGATGAAAATCTTACGGAAAACAAAAGCTGAAGTTTCTGGAATCTTGGGCCAAATCTCTGCTTAGAGCAAACATTGACACTGAAAACTATGGAATCAACTCTTTGAGGGCAGGGGGAATCTAAAGACCAATGTTCAGCATCTAATTCTCCATTGAGGATTGGTCAATCCTCATATGAGTTATCATATGACTTGAGAAAAATCTATGTCATTTCCTATGCAACTCTTATTTTATGAAACTACCACTAAGTCGCCCCATTAAAAATGACCATCCCCTCAAATGAGGGAACACTTTGTATTATAAAGAATGTAAGAGAAATCCCAGAGGCTAAAATATCCTTTCTGAGATTCCCCCAATCTCATTCTTTTCCAGTTCTCATTTGAAAATATGTTTTCTGTTTAGTTGATAATCAGATAAAGTTTAGTAGTTAAGCCATCATTTTGTTTCCCTCGCAAATAAATTCGTTTTGGAAATACACTAAATCCTATCTTATTTCACACAAAAATTCCATATAACCGCAATTTGGTGTGAGTGATAGGTAGACCTCATAGCATCCAGAAAAGTGTGTGGCATTCCAGCTAGCAATCTGAAGTGGATCCAAACCATCCCGGCTTGGAAATGTCACAAATATGTTCCATCATAAAGCCTCTAGTATAATATATATATTAGAAGCATCTGTTCTAATTATGTATGTACTTAAAGCTACCAGCTGCTTTTCAGTCTGGGTGGAAGGAAAGGGGGATTAATATTAAATAATATTGACAACTGATACTCCCATTGAATTTGTTATTATTCCAGATGCAATCTTAAAACATTGTCTATTTTTTTTCTCATTCATTTAGCTTTTCCTCAGATATTTATTATAGGGGAATTCTACTGTCATGTTCCACATTGGAAGAAGAGAAATAATTATACTACGCTACCTTCCAATATCAAAGCAGGAATTTTGCTTCATTAGTTATAGGAAAGGGTGAGATAAGGGGTTCCCCAAAACAGAAAGAGAACCAGAAGGGAAATTAACATGCAATGAATGCACATCATGTTTTAAAAACTTTAGAAATTGTATGCACCGTCATATAATTGTCACAGCAGCATTCACACATTGGTATCATCATCCTTTTAGAGAATGGGACACAGATATTCCAAAACATGGGCTTGCCTGCCAGAGAGGAGAGCTCCAGTAGACTAGGTGGGATCCACTCACGTCTTCCTGACTTCAACGTATTTCCTATTAAGAAGAAGTTACTTTGCTACTGCTTGAATTTCTAGGAACTATTAAGCAAAACACTTTCTCTCTCTTTCTTCTTTCTTTTCTTTTCTTTTCTTTTCTTTTCTTTTCTTTTCTTTTCTTTTTTCTTTTCTTTCTTTCTTTTCTTTCTTTCTTTCTTTCTTTCTTTCTTTCTTTCTTTCTTCTTTCTTTCTTTCTTTCTTTCTTTCTTTCTTTCTTTCTTTCTTTCTTTCTTTCTTTTCTTTCTTCTTTTTCTTCCTTCTTTCTAATAAGATGACCAAAACTGGAGTTTATCTTACTACCTGGATTCACAATGATGTTTGACACAGCAAATACTGACTGACTTTCTATAGTCCAAAACTTTCTTCCATTGTGATTATCTTGAACCACTAAACTTGTGTCTCCCGGCACCCTCTGTAACATAATAATATCTCTCTGGAAAATATTTCTAAGGTAGTGTGCACCTAAATAAAAGCCTGGTAGAGATTCTCAAATGCTGGAGAATTTGTCCTCATAGAAACTATCTTCTCTGGTCTACCCATAATGACCCGCAGAGTTTCATATATGAGAGGTTAATACAAGTGATAAGAAAGAATTGAAATGTATTTTTTTTATCATTTGGTTTTTCGTGTTGGCAGACTTCAATCTAAACACAATTTTCATGATTTTTAAAGGGAAAGTAGGAAGAAAAAAAATCCCAGATGATGGATTTATTTATTGCTTTTCTTTTTAAATCATCATTTGTCCCAGGATTATCTTTTCTTTTGAAAGGAAACATTTGAGGATGCATGTCTGGTTTTGAAAGAATTCAATGATGGGCTGGGAAAAAAACTAGTGAAAAGCATGGAACCAAGAACACTGAGAATAGAAATGTCACTGTTCATCCAGAGGACTGCATTTGCAAAATTCCACAGCTCCCTGGACAACCCCCTACAGGAGGCCACCTGTAAGAGTACAAGACCTTCCACCTCTGGGGGCTCTTTCGTCTCCATGCTATACATTCGAATAGCCAGCATGCATTCCGTACAGTGCTAAATCTGGTGATGGTTTTTCTGAAGTGTACACCTGTCCATTAGGAATGGCAAAGAGATTCCCAACTCATTTTACATAGGCACTAGCACAGCAGTGGATGTTAATGACTTTGGAGTGTTTTGTCTTTGACAATAAGCCGAAATCTTGACTATGCAATTGACTGCAACTACATAAATTGCTATTTGGAATGAATCTTAATATATACACTTGTGTATATGAATACAGCGAGCTGCACTTTCCCCATACGATCATGGTTGTTAACATTCTACCCATTTTAAGTGAGCAAATTTGAATAAAATAGCTGCGTAATACATTCTGTGTTAACATCAGCTATTTAAAGAGCCCAAGGATTAAAAGTTAATTCCATCCTTTTAATTCAAGGGACATATAAATGGCATTATGGGTAGAGCCAACCCTTCTTTTATCAGTCCTTTCATGCTGCCTCCTCACTAATTCTTGGTTGTTCAAATGCTACCTACATAATAAAAGCCTTGAGTTAATTTACTAAGATTTTACACCAGTGCAAATGAAAGAAAGGAAAGTGCTAAACAAGGCAATTAGCACTCTGTTTAGTGCACTCCCAAAATAAATGTAGGCAATTTACAATTTGGCAAATGGCACTCTATCCAGATCCAACTCATTTATGCCTAAGGGGGTGGTACAGTTCATTAGGGGGAAAAAGTGTTTATATATATTATGCTATTGAGGCCCAACCCATTTTGTACTCCAGCAACAGATGCGACTCCTCCTGAGGTTTATTAGTGTTTCTTGCAGAAAAATGCCAAACTATTATGCTTTCAAATAAATGGTCCAAAAAGAATGCCTTTTACTATTGAGTATTAGTAGCTAGCTTTACAAGATGGGGGTGTAGAAGTGTGTGTCAGGGATAGTTTGCAAGACCTATAGTCATGGGTTGGAGCCTCTTTTGTGGCTCTCGAAGCATGCATTTCCACTCGGATTCCAGTTGCTGAGATCCGCTGGAACTGTTCATTTGAAGTACTCCTGACTGTTTCTTAATTGACAGGAAGGTTGCTCCAAGCCTTTCATGTTTATTCTTGTAAGCCTCTTATTAGTGCAAAAATAATAGATGTTGTTAATGCAGAATCACAACCAACATTAATATTTAAGATGCTAGAATGATAAAGGTTAAACATGTGTTTATATTGCTTTTGAACAAAGAGCTTTACAAAATAGTTCAGAAACATAACGTTGGGCCAAATTTGGAATCACTGTGCCCGATCTGAGTTTCTCATTCTCTGAGATTTACTTTTTATTTTAGGATGCTGAAGTTCTTGTGCTTCACTTTTGCTAAGTACTGTCATCTGGAATTTGGATTCCTGCAAGAAAGAAAATATGAAAATTAATATCTGAGCAAGGAAGCCCTGGTAAAATCCACTAACCTCTCTTGTATTTTTTTTTTTTTATCTCTGAGTCTATAGCTCCACACAGCTTAAAAAAAGAAAGAAAGAAAGAAAGAAAGAAAGAAAGAAAGAAAGAGAGAGAGAAGGCAAGGTAAAAGCATTCTTTTGTGCCCTCTAGCTGCTGAAAGCACAAATGGAAAATAAAATTCTCTGATGATTAAATTTACCTCATCTGGCTTGCGAGGGGTTTGGGGCGGGTGGAGGGAGTGGGCAGCCCCATTATCCCTAGGAGCTAAAGTTTTTCTTTATAAAAATATACCCAAATAAGTTTACCTTCTTGAATTAATTGTGCTTTTATTATCACCAGACAAAAGCAGATTGATAATTCAGGAGGGACTCTCAGAAAATTATACTGGTATGTCACTGCTCTCAAGCAGCTGATTAATATGACACACACATTTTGGACTATATGTTGCTTTGAGTGTTGGTTACTGATTTTAATTCTATTTCTAAAGGAAGCTGAGTAAGGATTACAATCCAAAGTGACTTCGGTTTATTTGTTTTAGGGATAGTGCAATGGCTTATAGAAATAATGACAAAGCTAGGATGTCCATGCATGTTTATGAGCGTGAGCAGTGTGCATACTTCATTTGTATGTACTCTTCCACTTTCAGGGCCTTTTTTTTTTTTTTGCAGGAGAATGCTATCAAAATTAATCTTTAATAAAATGTTGAATTTGTCGATGGAATTCCAGAGAAAAGCTCAGGTTGCAACTCTTTAACTCTGAGCTCCATTTCAGATGTAAAAAGTCAGCACCACATGTGGCTACCTGGCCACTGAAGAACATTTTGTATAGGTGGAATCAATGGCATATTTGTGGGATGATTTCACAAAGGAAAGACCTGAATGCCCAATTTCTTGCACCATTCATTTGCAGGGAGGCAAAGCCTTGCAGCCTGGGACATGCATGCCGCCCAGAATTGTGTAAAAGTGAAAAAGGCCAATAGTTTGAAATTTGCAGACTTCAGAAAAACAAAACAACCCTCTAATTTTCCTAAGAAAAAAGGTTTCCTAGGTGCCCTACACTTTTCAGTGTGTTTTGTAGAATGCTTGAGCACGGGGAGGGAGCGGATGGGGTGGGAGAGAGCTATTTAATGATTCAAGGAAATAGACAAGAATATTTTTTTCCTCCCAGAAGTGAATGCACGGCTCAGAGGACTTGGCTGATGAGTCTCAGAGCCATCCCAGTCATTCCCAATAAAGTGGAAAGTTCACCATTCAGGGCTCAGTCTCAACAGATGTTCTAAGTGGCGCCTCCTGAGTCGCTCTTGTGTGGTAGAGAAATACAGAAATCAAGCTAAATCAAATTAGTCAGCAGAGTAAGAAAATAAAGGTCAGGTCCACCAGCATCTGAGTAAACAGCCTATGCCAATATGGCCATCTTCAGGCAGGAACTAATTAAGGGCTGATTGTCCTTCTCGGCGAAACCTCAAAAATGCATGGCGCTGAATTATTAAAAACAACACACACACAAAAATAATACAACTCCCCTTCCCCCCAACACCCACTCTGCAGTGTGCCAGATGAAAAGATCGGGAGCCATAATATCCAACGGAATTGTGTCTCTTGGATAGACATATTCCCTAAATCCCCAGCTCTCTTTGTTTTGATTACAATTTTTCTTCCTTTAAGGGAGCAGAAAGTATGCTCACGGACTGTCTTGTGTTACAGCTCCTTTACCTTTGTCTGCCTATCTCAGCTGGTATTTAATTGGTCAGCAATAGGAGGGAAGTCTCCTTTGAGGTAATGAATATTGACTGTTTATGTTGAAATGTCACTGTGAAAAGAAAGCCCATCACCAAAAAGGGAGAACCCAGTGTGAGAGTCTCCGACACAAAAGAGACGCGACTGGAATGAAGGCATTGAAAAGCAAAGCAGCTGAAATTCAAAGAACAGATGAAACAGAAATGGCCTACATGTGTGGGAATTTTAAGCTAGCCGTTGACAGGTGAAAAAGTCATTATTTTACCTGTTATAACCAAATGTAATTGTGTGTTTTTCCAAAAATGACACCAAGGCCATGGCTCGTAGAAGTGTTTTAATTGAGAAGCCATCCTCATCTCTTATGAATAATTTTCGTTCCACAAAGGTAATGGGGCAAACCTAACAGTTAATAATTACATGGATTCAAAATAGCAGAAAAAACGATGAAGAGAGGGAGTGATTTTGCAGGGGGTAGTGCTCTCCTGAAATGGTTGAGTCCTGCCTTTTCAAACAAACCTGCTGAATCTGAAAAGTTTGGGCCATGGGTATTCTAGATTTTCAGGTAAAGAGGAGAGGGGGAGTGGTGACAGGCCAGGAGAGTCTGCTGATTCATTCAGACAGGGTTGAGAACATGACCATTTAATAGTTTGGGACGTAACTTTTGGCGTGTCTCTGATTCAGGGGGTGGCCCTGAGCTGACAGGGTAACTAACCCTTTCAGCCCTGGCTGAGAGCTTGTATATTGAAGTTGGGTTTTGCTGGGAGCTTTGGCTTTATCAGCCACAGCAGATTTTATGGGATTGCGTGAATCGAATTTTCCATTCTTATATTTCTCCCAAATGGTGACTGGCCAGATGAGTAATATCAGAAAAAGACAGCAAACAGAGAATAAGTGTTGGAAATGCGTAGGAAGTTTGAACGTTGCCAAGTGTTTAAAAGCTAGGACTTCTCTCCACCCCCTTTGGGTTTCAGGACCATTTTGTGATGGCCACCAGTATTATATTTCTTGCCTTTTTATTGTGTAAAAGAAGGGGAAAGAAACAAAGAGATAACTATATAGCTATTGAGTCACACTCATGGGAAAAAGAAAAAGGCTGAAGAACCCAGATAAACAGAAAACTAGAGTTTCTGGTCCTCATGAATAGGCAGTTGTATTTACAGTGTGGCTTTACTGTTCACATATTTAAAGTTCACATATTTGAACTTTCTCATAATTGGGACCCCATCATCACAAATTTCTGAGGCAAGAGCTCATTACCTTTCTGTTTGGATCACTCCCAAATGCAGAGAGGGTTCTCTGTTTTTATTGTCCAACCATCCAATTATGTTTTTTTTTTAAGCCCAATAAATAAAAGATGACATCTGAGTCCCACCCGGCGTCATGCTTGAACCCTAACCTGTGACACTCACCTAACTCGAACTAACAAGATGCACGCCCCACGAAGAGCGATACTTCTTCATTAGCAAGATCCATTTCACCTTTAAAAACCCTTGGCTTCCCGTTTGCTTTAAGCGAGATTGAGACATCTTACGTCTCTCAATGGCATTTAGGAGGCCTCCAAGACAAAAAAGGAAGTCATTACATCTCCCATTCACCTGCAAAGAAGATGTCATTAAAAGAGGAAGCAAAATGAAACCCTGTCAACTTGTTAGGGCCCAAAAGGTAATTCCGCCATCAAATATGGAGCGGGAGGGGATGGGGGGATGATACAGAATCCTATTATTACTGACACGGAGGAACCTAGTGGTGTCAAAGGTGTCCCGTGCCAGAAAAGTTCAGGTGTTGCTAAATTCATTAATGTGTCAGTTTGAAAAGATGTGATGTCATTCCTGTTGTCTGTAGGGATGAAAACTGGAATCTACTTGCTCCTATCACTACACTATCATCTTAATTCTGTTCGCTCTGCACCTGATTTGCCATCTGTAAGGGGTTAAGGGCCATGGGCAATGACTCCTTAAAAGGCTACTAATATTTGACATATATCATTTTAATCTGCCCTCCCACCACCACTCTCCTCCACCAAAAAAAAGGGGGGGGGGAGAAAAAAATGTTACATCAATTCTCCTTGTTTTAGTTTGCTTACCAGACTTTTGCTAAAAAGGGGAGTAGAGGGACAGTGAATCTCTTCTGCTCTTTTATTTATTTTTCTTATTAAATATAAATACACTTACTTTACTTCATAAGGTTACGTACCTCCAGATAACCATGATACATTTTGGCAGGAATTTGGTATTTAAATCTCCAGGCGCTAGAAAAGTTCTCACTTTCTTCATTTATGAATATTTTCTTCAAATTTTATTTCAATAGTTTCTTTTGAAGATGTGAGGGGACATCATGGAGGGTGTCTTAATAAACAGGATATAAATGAATGCTGTGCATTTGATGTGATAAAAAATATTTATTTGGCAACTTGCATCGGAAAGTATTTAGGTGGTTATAGTATAGAAAGAAAATATAGAATAAATTATTGTGTCGAGTAAAACCTGCCACATTTAATATTGATATATTATCAGAAGAGATAACACCCATTTTTCTAAAGATATGTGTTACCCATGATGGTTTTAAAGACAGACCACATTGTCATAACCTAATTTTTTTAAATTTGAAATACCATACTGGGTTGATCAAGTTTCAATGAATTGCATGGATTATTTCAAAAAAGTGAAATCACCAATTTTCATACCTTGGCTCAAAGCAATATTTATCTGTTTAATTTGCTTTTTGAAGGATGAGGTAGAATTTTTTGCAGTTTTCTTCCAGAAAACTTCAGCAATTAAATGATGAGAAAGTGACAAAATGCTCTTCCTAGCTACCCTCCCAGTGTCATTTCTATTAAAACCACTTGAGTGCCATCCCGGTTTGGGATATTCCACTCATTGCCATTTATTTTATTTATATAGAGGTAGAGCTTAGGACACATGCTACCTTGTTACTCTCATACTCTCCCCACTAATAAAGAACATAACACCATTTCATGCATGGGAAAATAATGTGGTCCTTCTTTACATAAGTTTGTTGGTCCACATTGCTGGCAAATGTAAACCTGGTTGATACACTTGGTGTGAGTGCAAATTATGTGCCTGAACTTCCCCCACCCACCTCCACCTCTCTGTCTTACCATCTATCTCCTTTGCAGAAAACAGAAACTTTCTTAAAGCACAGAAAATAATCCATCTGCGAATGAGATCTAGCTGGTACGCATTACACCTTTCTCCAAAGGACTCAATGAAAAACCAAAAGATTTTCCTCAGGCCATCGAGCCCCCTTTAAAATTTAAAAGGGCACTCTGTTAGTTCTGAAATACGAAAACTTTTATTTGAAAGCCATATGCTGGGCAGCCTGGGTGGCTCAGCAGTTTGGGGCCGTCTTCAGCCCAGGGCGTGATCCTGGAGACCCTGGATTGAGTCCCATGTCGGGCTCCCTGCACGGAGCCTGCTTCTCCCTCTGTCTGTGTCCCTGCCTCTCTCTCTCTGTCTCTCATGAATAAATAAAATCTTTAAAAAAAATGAAAGCCATATGCTTACATGTTGAAGCAGTTTGCATGTTCGAAATAACCCAAGATATAACAATTGTGAGATGCACATGGATGTATGATCCCATTCATGATATTCTGACAAATCAAAGACCTTGCTATTTTTCACTGCAGCCCCAGACCAACATGTGATTTTTCATGCCCTGATTTCAAAATTCCATCCTGAATGTTCACGTATGCACGGGTAGGCTGTGTGTAGACCTTCTATGCAAGAGAGACATTCAGCCCCAGATAAGTACCGCATGCAGCTGTTGTGGGCACGTGGCTTCGCAGGGCTTGCCTTCGTTGATATATAGAGCACTTAACCCAGTGAGTAGCACAGAGGTGGTGGGAAGGCTCCCCCTGGACAAGTTTTTCAAGTTGATCCTGGTGGTTGTATTGTTGGTCCCTCCGGGTAGTGGCGGGGGGCAGAGGGGTGTGTGTGTGTGAGGCACACTGGATTTCACTTGTAGTAAGAAAGAAAATCAATCTTCTTGCCCCAAAGGTGGAACCACTGATGCAGAAAGTCAGTGAGGCATCGGAGTCTTGGAAGGAAGACTCTCAGGAAATGGCTCCAGGCTTCAGGCGAGATGCTGCACTCCATCAGTGCTCTCTGGAGAGGCAGGGAAGCAGACTCTGATAGAAATCACAAGGGTGTGGGTTGGCTCTGGCCCTCTTGAGATGGTGTGCTTTTTGATCAAGAAAGAGGAAAAAAAAATAGCTGGAATTGGGGATGGATCTGCATATTGGAAAAATAAATGTAACTGCAATGCTTTGTTCTCCATTCACTAGAGTGTGGCCTATACCCTACTCAGGAAAAATCGTGCTCAGATTACCATCACTCCTTCTCTAGAAGGGCTCTTGTAACTCTTTTGATATGTATCAAAGTTTGCATATAGTGTCTTTTGTCTAAATGTATTATTTGATATTAGCGATTCCTCGGTGATGTAACACCCTCCTACTGGAAGATTACAGAGCATTCTGCAGCTAAAATCATTTTTTTAAAGTATTCCAGATTATATACAGTAATATAATCAGTGACTGAATTGTTGTTACTACTTGCAAAGGCAATGCATTTATTGAAAAGAACCATTTTAATGAAGTGATCATTTTAAGACCAGGAATAAAGGGTGTGAAAGCTTTTCATGGTAGCATTCAGTGCAAACACTGGCTTTGTTGCTGAATTGTCTTGCCCTTTGAAAGGCCAATCATTGTTTTGGGAGCACCCATTTGGACATGGGAGGGTCAAGGATTGCAAGACCCAGGTGAGGACACCTGGCTGCACTGTCTCCTAGATTGTGAGGTTTAAGCGCTATTTTTGGTTCCTACAAAACCATCCATGATTATACACTTTCACTGGCTCCACCTCTTCAGTGGAACAGAAAAGAAAATTGTGCTGTCAGTAATAACAATAGGGATTTTTTTTTCGATTTTTTGCTGTGCTTAGAATTTCCAAAATTCTTTTCCTTACCCAACTGCTTTGCATTAGGAAGGGCAGGTAATCAAAAAATTGATGCTGTTTTCATATTCTTTTCAATAGCTTTAAATGGTTTCTATTGTCCTAATGAAGAAGGTACCAGGAAAACGTTTCTCTAGTGGTGTGAGGAGAACATTCTTTTCGGTTCATAAATAGGGTAGGTGAATTTGTTGTGGCAGCTTTTGAATTCCACTTTTCTCTTACTGGGGTAATGTTCCCAGCTAAGGGCCCAGGCAGAGGGCCCTGTAGAGGCTGATTTTTTTCACGGTAGAGAAATCTGAACTTTGGGGAGCATGAAAGCAGCGAAGCAGGTAATATTTGATATGGACAGGGCATTCTCTGATTTGACACCCCCCTCTTCTAAACCTTATCTTCAGACTTGTCCCTAGCAAACTCCAACAGAAAATAGTTCTCCAAAACGCTATGAAGTATAGCCAGGGCTCCCCTCATTTTTCTTGAAAACTTCATGCCTACTTAACATGGAATCATGGGATTGAATGAAAATTCTACTTACTCCAAATTCTACCATTAATCCCGACAGTGGCTACATTTCCCTTCTTATTCCATGAGTAAAAGTAGCCAGGTTTTTCTTGGTTTTTCTTTTTTTTGTTGTTGTTGTTGTTGTTTTTTCTTATAAAACACAACCATTTGGCAGAATATATTAGATCAGAAATGGGGTATTCTGGTAAAAGAGTGGCGGAAACCCACTGTGTATCAAGCTGCCTTGATTCCAAAGGATGGAGACGCTAGAGCATGTGCCTCAAGTGGTGCTCATTTATTGCCAGTGCTAAGCTGTGCTTCTGACATTGGCTTTGAGGAGGAAATTATGACATTTAAAAGAATCTCCCAAGCTTTATAAAAAGCATGCGAATATCTATAAATATTGATCCAAAATGAGTGCAATGAATAATTTATAGTGAAATATACTTTCTTTGTCTTTCTGTTTTTAAAGCAGCTTGGTTTTTTTCTTTCTCCAAAAAATTATGGTTAGATAAGCATATTTTTTTCTTTTATCATTTTAGAGCCATTTCTTATTTTTAGGAAGAAAAGGCCTATTATTTTCAAAGTATGTTTGAAATTGGGGGAAAAATCCCAACAGCACACATCACCAAAATGGAAACATATTGTAGATATTATAGTGTCAGAGAAAAATATAACTTGAGATTTTAAAAAAGTTTATATAATTCGTTGTCATAATTTTGTTGTCTTTGGTGCATATTTTCAGTTTGCAGAATCATTTAAACATCTCTTATGTTTACTTGAATAAAAATAGGATTTCATTTGTTGGAACTAATGATTCCAACCCAAAATATACTCTTGTGTAATGAGAGCAAAATAAACAGGTGCGCTCAGCATCATTCACAGTATGCCTGACAAGGGGCAGCCCATTTGGAAGATGTACTAAATATTCTAAAACCTCACCAGGAGTTGGGCTTTAATTGATCACGATTCTGGGTCTTTTTGGAACATCTATCAATATTTTCACAAGGGGTCAAAGTACCTTTCGCTTTCTTCCTGTCTTTCTACCCTTAGACACAGATTCAGAGAAATTAATGCTCCACAATTTTCCTGGAGTAGCCATGGGTTGTTAGTTCATTAGGCTTTTAGGAAGGCTTTTATCCACTTAAATAAAAAGGCCTTATTTTTTTTTGTTTCTTTACTGTTGAACATGCCATCTCAGATGGGCTAATTTTTGTTGTTATTGTCTTAAAATTTTTGTTTTTTTTTTCTTTGACTCATGATGGAAAGAGAGAAAAGAAAGGAAGAATGCATTGAGTGTGGTAGTCGTCCCTTTTGAAAGACTTCAACAACTGTGAGTTTTCCCACAACATCCCATTTAGTTCATTTAGCCCCTCGGACTCACTGGATGCCTCGTATGCAACAGTGATTTGGGAACTATTGCTCCAAAACACATTGAATTCACAAGTTTCCTAAAATCTTGCAATGGTGCATGGCTATTTTCCTTGAACTCTTCATGCAAACTTACTTTTTAAATTCTCCCCCCAAAAAAAGGAAATCAGAAAGTTCTGTTTTATTGCACAGACTACAAAACTGAAATGCTATGTGGATTTTTCCTGAAATAAAACAGGAATTCTGTTTAGGTTCCTCAAAATGTATGCTCTCAGCTCTACCTCTGTTCCCTAGAGGAAGCTTGGTGCTGCACCACAGTGAGCAATGGTTTGGAAATCAGAGCAGAAAAGGGTTTCAATTCAGGCTCCATTCTGGTTGGCTATGAGCCTACGCAAGTAACAACCTCCTCAGTACTGTTTGTTCGTTTGTGCAAGAATAACAACACAATCCTAATAATGCCTCATAAAATTGTTTTGAAGATCAAATGAGAGCGTGTATTTGACCTGGGAGGGAAAAGCCTCAATAAGAGCCTTTCTCTTTCCACCCTGGTCTGTAGTAGTATCTTCTTATACTTTGCCTAGTATTTCCCCTTGATAAATGTATTGTGAAAGAGACAACTCTCTGAAAGGGATATCTGACTCTGCAGCTTCCTGCTAAAAATCTCTTAGATTTCTAGTTACTCCAAATAGGTCTAAACTCCTTAAGTGATTTCCCAAGTCTCTACCAAATGCCACAGTCTTCCTGTCCTGGGCTGTCTGTCCCGCACGTACCCCTGGCATTCAGGCCAGTCAGCACTGTTCCCATTCACACCTCAGTCTTGTTTTCCTGCTTCTGCTCCTTTGTGAATTCCCCTAATCAGGATTAATTTCTCTTTCCTCTCTGCTCCCATAGCATTTTGCGCCTGAAACATTCCGCCCTGGCTCTCCCACCCACTGTATTGTGAATTCCTTAGGTCAAGGGTAGCCCTTATACAGAGCTGCTCACACCTAGTGTGTATGCCATCACCTTCACACTGTGACCGTCAAATATACCTCTAGGTAGAGTGACCATACAATTTGTCATCCAAACTGGGACACTTGTCCAAGAAAAATGCTAGACTTGATGAATGCTGGGACCACGGGCCAACTAGGTGGCCCATAACTCTGAGGTGGGAATAAGAGCAACAAATTCATGTTGCCACTCAATATTCTGGCGGGTTTGAGGAGACAGTAAATTCACCATTGGATAAATCAGCCTACAGAATATTCACTGGCAGTGCAAGTCATTCATTTCTTGGTTTTGGTTCTGCCTCTTTTTAAGATGCTCTGTTGCTAGGACTGTGATGTGGCTCTAATTGTATAGATGGTGAGTGATTTTCTTTTTTCTTTTTTCCCCTCAGTCCCACCGTCATGCTAGGAGCATGCTGATAAAGACCTGCTTCCCCACAGTGGGTTGGACTTAAATCAGTGTTTGGGGGGTGGAGGAACCACTTTAAGCATCTGATAAGTTGGGTGGATAGCACCAGTATGTTCAGAGCTGATTTAAATCCAAGCATATCCACCATAGATAATCTGTTAGGAGGGGGTGACTTGGAAACGCATTTGGTGACATATTTGATAAACGATTGGATTTTAGAAATGATTAAAGCCCAATACAAGATATTTAGCAGGGGTCAATGCTTCCAGAATACTTCAATTTATGATGTAAGAGACCACTGAGGGGGACGCTGCCATCTCCCCTGTAATAAAGTTCATGGCAGCATGGGGTAAGCTGTCTTTGTCCTTGTTATTTAAGTTTTGGCAATAAATTTGGTGCTAACTACTTGATGGGGTGATAGGTATGGTAAGCAAAATTATGCTTGAGATCTAAGCATTAGGCTTTCATAAAATCTGTAGAATTTCCTATGTAGTCAGTAACAATATAAGTTAATCTTGTTCTTACTAAGAAATTCTCTAATGTTCTATGTTAATTCCATTCTGTTTCATGGACTGATTGTTTCTAAGTGTTGTGGAGGGGGACAGATCTTACATTAAAACTCTCTGTCACTTGGATATACTTGTGACAGGATGAAAATGTGACAATTGAACAATGCTATTTGTACCATATTTATATAAGGTCTACATCTGTGCATGAGTGTATTGTTTGCATGGCAAACAACAGTCTCATTTTTTCCTAGCTGTCCGCTCTAACGGAGACAAGCCTAAAGGACATAAATGCCACATCCCTCAGACAATTGTGTGAATAATTCTCCCTGGGTCCTCTCCTTCTGGGTTTTGGCTTTGGCTCCCGGTGTTCACAGCATTAAGAGGGTTAAAGGTTCTGGCATGGTGAATTTATTGTTGACATCTCACAGTCCTTAAAGGCAGGATCACTAATGGGTGACCTTGGGGTTCGACCGTTCCAGACCCTGGAAGATCAAGTCTCATCCCCCCTCCTGCAAGTGTGGTGACCCCTCTATTCTCACTCTCCCCAGTCTAACCTTTAACTCACTGATCTTTGACCAAAATATTAAGCAAACACCTGCTTGGGTCTGTGGTCAAAGACTGTAGACTTGAAGATCTCCCATAATTTCATGTGAATAAGCTGTGGTGATAATAATGAAACGTAGAGCAGATCTGTGAACACACTTACAGTAAGTAATTATATTGTTACTGACCACATAGGACACAGATTCTGTAACAACTCGTGTATCTGGTGAATCAATGTTAATCAAGTTGACCAGAGTATTAATGAATTGTCAGTGGATACACTAAGGCTTCTGTTATTTGCATTAACACTGACAATAGTGCAACAATATTTATTCTCTATTACTGAAAGAGACCAAGTCTAAAATTAATTTTAGAATACCTTAGGTTTACCATTGACAGTAATGCAAAATGCATTAATGTTTAACAGAGGTACCAGCAATCATTTATATGATTAGATGGAAAAAATATTTAGTGAGGTCAGCTGAGATGAATTTTGTGCATGGAGGGAAGAAGAAAGGAATTTTACATTGAAAAAAGCCTCTGAATAAAGAACAAAAGAAGCAGAGCCCTTTGTATTCCCTAAATCATCCCATGGATATTTTATAAAAACAGATTCACTTGATATGATAAGATGTCCTAAAATAGGAAAACATAGCCACAAACATTTCTACAAAAGACTAAGACTTTCTGTCACTGTGCAGAGTGAAATGTAACTAAAAAGAAAAAAAAATACTAGCCTTCATTAGTCTAGTGTAAATTGTTAAGGCTCATCATTATAAATCAACATAGAATAAGTAAATTAAAAAATAAATTAAGCCAAAGAGTTAAGATTTAACTGTTGCTTGTCCAAATGTTTTAGAAATAAATGATAGGTTTATGACATATTACTTGTACTCCCTACTTAGAAAGCTCTCATTAATTTATTATTCTGTTTTAACATCTATACCTCCACTCCCAGAAAGCACCAGCTTCCCAGATGTTCAACCTGAGTGGAATTATATGATGTACAGAAGAAACTTCACACTGCATCACATATTTGCACCTTTTTTCTTTATACTATAGTACCAGTAACTTTGAAGGAAGTAATTAATAGCACTGCAAAATAATATTACATCAAATCATTTTTTTCTTTAAATTAAAATGTAGTGTTTTTATCAGTGTATATCGAAATTGATTTTGTCTTATTTCCCCTTTGATTTGGTCAGCGTATGTCATTGTTTTCTGATTTTAAGTATGTGTCATGAAGCAGAGACACAATTTAAAGCCTTGAATGTCATCCCCTCTCTCCACCCCCCTGCTTCATCTTCACAATATTACTCAGAGTGGCCCCTGTTTGCCCTTCTCACCACCCTCCACACCTCCCCTTGCTCTAACTTAGACTCATTATTCTTTGGCTAGACTAGGTGATGTGAGAACTATTTTGCATCTTCATTTTAGAGGCAAGGAAACTGAAACAGATGTGACATAGTCACTAACTGACAGAGTTGAGATTTAAATTCAGGCAAGCTGACCCCAGAACCTTTCTCCTGACCTCTGTGCCATCTTCTTACAACCCAAGTAATAACTCCACTGAGGAGGCCACACAGCTTGGTTTCTTCCTCTGCTGGGCAACCTTATTTTGCATTGCAACTGATTCAGTTGAGCATTTTTTTTTTTTCAGTTGAGCATCTGGCAACACCTCCTATAACGTCCTGAGACCTAAACCAGAAACTACCCATCTTCACTTTCCCCAAAATTTCTGGCACTCAGCTGACACTGAAAATGTATATGGATAAATGAAACAAGAGTGGAAGTCAATATAAATCATAAAAATAAATTTTTCTTCCTGCATGTACATCAGATATGACAAGTATATATTTTTATTTGGTGTCTGGGTCCATAGAAGAAATTTTATTAATGAAAAGTCTTTCCCCTAATGAAAGAAACATCATGGCAGCCTTGACCAAAAATTAAGGAGATGTAATATCTTGATCTTGATTAATTTGGACAGATCCTTGAGGCATGCATATGTGTCCTCTTCTGGCAACGATCTTGTCTCATATAACCTGGATAGAGATATTTATATGGATCTTTTTGCTTCTGAATTACATGGCCGAAGAATGAAGTAATCTGGAAGCTGTGGGTTCTCATGCATAAAACATAAATGCCAAATAAGTTAACTTGCTTAATTAAGAAGAGAATGCACATGAGTATGATTACATGGCATGGGAGAATGATGTTCTGATAAATTTTAGGAGGGTTCTGAGAAAATAAAGTTTTGCCTTGCTCACTTTACTTCATAAGCTTGGCCCATAGGTCCTAAATTTCAAATTAAAGAAATATCTTTAGAAATGATATGGAAATTATTAGAGGCTTGCACAAGGTGAGATAGGAAGGGGAAAGTTGTTGATCTAATTCATTTCCTTTTGTTATAGGCAATAGTTAAGCCATGGTTTCTGTTTCATTGTCGTGACTCATTATAAACGGATGATCTGACGAAATCAAGAGCCTGAAGAGGGACATGTTGAGTTCTATGACTGAAGGTTGGAAACACTTGTACTGAAATCCTGTCTTATTTGCCTCCATGAGAAAAATCTCACAAGCAAATTACTGCATCGATAGTATATACCATCCTCTTTTCCTCAAACGTGTTTATTAGTGAAATGGCTTAAACCACTTTAACCATGTTGTGAATTAAATGGAAGTGTCTGCTATAATACTGTAGTAAGAGCCTGAAACATATGTAACTAGAACTCATCATGATTAGACACAAATATGATTTCTTCTCTGGAAGAAAAGGATTTTAGGTGTAGGCTTATGGATGGGAGAAAGGATATAGAGCATCACTGCTTATTATAAGTGGCTTCAGAAGCAGAAAGGGTTCTGCATTTTCAAACCAGAAATTGTTAAAAGGAACCAACAATTGAAAGCTTTCTTGATGGCTACTTATGCACACACGTATATAGACATATATATAAATATCTTTTAAAAGACTGTAGCTTTGGGTTTTCAAGGAAAAATTCAGTGATATATGAATGATTTGAAAAGAGCATTCCTGAATGAAAAATGTGCATCAGTCAAAAGCATCAATAAATACGTCTTTTTCATATGCAAATGGAAATTTCTAAAGTAAAAAAGGCATTGTTTTATAAATAGTGAGATAATATTCTTCAAAAAGGTTACCAGTGATTACATAAGTTATCTCTTTCATAAAGAAATTTAGACTCACAGTTGCTCTTTTCATTAAAGCAAGCTTCGCATCCAGACTCATGCTGAAAGCCAAACTCTGAATTTTAATTAGAGATAATAAATAATTATATTACTTAGGAAACTGAAACTATTAAAGACTGCTGGTACCACACTACTGTATTTGAAGGGTGGGTAGTGATATATAAGTCACATTAAAGGCAATAAGTGGTAGGTGGAAAATTGGCAATAAGAACGGATAAATTTTAATGCTAACCAGCTAAAAAAGTAAACACGCATTGATTCCACAAGAGCTCAACTCCTTATTTTGAGGTGACTATAACATTCTCCTCTCCCCAAGTAAGGTGGTGACTCTTTATTTTTGATGTAGGGTGGGGGGAAGAGTAGCAGGTGCTGTAATTTATATTCCCTCCAACTAGAAAAATTTAACTTTTTTTCTTTTCTTTCTTTCTTTCTTTCTTTCTTTCTTTCTTTCTTTCTTTCTTTTCTTCTTTCTCTTTCTCTCCCCCCCCCTTTTTTTTTTTAAAGAAATCACATTGACATCTCAAGAGAAATTACTACCCCAGAGTCAAGGGCAGAAAAAATGGAGAGACAGACTTCCTCAACCTGCACAGCCCAGAGGGACCAGCTGACGCAGAGAAAGCAGAGACTTGAGCCATTAGAGCCAGGACTGGGGCTGACACTGACCTAGCCGACACCCAGCATTGTCCCGCCATCTGCACAAACGTGAACTTTGCCTCCAAAACTTGGCTTCTCAATTAACATGTCCAGCTGGGGTAGAATTCCGTCATTTCCCTAATATCCTTATTACCACTGGCCTGACATATTAATATTAAAAATATATGTGCACAGATCAAGGATTTTCTTAAGCACTTCTGTTTTTATTGCAGATAATAGGCAGGAGGTGAAAGCAGACACAATATAATTTGAAAAGCATAACCCTGATTAGGCGCTGATTGGAATGCCGTTATACCTTACATTTAAAACCTTTTTATTATTAGAACTAGCTGTCAAAACCAGGCTCTGAATCTCCTATGAGATAGATTCAAGGGCATGCGATGCTTTGCTACTTCTGTGCAAATAAATTTATAGTTCAAAGTGCCATTTTCTTTGAATATGTCCTTAAGTATCAGAGACCTGTCATGTGCATTGCTGAGGTGTTGGTAAAGATGTGTCGTGTGGCTTTAATTTGTTCTCTTTTAATGGACGCTCATCATTATTCTCAGTTATTGTTCATTTCAACGTGTTATGCATTGACATGGTAAAGAAATAAGACCATAATATTCCCTATTGGATGATAAATGGACAATGTTAGTGAGTGTGGGGAGACGGAGAAGTGATTACCTCTAATCCTGGAGGTGAGAGAGGCTTGCATGTAGTATTAGCGTTAGCAGGGCAATCTGAAATCTCTTGCATCAGGCATGGCTTTTAGAAAAGCTAGACTCCCTCAGCTCAATGCTTGGCTCTCTGTTCCAGTAAACCTTTGAAACTTGAGCAAATTTCTTAGTCCCCCTAACCATCAGTTTTCTCATCTTTAGAATGGGGTAGTACCCAGTGTAGGGTATTGAAGGAAATATTGATTGGGATGATATGTGGAAAGTCTCTAGAAGAATACCAGGCATATAGTAACCAGTCATGTGAGCTATCATTGAGGTGTTTAGTTAGTGTTTTGACAACGTCACTAAATGGTTTTCAAAACCTCTGCTTAAAATACATGTCATGACAAGGAGTTCACTAGGTCCTCTGGGCAATCTTTCACACAGTTTTGCTTGTTAGAAAGCTTCTTCAAGTATTTTTATGTACCCTGTGTCTATTTCCTCCTTTTACCCTTTTACCCTTCTCTATGCTCATATCACAGAGAAACAAGCTAATGTTGCTTCTGGCCAAATATCCAAGAAAAGTCAAGCATGAGAGCTATCACTCTGTGTCCAACACTTTTACATATTATCTTCCCTGGAACAAATTTCCAGACTCCTCTATTTCTCATATCACCAAGATTAAAATTCCCCACTATTCAGAGTTGCCCAGCCCAACCTCACTTCTTAACAACCCAGACTATTTCTATGAACTCAGCTGTCTTTGGCAAAAGAGCCTGAGCAGTGTATTAATGATGGTCAAGGCTCATATCTGGTCCCTATGTCTTCCTAGATGTGTGACATAGGCCCATGGGTGAACTTCCTGAGCATCAGGCTCACCATCTGTAGGGTGGGGATGACATTTTTATCCTAGCTGGCTGGCCATAAGATGGACGACTGAGACCCAATGAAAGCAGTAAGAGATGAATGCACAGGAATCCTTACTCTGAGTCCTGTGCTTTTCATCATTCGGGGCTGGATTCCCTTTCCCCCTCACTTCTAAACAATGCTACAGTTTATCCTCTTTGTGGTTCAATGACAACAGGACAGGTTTAATGTGAATTAGCTCTTGCGTCAAAGGAGAGGCTGTCCTTCAAATGCAGCACATGGTGGACCAGTCAGAAAGAAGAGCAGAAACTCTGGTAGGCAGACTTTGACTCACAGAGGGATTCCACACAATGTACCCTGGGCCCATTCCAAATGAAGGAGGGAGGCATCCATGGATTGCTGATCCCAGCCGTGCAAAGGCAGTGTTTTATGAAGAAAAGGAAGTCAAAGCTAGGATGACTGTCCAATTAGATAGTCAGCCAGAGCCCTAAAGATCTGGGTTTAAGTGACTTAGTGGGAAAGAAATCTGGCCAAGTAGATTCTAGTGAGAGTGTGTAAGGCCAGGAGAAGGATACACATACAGCCTGGAGACATTTTTTGAGGTTAGGAGAATAGCTGTTGAAGCCATTTATAGGGAGCCTGGGCAGGAGGTAGAGAAAGAGCTGTCAGGGTAACCAGCTAGGGCATTGTGTGATGTGAATTGTCACAGGCCTGTTTGGGCTTCTTCTCATTCTCTGTTGATTGACTGACCTTACTGCCTCCCACCAGGGGCAATGTGATTCAGGGAAATGAAGCTAAAGTGAAAACCAAAAATATAAACAAATTTGAGCTGATTACTGACCTCCATCCAAATTCACTTCACTGGTCTCAATTTTTTTTGGACACATCTCCAGTTGGAATATTTAGAGTGTAGACACCAATTTCAATATGCAGGAAAACTAGATGTCATGCCATTCTCTGGTTCAGAAAATAATCACAGAATGTGACTCTGAAGGAAATTACATTTTAATGGAGTTTGACTTAGTAGGATGCTGTTATATTAGAGCAGTTGTTATTGTTGTTGCAGTTTTGTTCCTAATGGTGATTGAGTTTATTATCTGAGTTAACTTGTGTTGCTTCTCATACTTTTACTGAAATATTGACAATGTTAAATCTTCATATTTAATTTTGTCATTATTCTGTGGGTAACCAAACACCACTTGCGTGTATGGACATAGTAATTGAGCATGACATGTGTACACCCATTTACTTATAGGCATAAGCTATTCAATTTTGAACATATGTGCATCAAGCTATCATCCACCTATCTACCTACTTACCTACCTATGTATCATCTATACAGAATTTCAGACAGAAATTCTGTTATCTGCATTTCAGGAGTAACTGTGGGAGAGAAAGATGAATCTCAAATAGCCAGAACCAATTTGTGCTATAATTGAGGGAAAAAGAGAAAATAGGGTGCATATATATTTTCTTTATTTTTTTTTATTTATTTATGATAGACACACACACACAGAGAGGCAGAGACACAGGCAGAGAGAGAAGCAGGCGCCCCACTGGGAGCCCGACGTGGGATTCGATCCCGGGTCTCCAGGATCGTGCTCTGGGCCAAAGGCAGGCACTAAACCGCTGCGCCACCCAGGGATCCCTAGGGTGCATATATTGATCAAACACCTACTATGTGCTATGTATTGTGCCAGACAATTATATATATATATAATTTACTTAATTCTTACA
The DNA here is from genome assembly GCF_048418805.1 of Vulpes vulpes. Lineage (NCBI taxonomy): Eukaryota > Metazoa > Chordata > Mammalia > Carnivora > Canidae > Vulpes > Vulpes vulpes. Next base: position 91,869,917 of record NC_132793.1, on the reverse strand, counting down.
TCGACCTTAATATGTAGATATTATTATCTTCAGGATAGCAATGAGGAAGCAGACCCTTGGAGGGAAGTAACTCACAGAAGGTTATTCAGTGTGTCCATGGCAGACCAGTCTTTGAACTCAAGGCTGTCTGCTTTCAAAGCTTGTGGTGTTTCTACTGCAGCCTATTGCTTGCTAAGAAAACAAAACTCCAAAACATAGAAATGAATTCTAACTAACATCTATAGCAGGCAAGAAAATAAGTATATATGTAGCAGGTGCATCATCTCTAACTCATACTGTCTTTATCCAGCAAAGTGACCTTGAGCAGGTTAATGCCCTTTGGAAGCTCCAATTTCTTTATCTGTAAAATGTGGGGTTTTGCTAAATTAACTCTAATGTCCCTTCATCTCTAATCCTCAATAGCTTTTTCATTATGTCCTGCCATCCTGGTCGTGGTGTGTGCTTCTTGCTCCCTGGAGCTCTCCCTGAAAGTGGTGTGCAGGTTTGCCTCTGTGTGACATGCAGCATCCTGAAATGTAAACTTGACCGAGTTAGCAATACACATAGAATTTCATCCCACAATGGCCACTAATGATCCCTAATCAAGACACAATCTGAAAGGTAAACAAACCAACAGCTCCTTTGTTTTTGTGAAGTGAGAACTAAGGGTTATTGATTATTCTTCTGACCCAGGACAGATCTGTATAGATCTGGGGAAGATTGATGGCTCTTTTGATCTGAGAATCAGCCAAGCCTGACAACACAATGCCACGTAGAACTACTGTCAGGACGGCACCTGACGGCACTCCTGCCAGCTTTCTCTTCCTCTTCTTCATCCCCTTCAAAAAACTGGTCAATTACATGCACTCCATCATAAGGTGTGTCATAATGAAGGTCTCCTTATCAGTGTGTGATATTTAGCCTAGGCACCTCTAACTCTTAGGGGTGGAAAAAATAATAAAGATGTGTTGTGAGCCAGGTCACAGGGATGCTGAAGGTCTCTTAAAAGGCCTGGTTATTGCCTCTGAGGCCCTAGGGTTTACTGACTTGCTTGAAGTGCTTTGCAGCCCCATCTATAGCTTAGAAAGCTATAGGACCACAAAACTTCTGCATGAATTTACCTGATCAGTAAAAGAAGGACTTTGAGAAGGAACACAAGGTCTTAGAAAAAAGCATGTCTGAGGTCTTGAACATTTACCTGCAGTAATTTGAAGATATTGTAAGTTAAGGATATCAGCCACCTGTTTGTTTTCATTAGGTACCTTATTGGTCCTACTACGAAGTTGGACACAATAACCCATACATACCTACATTTACATGTTATTTTATAAACACGGTTTGTATTTTTATCCACAGTTTTCCCCAGTAGGGTTGTACTTATGTAATGAGAAACTTTGTACTGCAGTAATTGACTACCCAACAGAGCTAATCACAGGCTAGCTCAGCTGTAGGAGTGGAGACAGGGAGTGAAAGTCACCCACAATTCTAGAAATATTCCTCTACTGTTGAGCGTTGGTTTTTTATGGGAAGTGTTTGGTTAAGGTTTTAAGTTATTCCTGATTGCATAATGGTTGAGTCAATAACCATGTTGTAGATAGAAGACAGATTGCTTACAAATCTTTCAGCTGCTGGTCCACTGCTTCTCTCAGCCTGTCATGCTATTCCCAGGTTTTTGAGATGATTTGGAAGGGTACCCCATGTTAGGGATATTATTCGGATAGATTAGCAATGATTCCTGATGTTCTGATCCTTCTGCTCTGCTCCTCTGCCATCCCAATACATTAACTGTTGTCAGAAGGACCTGAGAGTTTATTTAATGATTCCAGGGAGTAGCAAGGCAGTGCTACCAGCAGGGAATTCCTCACTGACTTTTATAGCCACAGGAGCTTCCCCACAGAGGACAGAGCCCCACTGCTGCCAGTCAGCCTCCTCTGCCAGAGGTCAGATGTGATTGTCGAGTGGCCAGAGTTAGGTCACTGACAAACACAGAATATGATACACCTTCCATAAGGCGTCTGGACTAACAGACTGTTTTGTCTGTCGGCAAAATCATGGAGAAATATTTTCAATCTTGCAATATGGCCAAACACACTAGTCTGAAGCGTATGTTTGGCTGACATGTTTATGAGGTAGCTCTGGTTTCACCAGAAAGCAAAAGCACCATTCTTCTTTGTAAAATGTTTCTCATGTACTTTTTGGGGGTCTATTTTATTTTTCACTACTTCCTGGAAAGGATCAAAACTGACTACAGTGAACACAATACAATTAGCAGTAAACCATTAACAACAACTTAAGGAAAAGAAGTCATGTCAAAGGGGGGAGAAGAGGAAAAAAGTCTCGATATTGAGGAAGATGATAGTAATAAAGCACAACATTTTCCCGTGAGCTTCCTAATGGCAAAGAGAAGCTTGATTGGCTCTTGTTAATGAAAGGAACCCTGTCTGCTTGTAATGAGAGAAATACTACTTCCCTGGCTCTGTCCCATTAAAACAATAATAAAAAAAACCTCACACGACAGGAGGTAGGAGACAAATTACATAGGGACATTGGACATTTAGTGTCTTTCATGAAACTTAAATAATTGCTGCTAGAGACTGGCTGGGTCCATTGGCATCCCACTTATTCAGGGGTGATTTTTCAAAAGGAGTATTTGGATATATGGTATGGAGGGTATGGATAGTTGGCTATATGGGGGTTGGAAGGCCTCTCTGTCCTCTCCACTTATATCCTCCAACCCCCATTTATTTGGTTACTATAGACAGTGTTGTCAAACTATGGTCTCTAGGCCAATACCAGCTGACCCCTTGTTTTTGTAAATAAAGTCTTACGGGAACAGCAGCCTACCTATTCATGTATTGCCTACAGCTACTTTCAAGCTACAGTGGCAGAGGTGAGCAACAGTGACCATATAGCCTGTAACATCTAAGATATTTACCACCTGGCCCTTTACAGAAAATGTTTACCAATCCCACATCTAGAGATATACCCAAAAAATCTGTCCTAAAAACTAAGAATTATCTGCTTATATTAATTATCTGGGAGAAGTATACACTAAATCATTACTATCCATGAAGAACTTTGTGCAAATGCATCTTTGTCTAAATATTTTTGTATGCCAGCTAACTGATCGAAAAGAACAGAATAAATGGAGCACAGGACAAGTAAGCTTTCTTTGGGAGGACAGTAGGGTCTATAAATCTGGCTAAGGTTTCATAGTGGAGGGATCTGGGAGACTGGCAGGTAGCATGATGGTAATAGATGGCATTGGGGTGAAGGGAAAGGGTGAACTGAGACATGGTTTAGAGAAAGGGAGCCTGTGAAAGGGAGGATGAAGATGCTCCTCCTTTCTGAATTTTACCTAAGAACAACTCTGGAGGTGTACCATCTACACTCTATCACTTTTCTCAATTCCCTAAGTATCACAGAGTAGCCTCTTAGCAGTCCGCTGACTGGGAGTTGCCTAAAGAGAGAGAATCGGACTAATAAACCCAAGGAACTAATAATGAATGGGGTGACTTTAGGATTCAACATGCTCATATATCACATTATGCTTATCTTTAAAACATATATGTAAAATTTAGCTCCAAATAGCGGTGGAAGTAGGACACTTGATTTATTATTCTTTCCTATGTCAGGTTTAGTCCTCTTACCTCTGTTGAATTTGTAAAATTCGTGGAAACAGCAAATAAAAGTGAAAATATTAAATGGCACCTTAAAGGTTTTATTTTTTTAACTCATATTTTTATGTACCTTACACTTTGAAAATTTAGGGTTTGATCATTCTCTTCTTAAAAAAGGTAGGTAAGTTGACAGAATTTTAAAGAAAATCTAGGGATCCCTGGGTGGCGCAGCGGTTTGGCGCCTGCCTTTGGCCCAGGGCGCGATCCTGGAGACCCCGGATCGAATCCCACATCGGGCTCCCGGTGCATGGAGCCTGCTTCTTCCTCCGCCTGTGTCTCTGCCTCTCTCTCTCTCTCTCTCTGTGACTATCATAAAAAGTTAAAAAAAAAAAAAATAAAGAAAATCTATATAAACTCTGTCTCTGTATTAGAGACTTTCCTGACTTCAATACTCAGTTGATTTAGGGGCATCTGACTTTGGCTCAGGTCATGATCTCAGGGTTCTGGGATTGAGCCCCGTGCAAGGGTTTCTGCCGAACGGGGAGTCTGCTTCTCTCTCTCCCTCTGACCCCTGTGCCTGCTTGTTGTTTCTGTCTCTCTCTCTCTCTCTCTCAAAAGAATAAATAAAAATCTTTCAAAAATTGATTTAAAATGTGTGAAATATGCACACGTATTTCACAGGGTCACTTTCTATATCAATTCAAGAGGGAGACAAGTTTCAATACAAGTATGTATATTTTGAATATCATAGGCATATTTATTTTATTTTGTCTAACAAAACTTTCTATTGAAATGGAAAATTGTTCTTTTAAGAAATTTTCCTCCTTTTTTTTTTAGCACTTATAAAGAATCCACTATAGTTTTAACGAATCCAGAATTCGGTAATTAAAAAGAAGAAGAAGAAGAAGAAGAAGAAGAAGAAGAAGAAGAAGAAGAAGAAGAAGAAGAAGAAGAAGAAGAAGAAGAAGAAGAAGAAGAAGAAGAAGAAGAAGAAGAAGAAGAAGAAGAAGAAAGAAGAAGAAGAAGAAGAAAGAAGAAGAAGAAGAAGAAGAAGAAGAAGAAGAAGAAGGAGGAGGAGGAGGAGGAGGAGGAGGAGACGGCTCTGAAATAGAACCTCTTAGTCAAAAAGAAATGTGATTTTCAGCTCCTCCTGCTTGCATTATGTTAGCTGCTGGGGAAGTAGGAGTCTGAGAAGTTAGCTATTCTTTCAAGGCTTTTCAAAGCAATAAGGGAAACCAAGCCAATGGAACTAAAACTAGAAAATCTGTGATTGCTGAATTGTGCAATACGTACTATAAGTTTAGTAGAAAATCTAGATGGTAGAAATTGATTTTGGATAAATCAGTTAGAAAAAAATGTATGGAGGTGTTAAGGCTAAGCAGCATGATCAATAATAGAAATACACTAGTAAAAGGTGAATATTAATGATTCATATAATCTACCCATTATAGAAAAATAGATAAATGATCTTAGAAGTAAATTAAATAATAAATATTATATTTATCAAAAAGGTTTTATTAATGAAGGCAATTTGAAAATATGGTAAAGAGCAAATACTGAATATTCTTTTATATGTTCAATTTTTAAACAAAAGAGATGCCCTCTTTGATTCTTGGAAATATGTTGAACTTCAGGTGACATGAAAAACAAGGTCATTTCTTGGACACTATGCTTAGAAAGTGCTGTGCTAGTAGTATATGGCTCATTGATTTTATAGTGTTAGTAATTCTGCTGCTTGAGGCAGAGGTTTTTTTGTTTTCTTATTTTATTCACTTCTGTATCCTCAGAGCCTAGAACAGTACCTGGCACAGAGTAGGCACTCAATAAATATTTGTTGACTGAATCAAAGCAGGAGTGGCTGTAAGAAGAAAGTTATGAAATTCAAGGTGCTGTAGAAATGCAGTGAATGTAGTTTTTTCTTTAATGAAAATATCCTTCTTTCTAATAATATCATTTTTCAACACATGTAGCATATATTGCTGGACACTGAAGAAGATGTTACCGACTGCCTCATAAACACTTTAAAAAATCGTGGACTGGTGAGTCTAAGTTACCTATTTTTAATTCAGTGCTTAATCTAGAGGGCTATATATTATTGACAAACTAGCTGTACTGAGTCATGAATTTTCATGCTCTGAAATTTGGTGTTCAAAAAGAATTTTTTTTCAAAATCTGAGACTTTTGTGACTTCTTTAACTGTAAGAGATAAAAATAATAGGGTTAAATTTTGGAATTGCATTCATCCTGCTTTTATTGAGGTAAAATTGGTATGTAACATGTATCTTTTGGGTATAGAACATTATAATTCAATATTTGCATACAATACACAGTGATCACTGTCATGAGTCTACTACCCATCACCATAGAATTGAGCCTTTTCACCCATTTCACCCACTGACCTCACTCCCTTCTGCTCTGGTAACCACCAATCTTCTCTGTGACCTTGATTTTATTTTTTTTATTTGATTTGTTTGTTCTTTGTTTTGTTTTTTAGATTTCACATATAAGTGAATGTGGTATTTGTGTTTCTTTGTCTGACTTAGTTCATTAACATACTCTCAAGTTCTATCCATATTGTTGCAAATGGCAAGATTTTCTTCTTTTTTTTATGGTTGGATAGTATTCTAGTGTATGTGTGTGTGTGTGTGTGTGTGTGTGTATGGATGTATACATATCCATTCATCCACTGATAAACATTTAAGTTGTTTCCATATATTGCCGATTGTAAATAATACTGCAGTGAACATAGGGATTCTTGCATCTCTTTTGAATTAGTGTTTGGATAAATACCCCAAAGTGGAAAAGCTGAATCATATGATAGTTCTATTTTTAATTTTTTGAGGAATTTTCATACTGTTTTCTGTAGTGGATGCACCGATTTACTACATTCCTACCAACAGTATATGAGGGTTCCCTTTTCTCCACATCTTATCCAACACTTACTTTCTTATCTTTTTGATAATAACCATTCTAACAGGTGTGGAGTGATATTTCATTGTGGTTTTGATTTGCATTTTCCTTATAATTAGTAACACTGAACATCTTTCATGTGCTTTTTGGCTATCCTTGTAGCATGTCTCTTCAGATCCACTGCTAATTTTTCTTTTTCTCTTTTCATTTTTAAAGAAAGTTATTCGATTTTGTTTGTTTGTTATTGTTGAGTTGTATGAGTTATTTACATGATTTGGATATTAACCCCTTTTCAGATTTATGATTTTCAAAAATCTTCTCCCATTTAGTAGGTTGCCTTTTCAGTTTGTTGATGGTTTCCTTCACTGTGCAGAAGCTTTTTTTATTTTTTTATTTTTATTTTTATTTTTTTAATAATAGATTTATTTTTTATTGGTGTTCAATTTGCCAACATACAGGATAACACCCAGTGCTCATCCCGTCAAGTGCCCACCTCAGTGCCTGCCACCCAGTCACTCCCACCCCCTGCCCTCCTCTCCTTCCACCACCCTTAGTTCGTTTCCCAGAGTTAGGATTCTTCCATGTTCTGTCTCCCTTTCTGATATTTCCCACTTATTTTTCATCCTTTCCCTTTTATTGCCTTTCACTATTATTTATATTCCCCAAATGAATGAGACCATTCTCCGATCGACTTATGTCACTCAGCATAATACCCTTCAGTTCCATCCATGTCGAAGCAAATGGTGGGTATTTGTCGTCTCTAATGGCTGAGTAATATTCCATTGTGTACATAGACCACATCTTCTTTATCCATTCATCTTTCGATGGGCACCAAGGCTCCTTCCACAGTTTGGCTATTGATACAGTCTCATTTGTTTATTTTTACTTTTGTTACTCTTGCCTTTTGGAGTCAGATAAAAAAAATCATTGCTAAGACTAATGTCAAGGAGATTACAGCCTATATTTTCTTCTAGAATTTTCGTAGTTTCAAGTTATACATTCAAGTCTTTAACCCATTTTGTGTTATTTTTTTGTGTGGTGCATGATAGTAGTCTAGTTTCATTCTCTTGCATGTGGCTGTCCAGTTTTCCCAAAACTATTTGTTGAAGAGACTATTCTTTACCCATTGTATATTTTTATCTTCTTTGTCATAGATTTAATTTACTATATATGTTTGGGGTTTGGGGGGCTCTCTATTCAGTTCCATTGATCTATGTGTCTGTTTTAATGACAACACCATACTGTTTTGATTACTATAGCTCTGGAGTATAATTCAAAATCAGAATGTGATAAATCCAGCTTTGTTCTTTTCCAAGATTTCTATAGCTATAGAGGATCTTTTGTGGTTCCATACAAATTTTAGAATTGCTCTAATTTTGTGAAGAATACCATTGGGATTTTGAAAGGATTGCATTGAGTTTGTGATTGCTTTGGTTAGTGTACACATTTTAACAATTTTAGTTATTCCAATTCATGAGCATGGAATCTTTCAACTGATTTCTGTCTTCAATTTTTTTCATCAATCTTTTATTATTCAGAGGATAAATCTTTCACCTCCTTGATTCATTTTGTTCCTAGGTATTTTATTTTTTTATGCAATTGTAGATGGGATTGTTTGCTTAATTTCTTTTTCTGATTATTATTAGGGTATAGAAATACAACAGATTTCTCTATATTGATTTGGTATCTTGCAACTTTACTGAATTCATTTATTAGTTCTAATAGTTTTATGATGGAGCCTTTAGGATTTTCTATATTATATCATGTCATCTGCAAATAGTGACAGTTTTACTTCTTCTGATTTGGATGCCTTTACTTATTTATTTTTTCTTTCCTACTTGTACTGGATAGGATTTCCAATATCATTTTGAATAAAAATGATGAAGAATTGAGCATCCTTGTTTTGTTGTTAATCTTAGAGGAAAAATTTTCACCTTTTCACTGTTAAGTAGCTATGAACTTGTCATGTATGGCCTTTGTTGCATTGAGGTACATTTTCTCTATACTTACTCATTGATAATTTTTAATCATAAATGGATGTTGAATTTTGTCAGATGCTTTTATTTATTTATTTAGATGATCATCATTTTTATCCTTAATTTTGTTAATGTGATATATTACACTGATTTGTGGATATTGGACCATCCTGCCTCCATAGAATAAATTCCACTTGATTGTAGCATATGATCCTTTAAATATATTGTTGAATTTAGTTGTAATATTTTGTTGAGAATTACTATATCTATTTTCATCAGAGATATTGGACTATAATTTTCTTTTTTGTGCTATCCTTGTCTGGTTTTGAATCAGAGTAATGCTGGGCTTCTAAGATGAGTTTGGAAATAAAAATTTTTGGAAGAGCTTGAGAAGGATAGTTATTAAATCTTCTTTTAATGTTTGGTATAATTCATCAATGAAGCCATCTGGTCCTGGACTTTTGCTTGTTGGAAGGTTTTTGATTACTGATTTAGTCTCCTTGTTAGTAATTGGTCTATGCAGATTTGCTATTTCTTCATGATGCAATCTTGGAAGGTTGTATGTTTCTAGAAATATATAAATTTCTTCTAGGTTGCCCAATTTGTTGGTGCATAACTATTCATGGTAGTTTATTATAATTCTTTGTATTTTTGTGGTGTCAGTTGTAACTTCTCTTTCATACCTGATTTATTTGAGTCCTTTCTCTTTTTTTCTTAATGAGTCTAGTTACCAGTTTGTTAATTTTATCTTTCAGAGAATTAGCTCTTAGTTTCATTGATATTTTCTAATGTCTTTTTATTCTCTATTTCATTTATTTATGCTCTGATCTTTGTCATTTCCTTCCTTCTACTAACTTTGGGCTGCTATTGTTTAAGTTTCTTTAGGTGTAAAGTCAGCTTGTTTGAAATGTTTTCTTGTTTCTTGAGATAGGCCTATATCACTGTAAATTTCCCTCTTAAAACTGCTTTTGCTGCAGCCCATAGATTTTGGACTGTTGTACTTACATTTTCATTTATTTTCAGGTACTTTTTTGATTTCTCCATTGACCCATTGGTGGTTCAGTAGCATGTTGCTTAATCTCCACACATTTGTGATTTTTCTGGTTTTCTTCCTATAATTAATTTCTGATTTCATACCATTGTGGTCACAAAACATGATTGATATGATTTCAGCCTTTTAAAAAAATTATTGAGACTTGGGTAACCTGGATGACTCAGTCAGCTGGGCATCCAACTCTTGGTTTCAGCTTAGGCATGATCTCAGGGGCGTGAGATGGAGCCCCATGTCTGGCTCCACACTCAGACAGCTGGGAACCTGCTTGGAAATCTGTCTCCTTCTGCCCCTGCCCCTACTCTCATGTATGTTCTCTCTCTTAAATAAATAAATAAATAAATCTTTAAAAATATTTCTTGAGACTTGTTTTGTGGCCTAGAGATATGCTCTATCCTGGAGAACGTTCCATATGCACCAGAGAGGAAAGTGTATTCTGCTGATTTTAGGTGGAATGTTCTGTATATACTTACTTAGTCCATCTGGTCTAATGTGTAACTTACAGCTAATGTTTCCTTAGTTATTTTCCATCTGGATGATCTACTCATTGATGTAAGTGGGGTGTTAAAGTTCCCTAGTATTATTGTATTGCTGTCTTTTTCTACTTTTAGGTCTGTTAATATTTGGTTTATATATTTTGTGCTCTCATGTTGGGATAGATGTTTAGAAATGTTAGATCCTCTTGTTAGACTGACCCCTTTATCATTATATGATGTTCTCCTTTGTTTTTTTTTTATTACAATATTTGTTTTAAAGCCTATTTTGTCTGACACAAGTATTTTTATGCTATACCAGCTTTCTTTTTGTTTCTGTCAATTTGAAATATCTTTTTCCATCCTTCACTCTTAGTCTGAGGAGAGCTGAAGTACCTCTAGTAGGAAAAACATAGATGTGTCTTGTTTTTCCAACCATTTTGTCTTCTGAATGGAGAATTTAGTCCATTTACATTCAGAGTAATTATTGATAAGTAGGTATTTATTAACATATTGTTGATTTTTTTTTTTTAGCTGTTTTTGTAGGTGTTCTCTGTTCCTTTCTTCTCTTGTTCACTTCTCTTGTGGTTTGGTGAGTTTCTTTAGTGTTATGTTTTGATTCCTTTCACATTGTCTTTTGTCTATAAACTATAGATTTTTGCTTTGTGGTTACCATGGGGTTCACATATAACATCACATGTCTGTAACAATTTTAATAGCACCTTAAATTTGAACGCATTCTAAAAACTACAATTTTTTATTTTCCTTATCATGTAGATAATTTCAGCCATTATATCTTCAAATAGGTTGTCTACACTTTCTCTCTTTCTCCCTTCTGGAGCCTCTATAATGCAGATGGTATTCTTCATGATGCTGTTCCACAGATCCCATAAACTATTTTCGTTTTGAATTCTTAAATTTTTATTTTAGATTTTAAGTTCTTTTATCTTTTCATTGCTCTGACTGGATGAGTTCCACTGTCCTATCTCCCAGCTTGCTGATTTCTTCTTCTATTTGATCTAATCTGCTATTGATCCTCTCTAGTGTCCCCCCCCCCCTTTTTTTTTTTTTTTGGTTTAGGGATTGTATTCTTCAGCACAGTGGTTTCTGTTTGGTACTTTCCTGTGTATTCTGTCTATTTGCTGAAGTTCTTTCTGGGTTCATCCATTCTTCTCCCAAGTTTAGTGAGCATTTTTAGGACAGCTACTTTTAATTCTTTATCAGGGAAATTAGCTATTTCTGTTTGATTAATGTCTTTTTGTGAGATTTTTGTCTTGTTCTTTTGTTTAAAACATAATTACCCATCTCCTCATTTTGTTCCCCTCCCTGTGTTTGTTTTTATGCTCTAGGTAAAACAGCTACATCCTCCATCTTTTTTCCCTTTTTTTGAGGGACAGAGGGAGAGAGAGAGAGAAAGAGAGGGAAAGAAAGAGAGGGAGAGAAAGAGGGGGAGAGAAAGAGAGGGAGAGAGAGCATATGAGCACTGGGGGGAATGGCAGAGAGAAAATCTTAAGCAGGCTCCATACCCAGCTTGGAGCCCCATGTGGGTCTCAGTCTTATGACCCTGAGATCATGACCTGAGCCAAAATCAAGAATCAGATGCTTAACGGACTGAGCCACCCAATGCTCCTACATCTCCCAGTCTTGAAACAGTAGCTTTGGGTAGGAGATGAACTTTATTGTTCAACCTTGCCCTAGCTTTTGGTTGTTCCTTGGACCTTTGTGATTGTTTGGTAATCTGATTTGTTCTTGATAGGTCCCACTTGTTGAAGGTGTGTCAAGACCTATCAGTCTTCCAAAGGGAAGGGATTCAGAAACTGCCTAGTTTCAAGCTAATTGTCAGGTAGTTCCTCAGACAGCAGCTTTCAGATATGTAAATGTATACATTCTTACGGGTCTGCAATCATAAAGCCTGCTGACTTCCAGACTGGAGATCTAGAGGTGTTTCCTGGATGACAGTTGCTAAAATACTGGATTTGGATGTGTGTCTAAGCTCCTATCTGGGAGGTGTCAGTGAGCTGCAGCAAGGCAAAGGGAGGGTATTAATACGGTGTCTCTCTGACCATGTGTCTTGGGGGCACTTCTCTAGCCTAGGGATGTGTGACAAACTTAAAGCTTACTTTTCCTTCTAGGGTGTGGTGGCTACCAAGGACAGTCTCTCCTTTGTTTTAGGCCCATAGGGCCCAGAAACAATCTTTCCTGGCCACCAGAGCCAGGCACTCAAAGGGCATCCCCTCTGTGGGTTGTGCATGACTGCTGGATGTGGTACATTGGTGTGCAGGGACAGGGCACTTGGTCAGACTGACTGAGCAGGCATGCAGGGGCAAGGTGTACCCACCAGACCTAGCATTCTAGATGGGAATGCAAAAACAGAGCATGCTAGTGCCTCCATCCCTGGAGAGTCCCAACAGACTCCTTCCTCTCTGGCAGATGCTTTAAGATTAACAAATCAGTTTCTTTCACAGATGGTCCAGGTGCCTTTGAAATCATTGCTTTTGACTGGGTTCTAGGGTAAGTGGATCCATATATGAACCCTTTAAGACTGGATTTTCTATTTCCTCCAACCCTGTAGTTTTCTTGGAAGGAAGCCACATTGGTATTCAAGAGTAGTTGCTTTGGGGGCTCATTTCTCTACTGAAGCTCCCAAGGGTTGGGATGCCTGATGTGGGGCACAAAATTCTTATTCCTCCGGGATATGCTCTGTACCAGGAGATCCATCCTGACTGGATTGCTGCATCTGGGTGGGGTTTCTTGAGACCACATCTCTGCCTCTCCTACCTGTCTATGTGTGGCCTATTTATTCTTTGCTGTATAGATATTGTTCAGCTAGCTTTCGGGTTCTTTTTTCAGAGGAAATTATGCTGTATATGGCTATAGATTTTCTGTGTTTGTGGGAGGAGCTAATTTCATTCCATGCTTCTATCTTAACTACTGCCCCCCATATTCACTACATTTTTAATCTTCACTTACAAAAATATGAAGTAAAAGCTTTCAACCTTCACTTTTCAGTAAGAAGGCCGGGAAATATTGTTTGGAAGGAGTATCAAGGATTATGCTTTTAAACAGCAGGAAACTGGTCAACAAAAGAGGAGAAAGTATTGACTACAAAATATCATGCACAGAAATGAAGGAAAACAGAGCTCAGCACTGCAAATATGCCTAAGGCAAAGAATGTGGCATACTTGGTACACTCTACCTACCAGCACCTAATGCCTGACTAGACATTTTTGCTTCTTCTTTATTCCTAATAGGAACAAAGGAGTGGAATTTACTCATACATAGTAACTACTCCTAACCACAGAAGAAAGAACTAGGAAAGCAAGGTAGATGCCTATGTTACTTGCACCATTTGGTGATTTGATTTTTACAAATGCTTTAAGAAATCCAGTCTTTAAGAAATGCAGAAACTCATTTCTTATTGTTTAAGGGTTAGAAAGACAAAACCTTTATTCAAGGAATATTTTGGTCAGTGGAGAGAAAATGGAAAATAAAAATGATTGTGAGGAAAACAATGTGTTACATAGTCTACATTTCCCCATTAAGTCAAGCATTCAAAAATAACTGGCAAACTGAATAGTGAATAAGACATTTAATTGAGATGCTTTCATAATATTTCTAGCTATTTACATACACAGAAGTGTTAAGAGTTGTTTGCTTAAACCCTATGTAATATAAAAATCTTACCCCTTTGCAAGTTACCTGATTAAGAAATGTTAATTTTATTATATGTAACATTCTTCTCAAGATGTCCATCATGCCTCTTGCCACAAGTTTCCAAACGGTTCAAAGTCAGGGATTTCTAGCTCACGAAAAAAAAGTACAAAACTGAGTTTCAAAATAGTCACGTCACTTGGGTGCAGTACAAGCTGTATCTTATGCCACAGACATTCCATTAAAATGTTTTGGTAGCAGGATCCTTCCCCCCCCCCCCATTTCTCTATTTCTAGTTTAAAATAAAGAGTGAATTAATGCATTTCACTAAATCACAAAAATAGTACTTACTCATATTAAGACTTTGTGAGTTTCAAAAGCTATAGCTTTTCTCTTTAGTTTTCTCTCTAAGGTTTTCTGTTTTCTTCTTAAATGAAGTGTTATGTAATCAAAATAAGAAGACTTCCATGAACGTCCATCTAGAGATATTAGCCAGCTAGAATAGCTGTCTGACCATTTTGGAAATATGTAGATAATGAAGATGTCACTTAAAATGTACATGTATTTGGGATATGCAAAGAAAAGTAATACGCGGCAACGATATCTTTGATCACAGAAAGAATTCAGAAATAGGAGAACTGTGTCGAGGATGGTTATCATCAGCCCATTTTCTATTCCCTGTGCTCAAATCATTTCATGCATTCTACAAACTAAGCCCCGATGTTGGGCTTCAAAAGCAATTTCAGCAGCAAAATAAGGTGCTTTTCTTCAATTTTCAAGCCATTTGTATGAGGTTAGTGTTGTTTACCCACCTGGTACACTGATATTTACATACCCCTTTAAAGAAAATTGGTAGGTATGATTTATGGAGTACTGTAAGAGCACAATTTTCCATGTAGTGCACCTAATCTGAAAGGGCACTTGCAAAGGTCACTCTGGCCATACAAATACCAAGTCTTCTCTTTGGAATAAGTTAGGATATTCATTTTTCTTGGAAAATGTCAGCAGTACCCTACTCCAGGGGTTAGTTTATGCAGATAAATGCGTAAGCCTTTAATCTTAGAGCAAAAATACTCTACACAAATGTAAAAGCAGTCCATCTATCACTGTTAAGACCTGTAATTTGTTTTTATTTAAATCTCAAGCCAGGGTGGAGTGGGCAACAGGACTGTTAACATGGTATCTCACACAGAAGCCAAGATCAAGGCACATGAATATGCTTCGACTCTCAACACTGGTGGCTGGCACACCGTGTGGCTTGAACAGCCAGAATTGCTGCTCTGGGCTCCTCTGCATTTGCTCCTTCTGCAGCTAGAGGCGTCCTGTCCAACTCTGTGCACAGGACATTGTCAGGTAAGTTTCCTCTCCCTACCTGCATTTTCTCTGCCTGGGAAAAAGCACTAGGCAAAATTCAGGTGTACTCTTTCTTTTATCTTAAACTTAAGAGCTCACTTCAACTCAAGGGGAGAAAAACCAACAAATCATATCCTTTGTGAAATTGTTTTCTTTTTCCAAAAGAATAATCATATTTAAAGAAGATCTGTGACTTTCCCCATACATACTCATCTCCAGTCCTGAGATTTTTACATTTGCAACAGACAAGAGAAACAGTGCATAGCCAAATGTATTGAATACATATTGGCACATTTTTATACTCTTGCCTTCTTTTCATACTGTATAAAAGCTATTCTTGAAATGTAAGCTTTATTCCAAAATATAGTTCTCTGAAGGCCATTTTTCTAATATTAAATTTAGTGGACATGAATGCAAGGTAACATATTATTATGAAATGTTTGCCTTTATTTCTATAAAGTGAGCAAAGAGGGTGGGAATTCAGGAAGAGACACTGACTTTTTCCTCTGATAAGATTGTGCAAATGAGCATTTGAAGTTTATGGGAGGCTCATGGACAAGACAGTGTGATCCCTAGATATTCAACCAACGGCTGACATTGGTTTTGCCATTTCAATATTGTCAGAATGGAAGGAGATTACAACCATCCATGCAATGAATTCCCCTTTGAGAATGTGGATATCAATGTGGAGAAGCAATAGAACATGTTGATTATAGATGACACCACTTTATGTTTTTCAGAGAGAAAATGCAAAAATACACCACCTGTGTGGATTCAGGCACCATCTTAAAAAAGTTTTTATTTCAATTTTAAGAGTTAAAGTGGATTTGTTAATTTGATCAATGTATATTAGTATGTCATGTGGTAACCTGAGCTGGATGATATTAAGTGAAATTTTAAATATCAAAATTTCAAAAAAGACCATCACTGAGACTAGGAACCTAAGAGAAAATTATAATGTGTCAAAAGTAAAGAATCTCTACTCTCCAGCTAATAAAATTAACCACAAATTCTCCAGTTCATCTTGTCAAATATTTTAGTAAAAGGAGTGTAAGAAATTTCCAAAAGATGTCATACTCAAATCAGTGGACCCTAGCCAAACTTCCAAATTGTTGAAGTAAACTGTAAGTTAGCAAGTGTGATGGAGGTTGTACAGATGCATTTTCAGTCTGCAAGCTGAACCAGCATGGCGGTTTGTCTTTCTTCCTTCCCCTGCTCTTAGTTCTCAACACGTGGTGTATACCACGCTTAGGAACTTTGGACTCTACCACTGTTTGGCATTCTTGCTTCAGTGCCTAATAGACAACTCATATCCCAAGACAAACTTCTCTATCTTCTACTTGCAGATTGACTCCTGTCACTGTCTTCCCCATCTTAGTGACTAGCAACTCCATCTTTCCTATTGCCTGGCCAAGAGACTGGGGCTTATCTTTGGTTCCTGCCTCCTCTCCTGATCCACACCCGTGGCCAGCACATCTTGTTGTCCTGGACTTCAATCTGATCCCTTCTTACTGTCTTGCATCATCTGAATGTTTCTGCCTGCCCTCCCCTCCATATGTTGACATAATAACCCACAAATGATGGTATTAGAAAGTGGGGTCTTTAGAAAATGATTAGGACATGAGGATGGAAACCCCCATGAATGGGATTAGTGCACTTAAAAGGAAAAAGAGAGTCCAGAAAGCTCCATCTGTGAGTCAGGAAGGGTGTGCTCATCAGACACTGGATCCGCTAGTGCCATGACCTGGGACTTCCCAGCCTTCAGAACTGTGAGATATACATATATTTGTTTATAACCCTCTCAGTCTATGGGGTTTTGTTCTAATAGCCCAAACTGTCTGAGACTCTACCTTTACAGTTGCCGCTGTGGTTCAAGATCCCCCTTTGCTCTCTAAATGACTGCAGTAATTTCTATCTTTGCTTTCTACACTTTCTTCTTCCAACAGTTTCTGAAGTGGTCCTGTTCCAATGTAAATTGCATTAGATTATGTTGGTCCTTTGCTTAAAACCGTTCAATGACCTCCTCAGAAGTTGTCCATTGGGCACTAAATCTCTGAACGCTCTGCCTGCCACTTCGGAACTACCCTACCCCCACCCCTCAACTCTCATTCTTCCTCCCCTCCCTCACTGGGCTCCACCCCCTTGTCTCCTTGCCTCTCCTCACCTGTGTCTCCAGGACTTTGCTCTTTTTGGGCCTTCTGCCTGCAATCTCCTTGCCTTGGAGGGACACATGGTCGAGTCTCTTATTTCCTTGAGGTCTTTTTTCAAATACCACCTCCGTGGTAATATTTGTTTGACAAGCCTCTCTTTAAAATTGTGTCCTTCTCTCACTCTCCCACTCCCATACCATTCTGGCACTCCCAATCACCCTTCAATGCTTGTTTTATTCCCACAGCACTTATCACCATCTGACATAGCATATGTTTTACTTATTTTATTGTTTACCGCCTGTCTCCCCCCAGTATAACATAAATCCCCGAGAGCAGACATTTCTGTCTATTTTGTTTACTGCTGCATCCTCAGTGCCTAGAAAAATGTTTAGCACAGGGTAGATCTTTTAAATATAAATATTTGGCAGTTGAACTGACAAATGCCTTTAACTACTTGTGAGATGCCAATAATTTTATAGCTGCATTCTTATACTTACAAAGCCTCCCCCAGAATGTGTAAGCTTTAGGTCTTGCTCATTTGCCGCCACACATTTATTATTTCTTCAATAAAACATATGACGAAACACATGGGAAATTAAAAGGCCAGACATGGTCTCATATGAGTGCAAGCTAAGTTTGCTCATGAGCATGACTGATGGAATTAAGGTCTTGACTGGGAGTGTGGAAGACTTGAAGGGATGAGCACCTTTGGCAGAGGAGAAAAAACACTGCATCTCTGCGATGTACCGGTGGAGTGGTCCCAGACTTGTGATTCTCAGCTTTCTCATCTATGAAATGGAGCTGTTGCAGTCCCCCCCCCCCCACTGATTTGCCATACGGATTACATGAGATCATGTCAAGGCCAGTGGAAATTCCAGGAGGTTGCACCCAACATGCTTACCACTGAACTAGGGCCACACACTTCATACGTGACTTAGGAACATGTATGCATTATTCTGCAAAGTGCCTGCCATGTCATAGGCAGCAGGCTGATAGTGAAGATAATCACTGCACATGTTTAAATATCACCTGGATGCCGCGGCCAAGCCATAAGAAACAGTCTCCATCCAGCATCAGTATTTGGATCATAAAATTAAATTCCTCTACCATCACACCTGCTATAGTTTAATTGCTCAAACTTGGGATCCCAAAACAGGTAGGAGAGGACCACACTGGTTCCGTATGGCCTAAACTGGGGTTGACAAAAGGTAGCCCACAGAAAGAAGTTCCACACATTGCTTGTTTTGGACAGCTCGAGTGTTATGAACGCTTCCTGCATTTTTATTTATTTATTTATTTATTTATTTATTATTTATTTATTTATTTATTTATTTATTTATTTATTTATTTTTGCTTCCTGCATTTTTAAATGGTGATAAAAATCAAAAGACCAGTAATAGTCCTTCGTGACTAATAATAATTTGATGAGAAACCAATTTCAGTGACCATCAGTAAAGTGCTACCAGAACACAGCTAGGCTCTTTCATTTATTGTCTCCTGCTATTTTTGTGCTACAGAAGTAGAACTGAGTGGTGGAGACTGAGAATGTATAGCCCCCAAAGCCTAAAATGTTTACAATGTCACCCTTTAAAGAAAGTGTGTGGGACTCCAGGTCTAAGAGAATCTAAGGCCTCATATATAGGTAAACCTGGTTTTATTTCTGTTGCTTTAGTAGCAAAAAGCAGTGGAGCCAAGCAGAGATCCATAAAAGTATTTCTGGGAACTACTGCCAAGTATGTTGCGTGCGTACCCGCAGAAAGATATTCACAGAAACAGCTCATGTTCCCTGTCTCTCAGATGCTCTTTTTCCCCCTCATCTCTGGAAGAAAATGGCAGAGCACGTTTTACATCTTCTGCAAAGAAAGCTCAATGTGGGCTGAAGGGTTTATTCTTGATCTCACGCTGCCTTCCAGCATGACTCTGTGCTTCCAGTCTTGGCCTCAAAATGTGATGCTTTTTCAGATTATTTATTCGATTTGTTTCCTTTCCTTTGGAGTTTGGCATTCTGTCCCACAAGCATGCTTTTCCAGAGATGTCAAAGCCTACTAAATTTAGGAAAAGTAGGTTGCCTTCTTCTGGCTTGTTTCTTTTCCTTTCTTTAGCCCTAATTTAAAGCCAGCATCTCCCTGCCCCTCTCCTCTTTAGAGCTCATCAATTGGTAATTCATTAAAAAAGAAAAACAAAGTGTTTTTGTTTCTGCCAAGTGTGTGGGTGGGTGAAATATAGTTTTTGGGGGAATGCTTGGGAACTTCAGCATATGCACAACACCAAATTCAGAGCCCTTAATTGCAAAGTGTTCTTTCTGTTCCTGTTGGAGAGGGATTCCCATGGATACAGCTGCCAGGACTATAGGACTAGGGTCCAGTCCTTCTCTGCTGAAAGGCTCTTGATTGGGAGACAGGGTACTTTCTGAGGCCACATTAAGCTTGCTGCCCTATATTATGAGCCCTGTGACAGCAGAGAAATACCAGGTCTACTTTTCCAGCTTCCCCCCTGAAAAGGGCCCTTGCAGCCAGAGGACTGACATTTCACTGTATTTCTGCCTTAATTAACGTCTAGGAGATGAACTCTGATTCCCACCCACAGCAGCATCAATTAGATAGAATTAAATGCAGTGCTTCTCTTCAGTTCTGCTATTTTTACCTGCTGGCCATCCTTTTACCTCTCAAATAAGACAACCACATAGTGGATTTCTAGATAGTAGCTCAGAATGAGACATCTGGCTACAAAAATATGCTACCTGAGGCTGACAGGCCTTCTGGTGCTTTGGATACCCTCCTTGGTCTGGCTGTGGAGGGCATTGGGATCCAGAAGGGAGGGATCTCTGGTGTTTCTCATTGGAAAGTTCTAGTTCAGGGAGCAATGCTCTGCTTCTGGTTGAGGATGGCCCATCCCATGATATGCAAAGGAACTAAGCATATGAATGTTAAGGGTGCTCTCCCACTAATAGCAAGGCTACCTCCTGGACTCACCCTAATCCCTGTCACTTTGCCAGGGAGCCACTGCAGAATGGAGAATACCGTGCGGGCTTACAGATCCTCTGGAGACTCAATGCTGCTGTCACCATGGTGCCTAGAATACTCTCCTCATTCAGTAAGAAAACATGCACGTAACAAAAGAGACAACAATTAGTTCAGGGTCACCAGCAGATTCTGAACTTCTGCTAGGGAGGCTTCTGTTAATGAGGGCACTGGAGCCAGGCTCATCATTTCCTAGCTCTGTGGCTTTAGGCAAGTTACTTAGCCTCTATGGATCTCAGTTTCCTTATCTACAACATGAGAATGATAATCGTCACTACTTCATAGGCTTCTGATAAAGACTAAGTGAGATAAATCATACAGATGGTAGTCATATCTCAGCCGTCAATTATGTGCTTAATAATGGCTAAGTTTTGTTGTCACTGCAATGATAAGGGTCAGGATATGCCCATACTTGTTAGGCCCAGGGCAAAGATCAGGCCCTTTCTTGGCTTCTGAAGACCTCTTGAGATTATGGACTCTTTAGCTTTGTTTAAAAAAAAAAAAAAAGCAGCAGAAGAAAGTATGACATAAAAATAGTAAATCAAACTGATTATAATTGAAGGGATAAGCCTGATTATAGACTTACATGCCAACAAGGGTGTTCCTGCTCCTCAGTGTGCTACAACCTTCTCAGATTATTTTTGTAGAACTGTTAATGTTCAGAGTCCCAGAAGCAATGATCCCACTGGAAGAACTGGGTCCCATCCTGGGGGTAATTGTGGGTGTTTCAAAAAGGGTTATGGATCTGGGAAGTGACTGGGGAAATTGACCAACAGAGAGGGAGGGGCATCCCAGAGCCACAACCTTATGGGAATGAAAGAATGGAACCTAATGGGAATGGGGCTGTGTTCTCCCTGGGGCCCGGAACACTAATGGGCAAAGTGATCACTGTCAGGAAAGGGTGCAGTGGTTTGCTTTCTGCACACCTAGAACAGCTGGACACCAATTAGGAGAAGTTTTGAAGAGGTTTCCAGACCATATTTGTAATTAATTTTTGAATCAGTGATTTGGCCTCCTACTAGAATTTCCCATCCTGGGAAGTAGAGGAATTCTCTTCATCATAAGGAATGTCTTTCAGGACGGTCTTTAAGGATGAATCCTCATGGTGGGGAGGTTAAACTGGCTGGTTTCTGAGATCCTTTCCTAATTTAAATTCTGAGAAGATATTTTGTTAATTTGTTTGTTTGTAGCAAGAGCTTATTTATATGGGCTTAGTGCACCAAACCTTTCTCTCCTTTCTATAGTATCTAGATTTGTTCTGTGACTCTGAAATATAGATGTGTGTCATTCCTGCCAAAGATGCAGCTTTTCCACTAGAGAATGTTCTTTGGAGAATCGGAAGCATTAGAAATGCATATTTCCCCATCTAAGAAAGAAATCATCCCTTATGTTCTTCAAAAGCAAAATACGGGGAAAGGATTAATATGGAAGTCCTAGTCTTTGAACGCAAAGTGTGACAGCCACTTCACATTGTTGCCACACAGGCACCCAAAGTAGTACAAACTGGATGAGCTTCCAAACAGGCGGTTCGTTTGCCACTGAAGCATGACCAATGCCTCAGCTACAACAAGCAAACAAGCGGCTGAACATGTTAACATCATTTTCCATCATTTCTATTTGATGTGGATTGGGTGGAAAATCTGGGATGCAAGCCATGATGTAGATTTTCAAAATTGATTAGCATTTTCTGGACATTGGCAGCCATTTCTATGGCATTTCAATGTGAGTTAAAATTGATTAGTGCTTTTGGAAAAATGTATACTGAATTGCTGTACAAATTGAGGCAGCTCCAAACATGGGTTGATGACAGGATACAGGCACACAATAGAATATGAGATCCATGCAACTATGGCCACTCTATTGAGATGAAATCTTAAGGGAGAGGGTGTGAATGGTTCTGTGCAGTTTTAGATTAGCTGTTGGTACTTGTCGAACCCTTAAGACTCTACTTGTGACAATGTGTAAAATGGGTTGCATACTTGTAAGGGAAAGGTTGTTTGGTTCTTTGTCATAACATTAATCATGGGGAAACTCATTTTAGTTGTTAATGTGAAGGCACTATATAAATTTTGCAGAAATTCCATTGTAAACATGTAGATGTCCACTCTCCTTAAAGTTTCAGAGGTTTTCAGAATGGCTATAGCAAACATTCAACTGATTCCAGATGCCTGCTTATAGGAATGATAAATTGGTTTTATAATTTCTCAATTCTCCTCTATTTTGCCACATAAAACCACAGTTCTTTGAGCCACTGTGTCCCTTTTCTGTTATCAAACACAGACAGGAAGTTAAGAAGTGAGTCCTAGCAGGCCACATCTTGGAAGAATGAGAACCTTCAAAGGTCAGCTTTTCTTGATTGTCAATAGCTGACATTTAAGCATTTATTTCAGACATTACTGATAATGTTTTTTGAGATAGTCAAGAAGAATTGCTGTGTCGGTATGCAATTATGTTCATAATGAGATGCAAAAATGCAAATATGGCAGTACGTGCCGGTTCTTTGGAGTGCCTTTTGTCAGAATTGCAAGCACCATGAGACTTTGATAGATACCATGTCACTGTGCAGAGTTGGAGGGCTGATAGCTTTTAAAGAAGCATCTATAACATGATATCTCTAGATGCTAATTAGCAGGAACCTTTAGCAATGATAAATGTGGAGGTCATTTGTTTTTTTCTTGGTAAATCTTGACAACTTCATTGAACCAATTGTATCAATAGGATTGTTGGTAGATGCAGTGAACATCTTTATCCTTTTTTATTTAATGCGCCATACAAAATACATTGTATATTCATAAGCATACCCACTATCTTGCATGATTGATTTTTGAAGTTCATTTAAAATGTAAATAAGAGGATAACCCATTAAGTAACTTCATGAAATACTTAAAAACTATATGTTTTCAATATATTATTTCCATTTTTTGCATTTTATCCTTTTATAAAAAAATCAGAGTTTATATAGATGGTGGCTTTGAAAATTATTTCATATTATGAGTTATTCCAATTGTTAATCTGTTGTTATTTTTCAAGAATCACAAAGTAATTACAGCTAAAGAAATGGCATAATGAAGGAGGCATAAAGCGGACTTTTATTTCCAGAGCTTTCTTTTTCACAAGCATAGTATTTATACTGAATTCTCACAATGGCAACAGGAAGTGATAACTTGGAACAATGAATGATCCTAGCCAACAAACCATGTAGAGAGAGATGAAAGCTCAGCCATGTGTTCAACAAACATTCCATAAATGTCTACTGAGTGCCATATTCTGGCTAAATATGGATGAAAGCAACACAGCCATTCCCCTCAGGAATCTGGGGTGTAACAGGGGTGTCAGATATGAAAATGACAATTATTTTACAAAATGACGGGGGCCACATGGCAGTACATGAAGGGGCAAGAAAGTTCTGAAGAAGGGATCTTACTTCCCAGATGGTCTGCTCCATTGCTGAAGGTCTCTGCCCACGAGCAGTACATACTTTTGCCAGCTTCCACTACCTGCCTCACTCACTGACTCTAGAAAAGGGGAGCGGGCCTTCTACTTTTTGTCTGTATGTAGTAAGGCAACTGAGCAGCACCTGCCAGTGCTCATGGGCATGCTGAGACCAGGTGGTGGTAACAGCTTTTCTGAAGGAGGAACTTTTCTCTCTAGTCTTTCACTATTCGTAGGATGTGAAGGCAACAGCTGCCAGAGAATTAGTTTGAGCCAATGACCTAATTAGAAGTGATCGCCCCATGAAGGCAGGGAAAATGTTGCCATGAACTATGACCCCAGTGCCAATCTATCACAATGCCTGGCACAATTACCAAATATGGGGTAAAGAAATGAGTAATCAGGGGATCCCTGGGTGGCGCAGCGGTTTGGCGCCTGCCTTTGGCCCAGGGCGTGATCCTGGAGACCTGGGATTGAATCCCAAGTCGGGCTCCCGGTGCATGGAGCCTGCTTCTACTTCTGCCTGTGTCTCTGCCTCTCTCTCTCTCTCTCTCTCTCTCTCTATCATAAATAAATAAAAATTAAAAAAAAGAAATGAGTAATCAAAATGTTATTGAATATTCTGATTTGTGTAACTAGTATGGCTCAGTGGACAAAAGAAATGTCATAGCTATAAATAATTTTTCAGTACTAGAACTGAAACCAGAGAAATCCAGCCTAAGACATTTTCCCAATTTACCTAATAATCAGTTGCTTGGAAAAGGCTCATGGATAACTGATACTAGATCAGGGATATGGACTACTTTTCAGGGTAAGATATACTGTCAAGCAAAGGTCAAGAAGCCGCATCAGATGCAGAGCAAGGAAAGAAACTGGGGTCATTCAACCAGGAACTTAAGAGATTTTATAATTCATGACTGATATCTTCAGTTCTTTGGGTCAAGGATATATAAATGTCATATAGATGAGAAATTTGTTTTATTTTATGTATCCTCAACAGCTCAGATTTATGCTTAAGCATGCACTCTTAAAGGAGAAAGATCTAGTATAGGAAAGATATTTCCAAGGGTTCCCCATAAGAGAAGGGGCAGAAGTACAGAATGGGTGACCCTTTGTTGAGCTCCCAAATGAGAGGATGCAGGTACTAGTTAAATGCTGGTAGTGACAATGAAAACATGCCACTAAGTTAGTAGCTGGGCACACTGATGATTTCGGCTCTACTCTTACAAGAGTGAAGTATGGTAGTAACTATGTCCAGGAAAGGGCAAACCAAACTGACTACTCAAGAAAAAAAATTCATTGGAAGTGGCATAAAATTGCCTATACTTCATAGACTAGTTAGCCAGAACCTAGGGATTGTGATACATTATACACAGTCATTTTCTATGGCCAGGTTTCTACCATCAAAGTTTTGGCTGTTTCTTTTTCTCCTCTCATACCCTTCTACTCTGTTTCTTCCCCTAGCATAATTGATTCAACATATAAAGTTGTTACTGCAGACACACACTGCTAGCTGAATATCTTTCAACTTGGAGAACTGGGAATGAGTCCTAAGGGTCTTGACTGCTGGTCTTGAGCTCTTAGGTTTAAAATCTACTGGGTGTTATACTGCCTCCTTCTAGTGTTAGCTAGAATTCCATTCATGCCATGGTTGTGTATTTTGGTAGTAGGCAGGTATGCTGGAGAATATTCCGTCTACAAAATGTGGAGTGGAAAATAAATGTGTACCATACATTCATTAAATTTCATCTTAACCACTTCACGATCAGGACCACAGTGTAAGTAGGGGCAAAAAATTGGCATCAACAATTCAAATAGCTATAGTGATGTGTGGGAAATAGTAATCTTATGAGAAAGAAAAAGAGTTTGGCTCTTTTTTTTTCCTTTTAAAATGATCCTAGTTCCACTGTTAATTATGAGTTAGTTTTCACATTCTGGACACACATATTTCTGAGTGGCTGTCAGGGATGCTATTGCAATAAATTGTATGCTTAGGTCTCTACTTGGATGTAAAATTTCCATTTCAGAAAAAAAATGATACCTCAGACATTGCATTTCAGGGTGATAATTGCACTTCTCAGGTGGTTAAGAAAAAGATGATCTACAAATAATAATTAAAAAGTTGTGCCCCAAGGGAATGGGGATGTCAGATAAGGAACTCAAATATGTGAAATGTTAGACTTACGGCTTGACCTTGTCCCACTGTATTCAGTGTTATAAATTCTAGATACATTTAAGCTTCAATATTTGGAGGTGACAGTTTGAGGGTGCATTAGGTGGAGAAAAGGTAACATTTAAACTAGTGTATTAAACTATCCCTCTGATGACATAGCTTCTCCCCAAATACTTGAAAAGTGTCAGGCGATTAACACCAGTAATTAATCAACTCCAGTTCTCCTCTGTACTTCAGAGGCATGTGATTGGGGGAGGTAAAGAGTAACTTTCCCTTCCGACCCCTGGAATGTGATTAAAAGAAGTTAGGTAAGGATGAGGTTGAAATCCCACAGATGTGTTATACTTTGGTCTACACATAATTTTAGAAGTTTTTATTTATTATTATTTTTTTTTAGATTTTATTTTTATGAGAGAGAGAGAGAGAGAGAGAGAGAGAGAGAGGCAGAGACACAGGCAGAGGGAGAAGTAGGCTCCATGCAGGGAGCCCGACATGGGACTCCATCCTGAGTCTCCAGGATCACGCCCTGGGCTGAAGGTGGCGCTAAACCGCTGAGCCACCCGGGCTGCCCTAGAAGTTTTAAGATTAGTTTCTCTCACATAAAAATCAGAAATTCAAACAAGGAATTTGGATCTCTGAGTCTCTTGGTTTGGCAGGTGAGGGTTGGGGTGGGGATCAAAATATCTAGCAATACTGAGTCCATTGTCATACATAGCCATCATTAGTCCTGACCACTTTCTTAGAGTAAGTCATGAGTGCTTCAGATTACTGCAGTCCCCACTGACTGTACATTATTCACCTAATTTTGCTGTTCTCCTAGCTCCTGTATGAATTTGAGTTTGTGTCTGAACTTAATTCTGAAGGAAATCCTACCCCTGCCTGTGTTTCATAGACCTGCACAGAGCTGAAGTTCACAACATGATGACAGAGGGTCTACTGTGTTCTGCACACTCTGCTAGGGAGCACAGCAAAGATTAGAAAGATGTGACCCTTCTCTCAAGGAAGTCAGGCTGGCTCAAGGGTCAGATATACAGACAAATAATGATGGAAGCACAGAAGCCGTGCTGCATAGATGCCTATACACAGCATTCTGGGACAAAAGGAACAGTGAGTCCTTGTGCTGTAAAGGGGACATAGCGTCTAAACGGGGTCTTGAAAACCAAACAGATATTTTCTATCTAAAAGGAGGAAGAATGGCATTCCAAGGGAAAAAAAACATCCTAAGCAGAAGCATGGAGGGAGCCTAGAGAGAGGTGTATTTGGGGGTTGATGGATAGCTCCTTACAGAGAAAGGATGGGAAGATAATGGGAGATGACTCATGGGCCAGGTTATACCACGGAGTTTGGTTTTTAACATTTATAAAATAGAGGATATCTCGATGACCTCAAGCAGAGAAGGAACCCATCAGGCTTACCTTTAGAAAAGAAGTGTTTTCATAGTTGTTGAAATATAGGTTTCTTGAAAGGTGAGCTATGCTAGTGACATGGAAGAAATCTTGTCTATGGGTTAGTATTAAGGATAATCTTTTTTTCAAGATTTTTTTTAAATTTATTTTTTATTGGTGTTCAATTTGCCAACATATAGAATAACACCCAGTGCTCATCCCATCAAGTGCCCCCCTCAGTGCCCGTCACCCAGTCACCCCCACCCGGCACCCTCCTCCCCTTCCACCACCCCTAGTTCATTTCCCAGAATTAGGAGTCTCTCATGTTCTGTCTCCCTTTCTGATATTTGCCACTCATTTTTTCTCCTTTCCCCTTTATTCCCTTTCAGTATTTTTTATATTCCCCAAATGAATGAGACCATATAATGTTTGTCCTTCTCCGATTGACTTACTTCACTCAGCATAATACCCTCCAGATCCATCCACGTCTAAGCAAATGTTGGGTATTTGTCGTTTCTAATGGCTGAGTAATATTCCACTGTATACATAGACCACATCTTCTTTATCCATTCATCTTTCGATGGACACCGAGCCTCCTTCCACAGTTTGGCTATTGTGGACATTGCTGCTAGAAACATCGGGGTGCAGATGTCCCAGTGTTTCACTGCATCTGTATCTTTGGGGTAAATCCCCAGCAGTGCAATTGCTGGGTCGTAGGGAAGGTCTATTTTTAACTCTTTGAGGAACCTCCACACAGTTTTCCAGAGTGGCTGCACCAGTTCACATTCCCACCAACAGTGCAAGAGGGTTCCCCTTTCTCCACATCCTCTCCAGCATTTTTTGTTTCCTGTCTTGTTAATTTTCCCCATTCTCACTGGTGTGAGGTGGTATCTCATTGTGGTTTTGATTTGTATTTCCCTGATGGCCAGTGATGCGGAGCATTTTCTCATGTGCATGTTGGCCATGTCTATGTCTTCCTCTGTGAGATTTCTCTTCATGTCTTTTGCCCATTTCATGATTGGATTGTTTGTTTCTTTGCTGTTGAGTTTGATCAGTTCTTTATAGATCTTGGTAAGTAGCCCTTTATCTGATACCTCAACTTTATGGTCAACTAATATTCGACAAAGGACGAAAGACTATCCACTGGAAAAAAAGACAGTCTCTTCAATAAACGGTTCTGGGAAAATTGGACATCCACATGCAGAAGAATGACACTAGACTACTCTCTTGCACTATACACAAAGATAAACTCAAAATGGATGAAAGATCTTAATGTGAGACAAAATTCCATCAAAATTCTAGAGGAGAACACAGGCAACACCCTTTCTGAACTCGGTCACAGTAACTTCTTGCAAGATACATCCATGAAGGCAAGAGAAACAAAAGCAAAAATGAACTATTGGGACTTCATCAAGATAAGAAGCTTTTGCACAGCAAAAGAAAGTCAACAAAACTAAAAGACAACCTACAGAATGGGAGAAGATATTTGCAAGTGACGTATCAGTTAAAGATTTTTTTTTTTTTTGAGAGATTGTGCATGAGCAGCAGTGACAGAGGGAGAGAATCTCAAGTAGACTCTGTGCTGAGTATGGAGTCCTATGTGGGGTTCAGTCTCATGACTGGAGATCACAACCTAAGCTGAAACCAAGAGTCAGATGCTTAATGGCCTCTGCCACCCAAGTTCCCCATTTCCTTCCTTCCTTCCTTCCTTCCTTCCTTCCTTCCTTCCTTCCTTCCTTCCTTCCTTCCTCCCTCCCTCCCTCCCTCCCTCCCTTCCTTCTTCCCTCCCTTCCTTTCTTCTATTTCTTCCTTTCTTTTCTTTCTTCTTTCTTTCTTTCTTTCTTTCTTTCTTTCTTTCTTTCTTTCTTTCTTTTTCTCTTTTCTTTCTTTCTTTCTTTCTTTCTTTTTCTTTCTTTCTTTCTTTCTTTTTCTTTCTCTCTTCAAGTAGGCTCCACATCTAGCATGGAGCTCAATGCAGGACTTAAACCCATGACCCTGAGATCAAGACCTGAGCTTGTGTCAAGAGTCAGATGCTTAACCAACTGAGTCACCTGGTGAATATTAAGGCTCATCTTAATCCATGAGTATATTGCATATGATTTAGGAGGGTTTGGTTCCATATAGCAGTGGCATGTGTTGTTTTGTTGACTTCTATGGCATCTTGCATGCCATGTTGCATCCATATACAGCCATCCAAGTGTATCAGATGACTGCCAATGATGGCAATTTCACAACATCAGTGCATAGGTACTCTCTTTGCCATCACCATATGCTGCCACTTGAACAATAGGAATAAACAGATTATGTGTAATTCATGTGCTGCTGCCAAGAGAATCAGCTGGGTTCCAAGGAGTCCCTAGGAATATCATTACTGTTACGAGAGCACTCTGAAATTCGGCTGAAGGTGATCATTTCAAATGAAAAATCACACAGATGACAATGGCATGAAGACAAGAGAGCCCTGTCTATTAGTATGGCCATCTTGAGAGGTGGCATCCAGTTGGAGAATAACGTGACTGGGATGGATTGAAGGTGGTGTCATAGCTTCTGCCTGATAAAGGAGGACCGACCTACTGGTTAGTCCTGCCAGAGCGACAAACTTGACTGGGTGAGGCAAAGATGAGGGCAGAGCACATATTGTTTGACTCTGCCAGTCTGAGGGCATAGGCAACTGCACTCTGGATGGAGGCAGATGGCAGACAGCACCTGAAAGCGCCCCCAAGCAGTACTGTAATGTTCAAAACCAGGTGCCATATGTATAACTTTCTGAAATGATACAGTACATTGTCATGGTAGATCAAACACCTTCTTAGTTTGTTTTCCACTTCTCTGGCAGGTGCAAAGTTAAGTCATCTGATCCTCTGCTTCTGTACTAATGGTCACAAAGGAAAGAAAACTATAGCTCTGTTTTCTGGCCCATAAACCTGTGTCTACTGCTCCCATAACTTTTGTCAAGCTCTGCTGTTTCTTCATTTGTCATCCCTGCTAGATTGTTGAGTCCTCGAGGGTGGCAATTTTACTCTTCATCTCTTTTTCCAAAGACCATGTTTCTTAAATTATAGTGCAGTGGGTGTAGTTTTTGTGCCAAAATGGTTAGCAAAGTGGGGATGCTGTCTTATGGGAATATTTTGGAAACAAAGCATTTTAAATTAAAATATTTCAATATATTAAAGGACAGTGTCCTTTTTATTGGCACGCTAAGATGAAACTGACATTTCTAAAATGTTTTAGTTAGGATTAGACTACTTTGGAGTCACCTCTTAGAACTTGCTGGGGCAGGGGAAAACACATTCATGTCTTCTGTTGTTGGAAGCTTGTTCCTACATCTAGAAGCAATCATCAGTTGTTTAGTACTTGCCTGTGGGAAGTTGGGAGGAAGGAGAGAAGAGATTGGTCACACTCAGTGTTTTTCACATAGTCTTCACTACATTATATATGAAACACATCACCAATGTCTGGATGGGCCAGTTGGCCAGTTATCCTCTAATATTAGAAACCCCACCATAATGATGGCAAACTAAGTCCAAATATATTGATTTCAATGTGGTCTGAGTAAGAGCAGTGAGTGGAGAAATACAAATTTGTCTCTTCTCTGGGTAAATGAAGCCAGAAGCATGCCTTTAGAGGTCACTTTGTCTCCAAGTAAAGGGTATCAGGTTCCATTAGATGAAAACCTTGGGATTCATTATGCACACTTTCTGGCTAAATACAGATGCTCCTCTACCTTCTCACATGATTTAGTTCCTCACTACCAATCTTTCCCTTCTAATGCAGATTTTCCATCTGGTCCCTAGAAGCAACAAATCCCTGGCCACCCACTTACCCCTTATCCTGCTGTCTCCTATGGAAACTAATAGTAGGTGGCACTATAAGGTTAAGAAATTGTCCACTGGACACTGCAATTACTAATCTTAATTTCTTTCCAGTGTGAATCCATACTTTAATCCCAGAAGTATATAGATATGGTTGTTGGCTTTTTTGTTTGTTAACCCACTCATTCAATAAAGATTTATTGAGTAATACTATTTTTTGTTGAAATTTTTTAGGGAGATAGAGAGCACCAGCAGAACAGTCAGAGGAAGAGGGAGAGAGAATCTCAAACTGATTCTGAGCTGAGCATGGAGCCCAATGTGGAGCTTAATGTGGAGTTTGATCCCAGGACCATGAGATCATCCCCTGAGCCCAAAGCAAGGGTCAATTGCTTAACTGACTCTGTTGCTCAGGTGCCCCGAGTACTACTATTTTTTAACCAATAGTTACACAAATAGTGTCTTGAAAGCACAGATGACTCAAGAGTATAAGTAAAAACTATGCATAATTATAAGTGACTATTTCCTCATTTTGCACATCTATTTTTGTATTATTCTGTAAAGAAGGGCTAAGTAACTCCTTATTGGTGTGGGATTCTCTCATTCATCCATTCTCATCTGTGAGGCAGAGCAAGATTGTCACCTATTTTGATGGAAAGGAACCTGAGGTACAGGGAAGGAGAACACCTTTATATTCTAAATGCCACCAATTTTCTTACAGAGATTTTTGTTTTCTCTCTCTCCTTCCCTCTTATCTGCCTCTTCTTGCTTAGAAGTCAGACTAGACCTAATTATGGCACTTACTGGCCATGTAAAAATAGGAGTAAGACTTACTGGTTTGCTGTGGATATCAAATGAGATGAAGGAACCCATGTGCAAGTTCTCAGATCCATGCTTTCAGAAAGGAAATAGTTAATGAACATCAGGCCTGGTATCTCCCATGGACTTGATCTTGGAGCCTGGGTGAGATGGTCAAGCAAAAGGGGCCAAGTTTCAAGATCTCTATCCTCTATCATGACTACTCTTTAATGCTTTTATTCCCTTTTTGATTAGCTGTGGACCAGAACCAGTATCATCAACATTATGTGTTTGAAGGAAAACAGTAATCTTCTTTGGCAAATTTAGTCTTTATTCCCTTACGCCCTGATTCCCCTTTGTAATGACATCAACTCCCTTTTTCTAGTACCCAAGCCGTCTTCTGTGTCTTACTCTTTGCCATCCACTACATAAAATCAGAGGACAAATATTGTTAATTCTACCTGTCTTTCCTTCTCTCCATCCCCACTCTCCTAACCATGCACAATTCTTTGTCATTATGGGTTGACTTGGATTATTGCTAAAGCTATCCTGCTGGTCTTCTCTTAGTTTATTCTCCTGGCACAATTTTATCAGGTTAACCTTCTTAAAGCACAGCTCTTCCCCCAGGTTCTCTGATAGTATACCATTGCTCCAGGTTAAGTCCAGTCTTGCTGATGTGGCATTAAAAGCATCCATGCCTTTCCAACCATGTTTCCACACTTGGCCTCCCTTTGTCTCAACCCACTGTGTCTTTTTTCCATATTTTTTGTTTATGCACATGAAGTGCTTACCACGCCACACTTCTCTGGGCATCCTACTAGTCTTCAAAACCACCTGAAATGTTACCCTGTCCTCACAACCTCCCCTGATCCCCACTTCTGTGCATGCTATCTCTCTCCTCTGAATGTACATCAAGGGGTATTTAGGAAGCATTAGGTAAATTAATAAAAAATAAATTAGTGAGTAAACAAATAAGTGGAAGAATAACTTATCATACATCACAGCCTTTGAATATAATCAACATGGTATCACTCTAGACGTCTCCTGCTGGAAAAACAAAATATCAAACAATTCAGGAAAGACAGGAGAAAATCAACATTCAGTAACCACAGCAACACCAATAATGAAATCCATTTTCCTGACATTTGCTCTTTTAGAATTATGTTTTTAATGACAGGATATTCATTCATGAAATTATTTCCTTTATGTCAAGATTTTATTCTGTTCCATCAATCTGTATATATGTCTTTACACAATACCACACTATCTTGATTGCTCTGGCTTTGTGGTATATTTTTAGCTCAGGTGATTTGATTTGTTCATCTTTTTCAAAATTATTTAAGTTCTCTAAAGTGTTATGTTTATTTTAATTTCTAATACCCAAAGACATTATGCTTTTAGAAGATAGGAATGATGGGTTAGTAGACTCAGCTATCTATTAGCAAAACAGCCCCGGAAAGAGCTTCTAAATTCATGGATTTGTTGAAAAAATGATTTTTTCAATAGTATGCATATATTGCATGTGTGAATGTCCATGTACATTGCATACATGAATGTATATATTGCATTCATGAATGTACGTGTATATGGTATGCATGTATATAATGTATGTATGTATTACTTTAAAAAAATGAATTCTCCACCTCTTGGTAAATCAGTGGTGGATGGTACTCAGGATTCTGTGCAGTGCCTGTTTTGTCCCCACCCAGGCTCTCTGTGAGCTGGCCCCCATCACTGCTGGTAGGTAACTATGTGATATATAACTTGCAAGCAGCCCTGCTGTTTGTTACTGGCCATTAATCTCCCTGGTGCCTTTCTTCCATTCAGACTAAGCCTTTATGTTCTAAATCCAGCTATTCTAACGCTCCCCACTTGTGCTGTGTAGAAAAGACTCAGACTGGCAGATTATCGCAGGGCAGTTAAGCATGTAATTGCTCAAATGAGTTAAAATCCCTTCAAATATCTGTCTTTGTACCTCATCACACCACTTCATGGACTCAAATATTTGACAATTGATGAAGATAAACTAAAGGGGCCTTCATTAGCTACCAACCACCGTGACAAGCTTCTTTCAGCGAAAGGCTGGTAAATTTTGGAACTTATTATCTACTTAAAAACTGCAGGAAAGCAGAAAAATACTTCAGTGAACTTTAGAATAGAGAAAGCTAGAAGCTTTGCATGGAAGCAGGGGTCAGGGAAAAAAAAACTGGTTGGCTAATCTGAGGCTGCACTTGTTAAAAATGTGGGGTAAGACAGGCAGATGCACTTATCCAATAAAGGAAGGGAAATATTATCAGATTCTCCCGGCACCATCCTTAATGACCGTGTGTTAAATTTAGAGGTAATTACAGAAATGGCGAGAGGGTGGCAGAAATCCAGTGCTGTGCAGAGGCTGATCTTAGTGTGGGGTTGCCTAGCTGCCAGGAGCCACAGCCCCCTGCTCCAGGATAAAGTCAGGTGCTGTGCTGAGCGAGTGTCTGGGGAAATGCATGGAACTTTGCTCTGGCATAAACCCCAGCAAATCCTCTGACTTTCAGGGACCTCACTGCTCTGTATTAAGCTGTTCAGATCTGATGCCAAGGAAAACAGGTGCTAACATGACCAATGTGCATCAGAGTAGAGTAGATGCCGGGCTGAGAATGTGATGGTCTTGAATCTTACCACCACGAGATGTCAGGCAATTATAGTTTCAGTCGCCTTATGTACAAAATGGGCCTACTAATTCATGCTGTATATGATTTTTCCATGAGGATTAAATCAGAGGAGTGCTTGGTACAAATGTTGGTTATTATTACTTTGTAAAATGGGGGCGGTTCAAATTCAGAGTGCATGTGAACCTGCGAACTGCATCCTTGCATAACAAAAATAATTGAAAAAAACCACACCAAACAATAAACATGGAAAAATGGTAGAAGGAAACTTATTACATTTTCTTTTTTGGGATTGGTTTCCATAAGCTTAATGTGGTGAGGCTGTTCTGATTGCTGTACGGAACAAACACTGTTGGTTTCCAAACAGTGTCTGGAGCACAGACTTACCCAAGCCAACCCTTGTCTACTGTGGGCCTGGCCAGACATTACTCTCCTGTCTGGTTAAATAGCATGACTAGTTAAACAACAGTGGTGAGTGGACATCTTTGAATAAAGTCTTGACTTCTTGGGAGTTTTAAGGTGTTATTTTTTAATATGATGCTGGCTTTTGTTTAGACCTAATAGATCTAATTAAACACTCCAAAGAGAATGACATTAAAACAGGATTAACTTTTATAGATTATACAGTCCGTCTTCTCAATGTAACTATCATTTATCTGTTGCCGCACATACACAGTTGCATGCATATATACATTAGGACTCCACAAAATTCAGCTGTGGTTCTAATCTTCTACTCCAAATTGACGATTTGATTTTGCTTTGAGTTTGGGGGGAAGGCTGAAGACTTTGAAATGGTCCTTTTTGACCTCAGTGTGTAATTGCTGATCAAATGATCATGTAGATTATTATCATATCTATTAAGTTTATGTAATAGTGTAATACAATGTAACTAATACAAACAAGGTGTATTTTTTAGTATACTGTGATATATTAATATTCACTTTTTGTAAAGATGTGTTCTGCATGCAAATATTTTAAACATTTTATATTTTATGTATTTTATATTTAATATGTTGAAGTGCTATTAGTCAAGTATAGAATAGTATAAAAGATGCAACAATAGTTGTGAAACTTGTTACTTTTGTGTGCAAAAGACTTATTAAAAGTTTGCCAATTATTAAAAAAATAGATGGTGGACATAAATATGAAGATTAGATAAGTAGATTAGAACATTGGGGAGTCAACTGCTGTTTAAATTTTATTAAAAATACAAAAGAGGTATCCCTGGGTGGCTCAGAGGTTTAGTACCTGCCTTTGGCCCAGGGCGAGATCCTGGAGTCCCAGGATCAAGTCCCACATCAGGCTCCCTGCATGGAGCCTGCTTCTCCCTCTGCCTGTGTCTCTGCCTCTTTCTCCCTCTATGTCTATCATGAATAAATAAATAAAATCTTTAAAAAATACAAAAGAAATAAGAATAGGGATAAGATCATGTCATAAACTTCATAGAATTCTTTGGGGCTAGTATCCGTAA
This sequence comes from Vulpes vulpes, assembly GCF_048418805.1. NCBI lineage: Eukaryota > Metazoa > Chordata > Mammalia > Carnivora > Canidae > Vulpes > Vulpes vulpes. The sequence goes on along the minus strand of NC_132793.1, from coordinate 91,834,015 downwards.
TGATTAAACACATCCTTTAGAAACTGTACCTATCTTTGGCTATTTAATTCCACTTATCCCTAGTCCTCCAAAATTGTCATATCTTCTGAGGATGAATTGAAAGAACATCAAAGTTATCAACTCAAAATTTCTCAGGAAATAAAAATTTCAAAAGTGCATACAATCACATTCACAATAAATCATCATTTCAGACAAAGATTGTAGGGTGTAAAAAAATTTAGAGAAATCAAGCTACTGCCCCAGGTACCTCTAATGAGCTCAAGTAAAGAGCCCTTCCAGTGGTGCAGATGTACAGTGTAGTGACTTGTATGATCTGGTTGCCCACAGTCCTAAAAAATGACTGTTCAGAGGGTTGATGGAAGGAGGCAGGTGGGATGGTGGTAGAGTGAACTATATGGAAGAGGAGCATCAAGGCAGGGGCAGTTGCTATGTTGTATGTTAGTGATGGATCACAATTCTTTTTTATACTTTTTTTTAAAGATTTTATTTTATTCACTCATGAGAGATACAGAGCGAGAGAGAGAGAGAGAGGCAGAGACATAGGCAGAGAGAGAAGCAGGCTCCATGCAGGGAGCCCGACATGGGACTCCATCTCGGGACTCCAGGATCACGCCCTGGGCTGCAGGCGGCACTAAACCGCTGCGCCGCCGGGGCTGCCCTGGATCACAATTCTAATCCTGAAAGTAATATGACACTGTATGTTAACCAGAAATGAAATAAATTTGAAAAAAAAAGACAGTTCTTACATAATTGAAGTTTGACCTTAATAGTTTTTAATAACAGAATTGAAACAAAACATTTTAAGATAAATTTCTGTCATTCTGTAATCTGAAGGTGTATTCTCTGTTCATGATGTGTGGCATCACTCTACTTATGTTAGTCTAGTATAGACATGATGCCATCATGCATTATATACTTGTTCCTTTTCTACCAGGCTTTATTTAAATCATGAAGGGCTCTGAATTTTTAAGTTGATTTTTGGGGCATTTATTTAGGTCTTTATATCATTCTTTTCCTTTGATCTCTTTTTAATTTTTTTTTAGAGGGAGAGAGAGAGTCTGTGGTAGTGGGGTAGGGGAGAGGCAGAGGGAGGGGGGAGAAAGAACCTTAAGCAGACTCCATGCTCAGTGCAGAGCCTGAATCGGTGAAGCGGGGCTCAATCTCAGGCCTTGGAGATAATGACCTCAGCAGAGATCAAGGGTCAGATGCTTAACTGATTGGGCCACCTAGGCACTCCTATTCTTTGATCTCTTAATGTACCCCTAAGGTTTGCACACAGACTTAATTGCTAGAGGTTATTTTAAGATTGTCATATTTTAAAATTATTTTATCATCACTATTTGGGAAATTGGGTCTTTGCTTTTCTGCTTCTAGCTTATCTATTACTTCAGTCAAGGCTATCTTAGATTCACAAAATGCTTTTGAGCACTTTTTCCAAGTCTGGAAGATTATGTAAAATCTCATCATTCTTAGGTTTGTTACTGTTATACTGGAAGGTTGTTCATGACTCTGGCCAAGGCTCTTCTGCTTACTTGGTTCCTTCCAGGCATGTTGCCTTTCCAGTCACCCATCTTTTCTGGTCCACCTCCTATGCCCCACACTGCTCTCATTATGTTGTTCTTGGTTCTGTGGACACTTGTGCCTTTCATGTTATTTCCTGTGTCTGGGAAGACCTTCATTTCAGTGTCCACCTATTAAAATTCCATGTACTCTTCGATATCCAATGCAAATATTCCCTACCTTAGGAAGGTCTTATATTCCTGGTCTTTTGGGAGAAGCAGGGAGAAAAAACTGAACTAGGTGCTCTTCTTATACCACCATCCCACTTCTAGTGAGATGTGTTCTTAATAGCTTCGAGTGACATGGTAGTAGAAACTGCAGGCTATGTCAGCATTTTGCACATCTGAAACTTATAAGCCACAAACACAAAAGAGGAGCTAGGTCTTTATCAACATGATAACCACACAAGAGCAAGGTCAGTGTCTATTTGGTTTATTGTTATATCCCCTGGACATGGAACAAAGTAGTCACTCAGGCAATATTTGTTTTATGAAAGAAAAGATGTGAAATACACTGATAATGAATTATTCAAAGAGTTGGCATAGGTCTAAGCAGCCTTTCAGTATGTAGTAAGATTAGAGATAAAGCTTATGGATATTATAGTGCACTAGCAAGCACACGCATGCACACATTTTACTATTTCTGTTATGTATAACAATATAAATTGTTCTTTGGAATATACCAAAATATAGGCATGAGATTATTATTTGAATTAGATGTGTTTTTGTTTATAATCTAAACACAAATATATTACTTATATGACTAAAAACTATTAAAGTAAAAACCTTCTAAATCATTATAAAATGTAAAAGGAAACAGAAAAATATGCATGATTATATGATCGTAAGTCAGGAATAAATCTTCAAGCATAAAAGTTAAATAAGAAGCCATAGTTTGACTACATTTAAAAGTATAAATTTCTTGTGGGGCCTGGGTGGCTCTGTTGGTTAAGTGTCTACCTTTGGCTCAGGTCATGATCCTAGGGGCTTGGGATTGAGCCCTGCATTGGGCTGTCTGCTCTGAAGAGTCTGCTTCTCTCTTTCTTTCTACCCCTGTTCATGTGATCTCTCCCTCACTCATTCTCTGTTTCAAAAAATAAAATCTTTTTAAAAAAGCATAAATTTCTCTGAATTTACATACATATATAATATACAGATATTTATAAATATGCATTTATTTATATACAGACATATCTATATACACTCACATAAATGAAGTTAAAGATAAATTTAAATAATAAAGATTGGGGTGCCTGGGTGGCTCAGTGGTTGAGCACCTGCCTTTGGCTGGGGTTGTGATCCTAGGGTCCTGGGATTGGGTCCCACATTGGGCTCCACGCAGGAAGCCTGCTCTTCTCTCTGCCTAGGTCTCTGCCTCTTTCTCCATGTCTATTGTGAATGAATGATTAAAATCTTTTAAAAAATAGTAAAGATTATTTGCAATAAATACTATTTCTATCTATATCTATTTCTCATCATAAACCATGGATGCCATAAGGAAATTATACAAATTTTTCAATTGCTAAATGAAAAGAATTGTTGACCTAAAATCCTCCACCCAGCAAAAATATTCTTCACCAGTGAAAGGGAAATCAGGACATTCTCAAATGAAGAAAAAGCAATAAAACTTGTCTCCAGCAGACTTACTCTAAAAAAGAGGCTTGAGGCTAAAGTAGTTTCTATATACACAAATGAATTGATGAAGACTAGCAACATCAGGTAGGAAAAAAATAACATGGTAAACAAAAATATGGGTAAATGCAATAGACTTTCATTTTCTTTGTTAGTTTTCTAAATTATGTTTACAGCTAAAGTAAGAATGGTAACACTCTCTGATGTGGCTCTAAATGTGTATAGAGGAGTTAAGACAACTACCCTTTAAGCAAGAAGGATAAAGAGACATAAAGGGAGATAAAATTTCTGTACTTTGCTCAAACTGGAGAAATGAGAATGCCAGTAGACAGTAATGCTATGTACATATAACAAAATGCCCACAGAAATTACTAAAATAGCTGTATGAAGTGATACAGGAAGGCAGAGAAAATAAAATAGAGAAACAAAACAACAGGGTATACTTAAGGCCTGACATCAATAATTACATTATATGTAAATTATATAAATTAAAGGACATTGATTGTCAGAATGGATTAAAAAAATGACTCAACTATATGCTTCTGCAAGAAGCTACCCTCAAGTATTATGATACTGACAGGCTAAATCAAAAGGATAGAAACATATATATGTATATGTGTTGATAAAGGGGTCAATCCACCAACAAGACACAGCAATCCTAAATGTATGTACCCAGCAAAAGATGAAGATGTGTGAAAAACAGAGAATTGAATGGAGAAATAGGGAAATCCACAATTGTAGTTGGAGACTTCAATGTCTCTCTCAACAATTAATACCACAACTATACAGGTAATCAGTGAGAATATAGAAAAAACTCAGTAATACCATCAACCATCAGAATCTCATTCCTGTTCCACCCAACAACACAAGATTCATTTTCTTTTCACATATGCATGGAATATATATATACCAAGACAGATCATATCTTATTCCATTAAAGAAACCATACTTACGAGAAATGAAATCATATAGTTAGCATGGTGGAATCAAACTAGCCAAGAAATAGAAAATAAACAATATTCTTAAAACACTTGTCAATAACACCTACCTAAAAAAACAAAAACAATAACTTTTAAACAAAAAAGAACTTGCAAGGGAAATTAAAAAAAATTATCTGGATGAAAATACAATCTATCAAAATTTGTGAAACAGAAGGAAAGTGGTACTGAGAGGAAAATTTATAGTACTAAATGCATATGGTTATAAAGTCTCAAATTAATAATCTAGGTTACTGACTCAAGAATTTATAAAAAGAACAAAACACCATGATCAAGTGGGATTTATTCCGGGGATATAAGACTGATTTAATATTTAAAATATGTATTCCATCATATTAATAGGCTAAAGAAAAGAAACACATGATCATATAAACTGATGCAGAAAAAGCATCTGACAAAATCCAACACCATTCATGATGAAAAACTCTTAGAAAAATAGAATAAAAAGAGAATTCCTTCAATTTGATAAAAAGCATCGACAAAAAACCCTACAGCTAACATTATACTTGTGTAACGCCATGAGTCTGGGAAATAGGCCTGGATGTCCTTTTTTACCACTCTCATTCAACTTAGTGCCAAAAGTCCTAGCCAAGGCAATAAAGCAATAAAAGGAAATAAAAGGGCATGTAGATTAGAAAGGAAAAAATATATACTGCCTCTATTTGTAGATGATATGAATTATGTACATAGAAAACAATAGTCTATCAAAAACAAAAACACAAACCCAGAAAATTGCCATGACTTTAGCATGGTCACTGTATACTAGAATTAATTTTACATCTAAATAACTACATACAAAATAAATTGTATTTCTGCATAATTATGATAGCAATAAATATGTGAACACTGAAATTTAAATATGATACCATTTATAATCAATAAAAAATTTCAATGTAAATTTAACAAAATATTTCTACGATTTGTATGCTGAAAATTGCAAACTGTTGAAACAAAGTAAAGGATTTCTAGATCAATGAAGAAGTATACCCCTGTTCATGCATAAGACTCAACATAGTAAATATGTCAATTCTCAATCTGATATGCTAACTTAATGCAATTCTTATTCAATCACAAGGGACTTTTTGTAGACCTACATAAGATTCTTCTAAAAAAAGTAGGTAAATAGAAGATTCCAGAATAACTAGGAAACTTTTGCCAAAGAAGATTAAAATGGGAAGAAGGTGTCTACCTAATTTTTTTTGACATATTCTTTAGTTGCAGGAATCAAGAGTGTGGTACTAACGTTAGATACACACATAGATTAATGGAACAGAAAACAGACTTACCGAATATGCACAACTGTTTTTTTTTTTTTATTTATTTATTTACGATAGTCACAGAGAGATAGAGGCAGAGACACAGGCAGAGGGAGAAGCAGGCTCCATGCACCGGGAGCCCGACGTGGGATTCGATCCCGGGTCTCCAGGATCGCGCCCTGGGCCAAAGGCAGGCGCCAAACCGCTGCGCCACCCAGGGATCCCTTGTTTTTTTTTTTTTTTTACAATGGCGTAAAAACAATTTAATGGAGGCAAGAGAGCTTTTTCATCAAATGATGGTGGAGTAAGTAGACAGTCACAACAAAAAAGAAAACACACATACACAAAATAAAAAAAAAAAACCCTAAATTTTACACTTCACACAAAAATTAACTCAAAAGAGATCACATATTTAAATATAAGATAGAAAATTATAAAACTTCAAGAAAAAAGAGAACAATCTTTGAGATCTGAGATTAGGCAGAGATCTTAGACTTGACACTAAGAGTACAATGACATGACATGGGAAGGAATGGTAAACAGGAACTGGAAGTATATTATTGAGTGATTCTTATGATATGTTATTGAATGGTAAACTGTTATGAATGAATGTTATATGCATTGCATGTTATGCATGTTATGCATGTTATGCATGTTATAAATCCTAGAACAACCACTAAAAAAAGACAGTAGTGGAAGAAAAATCAGGGAAAAATTATTATTCAAAATAAGGCAGAGAAAAGGGAAAAGAAGAATCAATAGCAAAGAAGCAGAAAACAATTAAAAACATTAGGTAAATTTAAAACCATCCATTTCATTAATTACATGAAATATAAATGGGTTAGACATTCCAATTAAAAGGCAGAGGTTGTGACACTGTATGAAGAAGCAAAACACAACTCTAGGCTATGTACAGAAAACCCACTTTAAATTTAGAGACATAGCAACAAATAAAGGGCTGGGAAAATAGAGTATACAAACACTAATTAAAAGAAAGCTTAAGTGACTCTTAATATCCAACAAGATGAATTTTATATAAGGGATATTATCAGGGATAAAGGAATAATTTGCATAATAATGGATCAATTCATTAAGAAGGCATAACAATCCTAAAAACAGGTCTTTAAAATACATAAAGCAAAGGGATGCTTGGGATGCTCAGTTGGGTTAAGTGCCTGACTCTTCAGAGTCCCAAGATGGAGCCTCCATCAGGCTCTGCACTGGACAGGGAGCCTGCTTAAGATTCTCTCATCCTCTGCCCCTCCGCCCACCCCTCTCCACCTCCTCTTACTCTCTCTCAAAAAAAAAAAATAATAAAATACATAAAGCAAAAATTGATCGAAGAGGAGAAAAATAACATATTCCAGGTCATAAAACAAACTTCAACAAATTTAAAGTCATTGAAATCATTCAAACTATTTTCTCTGACCACAATATAGTTAAACTAGAAATCATTAATAGAATGATATCAGGAAAATCTTCCAATGATAGGAAAGTAAACAACATGCTTCTAAACCACACATGAGTGAAAGAGAAAGTAACAAGGAAAAATATATGAAAATACTGTGGCTGAAAATGAAATCACAAATTCTTTTTTTTTTTAATTTAAAGATTTTATTTATCAATGAGAGACATAAAGAGAGAGAGTACTGTGGCTGAAAATGAAATCACAAATTCTTTTTTTTTTTATTTAAAGATTTTATTTATCAATGAGAGACATAGAGAGAGAGAGAGAGAGAGGGAGAAGCAGGGTCCATGCAGGGAGCCCGATGCAGGACTCGATTCTGGGACTCCAGGGTCACACTCCTGGCCAAAGGCAGGCGCTAAACCACTGAGCCACCCAGGGATCCCCAAAATCACAAATTCAACAAGAAAACAACCAAGTTATAAAGTGGACAAATATATAAACTGACACTATGGAAAATATACAGATGGAAAAGGAGCTTAGGAAAAGTTGCTCAACATCATATGTCATTAGGGAACTAAAAATTAAAAAAAAAAACAACTATTAAGATATAGCATGTACTCTTAGAATTGTTAACACTCAAAACCAAATGCTGGTGAGGATGTGGGACAACAGGAGCACCCATTCTTTGCTAGTGGGAATGCAAAGTGTTACAGATACTTTGGAAAACAGCTTAGCAGCCTCTTAGCAAATTAAACATTCTCTTACCATAGGATTCAGCAATCATGCCCAAATGAGTTGAAAACTTACATCCACCCAAGAATCTACACACAGATATTTATAATTGCCAAAACTTGGAAGCCATCAAGATGTCCTTCAGTAGGTGAATGGATAAATAATTTGTAGTACATCCAGACAATGGAATATTATTTGGTGATGAAAGGAAATGAACTATCCAGTCATGAAACACATGGAGGAAACATATTTAAATGTGTTTAAATGTGTATTGCTAAGGTAAATGTGTATTGCTAAGGTAAATTGCTAAGGTAAATAAGGCCTCTGAAAGGCCACATACTGTATGATTCCAACTGTAGGACATTCTGCGAAAGACAAAACTATGGAGACAGCAAAAAAGATCAGTGGTTGCCAAAGGCTCAGGGGGAGAGATGGAGGGATGAATAGGTGGGGGCAATGCTATAATGATGGATACGTGTCGTTACACTTTTGTCCAAACCCATAGGATGTACAGCACAAACAGTAAACTCTAAGGTACACCATGAAATCTTGTTCATAATAATGTATTAATATTGGCTTATCAATGATAACAAGTGAACCTCACTAATCCAAGATTTTTAATATAGGAGAAGCTGAGGGGAGTATATAGAAACTGTACTTTTGTCTCATTTTTCTGAAAACCTCAAATTGCTCAAAAATTGTCTACAAAATTATAAAGGTGTGACATGTGGAGCCACTGCAATTCAATGTCTGGGTTCCCTGGGATCCATTCCTGGGTCTAGGAATTGGGGAAATGGACAGGACACCCAGTCATGATTTCTGTGGGACTCACAGGGATGCTCAGAGCCACGCTGCTCCAAAACTGAGTTGCCATTTCTCCTGAAGCAAAGTCTCACAGGAACTCCTCAGCCCTGCCTTCCTTGGTACTGTCCGCAAGTTCCAGATGAAAAACCTGAGAAATATGATCATCACAGGTGTTGTTGCTCTCTATTATCAGGCACAGGGCCACAAGGCATCTGCCTCAAACCTCCTGCCCTTCTGGCATCATGAGTGCAGTGGGGGGATACTCCTAGTTCATGAGGATGGGCTGATGGGTTGGGGCAGGCCTTATTCTCACAGACCTAGAGGTCCTGGAAACCTGATGCAGGAAGTTTCACTTCCAGGAGTGAAGTGAGCAAAAGTGGGCCCGGCCCCTCTGACCTCACAGCCAGGATTTCTGTGATTGGTCCCAGGATCAGGGATGTGTAGGGAAACCTAGGGCCATAAGCAAAGGCCTGTGCTGAGAAAAAAGGCAAATGAGTCCACTAGGGTTCATCCTGCTCCAAAATAGAATAGTGGATTCCCTGGGCACCAGATCCCATGCCATCTTGGAGCTAGATCAGGACCTAGCACCCCTGCAGAAACAGCTACCATCTACTTCTGCTCCTGCTCTTATAGGGCCTCTAGATTGGCTGGCTGAGGACCCACCCCTGCTGGGAGATCCACACTACCTGTCCTTGCATCTACACTTGCAGAAGCCCTAGAGCCAGCTCAGGACTCAATACCCCATGCACGGAGAGCCATCACCTACTCCTGCTCCTCCAGGAGACCAGGAGCCAGCTTAGAACATGGCACTTTTGTAGGGAGAGCCTGTGGTTGTACCTGCATCTGCAGATGACCTGAAGCCACTCCAGGACCCAGCATCCCTGCAGGGACAGCCAGGTCCTATATCTGCTCCTGCTCCTACAAGAGACCTGCAACCAGGTCAGAACCTAACACTCTCACAGAGAGATCAACCTCTAGACTCACCCTCAGTACCAGCTCCTTAATCACCCCCTGCCCCACTGAAATGTTTCTTCTCATCCCCGTATATTGTTTGATTGGGATTTTAAAATTTATTTTTTTCATTTTACATTTTTATGACATTATACATTTTAGGGTTTAAATAAAATTTGTTTTATTCTTGAAAAAATATGGCATCAATGAAATAATTTTTTACTGGCAAGTTTATAGAATTAATGCTCATATTAGAAAGCAAGAATTCAAATCAATAATATAAGTTTTATCTTAAATTAGAAAAGCTGAGATGCCTGAGTGGCTCAGTGGTTGAGTGCCTCCCTTTGGCCCAGGGCATGATTCTGGAGTCCTAGGATCAAGTCCCACATTGGGCTCCTTTCATGGAGACTGCTTCTCCCTCTGCCTCTGCCTCTCTCTTGGTGTCTCTCATAAATAAATGAATCCTTAAAAAAACTATAAAGGTAGAGGAAATTTTGTCATTATTAGCATACTGATCACAACAAAACTGGACTATACCAGGAATGCATGGTCTATTGGGCACTCAAAAATAGACTGATGTAATTCACTGTATCAGTGGATTAAAAGAGAACTAGATAATCATTTTAAAGGATGCATAAAAAGAGCATTTGAGAAAATTCAGCATTCTTTCATTTTAAAAACTCTTAGCAAAAATACTATTAGAAGGGGAGCTTCATCAACCTGATGAAGGATATCTTCATCAAAACCTCAACAAGTATTTTTTATAGAAATTGACCAACTGATTCTAAGAATGTATATGGGAAAGCAAAGGCAAACCTAGATTGTCAAAATGTTTTTGAAAGAGGAGATTAAAGTTGAGGAAGTGACATTGCCTGATTTCAAGATTTACTATAAAGCTACAATAATCAACATATACAGGTAGGTGAATGGATTGATGGAACAGAATGGAGAGCCCAATAATAGAAATACATGTGCCTGTCAGCCAAGGGACCAAGATAATTTAATGGAGAAAGGTTGATCTTTTCAAGAAAGGTGCTAGAACACTGCACATCCATATGTAAATATATAAACTTCAACTCATACTTCATATCTGACCCCCCAAATATTAGCTCTAAATGGATCACATCTTCAAATGTAAAATCAAAAACTATGAAACCTGAGGCACAAATACAAAATATATTTTTTGTATTTAGGCAGAATTCTTAAATGTAACACCAAAAGCACAAATCATAAAAGATAAAATGATAAATTGCACTTTATTAAATTTAAAACTTTTCTTCTTTGAAATATGCTGTTATGAAAATGGAAAGACAAGCCACCCAGTGGGAAAATTGTACTTGCAAACCACCTATCTGATAAAAACTTCTATCCAGACTTTATAAAAAACTATTTTTAAAATATTTTATTTAAATTCAATTTGCCAACATATAGTATAACACCTAGTGCTCATCCCATCAAGTGCTCTCCTCAGTGCCCATCACCCAGTTACCCTATACTCCCACCGACCTCCCTTTCTGCAACCCTTTGTTTCCTTAAGTTAGGAATGTCTCATGGTTTTTGTCTTCCTCTAATTTTTTCCCACTTTGTTTCCCTCTTTTCCCTTATAGTCCCTTTCACTATTTCTTATATTCCACATATTAGTGAAATGCTTAAAGTTCAATAATAACAAAATATCTAATAAAAATTGGATTTGAATGGACACTTCACTGGTGTCTTTTCTTCACCAAAGAAGAGGTAATGGATGGCCATACAAGCATCTGAAAAGTTGCTCAACACCATTAGTTACTGAAAACCAAACTGAAATCATGATGAGATATTAACTTCACATGTATTATAGTGACTAAGACCAAAACAACAACAAAAAGCCTGACAACATCAAGTGCTGACAAGGAGCTGAATAATGAAACTCTCATAAGTATTTCACTTATACTATATTTGCAATGCAGTTTTATAACAGAACTCCTTTTTCACTAGCCTTGTTTCTATAGGTAACGATGGTAGAAAAGTCAATTTCTCAGAAAGTTAGATATATGATTATCAATCCCACTCATGGGATTTGCTCTGGAGTATACAAAACATGTATCCATACATACAACTTCCTATACTTGAATACTTACAGCAAATTTATTAACAGTCATCAAACCTAGAAACAGCCTAGATGCTTATTAATGAGCAAATAATTGTGACACGTGAATACATATGATGGAATACCATCCAGCAATAAGAGAGGAAGAGATGACTTACTCATGCAACAACATGGATCAATCTCAAAAACACTGTGATAAAAATCAGACTGAAAATGCAAAGTGGCAGCTCCAGGAGTACATCATTCATACCTCTCTCAGGAGATTATGTTGTGGGGGTCCTGTTTGACAGCCCCTAAGCAACCCCCTTGGATTTACCCTCATATTAACCATGTTACCTGAGAAAAACACTTAAAATTTGCTTTGGAGAAAATTAATAAGACTAATGGAGATTTATAATCCTGCATTTAGAAATAGAATAAAATATTCCATAAAGAAAAACCCTGTGACTATTTCCCTCTACTCAGAATAATTTGAACTTTTAGCCTCTAACTGAAGTTAATCACACTTGATCTCTTGAGTAAAAATGTTTTTAACATGAAACAATACTCCACTGAGATTCAACAAACTCTATTTTAATTGTAATTGATTTATACCAAAAGATAAAATGAGTTAATTAGGACATGCTATTAGAATTATTGGCAAGGGAATACATGTGATACAACTAGCAATGAATGGGGATAAGATGGAAGATTATTTTAAAGTCTGAAACAAAATAAATTTTAAATTCTAGTATTATTCAGTTAAAAAAACACATATGTCCATGTGGATGAAAAATTTACTCTTTGACAAAATATTTTTTTACATCCAGAATATATAAAACAATCTTCTATTAAAAAAATCATACAGTACCACCTGGTTGGTCAGGACCAAACATGTGTTCATTTTACATAATTTTGCCTTGGTTTGAGCCTCTAGCAATTCCGTGTGTACAAGAGATATTCACAATTTCTACCCAGCAGAAAAAATGCTTCTATATCTAGTATCTTCATTTCTCAGGATTTTTGCTCTTCCTATGTCCCATAATTGTTTTCTATAAGCTCATTTTTATACCCCAAGAGCCATGCATGATGAGGAGTGGAGTAAGTAAGGACTTCACGAAGGCAGAAAAATTCTGTTACTGCAATATGGGCTATATCTCCTCCTGCTTTTCCCTCATAGCACCCTAAAAGAATAAGGGAGTGTTCTTAGAAGTAGAATCCCTGAAAGGTGACAACATAGAAGAATCAGCTGAGAATATTGACTATAAAAACAATTTTGTAGATAAACATTGTTTGAAGAACAAAATAGACACCATCAAAAATCAATTCAAGATCTGAATGAGTTGGTCAAGGACCTCTCCCAAAAGCACCAGACAGAGATAAGTGTACAGAAAAAGAAATGTTTACAGAGAATGAATATAGAAGTAGTCAGAAATAATAAACACGATTTAACAAGATACAGAGGTGTCAGATTAAACATGTCTAGATTTACAGATATTAGAGTAAAATGTAATGATTTCAAAGGCAGAGAAAATTGTAAAATCACCAAAAGAGAGAAAAGTGAAATGTCCACAAAGGAATAAAGAACAGGTTGCTATGGGACACCTCAATGGCCATCTTGGAGGCAAAAGCATAAGAGAACAATATCAAAAGATTGAAACTCTGAATTTGAAATTCAGTTTTTATAACCATTTGTGACATTTACACATGAGGATGAAATGAACCTATTTTAAGAAATGAAAGGTTTTGTAGAGTTTGTCACATATCAACTATCTTTGTAAGAATTCTTGGGGATGCAGCCTGAAAGAAAAGACAGATTCAGAAGAAGCATTGACCACCGCCACCCTTGGAACTAGCTAGAGTAAGGGATGTAATGAATTATACCATTGTCTAAACAACAGATGAAATAATTTGTCCTTTACTATATAGAACTAAAACTCCAGAAGTTACCAGTCTGGAAGATGAGATTTGAGTGGAGGTATGGGAGAAAGATGAAAACAGGAAAAAAGTATTTTTTTCTTCTTCTCAGTTAAGAGAGGAAAATATATTGTTTAGATCTAAAAAACTGTTAACAGAAAAATGTCAGTGTGGGTGGTTTTTTTTTTTTTCCTTTTTTTAGTTGGGGAAGGATAGAGGGAAAAGGAGAGAGACAATCTTAAGAAGGATCCACCCCAGCTAGGAGCCTGAGAGGGAGATGGATCTCACAACCCTGAGATCATGACCTGAGCTGAAATCCAGAATCAGAAACTTAGCTGGCCGAGGCACCCAGGCACACCATGGGTTTCCATATCTTATGGGTAAGTAAAGAAGAATAAAGACCACTTAACACTATGCTTAGACATTTTCAGGAAATAGATAACCTTATCTTACACATGTCCTTAAATAAAAAAAGTGAACTGTCTAGTTCATTTTTGTGAAGCTGGTGGAACTAGAGCTGGAGGTCAGGACTAGAAAAGGAAATTACAGGCCCAATGGAGTACTATCTCAACAGGTGATTTACCCCAGAAACTTGAGGGTAGTTGAACATAAGGTCGCTTCAAAATGTAATTCATTATTAATGGCCTAAAGAAGAAAAAGCATATGATTAATTTTTAAAAATGCAGAAAAGTCTATACCAAGATCTGTTTCACAAAAATCTATAGAAAACATTGTATTTTAGAAATTTTAGGGACACCTGGGTGGCTCAGTGGTTGAGCGTCTTCAACTCAGATTGTGATCCAGGGTTCTGGGATCAGGTCCCAAATCAGGCTCCCCACAAGGAGCCTGCTTCTCTGTATACTTATGTCTCTGCCTCTTCATGTTTCTCATGAATAAATAAAATATCAAAAAAAAAAAAAAGAAGCTTTAGAAGTGCTCCCTAGGTTTCCACTCTCATTATTTTTCACCTTAGTACTAGACATTCTAGATAGGGAAATAGGAACAGAAATGAAGGTGTATCAAGAACAAAAATTTTATTTTGGAAGTGTCCATTACATGAAAAATCCAAAAGAATCAACTGATAACAGTATTGAAATGAATTGGTGTTTAACTAGATAGCTTGATTCGAGATCTATATTCAATACCCAACATTTGTTCATTATCCTGGAAATCATAGACTAAAATAAGTAATAGTTAATAAGATACCATTTTAAATGGCAAAAAAAAATTCACAAATTATTTAGGGGTTAATTTTATAAATCATGCACAAACCTTTCACAGAGAGAAATTTATTTATTTTTTTTAATTTTTATTTATTTATGATAGTCACACAGAGAGAGAGGCAGAGACACAGGCAGAGGGAGAAGCAGGCTCCATGCACCGGGAGCCTGACGTGGGATTCGATCCCGGGTCTCCAGGATCGCGCCCCAGGGCAAAGGCAGGCGCCAAACCGCTGCGCCACCCAGGGATCCCTCACAGAGAGAAATTTAAAACTGTATAGAGGACTTTGGAAAAAAACATATATATAAATAGAGATATTATGTCCTGAGAAAGAGAACAGTGTTATAAAAGTATTGATTTTTCCAAAATTAGCCTATAAATTCATTACAGCCCAGAAAGGAATTTTTAGAAAACCTTGATCATTTATATATGACTTATACAAAATAAAAAATTATGAAAATATAAAAACAAATTTGGAAAAAGAAAAGCAAGGTTAGGGGGTGGTGGCTGGTGTGCAGAGTGGAATTAGCTATACTAGATAGTACAGCATGGGACAAAGCCATTCACAAAGAAAGTGTGAAAAGGATGTAAGTATACAAAATTAGTGAAACAGTTTAAAGTAGGAAAAAAAATCCATGTGCATGGGAATGTGATGTGTTATAGAGTGGTCAGATTTCACAGACCAGTGAATCAGTAAGGAAAGGAGCACTTTATAAAGGGGAGGGAAATCAGTTATTTTAGGTAACTACTCTGTATTATATACAGAAATGAATCCAGATGAATTAAAGTCTAAAAAGTGAAAGTTAAGACTGTGCCTGATAGAAAGAAATGTAGGGTAATATTTTATTACTCCAGCTTTTATTTTTTAATAATAAATAAATTGATTAATTAATTTGGGGAGAGGTGGGGGACAGAAAGAATCTTAAGCAGATTCTATGACCAACCCAAGCTGGGAGGCAGGACTTGATCTCATGACTCTGATATCACGACCTCAGTAGAAATCAAGAGATGGGAGGCCTAACTTGCTGAGCCACCCATGTGCCCCTATTATTCCATATTTTAAACAAGATTCAAACAAAGTGTAAATCATAAAGGGTAAATTAGTGGATTTCAGTATATCACAAAAGCTTTTATTCAGTGAAGTCCATCACAGATAAAAGTAACAGATAAATAATTAGGAATAATACTCTACAATTTTCAAATTATTAAGATCTATTATATGTAAACATATGAGTGTGTGTGGGACCTACCTAACTCACTAGTAACCAGAGAAATGGACTCAAGGCTATTTTGAGATACCACTTGTTAAAAATGGATATTGTTAATTTGAGTTGGATATTCTTGACTGTTGGTGGAGCATGGCTAAATGCTGCTGCTGGTAGGAGTGTAAATCGATATAGTCATTTGAGAGGGCAATCAGCAGTATTTAGTAAAATGGAATGTGGATAAATTTTATGATTCACTTGTCTAATTTTGGCTATATACTCTTGGAGAACTCTCAAGTGAGCACAGGACAACGTGTATGGAGATGCACTCCCAGTATTTATTTTTGTAAGGGGAAGAATTGGAAGTAATCCCAGTATTCATTAATAAAAGACTAGTAAAAGGCGGGATATGCATATGAGGCAGTAGTATACTGCAGAAGGAAGGATATTGATATGTAGCAACATGGATACATTTCAAAAATGTAATTACATGAGAAGTAGGAAATAGAACAAAATATATATGAAAATGCTATTTATATGATTTTATAAGCATGCAATATACCTTTTCCTCAAAAATGTAAATATAATAAAGGAGGTAGGGAAGGTGATAAATAACAAGGCAGAATGTTCATGAATTCCTGTCTGGGTTGGAGGGTGCTTAAGAGCCCTTGTGCAGTTACTAATCTTCTAAACACCAAGGTCATGGACCTAATCATTACTATTTTTGCTTCCTTTCTGGAATTAAACCTTTTCCATGTGACAAACTCAGTGTCTTTGGCTCATTCTATGCACAAAATAAGAAAATGAAGAAAGGTAGTTTTATTTATTGCAAGAAAAAATAGATAATGTATATTCTTGGCAAGTGGCATGACTGTGTAATTGTCAACTTTTATTTTCTTTAGAAGGGGCATGCATCCTTATGTGAATAAAAGCCATCTCAGCTATAGATTTATCTTTATTTTTTTTATATTCTTAGACCTCCTTCTTAGCCAAAAGATGCATATTCTAAAAAGATCCAGCAAATGAAAATCTGTCTTCTGATTCTTGACACAGATGAAATTTAGTACAATTCTTTGACAATGAGGAAACAATAAATTATCATTGATTCAGATTAAGGTTCTCAAATGGGAGATGCCTCCAAAATTCTAATGGTTCCTTGTCTTTAAGTTTTTGTTTTGTTTTCTTTTACAAAAAATAGAAAATTGTAAATATTGGTATTTTGAGTAATGGAATAAAATAACACTTACTGCCTTAAAATGAAGCTTATTATTTATACAGTTTCTTAACTTTAGATCTACTATCTACATATATAATAATGAGTTAAACATATCAATTCAGCATCCCCCAAAGTAAAATCATGAGGGGAAATCTCATTATGAGCTTACATGTTTCTGTACTTAAGGAATAACAGGAGGTTCCCACAAAACTACTTATTTTGTTAAGGATGATTGGACTCCTTTGCATTATGGTTTTTATTAGAATTTTCCATTTTGGTGCTAATATTTTCACCTTGTTTGGCACCAACATATGTAAACCTGACCCTGTATTGAGAATTGCACAAAGCATGGAAATGGAAATGGCAGTGTTGTGCTTTTGATTAAAAAAGGTACAACCTGACCTTGCAATTTAGTGCTAACCAGTTCCATGGTAAATATAACTATATTACATAGTGGGATGCAATCCCCAGGGTCCCCAGGTCACTACCTTTTTAAGGATCTTTGGGACCACCATTGCTGCACTCTCAACACTTGGTCTTCCCACCTGAGCATTCCAAGTGAGATCAACAGTTAGTGTATTTATGATTATAGTGAGTTTGGAGATAGAACTATCTGAAAATTCCAACATCTTCATGAGTTTTGTTGACATCAGACTACTCATGCCTCTCTAGGTATATTTTCCTTAAATATCTTAGCGATATTTACCACAGTTAGGATGGAATTTTGCATCTTTACCAGATTGTGAGTATTTTTTAAGTTCTCCAAGCATACAGAATTTATATCAGTTTTCCCTGTTGCTCACCTAGCTGATAACACTTTCTATTTCTTTCCTTTTCCTTCAAAGGAGCCATAGAAGAATGAAGAGGAAAAAGAGTGGGAATTAACATCATTTGAGCATCCCTAATACTCTTAGATATTTTCATATTATTTAATTTTAACCAGAAAGGTAGCATTAGTCCTTATGTTATGAATGATGAAATGGAAGTCCCTAAAGTCAATAAATGTCAATATCACACAGTCACCAAAAGGTAGAGATTTGCTCTAGTTCTGATTTCTGAAGCCCTGGTGGTGTCACTCTTCCATTCTGAAAAAAAGAGATGGAGAAAGAAAGGAAAACAAATTCTAGTGTCCTGAAATTTCTAGTTGAAAGAATAAAATATACCCCCTTAGGCTCCACTTCATGCAGTGCACCATTCTCTTTCCTTCTGATAGAAAAGAAGGCAAAGCTTGGAGAGAGCAGTGTTTTGGGTACAGAAGACTGGGAGGTCATCAAAGTGCCACTGTCTCGGGAAAGTCCCAACACACTTCTGGGACATTGAAACAAGGCTCTGAGGTTTGACTCCGGATGCCATCGTCTCTCCCTGCCCCTTGCCCCCACCAAGAATGCCACAATCTCACATGTTGCAAATTCTCTCCGTGAGACCTCTGAACAGTTTAATCACACAAAATGACTGATTTATTGCAATTTTTGTATGTTATCAAAGAGAAAACTATATTTTTTGCTCATCTCTTCATTCATACATTTTTTTTTCACTCAGAGAAAAATAGGGTCAGAGTCTCATTATCTTCCCAATATTTCTCACATTACCTAGGACCCATACATTTGTGAATACGTGGTGCCAAGGAATCACAGTCACCTGCATTAGTCTTGGGGATAAATAATGTATTAATTATAAATTAATCTACAATCAGATGAATTCTACATTAGATACTTTACAGGTTTGAAATACATTTTCTTCTTCCAAAAATGAGACTATTTCCCACATGAAATAGAAAATGTTTTATGTGATATAATTTTAGACCAGTGCTTATAAAGCATTTAAAAATCAGTGCTTATCAGAATTTCTAAAATATTGTAAAGTATATGTATAATGTTGATGGGTTGTAGAAGTTATGAAAGAGTATATGAAGTATATCAACTTCATTAGATCATGCCAAGATATTTTTTTAAAAAAATAATAAAAATCAGTGCTTGACATACTAAAAATAACAATATTTTACAGTTGTCATGTATTGAATGCCTTTTATGTGCCAAGGACTTCATGCATATCTCATTTGATGAGCTGGGTATTACCATATCCATTTTATTAATCACATTATCAAGATTCCTTTAGTTTGTGGCTAAGTGGCGAAGCTGGGAGTTTTCATTTATTCAACAAATAGCTTTGAATGCCTAGCACTAAGGATATGGATATTTGGACACTATGATATATTGTGTTCCTGTGTCATAAAGTTTTATATATACAAATTATATGCATTTAATCATGTGTCAAAATAGTTTATCCATATGTATGCATTGGGTATGAGAAAACATGGTTCGGATAAAGTAATATACTTGATTATTGGGAGGCCTAATTGAGAGTCTAATTGGGAGGCCAATTTTTATCCCCAAGTAACAGGCATAATTATTAGTTTTGTTGTTGTTGTTGTTGTTGTTTTATGAGACTCCTCTATATTTATTGTCCTCCAAAGGTCATTACCATTATTGTCCTCTCTCTAAGACATTCCCTACTTTTCTGTGGTTACTTTAGGATTGGCTCCCAGCCCTCCTTCCACATGATGCCTCTCTTCCTGGTTATGCCGTATCCATGCTATTTGCTCCAGCTTCATCTAAAAGCCTCAACTTCCTCACCCCTGATGACCTACAAATGCCCTCCATTGCATCTGTGTCTGGTTAGACTCAACTTTTAAGTGCCAAGAATTTTTCAAGCTTCTAGATTTGAAATGCAGAGCTTACTCTTTCTAATCACATCACATGTCACTTTTCCTATTAACTTCTACCAACGGAGCCCACTCTTCTTTTTTTGAAATCCCAGCCTAACAGCAGCTGGCATTTAATTAATCAGTGTTTCCTATATAACAGGGGCTGGTCTACACTCTTTGCAAACCATCTCTGGTACCATCCCAACAACCCTCTCTTATGTACTTCAGACATGGGCAGGGCTGGGATTTGAACCCAGTTTCTCTAACTTCAAATACACATCTTTTACAGATGTTTTAGTGCCTCACACCCTCTTAAGCATCCCATTTCTTATTTATATGTCTCCCTCCCCACAGTCAGTAGCTTCAATTACATTCTTGTTGGCACTTCAGAGTTTCTTTTTTTCTGGGACTTTCCAATGACTACTCTGCTCATCTTCATTTCTAAATAAGCCTGACTTCTGGTTTCTCCACTTGCAACAGGTAAACAGTGTTGTAGAATGTTGATTTACAGACTGCATTTCAAGACTCTGGTTGTAAATCAACTTACCGGTGTGAAAAATGCATTCAAAATATCAATGAGCATAGGTGACATTCCATCTAGTAGGTAGGGTTGAACATTCTTTTGGGAGATTTTGGTTCTATGCAAAAAATTTTGTTCTACATTTGGGAAACAGGAGCACGACTGGATGGTGACAGAGTGAGAGATCACCTTATGCCAGTCAGAATGGCTACTATCAAAAAGACAAGAAATAGCAAAGGTTGGTGAGGATGTAGACAAAAGGGAGCCCTTGTTCACTATAGGTGGGTATGTAAATGTAGCAGGCACTGTGGGAAACAGTATGGAGGTTCCTCAAATAGTTAATAATAGAACTACTATATGATCCATATGCCTGGACATTTACCCAAAGACAAAAAAAACACTAATTTGAAATATGCACCCTTTTGCTTATTGCAGCATTATTTACAATAGCCAAAAAGATATGGAAGCAACCCAAGGGTCCTTCAATAGATAAATGGATAAAGAAGATGTAGTATACATGCAGAATGGCATATTACTCAGCCATAACCAAGAATTAAATCCCACCATTTGTGACAACATGGATGGACCTTGGGGGTGTTATGCTAAGTGAAATGAAACAGAGGAAGACAAATACTTTATGACTTCTCTTATATCTGGAATACAAAAATCAGAATGAATGAGTGAACAAACAAACAAAAAAAAAACAACACTAGACTCATAAATACAGAGAACAAACTGGTGGTTGCCAGAGGAGAGAGGAGGGAAAGACATATGACATAGGTGAAGAGGATTAACAGGTACAAACTTCCAATTATAAGATAAGTAAGCCACAGGGATGAAAAGCACAGCCTATATAGCCAATAGCACTGTACTAACTTTGTAAGGTGACAGATGGTGACCACACTTATTGTGATGAACATTTTCGTCATGTTCAATGACCAGGTAGTATGCCTAAAGTGACTATATTGCTGTGTGTAGACTATACCTCAATTAAAAATAATTTAAAAAGTAAATAAAACGTCACATGCTTCTGGGTTGAGAAATACATTTAAAAGTAATTGTTGTAGCAAGCTCTTATGATTGAGATCACAGAGGGTCCCCCCACAGTACCTTCAGCACATCACTATCCCACTTGGCAACACTTTTTTTTTTTTCAGAGCTATTGACCAGCTGAGTACCTATCAGAGCTGGTCCTGGTATGCTCTGTTTTCTTGAAATCACATTTGACCTCCTTACACCTAGCAGGGGGCCTTTCTCCTATTTTATGAAGATACCTCCATGACCTTTTTGCTGTCTCATGATTTATTGGTCAGCTTTCTGAGTATTTGTGCACCCGTTCAGAGAACACAGCTTTACGTTATTTAATCCGTAGAGTCCCTGTGAGTAGCTGGAGAACCCTGCTCCCCCAAACTCTGCTGCTCTAGACCTCAATCTCTCCAACTTCCCTGCTTCACCCCTACAGCTCCCGCGCATTGGTCTTCTGGCCTGTGCTCTGTGCCACCTACGTTTGGAACGCTTTGTCCTCCCACAAGCATGGCGCTTCTGCTTGGCTTAAATGCTGTCCTGTGAAAGACATCTTATCTCTTAAGGTGGTGCCATTTCTCTCTTTTGTGTTTCTATAACTCTTTTTGGTTTCTTTAAGCTCTTTCATGACACTTTCTGGTGTGGCATAGAGTTAACTGTGTGCATGCCACCACTTCTCCCCTAGGTAACAAACACTTAGGTATTCCAAGTCTTATTGTCCTTTGTATCTCCCAGCATGCCTGTAGAAAGACACAATATCAACCTAGGGTTCTTTGGGCCCCAGAGGAACAGACCTGCGTGACTACCACAGACCAGACCTGGCTCTCAGAAGGATGCAGGAAGGGCAGAGAGTGCCCTCAGAGCAGCATCAAGCATTTCTCTTCAGTAAGAACAGTCCTACAGAAGTCTGCACGTCTGTCCAAGGGATATTTTTTTAGGTCCCTCCAGTGAGAACTACTGAGTGAGGGAAGGACACTAAGCCAGGCAAGTGCCAGAGCTGTCCTGGCTTAGAAGAAACCCCATGTTCCAAGTAGGAACCAATATCTTCTGAAACAGTCTCTAGCTCAGCTGCTAGGTTCCCTGCAAGGGCCACACCCTGATAGAAGAATCCTAACACCTACTCCATTTATACTTCCTCTCTGTAGGGATGCAGTTCCCCAGTTAGGGGTCACCTGAACCATAAACAGTGTTGCCTGGACATACAACTCACTTCCACCTTTATCAGATATCCCAGCAGAACAGAGATAGAAAGTTCTATCTAATGACAAATGTGCCTGTGAAGGAGGAGCAAGGGCTTTTGTTAACTTCATAACCACAGAGGACAGCTAATGTCTACTGAGTATCTATTACTATAGTTGTTTTTCATAGCTGCATCATCCTATTTTTCTAATAAATTTGAAAACATTGTTCCTATATGTTTTACAGATGAGGAAATTGAGGTCCAGTCCAGAGAGGTTGAAGAACACCCAAGATAACTGTTTAGTAAGCAATAGGAGTTTAAATTCTCATTTGTCTGGCTTCAAAACTAGTATTCTTTTTTTTTTCTGTACCATGATGATTAACTTAGCATTAGACAGAAGGCATGCAATGAATATTGCTTAGCGTTAACAGTCTTTGTCTTGGACTAGCCTAATATGAACAGAACACCTGCATTATTTTAAGTGAGCTCTCCCCACCCCACCTCAGCCCCCACGATACAGATGGGTTTATCATGGAATGGTTATGTCTGAAATCCAGAGTGATTTAAATAAGATACGATGTCTATTTCAAAAAAAGCCTCATAACAAGTAAATAACAGAACTAAAACTTTCATCAGTTTCTCTGTGTCAGGTCAATTACTCTTAGTCTCAGCCTTATTTCTTTGCAGAGTAAAGGGATTATGTTTGATGATCTCCAAGACCTTTCCCATTCTGACTATCCTGTAAGAACAAAGTCTGAGTCCTTTCTGCTCCACCTGAGAAGCCTAGATGGCCAAGGGGAAGCAAAGATGAAACTAGTTGAAATGACTAACTTTTTTTCATTTATGAAAAAAGCATTATTCATAATTTTCATTATGAAAAAAGCATCATCCACTATTTGGTGAAACAGAGAACTGCCCTCTGAAACACAACCAACATCTCTTAGCGAGTATTTTAGTCAGAACTAGTATTTACTTTGGAAGCTTATTACCCTTACTATATAAACAAGCTTGAGGGTTTTAATTATATGTGAGAAAATAAATTTTATACGTAGAGACCATCACATAGTTATGGCAGAAATTACTTCTTCAAAATTTCTAAAGTGAAGCCCTGAGGCAATTTTTATTCATGTAAAGGCTCTTCATCTTTGGTAAGAAAGCCAATCATCTGGTTATTTTAAGTTGGTTACCAAATGGAAATATACATTAAAAAAAATTGGCAACAATCTTTCTTAAATGCACCAGAACTGTAAATACTGGTTTTAATTAAATATTGTCTAAACAATTATTAGTATTTTACTCTCTCAAACCTCAATGAAATTCATCATTAGGAAACATAACATTCAAGAGGTCATTTACATGCTTATTTCTTTTTTCTTTAAGATTTTATTTATTCATGAAAGAGAGAGAGAGAGAAAGAGAAAGACATATGCAGAGGGAGAAGCAGTTTCCATACAAGGAGCCCGATGTAAGACTCGATCCTGGGACTCAGGGATCACCCCCTGACAAAGTCAGATGCTCAACCGCTGAGCCACCCAAGCATCCCAACATGCTTATTTCTAAAATTGTATCACGGAAAAAAATAAAATTGTATCATGGATATAAATTTCTCTTTCAAATCCATTCTTAATCTGTTTAAGATTTCATCTTTTAGAAGTTGCTTAAAAATCTTTAAAAATCTCATTTGTTCTAATTCCCTCAATAAAACAGTACTGGTAATAGAAATATATATTTTTTAATATTAACAGTATTTTTTTAATACTAACAGTTTTGTGTAATCAAATTTGTCAAGATTTTTTTCTTCATGATGCCCTCAATTGCTTTGTGTATAGAACAGACTCCACCATGCTGAAGTCAAATAGCTATCTATATTTCCTTTGTATTCTATCTTTAAAAAATACTTCATGCTCTTTAAGTATTTTATCCAATTAGAAAACTGGAAGTTTTCTTTTTAAAAATATTCTGGGCTAACTTTTCCACTATGACACTAATCCAAACTTTATTAATGGCAACTTTTGCTATTTCAGGCATTTATACAGACATCTGTGGTTGACCTAGGTCCTAATTGATCTGCCTGTGCAATTGACATGCTGTTGTCAATGAGAATGCCGGCAAAGATTATTGGATATGCAAATAACAAGTCAATATCTGACATTATGGCAAGCTTGGATTTGGCTATATGTTAATTCAATACAAATCTACTTAAGTTCCTGCTGTGTGGCTCTCCTAAAAACTAAATTTAGGAAGTGATACAAAAATGGCAAAGATAAATCAGATACAGCGCTTACTCCTAAGATATTCTTTTGTTTAGCAAGGAAGCAAGATACATAATAGACAATGAAGAAAAATAAAAATACTTCTATGTTGTCCAAAATTCTTTGGAGATACAAAGGCTGTAATTAAAATTAGATTTTAATCCTCCTATATTTAGTTATTTTCATGTTGATATAACCAAAACATCACACTTATTGTGCTGTTAGGAGAGGTGCCAAAATTGGACATCCCATTTCTTCTCTTCAAATCCTTACAGTGTCAATCCTGAAGCACAACTTTTCATAATTCTACAGTGGATCACTAGATTTCTGGATTTCCTAAATGTCTTGCTAGATTTCTTCGAAAGGTTAGTCGTCCCAGTGAAATTTCTGACCAGAATATCTCCAAACTTTCCCTGGGGACAGCTTGAGTGCATGCAGTCTTTAGTAGCCTAGCTTAGTGACTGTCAACTGTCTCCTGTGTGGTCCAGTATAGTGTTAAATCAGGGCCTGTGTGAACATTAAGATGAGCAAAGGATATTTTAGTGT
Source organism: Vulpes vulpes (assembly GCF_048418805.1). NCBI lineage: Eukaryota > Metazoa > Chordata > Mammalia > Carnivora > Canidae > Vulpes > Vulpes vulpes. The sequence continues at coordinate 91,808,826 of NC_132793.1, read as the reverse complement.
TTGACCCTGCCCAAACATGTTTCCAAAAATCAGAAGTACACAAGGCCTTATTTACTGATCATGATACATTTTTAAAAGCTGAAGCATTAAGATGCTACCAGTGCGGACCCACATCCAGACCCTCTGGACTTGGCAGGAGAAGCCATCAGTTCTGGCTACTGGACTATGTTCCTGATCCTTTGCTGGGTGCTGGAGAGAGATATTCATCAGACACAAATCCGCACTGGAGGAGTTTTCTTGCAACATGTGGAGCAAGGGTTTGAGCGTTTTTGGGGGAAAAAAAAATCCTCTCCGTGTTCACTTAGGACAGAGAAATAAGACTATTTTGAAATGGTAATTGACCCCTGTGAAATTCATTCACCCTGTACTATTTAAGACAACATTTATCATTAATTGAAGGATAGAATGACATTATCATCTAAGCTTTGTCATCTATATGTTTCTGAGAAAACGGGAAGCAAAATTTGAACAAGGTTCTGCAGAACTAGGAAGAATCTGACAAAATCAAAATTCAGTCATTCCCTTGGAATTTTAGACTTTTAAGCCTCTCTCCTGTTTAAATTTTGCAGAAGACCAGTTAAACAATCACTTTGGCTGCACTAAGTATCAGTATATTTCTTATTGTATTATTTATGAAGCATATAATTTGAACCACTGGTATAAACCATGACTCATGTCAATATGTTTCCTATTATATTTTGAAAAATATTTGTAATTTAATAAGGGGTTTGTATAAAATAAAATTTTGTTTAAAAATTTCTGAAACTTCAGAGAATTATTTCAAACAGTTTTAAGGATGGTAATGAGAAATATACAAATGTTGGATTTTAATTTGGTTCTCTTTTGCATTTTAGTAATGTGGTATAAAAATCATTCCTGCATTTTTATCAAATTTAAGTTTACTACTGTTTCAACCATCTGTTAAATGTCTATTTTGATGTGTAGCTTTTCCTGAGCTCATCATTTAAGTGCATCTTCAAATTAAAATTTTACAAATGAAAATTTGAACATGACTGAGTGAAGTTTACTATAGAAATCTGGCAATTCTGAATGTGGCCATAGGACAGGGAGAAGGGAAGCTTTGTGCAACCTGCTCCTGGCTTGTCTTCTGGGTTCATAGGTTCATAGTAGGAACACTCTGGAAACTGTAATGAAATGAAAAAGAGCTAAAATATTTCATCAAAAGGGTGTAATTATTTATGATCAAATGCAGCCTCACAACTGGCTAGGATACAGCTTTGAAATCCATTCCAAAGCAGATGAATAGAATACTCTTAACACTGTCCAACACTTCTGGCCCATTTCCCCTTGAATATGTTATCACCACCCTTGTTACAGGCCTTGCATACGTGGGACTACATTCATGGCTTTGCAGTCTTTTGGCAGAAATCATGGAGCCCTTTTCTTGCTGCTATTGCTTGCCCTAAGGGGCTTTGGCTTCTGTGGAGTTCAGCTAGTATCTGTTTGGAAGTCTAATTATGACCATAATTACTATTGTTTCCTTCAAATGTCACCCATGAACCATATTTGACTTACTTGAAACTTTTCTGAGCCTACTACATTCTAGCTTCAAGGAGATGCTTGCTAATGACTGCATCATACCCCCTCCCCCTCGACAATATAAATATTAAAGCCATCTTTTTATTCTGTGTCAAGTCCCCCATCCAAACTTTCATAGCTTGTATGGTTCCATCTCTGATTTGATTTCCTCCTACTCAGTATTCCTTCATGGCTCCATAACCAGTATTCCTCCATGGCTCCATAACCAGTCCATATTGTGACTCAGTAACCAGTCACAGAGAATTTTCAAGATCCCTGAACTGGACAGAGCTCTGACTTGCATTTAATCTCCTCAGTAGAGCTAAATAAGCATTTTCTACAACTGTTTCTGAAATCCCCAGTGCAATTACAACTTAAAGATATTACAGGTATGATGGATTTAGCAGTTACAATTTTTTAGTCTGTACAATTATTTAGTTTCAAGTAATCCTACCTCATTTACTTCTTTTTTGTTTTGTTTTAGTATAAGCTGCCTCCAAGTTCCCATCTCTTTCACCTAATTAACAATTTTTCATCACTTATTTTTGTGCTCCACCTCCCCCCCTCCCTCCCGTGCACATGTCCCAGGGACTATTCTTAAGAAACTTCTATCTTTGGGTCACAGTGTAAGCAGATATTCTAACAGCTTTCACAGGCATAGGAGCTTGAGCCCCCGGGAGACGCTTCCTTGGTACATCTTGAAGCCATCCCATGAGGTCTGCTACTATCATGGGGCACTGCTAGAGTGATAGACTGTGACCCAAAGGTTTTATATTATTCTTTCCAAATTTGGGGAAGACTACACAAGCTTACTTCTGCTCTCACATCTTTTTATCACCCTTCCCTTTCACAAATAATTTGATTCACCTGACCCCAATGGACCTTTAGGTACTTAGTGTCCCAGCACATTCTGGAGACTGCATTCCAAAAATATGCTTAAGCTATTTCTATTTTTTTGCTTTGCTTTTATTTTTTCATGGGCCTTGTTTAGTAGCCATATCCCAAGCCACTTCATGGCACAGTATACTAGTTGGCCTCAGACCCACAACTGAGCCACCTCTCCTTAGCCCCTATGCCACAACTCTTTGGTTTCTAATTTCCCTCTGCTTTATCTTTACCGAAACCTCAGAAACAAATCTGTTTATTCTCTGTATTCCTTTCCTCCATTTTAAACTTTCTACACCTTGTTTCCTCTCAAGATAAGTGACTTTCAAGTCACATGTAATAAAAGTAAAATGCTTGTCCTTGCCCAGAAAGTAAACAGAGGTACATACACATATATTTGACATGTCCAAACAAAGGGGGAGGGGGAATGAGTGTGTTCATGCATTGATTCAACAAACATTAACTGAGCATCTACGATGTACCAAGAATTTATCCAACCTGGGAAATAAATGAATCATTAAGATGGAGTCCCTGCCCTCAAGGAATTTACAGTGTTTTGAGAGAGATGAAGGACAAATTAATTGGCAATGAGGACACTGACTTCTGAGCCACAGAGAGGAGCAGGGGGTGGTGATGCTGGTGGAGTCTTTGGGTGGGGGTGGGTGCTCTCTTCTCATTGGGAGAAATTCCAAAGACCTTCAGAAAGTTAAGTCTGAGAGGCACCCAAAGAATCATGCCATAAGAAGGATGTCAGGAAGGGTGCTTTCTAGCAGAGTCAAGAACATGCGTCAAGATCAAGGAACTAGAGAAAAAGTATTCTTTCCTGAAACTCAAAGTGCTTCACTCTGGCTGGAACATGTCCTGCCAGGTCAGAGGTGGCTGGAGGGAAGCCTGCATAATCAAAGAGCAGGGTAAGGAGTGAGCAAAGTTCCCCTAATGACTTACAACACCCAAAAGCTCCACATTTCAAGAACAACCAATTATTGAAAATCTGTTCTGTGAAGCTATTTCTTGCCCTCCTTTATTCGAGTGGAAGCTCGGGCTGGTTCCATAATTTTTCCAGGAACTCTCAGTTTATAATCAGCCTTTCGGTCAATTTTAGTCATAAGACAGATCCATTTAGTAACTAAAATGCCCAGCCCTGTGTAAGTAATGGTCAAAACAGAGAATTTCATTTCAAGCCTTTTCCATCCTTCATTAGTGGGTGTAGTTAACTCCTCCCCAGTTCCCAGGCTTGAGCTTTCCTTCTGCTCACCCATCTTTGATTTCCACCTCAGCATTCAGGAATGGGGCAGTGGGTTGGTTTTCATGGATCTGGTTGTGCATGTTCAGGGCTGACTTTTCTGTGAAGTACTATCGAGTGTCCCCTAGATTTCCCCATGGAGCACATTTAACTGCTTCCCAGCCATGGGCAAAGCATGTCTTCAATTCAGCAATGACCTCCTCCTTCTCAGCCAAACACTCCTCCCAACCACTACCATATCCCTCCTAGCAGCTATTATGGACATGATATAATTTAGCTTCTTAGTCAGCTTTTCTCCTGGAGCAACACATCTGGTCAATGCAACACAGTGATCCACCTTGGCTCCACTTCCTATCTTTGGCAATGCAGCCACTTCCCAGGGAAGTTGAGTCTCTGCTCTGCTGTCTCAGTCCCTTTCCTTAGAGCAGTCATCTGTGGGTCAAGCACCAGTGCATTGTGCTTTGCAAAATCCAAGAAATGCACGTCAAGGGCCCTGTGTGGTACCTTCAGTTTTCTTTCGCTAGTGATATGGGGGAGGTAAAAATGCCACATCACTTCAAGAACTTTCTACAAAGAAGATCCTTCTCTTTCCCAGGCCTCAAATATTTTATACCCTTCGTGTGGGACTAAGGCCTGGTATCAGTTTTTGATCTCCTTCTTTGACCCTTTTAAAGCTCCTTATTAAAAAAAAAAAAATAGCCAAAATTTTCCACCATTTTTTTCTTGGCCTTTTAGAATATCAGTGAAAATAAAGTATGAGCCCTCTTTTAACACATTGTTATATACTGTATTTGTGTTTATATAGTTTGTGCTTTATCTTGGCAAAGAAGAGATCCGTAAATTTAATAGCCTTAAATGTGGTACCAAGGACGTGAATCCTGACATTTATACGGTATATTCTTGATATCTTCTGCTTTTCCCCACACTGTGGTCCTGCCCAGAAACCACTCATTAAGAAAAAAGGATAGATGGTTTCCTGTTGTCAGATTCCTCAAAGTTGCCCAAGAATAAGGGGTGGTATTGATTCAAATTAGATTCAGATAAGCAAGTAGATGGAGGCTGCCATATAGTCTGGATCCTCCACTCAATCCAATTTCTTTATTCTCTTTATTCCCTTAGGCTAAATTGGATCAGACACTTGACAGATAGCTGGGGTATGTGTGAATAGGTTGGGTAAATTATGGAGGAATGGGCACTCTTTGGACCCTGAGACTCTTCCATGTTCTTGACACAGCTTCCTCAGATGCTCCCTATATGGATCTCTAGTTGCGCCTCTTCCCTGAAAGCACATCTCTTTCTTTTTTTAGGAACCAAGAAATCAAGTGGCCTGGGCCACAGCCCAGATGGGAGAAGAGAGTGCCCTTCCTGGTATGATTGAGAGTTTCCACTGCCTCCATTCTCTGTTCTTCCTCTTCTACCTAGGATTCCACCCCTTCTTGTGTGTTCCCATCTGATTAGATTTCCCTGTAATGCATTTCCCCCCTACTCCCTATTCAGCGGTTTTCCTCCAAATCTCTGCATTTTTGCCATTATATCTGATTTTCTCTTTCTAGAGAAAACTTTTTAGAAAATTATTTGTTTCTCCATTTCTTTCTCATTTGCCAGCATCAGGATGTGAGTGTTCATCTTTTGTCTTGCTCATCTAATATTTCCTCAGACAAACAGGGATGGCAGGAGCCTCAAATGGCCGCAAGGGCAGTAAGGGTATGGAAGGAAACAGACAGGTTGCCATGTTACTACCCAAGGAACAGTTGATGCAGCCAGATCACCCTGCCCTGGAGAACTCTCTGGATGGCCCATTCCCACACTCAGCTGCCCAGCCTTTCTCTCCCCACCCTCCTGCAATTATTAACTATAAAAAAAATAACAACTGAAGAGATCAAGCTCCTTATTAATCACCCTCACTATCTGGCTCTTTCTTCTCCAACTGGAAACAGTAAGAAATCACACCCCAATGTTGTCTGTATCCCATTGGATAACTCCTCAAAGGATACCCTGTCCACCTGGCCCAGCCTCCCTTTCCTTGCATTGCATTCCCTCTGCCCCTTGTCAATAGTGACTTTGTCACAGTGGGAAAAACCAACTCTCCATTAATTTTCAGTTCCCTACACCAACAGAAGCCTGGCCAAAGGTCAATAAGTGTTAATTAAAGTGATATTCATCAGTGATACTAGACTTCCAAAGTCTTCTTATGTATCTATTAAGTAAATCAGAGGGAAAGACCAACTAAAGCATGAAGGCAGAATAAGAAGATTTGAGGAGAAAGGAGAGAAAAAGGGTGGGTGAATATTGATTGCACTGTACTTTTAGTGTGTAAACCCTAAAACTAGAGCAGTTTTTCTGAACAGTCTGAGACTGCTCTGGGCTCTTGAGAGCTCTATGTCTGCACTGCGAAGAGCCTCAACAAAGGTGCATGTCTCCTGTAGTAAAGGATTAAGACTGATTCCAAATCTCAGCTGATGGAAACTCTGGTCTCAGCTTTTAGGTTGGGTTTGTGATTATTGATCTGAAATGCAATGGGACCATTTTTTAAACCATGTGAGACCTTTTGTGCCTTCCCCTTCCCCTGCCCATAGCTTGCCATAAGGAAAGCTGAGTCAGGCTACGGTTGAAGGTCTCTGGAAATTGGTTTAATCTCAAACAATTTTTTGATAAAATTCTTGAGAAAGCAGACGTCCCAGTATGATTTACTAAGTACTCAATAGACGTTTGTTGAAATGGGTAGATTATATTCCAAGCCCTACTGTGGATGATGACAAAACAAACACGACCAGCCTCTGCCCTGAGACATCTTATGTAGCCATTGTATCAAAGCTAAGAAGTAGAAAAGAAATGGTCTTGTTCAGTGCTCTTGTTTCAAAGACTTGATTAAAACTCAAAGGCATCTGCCAACTTCAGCTGACTCCTCTTTCTTCTCCTGCCATCAGAGGCTGATCAGATGGAGTGAGCACAGAGGACTGACTGTCAGTACCAGCTAGAACATAGGGTTGGGAGCCCATATGAGGTCAAAGGCCAGAGATCACAAATAATGGCACAGTCTTCCCTCACTATACCCGTGGGACAGGTACCCTGATTATCCACCCAAGAGCCCATCAGAGGACACCTCCTCTTGCCCTCACTTAGGGTAAAGAGATCTTGAATCCTGGGTAGAATCCAAACACATTTGATAGAGAATCAGCCCTGAGTCTGAGTAATTAATTTCAAAGCTAGAAGAGATTAAATGAACTGAGGGTTTTTTGGTAGTCCCAAACTGTCTGACCCGCATCCTACCACAACATTTTCTCCCTTTGCTTCCATCTGTACCAGGGGTTTATATGGGGGTAGGGGAATGTGATGATTGTGGGGTACATTTTCAGCCTTACAGGTACCTTGCGCCCAGCACTGCTGGCCAGAACTTTTTTCCCCTCCCTAATTTCTTCAAACACATCCTACATCTGCCCTTTATTTCCATTCCTTCCTCCTTCTTCTCAGGACTTTTCTCTGCTCCTTTACTTTTACATTGAAGCTCTGAGTATGTGAGAGATTCTAGGGTGCTAAAGGTATTGGCCTCAGGGGGCAAGGTATTATAGATGAGAACTCAGCTTCTGCTCTTTTGCATGCCCTGAACCTTGCCAGAGTTTGGTTGTATAGAGATATTTTTGCTTCTGCCTTCTGATGACACTCTATCAGTATTCATTTATTCATTTATATATCAACTCACTGCTTTTTGTCCTGGATTGTCCCCCAGGGGATGTTTACAATTATTTTGCTATATTTCTTTTATTACAGCTCTGTTATTTTATCTCTGCATTTTGTTCTTTTTCTGCGTCTCTCTTTGTATAGCTCTCTCTCTGTACCTATGAGATTCTCTTTCTCTGATTGAGACATTCTAGCTTATTCATTTGTACTTTTTTCCTCATAGGAAGGCAGGGCACAGGGATAGCAGAGGTGGAGTGGGATACCCCCTGACTATTCCTGGGGTGTGTTCTGGCAAACCAGCTTATAACAAGATAAGTACGGAACAACGTACTGTCTTCAGGTCCTATTCCATTGTTCTCATCTCCTTCTGGGCTTGCCTTTTCCTTACTTATTCTCCTTTCTTGCAGTGGCCATCATTTGGTGAAGTAATGTCTTCACAAAACCACATCTTGCCTTCTGCCCACCAGGCTCTCTGCCTTTCACTGGGGACTCTGATAAGACAACTCCCTGTGTCAGCTATAGATCCCACATCCAGAAAGGCTAAGTCTTTTGAGATGTCTGATTCCTAGGAGTTTGGAGATTCTCTACTTGGGACTGCAAGCCACTTCCCAGGAGATCCTTATACCCAACCCAGCCATTCATGGACTAGGGTCTTCATGGGTTTTTTCCATTTACCATCCAAGAGTTGAGTACTTCTGTTAATTTACAAACTCAACTTCTCACCTTTTGTGTCTTAGAAGGTACTGGAAGTTATTTTATAAGATTAAATGCTTTTAGAGGAAAAGACACTGTTTCTCATTCATTACTGTATCCCCAAGACTGACTTGTTAGAGTATCTGAATGATATATGAATTTTCATGATGTGTTTTGAATGATATCAGAATAGATGTCTAACTCCCAGTCTTTTATGTATACCAGAGGCAAGAAAATATGCAGCAATTTGGGAGGCAGATATGGCAAAGGAGCTAGGAAGAAAAGACAGGAATATGAATCCATGAGTTTTAGAAAGGATTGCCAGGTAAGGCATAGCTTCTCTATGTCAGAGTACTTGTAGCTGAAGAGTCCTAATAGATCCTAGACAATCTGAATGAAGTCAGTCAGAGACTTAGGGATGGCAGGAGTTGCCAGAAGATCTTGCCTCCCCAAGCAGGTGTAACCAAAACTACAGATCAAGACAAACTCCTTCAGCCCTTGGCCAAAAAAAATGTATACATTAAATTTAGAGGCTTAATAAATGATCATGGAAAAGAACAGAGTCCACAAATGCTCCCTTCAAAATAGGCATCCTCTCTCCTCTGCACCACAAGGTCACATCTGTCAAAGATGCAAGATTTCCTGAGGCCCACAAAGCAGCAGGATGGTGCTCTGAGGTCCAGTGGGAGCAAAGTCTTGCCAGAAGAGCCAATCCAAAGGAGTCAGCCAGGGATGGTCCAAGCCAAGGTTGGGGGTGGGGGTGGGGGAAGCAATACCAAGCAAAGAGAAGGATGAGGTGAAAGAGGGATCAGAGCAATGCATTCTTCTCAACCCACTTTTGCCTTGTCTTTCTTAAAGGAACTATACCAACCTATGGCACATGAATAAGAGTATGCCCAAACTATAGTTGGAAAGCCATTCTTAGTCCCATCTGGAGCAGACAGCTCACCCTACTTCCTGGCTGGATATATGTCCCTTCCAGGAGGTAAAGGAAAATCAAGACTGGCCCTTGAGAACTATAGTTCTTGGGGATGATAGGGCTCAGGCCCAAGTCCATTTGTTTTGGGAATGCCTATTTTGAAGGGAGAATCTGTGGTCTCAGGCAACTTAATTTTCTTCAGTACTCCATCTGAACTATGGCCTGGCTGAGAACCAAATCAGGATGAAAGACTCAGGGGACAGAGGAAGGAGTCCTATCAGGGGGATTCACAAGAGCTTGATGTACTCCATTAACTTCTCCCTGACTATCAAGTCCTCCCTCTCTGCCCCACACCCTCCCCTCCAACCTACAGATACTTCCCAGTGTGTCCTACAGACAGGAGCCAGCCCCAGCCCCACCTCTTGGTGAAATTCCTGGTTTCTATTTTTCCCCTCTCTGGCAAACTTACAAGGCTCATGCTTTATAGATTTCTTCCTCTTCCTCAGAAATTTATGCTGAGAGTTAGGAAGAGAAATGGGTAAGTCAGACAGCAATTTGCTCTTGAGTGCCCGGCCATTGCCCCCTTTCATTTCCCTGATTGGAACACGGTATGTATGCATGGTAAGAAGCACCTTGGCTCCCCACTGCCCCGGTACCCAGTCAGCTCTGGCTTCTCTGGCTGGGAGCCCTCCCTCAGTGCCTTCATGTCTACAACATCCTTAGTTCTCTTTCCAGGGCTCTGCTCTGTTTCTTGACTCTGAGGATCTATGTCTCCACCCATTCTGCCGCTCTTATTTGCTATTTCTTTTTTTACTTTGTTTTGTTTTAGGGTATATATTCTGTATCTGTATTGGTCTACTTAAAAAAAATAAGAGGACTATCTCTGGGGAGACAAAATAAAGACTATGAGGCAAGAAAGGGTCATGGACCCTCCGGAAAGGACAAAACCACCTTCCTTTCCTGGTCTCCTTTTTGAGTGTGGAAATTCATGAGTCAAGTGGTCCCCATTTCCCCTTTCTTTCTTTCTCAGATGCCTCAAGTGTCTACTGTCTGGAGAGGGGGGCAGTCCATAAGGAACAAGTCCCTAACCCATCCCACTTCATTTCCCGCTGCAACTAGAAATAGCAAGAGTTCCTGATCTAATCATTGCACTTCAATACCCTATACCTGGACCCTAGGAAAACTCCTCCCACTCTGTGAAGTGAGATCCTGTCTCATTTACCCTGCGCTGGTCTGAAGACAGACTAATGACCACCGAAAAGCATTTTCTTTGAAAGAGTTGCCAGCCCATGCAATCTTTTACTATGGTTGACTGAATGATTCTGGGGTCCTCTGAGTATTAGAGTACCTCAGGATACTATTCTGCATTTAACATATGGTCGTAAGATTATACACTTAACCATCTATCTCCCTCTCCCACTCGGACTGTGAGCTGATTGAAAGTAGGAAGCTCGGGATCCCTGGGTGGCGCAGCGGTTTGGCGCCTGCCTTTGGCCCAGGGCGCGATCCTGGAGACCCGGGATGGAATCCCACGTCGGGCTTCAGTGCATGGAGCCTGCTTCTCCCTCTGCCTATGTCTCTGCCTCTCTCTCTCTCTCTGTGTGTGTGACTATCATAAATAAATAAAAATTAAAAAAAAAAAAGAAAGTAGGAAGCTCTTGTAAGGTAAGGACTTGGATCCTTCTCTCACTTTCAGTGGATATATTGATGGAGTCTGTCCATGAAGTTAGTAAGCATTCAAAGGCCACAGATTAAGAAAAACCCCATTTGAATTAGTACAAGGAGCATCCCAGGCCCAAGACCTCAGGTCCAGATATCTTGATTAAATTGTAATTTGATCATTTCCTGAACAGTCCACTGCTTTTCTCTAGGAGAGCTGTGCCAGGCACATTTTGAAGGCTGTGTTGGCTCTTGACTTCTCAAGGCTGCCAGAGTCTCAAGAGGGAGTAAAATAAAGTTCCTAGTCTGAACTTTCACAGAAACCAGAAGAGCACCTGACTTTTTTGCAACAGCCGGATACTTACTGAACAGTATCTGGTCCCTGACCCTGTACTCTCCCATTTTGTGTTAAGCTAGTAAACTTTCTCCAGGGGAGACACCTAGCCCAGTAGTATCATTTTTCTGCTTCTGAAAAGGAGGATGCTTATCACTGTTGACACAGTAGTACTGAGATAGAAGTTTGGGGATGAGAAAAGGAAAGCAAACATACTTCCTTAGGGATTTTTGGAGAGGAGAGACTCTAAGGCAGGACTGTAGGGAAGGAGGAGAGAAATTTCCCGAATGACTGAGGAGGGCTTGGGCCATGGATCTTGGGTGGCAGCAGGTGCACCTGTCCTGGAAATGAGCTCTACCAGAGGCTGTGCAGAGCCTGGGGGCAGGGCTGTTGTATTCCCGGCTCCAGAGGGGCAGCTTCTGAGAGCAGCAGTAAAGGCAGGGCCTTCTAAGGCCAAGGACATCTCTCACGTGCTCTGTGTGCCACTTTCCTCTGCACACTACCCCCCCTCCCCGCAAAGGATCTTTGTACGTGGGAGCAAGAGGGTCAGCTAATCTAGAAATTGATGCATAGCTGGACTCAAAAAGGGAACTGGCTGTTTCCCATCCAGCCAGGCCTCCGGTCCTGCATTGTTTTCTTTCTCCTCTTCAATCCTTCTTAGTTCAGTTCATTTGGACCCTCCACTGCCAAATTTCCAGGTAGCAGGGCAATCCAGAGCTGAGGAGAGAGTCACTACATAGAAGGCAAGCGCCTTCGGAATCACACAGTATCTTGCTCATCTTGTCTTGGGAACATTTTCCCCAACATTTTTCTCTGCCTCTGAAAATTTCTGATTTCTTGTTTTGTATGTTTTGAACCATGAAATCCAAAAGAATCTGATTATTCTTGAGAGCCAGCAGCCCGGGGCAGAGTCGGGCCAGCTGTTTCCTCTCCACCCACCTGTCCCTCCTTTTCCTACCTCTGGAACTGGGGTACTCTGGCACTTGGCAGTATTGGGGGGGTAGGCTGTGTTCACAGCTGCACTCTCTTGACTCTGGTCTCTGCAGATCTCCCATCCTTACCTGGGTTTCTTCTGTCTCTTCTCTCTGTATATCTTTGAGATGCAGAGAGAAGGTCACTCTTACTCCCTGTCTGCAGATGCAACCACAGAATTTCTGTCTCTCCAATGTCCTGTGTCCTCTAGGCATCTGAGTTGGATTTAGACTGCTTCCTTTTGCTCTCTTCCTCAGGCATATTGGAGGCCAGTAATGGAAGAGGCCACAGGGGAAGAGTTCAGGCCCTGCCTCATACTCCTGATCCATTATCTGAGCTAGGACAGGGACACCTTTCTTCTTTCCTCTCAATGTCCTGTTTTTTTTTTTTAATTATGTTAAAATATACATAAGCTTTTCCATTAACCTATTTCCCAGTTCTGTTTCTGGTTTTGAGGAAGCCCCATCTTGGTGATACCTAATTAACCCCCACCTCCTCTTCCTGGGCACTCCATGAGCCCCCCAGACTTCCTCATTGACCATCATCTGTGTTGTCACCTTCTTCTTGGGATCAGCCCCTGGTCCTCTGCCCTCCCAACTGGGGATACCAAGGAGGCAGCTTTGAGACACAGTCCCAAACTCAGAGAGTACCCCAGGGCCTGTATCTTGGGGGTTCCCTGCTTCCCCTTACCCTAGTCTCAGGAGGCATTTGACCCCTCATGACCCCTCACAGACCTGGAGTCTTTAGCATTTTAAAGCTTCCCTACTTTGGAAATGTAGCCTCCAGGATTTTTCCTGATCCCTAAAATTGTTTGTAGAGCATAAAGAGAAATTATGGGAATTTGGACACCCAAAGTGGCAGCTTCTTCCAGACAATGAGATCTTGATGAGCACAGGTCTAGCTCACTGTGTGCCACTCTGAGCAAAAGCAGTCTTCTGGTGACATTTTCATAATCCTCACCATCTAAAGTTGTTTTAGCTCTCTGTGAGGTGTGATGTGGGAGAAAGACTCTGGCACATTGACATCTAAGCCTAACAAAGGCCATGGTGAACATTTGTGACCATTGTCCTCTCCTAGTGATGATTTGTAACCATCATCCTCTCCTTGTGATGTTTAGGACCATAGCTTTCCCTGGGATGTGGTGAGCAACTTGAGAGCAGGGGCTCATGTGGCCCACTTGTTGCTGTATCCTTGACAACAAGGTCAAGTCCATAGCTGTTTGATGAAAAATACGTGAAGAAATCACAGAGGGGTGTGGTGGAATTAGGAAAGAAGAGAGAGCAGAGAAGAGGGATGGTTTCACCACCGCCTACTTGGTAGGGTCACATGGGGCATATTCTGGGGAACCCTTTCTTGGGGGGCAAGCCATGGGTAAATGTATAGGTGGCTGCCATGTCAAGGAAGTAGAAATAGTGGAGATCCCAAAGTTGCAGGTTGAATAGTCAAAGCAGCTGATCCAGAGAAAATCGCCTGGGGAACCTGGTGAAAGAGAAATCCTAAACCTAACCCCTGACCCAGGCTGCTGGTGGTTCCTTGAATGAACTGTAATTTCATCACTTTCTAAGCCCCTGACTCTTCCAGGCCACCATGCCAGAGGGCAGCTTGGGCCTTTTCTCAGTTCTGGTCTCTACTGAGTGCCCTGGAGTCAGCAAGCTCTGTGGCACGAGGATCAGGGGAGCCTCATTCCCACTCGTGGGGTCTCCTGTGCCCACAGCAGCTCTCCTCCCTGGGGTGAGTGGACTGGAAGTAAGAAACAGGGTCACCCAGGGTCAAAGACTCTGGGCAGGGGGAGGGAGGGAGTGGCTCCTGGGGCCCCAGGGACCCGCCTCAAGTGCATACGCCAGCCACAACTGCCTATTCCAGGCAGTTCCTGGGCACCCGACCTCCAACACTTCCCCTGGGGGAGGGTAGCTTCTCTCTCCAACCCCAGGCCCCAGGCTGTGCCAACCTCCATTTGAACCTCCTTGGTCCTTGGATTCTCAGGGCTTCCTGAGTATCAGGGAAGGACGGACTTTCGAGAAACTTCCAGAAGGGTGAAGGGATCCAAGACCTTACTTCTGTGCAAATCTTATGTCCCCCAAACCTGCTTCTCTCCTTGGACTATCCAAAGTTGTCCCCTCTGTCAATGGGAAATAGGCTAGCATCAAGATGGGATTTTTCTGGGTTTGAACAGAAAGGCATTGGGGCTGCCAGCCCTCCTCAGAGTTAGCAGCCACCCCTCGGGCAGAGAAGCTGCGGTGGGGGGGGGGGGGCTCCTCTACTATGGGATGAGAAACTTGGCTCTCCCCATCAGGGACCGCTGGACAGAGTTAGGAGGGAGGCAGGCTCTGGAAAGACACTGGCTGCTTTCCTTCAGGCTGGACCAGAATAGGGGTCCCTGTAGGTCCTAGAGGTACAGGTAGGAGGCTGGAGAGGAGCTTTTCTCCAAGGGATGCCTGCACAATGCCACCGTCGGCTCATGGACTGCTCACTTCAGCCTCTGTTTCTCTCCATTTATGTTTACTCCAGGAGAGGCTCGCCTTGAGTTAGGAGCAGAGGGTGGGGCAAGGGCAGACCACATGTCGGCACACATAGCATGGAACACTTCTGCTCCCAATAGGAAAGCTTTTCTTGCCAACTCAGTGTCTGGTAAGCCCTGGCACCCTAGCCACCTCCCAGCTGCTGCCTCACCTCAAAGGCTCTGCTCCCTGATGGCTCCTTTCCTTGGGCAAGGTCCAGCCAGTTGGTTCCTTGGTCACCTCTCTCCTTTCCCTTATCTCCCTGACCCTGGTCCCCCTAAGCAACACTCCCTTCTCCCTCTCTGATCTCTTCTTTTGTAGGCAATGATATTTTAAGTACAATTCTCTTCTCTTTGGTCCCTCTCTTGACTGTGGACTCTCTCAATTCTTTCTGCAATTGAGACCTCAGTCATTCAAGCTCCTTTTTCTTGCCCACCTCTGTCCAGAGTCCCAGGTTCGCCAGGGCTTCAGACTGGTCAAACAGCCCTCTGTTTGGACCTCTTTCTCAGAATCAGAAGGGATAGATAGATGAAAGCAGGAATGGCAGGGAGGGAGTGGGCCCCCTCACTCCCTGGCTGTGCTCTGTCCTTCTATCTTCCTAGCTGAGGGAAGAACAAATTCCTTTCCCACTAGGCCCTGTTTCTGATGGCAAGAAAGCACCAGCCTGGTGATACTACAATGTCACCCCACCTTTCCCTGGTCCCTTCTGTGAGTCTCCAAGACTCCTCTCCATTGGCCATCAGTTGGGCCATCACCACCTTCTGGGGACCAGCCCATGGCTTCTGCCCTTTGAAGATACTAAAGAGGCAACTTCCAGGCATCCCATCCCCTATGAGCACTCACATACACAACGTCTCGATTTGGGGGGCTTCCCTTCCCCAGTCCTATGGTGGTCTCAGGAAGTATCTGACTCTTGTCCACGATAAGCACATGTCACCCTCAGAACTCCTTACAAATTTTGGGTCTCTAGCATTTGGGGCATGTTCAATGGCTTCCTTGGTTCACCACTCTCACAGGACCATCAAGGTTCCAAGTAGTTTCCTTTCCCCAACAAAAGTGCTGCTCAAAATCAAGACCCTGTTAACATGGGTGAGTGCATGGGTTTGTTCATTGGTTTTATTAGACTCAACTTCTGAGTGGGCAAAGAATATTCTAGCTTGCAACTTCTTTGCTGGTCATAGTGAACACTCCATCTTTTTTGATTGAGAGGATTCACCAGAGCATTTTTCGAATGTTCATTTTTTCTGGATGTGTGTATGTGTGTAGGTCGCAACTACAGGGCGTATAAACCCAAGCAATCAGCCCGGTCTTGCATTTCTGTTTCCATTTCCAGCACGTCAGCATGTCCTTTTCTCACTATGGACAAAAGTACTTGAATACAGGAACTTTGTCTCATTCATCTTTGTATCTCTACTGCCTTACTAGGCTCAACAAATATTTGATAAAGCAATGACCTTATGCATGAGTGAAACCCTGGACAAATTCCAGAGGATACTGGCAACAGGGAAATCAAAAAGGGAGTAAGTGACACCTCACCCTGGCCAGGACTTCACCCCTTTCCAAGATGTGTGGTTGTGGGGCATTGGAAGCTGGTTTATTTTACTGGGACAGTCTTCTGAAGGGACTTTTCCACAAGAATCTTATGTCTCAATCTTCAGGCGAGCACATGTGAGCATGATCCAACAATAACACCAGAGTCAGAGCCCCCAAACCCTTGCCTGAAGAGAAATCCGATTCTAAATCTTTCTGCTCAGCTGGTGCTCACTAAGCTATGTGGAGAGCAATTTCATATCTTCTCTGAGATCACAACTCTTCCCCAGACTTGCTTCCAGTTTGCATGCCTGTTCATGGCCTGTCTCAACCCAGGGCACCAGGCCTTTGAGGCAGCAGAGCCGGTGGATAGGAGCACCACTCAAGGCGCTCAAAAGTACCTCTCCCACTGCCAGGGTGGAGGGAAGAAAAAGTGGCAGTTGTTCCCTTTGGGGTTTCCCTGAGCAGCCTGAAAGGGGCTCTTGTGGGGCGGGAGCATGCCTTGGGGCCCCTCTCTCTTGCCTATTCCCTAACATGTCTGGCTGGACCCACAAATCTTCAGATAGCCTTCCAGGAAGAGGCGGCTCAACATCCTCCTCAGCCTACGAGCCATTTCCAGGTCTCTCTCAGACCTGGATTCCCATTGTGTGCCTTGGAGGGATAACTCAGGCTGGGGTGCCCCCTAGCCTGCCTTGCCCCCTCCCCCATGGTTCCATACTGGATGCTTAACTGTCCACCATTAGAGGGGTGTTTCCTGGTCACTGATTACTGTTAAGCTGTTAATTTCTTTCTGGAAAGGATTCCCAGCTCCCATCTTTCCACCCCACCTTACCTGATTCTTTTCCTTTCCCTTGTTTCTGGGACTGGGCTTCCATGAGGGAGAGTTGGGAAGAGTTGGTGAGGGGACATAAGACAACAGAAGGGAACTTTTGGGCTTTCTGTTCTCCCCTGTGCAGCTCCCGCTGGCCCCTTTGCTCCCTGCTTCTGCCTGTCTTCCTCTCAGCAATAACCTGGGAAGGAAGAGGACCCCGGCAGGTGCCACAGACCCCCTCCACACCCCCGCCGGCCCTGCTCGGGGTGCTGCACCTGCACTTCAGCCCCCCTGTGCTGCCCCTGACCTCCCCCGGTCCTCCACCTTCCTTTCCTTCCCTCCCCTGCCCACCCTGCTCTTTTTTGACTTCCTATTCTTTCCCTTCCTTTGGGTGTCACTGCCCCATCTTGCCAAGGGTTTCTGCTTTATCTCTTTCTCTGACCCTCCACGCACTCTGGAAACTTTGCCCTGGAGACTTTTCCTTTCCTTCCGTGTGTATCCATCTCTTGAAGGCTCTCTTTCACAAGAACTGGGGCGGGAGGAGGGGGGGCAGGGACAGTGGGCAAGCACAATTCGGCAGAACAGCCCCAATGTCCTTGCTGTCCCAGCTCTGCTCCCTTTGTCACTATGCCCAAGGCCTGAGCTCAGTGTCCTACTGTGGGGCATCTCCAGGGCCATCACCCTCGCCCACCTCCTAGCGCTTGCAAACCTGCTCTGGTAGATGGCAGCCACCTGGTACAATATCTCTATATAGCTGTATATTTTAGAATCTAGGAGCAGTTTTTTTAAGGACCTATTCATTGAGAAGGTATATTCCTGCTGATTCCCAGGCCATCCAATAGGCTCTCTGGACCCTGTCTTTCCCCTAAGAAAGGTGGGAATCATGAGTATCCTCCCTTCAGGTCAAGGAGCCTCTGCTTTCCTCAGGAGGGTGGGACAGTGAGTGAGGAGGGGACCTGTGGCCTCTCAAACTGCCAGCCCCTCCCCACGCCCAGTGACAGTTGCTCCAGTTGGGGTTTCCAGGGCAACCCTAAAGAGCTCTACAGGTACTTTGGCAGTTGGCCTGTAGAACATCCACTTCTCCCATGCAGTTCCTGGGTGCAGAACTCTCTAGAAGCAGGGACTTCTAAAATGACTCAACCCAGACTTTCTGTTAAGACCAGGCTGCTCTGCTTCTACTGAGCCCACGGAAACATATCTGAAACTTGCTGGATCACTAGCTCCGTGTGGCAGCCTGGGTATTGGTGAAGGAAGGGCCTGTGGAACTGCCCTGGCAGGGATTTCAGGGGGCCTGGGCAGGCTCCAGCCCTTGCCAAGAACCTCTCTTATCCTTCCAGGTGCTGCCGCATCTCAGATATACAATGCTCCACCATTAAGGATTCCTTCCCTGAATGAAGGCTTCTATTGAACTACCATTTCTTTGTGGGGAAGATGTACTCCAAGCTGCCAGCATTCTTTTGTCCTCTAATACAACCTGTCAAGACCCCCTTCAGACCAGCAGCTGGGGTAAAGTTGGACCACTGGGGAGTGGGGGAGGGAGCAGGTAAAGGCAGAGGAATACACCCAGTGCATCTGAGCAGGTTGGAAGAGCAGGAGAAAGCATCTGAAAACACACCCCAGATTGCCTAAATGGGCTTGGTGGGATACTCGCCTGAAGGTGTTACCTCCCCAGGTTGGCAAAGAGCCTCTTTTTTTTTTCAAGATTTTATTTATTCATGAGACACAGACACACACACCCACACAGGGAGAGAGAGAAAGAGAGAGAGAGAGAGAGAGAACCAGAGAGGCAGAGAGACAAGCAGAGGGAGAAGCAGGCTCCATGCAGGGAGCTCGACACAGGACTCAATCCAGGGACTCCAGGATCATGCCCTGGGCCAAAGGCAGGCACTAAACTGCTGAGCCACCCAGGGGTCCCCAAAGAGCCTCTTCTAACAGTAGAGCTCCCCTTGCATGAAGTTGCCCCCCCCCCCCGGTCCCTGGCTCCAGGCAGGCTCCTGATACCACAGGGACATCCTGATGCCTCTATTTTCTCCCCGTAGACCCTCCAAGCAACAGTTCCCAGAAGCCACGACATGTCCCTGCAGCTTTCAGGGAGGGTCACAGAGGCCTCCTAGGCCCAGTATTGCTTATGGAGGAAGGAAGGTAGGTAGAGAGTTGAGTCAGCATCTTAAAAGCCAAACTTGAGTTTCTTTTCTTCCTTTCCTCTCCATTTCCTAAATCTGGAAGGCTGTTGCCTGGGGAAAAGGGAGGAGTAGAGCAGGGCCAGGACAGAGTAGGGACAGAGGGACGGCCTGACTTGTTTCCTGCTGCTCTGAGGAACTGAGAGTGAGAGGAGACTTTTTGGGTGAGGCCACAAAGTATGGTCAGCCATTCCCTGCTTGACCTCCCTTTCTCTCCAGCCTCTGCCTTCTGGAAGCTTGCCCTGGGCCCTCCCTTGTCCTAGGTGATCTCCTTGACTTAGGTTTTTATTTCTGCCTCTGAATATTTCTCCTGTTCCTTTGTCTCTTTGGTAGAAGCCATCTCTTGATAGCTTTTCCACCAGTATGGGTCACAGGGTGGTGAAGATGATGGAGTGCGGTGTCCATGGGATGGCCAAGTGGGCCTTGTCCAAACATTTTTATATCCCAATGTGTTCTTCGCATACTCTTTACCACGTGTGCCAGAAGCAAGAAAGTTCAGGAAGCACTGTTCCACCAACTCATTTTCTTCCCCTCCAACATCTGGATGTTTTGTGTCCTTTTCTGCCTCTTATCCTCCTCTTTTTCTGTTCACAGAGAACGGTTGGACCCCAGGTCAAGGAAGGAGCCATGCAACTCAAAGAGGAGGGTGCCATCTGACTCCACAGAAGTGCATAGCCTACTGATTCAGGTGACAATGAAGAGGAACACCTTGCTTCCCCTCACTATTGTCCCTTGGTGTCCGGGATCCCTGCTGACAGTACCCCCACACCGAAGCTCCTCCATCAGTCATCACAAAGGAGGTGAAGAGTGTAGCATAGCGGTCCCATTTCCCTTCCCCTTTGCCATCTGGTCTTCAATTGGAAATGATAAGAAGTCTCCAGATGGGAGATCATCACCTGGTCCCCAGGGGAGGTTTCAGCCTCTGCCAATGCCACATCCTCCCTACTTTTGAAGAAATCCCAAGAAAGCCCCTTTCTCACCAGACTTTTGGTGTGAGATGTGAGCCCTGGAATGTTTTCTCCATGATGTGTGCTCATGGCCAACTCCATTCCATATATACTTGGTTTTTAATTCCAGGCTAAGGCTACATTCTCTTCAATGTCTTGATAGCTCTTTCTCTGCTCCTAGAGGGCAAGACACTGTTTCTCATACATTTCTGGATCCCTGGTGCTTAGCTCAGAACTTGGCATACATGCTCAGCACATACTATTTTAAATAAATGATTTCATTTAAATAAAATGATTTCAAAATGGCATACATGAATGTTGAATTTCTTCTCTGAAGGAAGAGATAAGGGAAGCAGAATAAATCTTGATGTAATCCAATGTGCTCAGGAAGAATGATAAAGGGGTTGAGGAGATAATGGGGCAGGTGGATGTGCATTCAGGTCGGGACTTATGGACTAGATTTGCCTACTGGGGTGGTGGTGGTGACACTCAGTTCTACACAAGGCCGATCTTGAGGGCACTTTGTGGATTCAGATTCAGGGACTATTAAATAGATACTGAGGCAAACTACTTACTCTGAGTAGCAGTTGTTGCCAAAACACTGGAAAAAAATCCCATCAGGCTCTGATCAAAGGAATTCCTCCCTCTTCCTAAGCAAGGCTCAAGGAATTGTAGTGGAGATGCAACCAGGATTTAAGACATTTATCAACACACTTTCACTATGCACCCTCATCCTCTCTTATTCCATTTTCTAAAGAGGATATCTAGGCTGGGTTTCTAGTTAATGGCTTTAAAAGCTGGAATCTTCAACTCTTTCTGGATCTCCAACTGCACAAGCTCCTGGGTGCAATTAAACTGTGGGGAAAATTATGTCTGCAGTGAAGGATCATACTGAAGGATGTGTGTGTGCGTGCGTGCATTCATGGGTGCGGTTTGCTGTTATACATCGATGTGTTGGGTCCAGCGCTCTCTAGACAAGTGTCACAATTATATCATTACATCTCTTGTCTCCACTCCTGGAGATTGCTCAGGACTTTGCTTTATTGATACGGCTCCAAAGAGTAGGGTGTCGGCAAAGAGTAAATAGCACATCTAAGCAGAGAAGGAGAGAGCACAGTGATGGATGAGTGGTGACTGGCATGGAGGCCCACAAGGTCTGTGGGGTCAGCTCTTCTCTATCTTCCCAATCCCAAGTCCCTCTTTTCTGCCCCCACTGTACTGGAAGTCAGACACTCACCCCTTCTCTAAACCTTCCAAGCCGACATCCCTACCACTGCCCACACTAACCCCAGACTGGTCTTTCCGGAACTCAAATATAATCAAGTTACTCACAAAAAGCCCCATAAGACTTTCCATTGCCCCCAGCTTATTGGCCTGCAAATCCCAGTTTTCTCTCATCTCTCCTCCTCTTTGGTCCCAACTGCACAGCACCACTCAGACTTCCTCAAAGCATACCTTCCACTTCCCTGCCCTGATGTGCACTCTGCTGTTCCTCCTCCTCCACCCAGTGAGCTCTTAATCAGCTGCTAGTTCTGCTTCTAGTCTCACAACTCCTGTGTAGAATGGTTAGTCTTATGTATCAGCTTGGCTAGTTTGTTTTTTTATTTTTTTATTTATTTATGATAGTCATACAGAGAGAGAGAAAGAGAGAGAGGCAGAGACACAGGCAGAGGGAGAAGCAGGCTCCATGCACGGGGAGCCTGACGTGGGATTCGATCCAGGGTCGCCAGGATCGTGCCAAAGGCAGGCGCCAAACCGCTTTGCCACCCAGGGATCCCAGCTGGGCTAGTTTTATGTATCAACTTGGTAAGCTACAGTACCTAGTTACTCAAACACTAACCTAGGTATTTCTGTGGCAGTATTTTGGAGATGTGGCTAACAGCTATCAATCGTTGACTTTTTAAAAATATTTTATTTTTTCATGAGAGAGAGAAAGAGATTGAGAGGCAGAGAAATAGGTAAAGGGAGAAGCAGGTTTCCTGTGGGGAGCCTGATTCAGGACTTGATCCCAGGACCCCAGGATCATGCCCTGAGCCAAAGGCAGACACTCAACTACTGAGCCACCCAGGTGCCCTCATTGGTTGACTTTAAATAAAGATTATCTCTGGTAATCTGGGTGTGCTTAGCCCAATCAAGTGAATGGCCTTAAGAATAAAATTGAGGTCTTCTAGAGAAAGACAAAATTCTGCCTCAAGTCTACAGCATCTACTCCTGCTCAAGACTGTTCAATCTGCTGGCCTGACCTAAAATTT
Organism: Vulpes vulpes; assembly: GCF_048418805.1. Lineage (NCBI taxonomy): Eukaryota > Metazoa > Chordata > Mammalia > Carnivora > Canidae > Vulpes > Vulpes vulpes. The sequence continues at coordinate 91,786,686 of NC_132793.1, read as the reverse complement.
AAGATTTTCCCAGCCAGACTCTGCAATCACATAAGCCAATTCCCTGAAATAATTCTCCTTTTATCTATCTATCATCTATCTATCTATCTATCATCTATCTATCTATCTATCTATCTATCATCTATCTATCATCTTACTGTTTTTACTTCTCTGGAGAAGCCAAACTAATTATCCCTTGCAGAAATTGAGAAAGGCATCACTTGGATTCACTGGACACTTGATATATAAAATTATTAGAAGACTTATTTTTAATTTTTTTCAATAGACTATAAGTGAAGAGATCCTACCTTATTTGTCTTAGTATCCCCTAAAAGTGTCTGCTAGATCATATTCTCTAAATATTTGCAGGGATGGCATAACAAGCATGGATTTTGTGGCTATTAGTCCATGAAGTCAAGGGTGAAAGAAGTATCACATTTTCTTTCCATCTGCCTCCCAGCACTCCCAGTGCTAGAATGCAGAATTGTTTTTTAGAATATTTTTTCTCATTCGTAACGAGTTTTCTCCTTTTCAGAGTTGTGCAGGAATCCCTGGGTTTTAAGGAGCCCCAGACTATTGGGAGGAACCTCAGGTCATTTGTCACAGGTCATTAGCTCAGGCAAATATTCTTTCTTCCATGCCTGTATTCCAATGCACATGGCCCCATGGGTGCTGCTGGTTTTGTGCCATGTTTGAGGCTGGCCCTGTGCCTGGGCGCCAGCCTCACTGGTGAACCCCACAGCCTCCCTTCTCAAAGGGCTATCCATCCCCATCACTGTGTTTCACCCCCCCCCCAAGTAGGATCCATTGCTTTTTATCTCTTAACTGTCTAGAAAGAGCATCTTTCTCCTTTTGATCAGTTAAGATAACCCCTCTCTTTCTTTCTGTGGAATAAGGAGACATCTTTTCTATGTGGTTAGGCTTTTAAGAGAGTCAGAAGAGCTGCCAATTTTAAGTAGCTCCCTGCAAAAATCCCTCAAAGCAAAAAACCTCAAAGGGCCCAGAAAATCAAACACAACTTGTTTAACCAACTATTCTCACATAATTATCTGTCCATCTGTCCACTAAAATGTAACTTTCTAGAATACTAGCTGTAGAGAAATGGCAACGAGATCAAATGAATGTTTTTGTCCATTTATTCGCTCATATTTTCTAAATGTTTTATAATAACATGATAACTTTCATAAATCGAGAGACTCTTATTAAGCCAGAAGACCATAACATGGCCAAAGGGTTTCTAAAGTCAGAAAAAAGACTCAGGATCAAATTCTAGCTTTGCAGTTTGCTTGCTCTATGACTCCCAAACCTCAATCAAACTTTTGTTTTCTGAACCAAATAAGCCAATGCATGTAAAGTTCTTGGTAGATGTTAGTATCTACTTCTTTAAGACAGTATCAGAGCTCTTATCCATGCAAGATTGTGAATTTGGTGGTAAGGCTGGGGCCTCCTTTAACTACCATCAGTAAAGGCCTGGTTCTTGTAGGGAGACAAACTAAAAGTTATTTGTTGAATTAATAACTGAATGAGGACCACAGGACCTCCTGTGTGAATATTAATGGATATTTCTTTTAAATACTCTCATTCTTCTTGAATTGTGTGACAAACTACATGGAGAGGCTTGAAGAAGCTAGTAGGATTTTCCCATTCATGAGCCCAACAATACACATTTTATCTCTATAATTCTGAGTCAATGGAAAAATTACATCTAAACCGTGTACTTATGATTTGACATCTGTACCAGTGAGAGATGAAGATGTCTGACCACAACCTAAAACAAAACACCACCTGATAGTCCAAAGCACTGCCTGAGTGGCACATTCAGCCTAGCATAAGCACATACTCTGCTTTACATATCTTGTGTCTTATTTATTGTGTATTGAATATTATTTATCTATTGCTGCACACACAGTTACCACAATCTCACCAAATTAAGACAACCTGCATTTATTACCTCACCATCTCTGTGGGTTGGGAATCTGGACATGGTTCAAGGTATCACAGGATTATAGTGATGGTGTTGGCCAGACATGGCTACTGGAGAAGGTGTTGGCCAGAGCTCAGATACCTTTTGAGGCTCTCCTATAAAAAGATCCACCCTCAAGCTCATTATGGGAAGGATTCAGTTTCTTGCTCACTGCTATTGGCTGGAGGCTGCCCTCAGTTTCTCACCTGATAGAACTCTCCATAAGAAGTCTTATTCCATGAAAACCAACAAGGAAATGAGTTAATAGTCTGTAAGCAGGATGGACGTTTCAATCCTATGTAGTGTTACTGGAGAGTTAACATCTTATCATGTGCCCTGTACTCTATCGGTTAGAAACAAGCCACAGATTGTGTCCATACTTAAGGGGTGAGGATTACACAAGGGCATGCATGCCATAAGGTGGGATCATTGAAAACTTTCTAAGAATCTATCAGCCACAGTACCCAAAGGGATGGATCTGAAATTCACCTGTCATGGTCAAAAAGAGTCCATAAGAATTTGTACTCTGATCACAACCAAGTCATCAGGATACGGTAAGATCGGCTATGTTTACCCCATTTGCTTTTTCTGCTATGAGAATGTTGCTGAAAATATTGCCTTTATAACCATTCAGTGCTCCTTTCTTAGGTTCTATGGGATAACTACTTTGACATTTATGTCTTAGAAAACCCAACTTCTTGTGTAAACCAGAAATTTTTTCTTCTCAAATTGATGACAATTGATCATTTTTCACAAGATCTCCTAGTGGCTTACCTGTAATGATTACCTCTTATATTTATTTTTTTTATATTTGTTTTCTTACCTGGGCTACATTTTTCTTATACACGTTTTATTTTTTCTAGCTGTGTCATTCTGTACATTCTTATTAGAAGTCACCCAAAAGAGGTGGAGTTTAAATAAGGAGGGCAGAGTTTGGATAGCCTTCCATCTCAAGGTTTAACTTGGTCAACACATGACAGAATCGAAGTCTTGAACTTCTCACTGTCCACTGAATAAGATATCTGAATGTTCTATATTTTATGTATTCTTTTTTTTAGCAATGAGTGTCTTAACAGAAAAGCTTTTAAATGTAGTGATCCGATGGGGCACCTGCAACCCAATGTTCATAGCAGCAATGTACATCATAACTAAACTGTGGAAAGACCCAAGATGTTCATCAACAAATGAATGGGTGGTAAAGAAGATGTGGTGGAATATTACTCAGCCATCAGAAAGGACAAATGCCATTTAAATCGATGTGGATGGAACTGGAGGGTATTATGCTGAGAAATAAATCAATCAGAGAAAGTCAGTTATCATATGGTTTCACTCATAAGTGGAATATAAGAAATAGCACAGAGCATCACAGGGTAAGGAAGGGAAAACTGAATGGGAAGTCATCAGAGATGGAGAAAAACCATGAAGGATCTTCACTATGGGAAATTGAGAGTTGAAGAAGGAGAGGTGGATGAGGGGATGGGGTAAACTGATGACAGGCATTAAGCGGGGGCACATGATGTGTTGAGCATTGGGTATTATATGCAACTGATAAATCATTAAACGCTACGTCTGAAACAAAGTATGTACTTTATGTTGGTTAATTGAATTTAAATTTTTAAAAAGACTTTATAATATTTTGGAAAAAATCATTGAAGTGTGTACTAAGTTAAGCTTAATTTGTTTAATTGATTTAGTTGAAATAGGTTTTGGAGAGCAACTATTAACTGAGTTCTTAATCTGAACACGAAATACATGAAATCTTGTATGCTAAAAATATAGCATTCAACTTCAAAAACATAAATGAACATGAAATACAGACAAGATCTAAAAATGCAGCATTCATCTTCAAAAACTTATAAATGTTATATTAGAGGGCAGACAATAGGTGATCCGAAGATGGATAATTACACAACTCCACTCTTCGGGTTTTTGGATAAGGTCATGAAAATATACCACGATATTGTATAATAGTCTTCAGCAGTGTATACGAAACACCAGGGGACCATAAAAACTGCTTAGTTATTGGTTTATAGTTAGCAAAACTCTCAGAGTCACAGAAAATAATTGTAAAAGGTCTTAGTAAATTCAACACAGAGCATGGTGCATGTTTATCTCCTTACCAAGACTCTTAGCCTGAGATCTGTCTGTCATTTTAGACAAGTACTAATGACCACCTGAAATATAGCATTTCTTTAATTTTGAATGATTGTGATAAACCATGATAGTATTAGCACTAGCTGTACTTTGTCATCAGTAGGAACCACTGATAAATTTATATCACTTTATAGTTGTACATATCTCAACAAACAGTTTATGCTCATCACTATTTCCAATCATGGTAGTTATTAAACCCATGGCTAACTCTTATTAATTAATGCATCAATAAAGAAACACATATTTGCTCTACCACACTTTAGAATTATATTTATGAAAATATATTTGAATAAAACCGATTTCCTCTATAATCCCATCTATTTTATTTATTTCTTTTGTACTTAGAAGATCATGCAGAGAAATGCATGGTCTTCACTAGATGCCAAAGGGGTAAGGTCCAAGAATGTTGAGAACTGCTTCAGGCTTAGACTGAGGGCACTGAGTCCCACAGATATCTCTCCTGGACAGGATAGTTGGGGGGAGGGCTGGAATTCAGAGCAGCCCAGCTTGTAGGCAAGACAATGTTTTTAAATTGGGTCTTATAAAGAGGCAGCTTTGGGCACTAAAGTTGTGTAGAGAGGTTTACTCTTGGTCAATTCTGGTATTGAATACAAGCTCTGTTTTATGCCAAGTGGAATTCTTGCTTGGTTCCATAGGGTTCTCTCTTTGTCCCCTGAGTTTTTATTTTAAAAACATTTCAAGCCAACATAAAAGTTACAATGATAGGACAATTGATACCTAAATAGTCTTCACTGAGACGTACGGATTATTAACATTTTCCTTAATTTGTATGTGCTCTTTCTCTTTCTAAATAAGGCCTAATATGTAGTCCATGTTGTCATGCCCCCAAATGTCCCAATAATGTCATTATCGTATTTGCAGCCTACCCACTGTGTCTGTTTTGAGTCCATGAGGATCTCTCTCACTCTGCCCTTTATCCTTGGTACTGCCCTTTCACCCCAGAAGTCTCTGATCCATAGGTTGCCCACTCCTCATCACTCGAGGTCTGATCATCATGAATCTGGACACATCCCTTCCTCTGCCCCCTCTCTGGCAGCCTGAACCCTTCCACCCTACCTCTGGAACTCACAATCCATTGGCTGCAAAACTCTTTATGTTCTCACTTTCTTCTCAGCATGTTTGCTTTAGATCACAGGATCACAAATCGCCTACATCTTGAGTTTCTGTCAACCAATAAGTAGTTCTTGAAAAAAATGGCCTTAGATCTTTGAGCCTTTGTCCTACATTTCTTACAATGAGAATTTGTGACACTTAACAACTGTTGTACAGGATTTTTGACAAACAGAAAACACATGAAAGTGTTTGAGACACTGTGAAGAAAGTGTGAACAGCTACTATTCTAATGTTTTTTAAATATTTTATTTATTTATTTGAGAGAGAGAGCACGAGTGAGGGGGAGGACAGAGAGAGACGGGGAGAAGCAGACTTCCCTGATGAACAGTGAGACTGATATGGGGCACAATTCTAGGACCCTGAGATCATGACCTGAGCCAAAGGCAGACGTTTAACCAACTAAGCCACCCAGGCACACCTGCTATTCTAATTTTTATGTAGAGAGTTGAAGGTGAGGTTCAAGTGTCTCCATCATTTCCAGTGCTGAAGTCACTTTGGTGGCTGAATGACTAGATATCTTGAATCTGCCAGCAAGACAATTTCCCACGAAGACTCCAGGATTAGAATTCACTTGCTTCAGTAACATGGAAAGGTACTGTGCAGCATTTACCTAATTATAAAATGAAGATCCCAACTGGGTAATTTCATTTAGAATTTGGAGGTTAGTGCTACTTTTCTTAGTTTTCCATTGTTGTAGAATCAGATTTGAATCCAGAGAAATAGTTTTATTTCTATAACTCTTTGAAGGGACTAACCCCAAGTCAGATCTCTAATTAGTGGTTTACAGATATTCATTATTAGTTTGTCTCTCCCCCGCCCCGCATTTCCATTCTCCTCCGTAAGAAAGCCATCATTACACAAAATGCCTAGATATTTTGCAACATTTGCTCCATCTATTCACGATGATCAGTTCAGACCAAAATGTAATTCCAGTTTAGCCAGCTTTAAGATGTACTTTATCTGAGACACCTGGGTGGTTGAGCGGTTGAGCGTCTCCCTTTGGCTCAGGGCGTGATCCTGGAGTTCAGGGCTCAAGTCCCACATCGGGCTCCTGCATGGAGCCTGCTTCTCTCTCTGCTTATGTCTCTGCTTCTCTCATGAAAAAAAAAAGAAAAAAAAAGAAAAAGTGCTTTATCTTCAGATGTATATATGATTATGTTTGATATCAGAATCTTAATAGTCTAATATTTTGCTAAGGGAGCAGGAATGGGGAAGGAAACTAACATTTCTGAGCCGCCTGTCATGTGCCATCTCGTTTAGGCACATTATCACCTTTACTCATTGCAAAGGCCTGGTGCAGCCTGTGCTATGGCCTGTTTTATAGATGAAAGTGGGGACAGGAAGTTTGAGATACTGGCTGAAGATTGTAGGGTCCTGCCCTCCACAGCTCACTATCTACTCTGCCCTGCTGCCTTCAGGAAAATGACCATGGGAGGAGGATTCTCAGACTCTTCGTAATCCTGAGCAAAGAGGGTTTTATCCACTTCTCCACCAAACCATTCACATAAATTACATTTACCATACTGTAGGAAGCTTTTGTTTTGATCATGTAATCCAATAATGACCGGTACATGGGTTTTACCCTTAACTTTGGTCTCAGTTCATTTCATCGAACAGAATGATGACCCCAAGAAAATGAATGGTCTCCAGGGAGAAATTATTAAGATAAAATTAAAAGACACAAGGAAGCTCTTAAATATTGCCAGCATTTATAATTTATTATTGCCATGTTTATTCAATATTGGAAAAGTTCACAAGGTGATCTTCACTAAACATTGCAAATTTTTTGACCCCATCTACACCAAAGAAAATATAGGGTATGATATAAATTTAATCTCATATAATTAAACTGTATTAACTTTGCAAAACCAAAAAGGATTTTAAACCTTCATTAATCATCCTTTTTGAAGAAAATAAGCAAGATTTATTTCTCGTTATGTTGTTACCTACTAATTAATGGGATGAATCAAATTTCCCTGTTTCTTTAGATTTGCATGAGCTTAAAATACTCTTTTATCTACATTAGGTAGAATGTCAGAACTAGCTTTTGGATTATTTTAAAGCTTGGTAAGATCACAAGGCTTTCCTGAAAACATATCCTATCTTGACAATGCATTAAACCTTAAGAAAAGTTTAATTAACAAATGTCAGAATGTGTTTCTTCTAAAAAAGTGATATATTAACAATTTATTCCTATCTCCTGGGTCTAACAGCATCTTAACCCTTAAAGAAAAAAAAAAGTCATATTTTACATCTCCACAGATTTATGTTAACTAAAATTTGATGTTTTTAAATTAAAGTATGTATAACCTATACACAAGAAATGGAAGTATCTTACAGCTTTGGTTCACTTTCAGGTGTACATTGTCATTAATTTACAGACAATTAATTTACTGAGATTTTATCATTAGAGACTGATTCTTTTTTTTTTTTTTTTTTTTTTTTTTTTTTTTTTTTAGAGACTGATTCTAATTGCAAGTTTTTACACAGATCAGTTGTGGTTACAAAACTAGTTCAAGATATTGTGTAAAATCTCTAGACCTAATCTTTATCTTTGGGAAAATAAGTATAACTGTATTTCTTTATCCCTGCCTTATATGTTTCTGGACACAGCAGATTAAAAAGCATGTGTAGTTAGAGCTAATTTGGTAACTCTAAGGGGTCATACTAGAGGTTTATTTTTGTTTGTTTTGTTTGTATCTTTTTTTCCTCAAATTATGTACCTGGGCAAAGCAGAAGAGCAGCAAGGGGAAATTAGCAAAAAAGTACAAATTAGCCGTATCTTCATGTTGTATCTTGTCTCATATCACATATCTTAAGCATTTTGGGTTTCCCTCCAGTCTATTCTCTCTGCTTATATACACTCAGATGTGTGGCTTTCGATGGTTCATATTTCACCTATCAAATTTACTTAATTGAATCCCTAGTGTGTATATATATATATATATATATATATACAGTTAATTTCACTGTTATAAATAAGAATACAATGATGATTTGTGTGAATATACCTCTAGACACATCTCTGATTATTCCCTTAAGTAAGACAGAGTCCTAAAAGTGAAGCAGCTGAGAGAAAGGGCATGGATTTTTTTTTCTTTCTTTCTTTCTTTCTTTCTTTCTTTCTTTCTTTCTTTCTTTCTTTCTTTTCTTTCTTCCTTTCCTTTTGTTTTTGTTTTGTTTTGTATTTTTTAGAATTTTACTGTGTATTTCCAAATTGCCCTCAAGAAAGATTTTTCCAATTTACACTATCACCAGCAATGGATGAGTGTGCCGACTCCCTCCAAACCCTTGTCAACACCAGATATTTGCATTATTTTCAATCTTAATAAGACATCATTGTTATTATTAGGTATTTTTCAGTATCCCCAGTATCACTCTCCTCTCTTTTGTTTCTCTTTTTCTTTTTTCTTTTTTTCCCCCCTTTTGTCTTTTCTCACCTGCTTGGGAACCTGTGAAACTGGAAACTGTCACTCTTTGAACTAGAATTCCTTTCTCTAGAGGCTAAAAAAGCTATTTCATAAAGAAATGTTGTTCAAGCTCTATAATTTCAAGCATCCCAATCACCACTGGCCTCTTGTAGGCCTCAGGCCCTACAAGGGTGTCTGGGCAGCCTAAGGAGAACATTAATCTATGCGGCGTTTGCTTTTTATTCCCTTTGGCAACCTATGCCTTTGGGATGTCTTTGAGATGTTTGATGCTTTTTGTAGCTGGAATTATTGATCAGGGGAGCCGAAAGAAGTGCTAGCCACGGCCAGGAGAGGTATTTCTACCTGAGCTTGCAGTCATTGTCGAAGCAGTCTGGGCATACCTGGTCTCAAAGGAAAAACTCAGCTGGAAAATCAGGATCATCTGGTGCTTAATGAATTAGGAAAAGTATTATGAGGCCCATTTGCATCATAAAGGAGTGGTTTGATTTTTTTCAGCCTGTTCTGTTAAATTTTAAGTGCAACAGACAACATTTACTAGAATGTACTGGAAACACTCGTTCTCTAAATCCCTTGTAGTACCAATAATGCAATTCCCCACATTTGTTCAGATCTTCTCCTTCTGGGAAAATGGTAGGATTGAAGTTGGGATTTTGGGTTGGATAGGGGTTGTGTGACCATTGGCCCATTCACTGCGAATGGGGAGTGAAGAGATGACACAAACTACCTCCAGGCTGGAGCATCTAATTGTCTGGGTGTGACCTTCCAACTTTCCTCCCCTCTGCCACAGGGACAAGAAACACTGCAAGTCCCCATCGGGGGATGAGGAGGAGCAGAGCCTGCAGACAGCCACAATAAGCGCAGCAGAGATCAGAAATCAACTTGCGTTGCTCTGGGATGCTGAGATTTGGGGGTAATCATTTTTTTTAAATTTATTTTATTTTATTTATTTTTTGGAGGTAATCATTTTTAACAATGGTTTGTTACTGCAGCATAACCTAACCGGTCCTGACTGTTCTATGTTGAAAAATTTAATGATTTAATGATGGCTATAAGCCTTATAAAAATAAAAGTCATCATTGATTGCAGGGAGAATTGAATTTTTGATTAAAGAAACATAAAAGTCATTTTTAAAAGCTGAAATTGTTGAGGCAGTTCCCAGCTTTTATTGTTACTAGCAGCTTTTATGCCCATCTCCTCTTCTACCCGAAGTAAAATTTGGTACACCAATTCAAAAATGAAAGAGAAAAGGTGATAACATGTATTGAGCAACTGCTAGGTGCCAGAAACAGTGCTAGGTAATGTACATGTTTTATTTTACTTAAGGCATAATAGTAACCATGGAAGGTAAATGACATTTCTATTTAAGAGAGGGAAATGGAGATGTCAGAAATTGAAAGGTTTGACTTTGAACCCAGCTTGTTCCCCTTCTGCTGCTCTTTGCCATTTTTCCCTGCATGCAAATGGTTTTCTACTTTGATTGTTCACATATAGTTTTTAAAGATTTTATTTATTTATTCATAAGAGACACAGAGAGAGGCAGAGACATAAGCAGAGGAAGAAGCAGGATCCCTGCAGGAGCCTGATGTGCAACTAGATCCCGGACCCTGGGATCACACCCTGAGTCAAAGGCAGATACTCAACCGCTGAGCCACCCATGTGTCCCAAGATTGTTTACATATTAATCCAGATATACAAAATAGACCATTACTCACATACTTGATCAATATGTAAACTTTTTTGATGTTGTTCTGGTGACAAAAGAGAAACTTGGTTCAATTCATATCCAGAGACTTTGAATATATTGAAATTGCCAACACCATGAACCTTTTTGAGGTGAAGTTACATGGCACAAAAATGAAATGTTTCCAAGGGCCTTATTTGTAAAAAAAAAAAAAAAAAAAAAAAAAGTATCTGTATTTTCTTTGACTTCAGGTGATACCATCTCAAGTTTATATTCAGCTCCTTATCCAGTTAAGCCCTTTGTTAAAGATCTCAAGGATTGACTTTGTTTTTGCAATAGTCGAAACAATGTTATATTTGCAAGCAGAGATAGCAGTCAGAATGGGGAATGTGCTCCTGGAAGCAGCACTGTTAGAGCATCCTTCCTGCTCTGAATGGTGGTTTAACCTCTCCAATGTATGTTTGGAAAAGAAGCAGCCAAAGGAGGAGAAAGAGAAAAAGAGAATCATTGTAGCTGAGTGAGGAAACTCTTTGTTGTAGAACATGGAGTGCTTTTGGTACTCTTTGCCTAGCAACCTGGCATCTGCTCTTCTCCACCCAAAGGTATTTCTCCATGACACTGTGGCCAAAACTTTATGGACACAGCACATCAAGCATACTAACCCTTAATTCTAAGCAACCAATCTCTTCAACTTCCTCTCAGTACATCTTGGTTAAGTCTATCTCCATCTGTCTCGCATCATTCTTTCTCAAATCAGAAATACTAATAAGCACACATCTCCGTACAGTATTTTCCAAATCACAAAGTCTGTCTTCCATCTTCATCATACAAGAGATCATTTTTGTGTCTTAATTGAGAATCCCGGAGGATAGGAAATTTGGGATCCCTACCTCTTCCTCACTAAAGTGCTTGCACATCTGCAAGATCCAGTGCAAGTCAAAACTCCTCCCAGAATCTTCTCTCCAGCTCCTCCCTCTACATTGTCCTTCCATTCCTCCCAGCTGGCAGCACTTGGTACCTTCTTCATCCACTGTTGGTCCCAGCATTCTTTTGGGTCTTTGGAAGAGTGTGAGCTCGTGGAGAGAGACAGACTTTGGAGCCAGAGCGAGTTTAAAGCGAGTTTAAAGCGGAGTTTAAAGCACTGGCCCTCAACTGTGTTCCTTTGGACACATTGTTTCACCTTCCTGCCCTGCAGTTTGTTCATCTATAACTGGAGATCAGAGATTCTACTCATATGGTTGTTACCCAGATGAAACGTCCTAATGCCCAATGGGAGGCTCAAAACCAACGGGCCTCTCTCTCTCCTTCCTACAGTCCCATGAAGCAGAGACCTCATCCCATATGCCTTTTTCGTCTTTCTATCTCCCCAACATCCACAGAACACTGATCACATAGGGAGTACACGATCAGTAATCTTTGAATTGAATCATATAGAGGCCTGTCCACAGACACTGCCATGGAGAAAAAAAAAAAACAAAAACAAAACTCCTCCATGGGGCAGTCAGCATCCATACCTTGCTTGTCAATCAAAAGTGTCCTTTGAATCCAGAGGCACTTTGATAGGGAGGAGTTACAACTCCTGATAGACATGGTTGTGTCTGAATCATGCCAGGTTCCAACAGCATGGGGAAAGTCTTAGAGGGGACCTGAAAACTGAGGTTTTCTTGATGTCTGTTAGTCCATGTGTGAAAAAACCATAGGTAATTTTATCTGGGGGAGAGGGGGAGGGGGGGAGGGGGGAGAGGGAATCCGTCTTGTGGATTGTACCAGTTGGTTAGGAAAGGGCTGGTTGAAAGGGAGAATATCCACTTATAATTAAGAAGCAAAATATGTTTCCTGCTGCTGCCTTGAGTTGCTTTTTTTCCTTTCCTTTTGTTTTTGTGTTTTCCATTTCCCTATTGGTTTTAATTAATTCTGCCCTAGATTCATGAGCTTTGTGAACCTGGAGAATTTTTTTTTTAATTTAAATAAATAAAAAGATCCTGCAAGTTTTCCCAGACCACCAGGCTTTAATATTAAATTACTGTTTTCTGGCAGGATCATCTGCAAAACTCTGATTTTGTTTCTTTCTCTGTTCCCATCCTGATAATTGTGGCTGAATTCCCTTGTCTTTAATATGCCATATATTCTCCACCTGGCAAAGGATTCAGACAGATACAGATAATAAATACCCTGTAGACATACAGACAGAGAAACTGCTGTAATTGCTTTCATAATGACTCTGAGACATCAAAGGGAGGCAAATAATGGTATTTAACACTGTTTCCATTCTTTAGCTGAAATGTAATTTTATAGAGTTATTGTCAGGCGGTACGGTGAGCGTACAAGTACAACTGTCATATTCAGCTCATATTAATTAGCTGCCCACGAGAGGGCCAGGCGAGTAATGGCAAAGTTCTCCTCATTTCAGATGGTCTGATATTCAGACAGAACCATAAGTACAATAGCTTGATTAACATAGTTGCTTAGATCAGGTTTTCCCTGGGAGTGTGTCAATTGGCATTTTGAAGAATCAATTAATTAGCACTCCAAATAATCCATTCTTGGGTTAATGAAAGTGTTTTGTACAGCTGCAAAAAATTACATGAAGAAAAACTAAACCTTTCCAAAGTGGCAATGAAAAAGATTTATCTCGGTAAAGTGTATTGTCCATTTCAAAATGCCACCGAAAATGTGTTTCCTTTGAAAGCCATGGAATTGATGTGTACAGTTTTAAGCCATGGTGGGTACATTTGGGTGTAGAATAAGGCAAGTGGTGGGTGCTACAGTGGCAGGGAAATTAGAACTTTTATTTTCACTATTTTGCCTTGTAATCGTGTTACTTAATTAGGGTAAGTCATGGCCAACTTTTTGCATACCATTATCTACTATTTTAGACAATTACTCTTCGACGGAAATATGCTTATTAACATTTTTTAAATGCCAGTATCACGCAGATACTCCTGCTTTTCAAAGTTGGAGATTGAATTCTCAGACATATGAGAATTACAACTTAAAGTAGCAAGTTTACATTTAACCAAAGCTGTTTAACTTGGAGATATAATACATTCTTTACAATGAGGTTTGAATTATCAGAAAACCAACTGTGAATATCTCAGACACCTTTGCCATCATTAAAATGTTACTTCTGGCACACCTTATCAATTCCCTCTTCTGCTTAACGAAAGCGTTAATTCTATCTTCTTTTCTAACTCTCTTGGGATCCAAGTTAAAGTACTTAGTTTTGTGGAACCCCATTCTTATCTCTGAAGTTATAATATAGCTTATAATAATGAATAAAATAGTTTATTTGGTGATGTAGCTTATAATAATGAATCAAGCTTATAATAATGAATAAAATAGTTTATTTGGTGATGTAGCTCTCCCTCCAGCTTCCAAAACTTGGCATAAAGTAGAGATGGTATTTATATATTTTTCCTTCAGGAAATTCTATCTTTATCAACATCCCTGACATAAGTCATTTTTAAATCATCATGAAAGCCCTTTAAGTGGGAGCACTTAGGTGGCTCAGCAGTTGAGCCTCTTCCTCTGACTCAGGGCATGATCCCAGGGTCCTGGGGATCAAGTCCTACGACCGGCTCCCCTCAAGCAACCTGCTTCTCCTCCTGACTATGTCTCTGCCTCTCTCTCTGTGCCTCTCATGAATAAATAAATGAAATCTTTTAAAAAAAACCCCTTCAAATGAAAGGTATAAAATCAATGTTTGTAATTTAACAAGTAAAGTGAGTAGCAACATCAACTGAACATTATTTGTAATTAAAGTATAAATGTAATTATTTGTATGTATGTGTGGTTTTTATAATGTTTAAAATGTGATTTCTTGTTAAGTAAGTAATAAGTCACTTTCCAGTTCAGTCTCATTCATGGGATATGATTAATGATTTAGGTAAAAATCAGCATCTTAAAAACGGACCAAAATAGGTATTTTATTAATATGATATGTGGATTGCTTTCCTTCCTATAGCTCATTTTAGTTATTACTAACTAACTATAATAACTAACATGTTGTATTTAGATGATGCTGAAGTACATTTTCCTGCTTATTATTTTTTTAAGATTTTATTTATTCATGAGAGACTTAGAGAGAGAGGCAGAGACATAGGCAGAGGGAGAAACAGGCTCCCTGAGAGGAGCCCAATGCAGAACTTGATCCCAGGACCCTAGGATCACGACCTGAGCCAAAGGCAGATGCTCAACCACTGAGCCACCCAGGCACACCTATCTTCCTGTTCATTATGTGGATGAGTATAAAGCCAGTTACATGGTAACAGTAGGTCTTAAAAGCTGACATATCTAGCATACCTCAACATGAAGAATATGCAGGGGAAAAAAGGTAAACACACACAAACACACATAAACACACACACACACACACACACACATACACACACAGAATGCAGTAGAAAGACGCTGCCCGTGTCTTCCTCTTAGGACAAATAATTTCCCCAAACTTAACTGTTGGCTTTCGAGGTTTAATGAAGCCAGTGATGTGAGTGATGGGAAAGCACCTTCCTCTCTTGTGTTGTCGAGGGACACATCCCACACCTTCTCATCCCTCTTCCTCCAGAGTGACAAAATGATGGGTAAAGACTCATTTCTTAATACACTTGAACGGATGCTCAGGAGATTCAGCATCGCCTGTTTATTGCTTATTCTTTATTTTGAGCCGCTGCTCTTCGAAATGTAAAATGGCAAAGTATCGTCGTCACTGCTCACGGTGGACTTCAGCCAGAAATGAGATCTATTGCTTATTTTGCTAATCAGCTCCTTCCATATCTGCATGCTCATTTTCTGATCGCTGATGAGGCGACAAGGTCATTGGACGCACAAGTACTTATTTAAAAACAGACACGAGAGTGAGATAGAGGTTAGTTGGGTCTATCAGAGCTGTCAATCAATTAATGAAAATTATTGAGCAAGGACACTGTGGGGGAAGTGAACAGAAGGAAGGAAAATGACCATGGAGACACAACATAGGGGAAACGACAGAACTGATAAACGTGCTCACGTGAGTGCTGAAAACAGACATGCTCACATCCCAAGTGAGAGACAGCTCCGAGAAACGCAAGGACTACCATCTCTGCCACTCCAAAGACTCAAGGGCTGACAGCGCAGGGCTTTTGCCCAAAGGTATACTCGGAACAATGCCTTTCCTTAGGCATGCAGGAGCCAGGCGGAATGCCTGCTGAATATTTTATTAACGTGCCAAAGACCTGTGGCCAAGATTTCCAGGAATATAAAGATGCTATTATGCAGACCCAAATTTGTGGTAAACAGAGGCCGACAGAGTCCAAGCAGCCCCCTTTCTTCGGGGAGAGGGAGCATTAGATTCTTACCTGTATGACAGGCACAGATTGCAACACGGAGTGATACAAGAAGGGGCTTCAAAAAAAAAAAAAAAACCCTCTAAAGAGCCACCCTGTCACTACTGTACACCGTCCGCTGGCACTGAACAAGTGCACACCGTTTATCAGCACAAAGAAGAAAGAATTCACAACTTGATCCTTGGGGGGCTGGGGTAGGGGCGGTGGGAGGGCGGGCAGAATGGAGAAAATAAATACACAAATGTGAGGAATGCAGGGAGAAACATTGCCAATATGCTTGTGTGAATGAAAGATAGTGAGGGAGAAAAAGGGAAAGGCTGCAAAGTCAAAAACGGGGAGATACTGACACCAAATCTCTGCAAAGCGTTCAAAATTCTCCAGCTGCCACGCTTTTAATTTGCTACCATTCTAATTAAAATGCAAATTAAATTTATAATTAGCATCAGCGCTTTCTAAAGAAACCTTCTTGTACGCTGCACAAACATATGGGACGATGCTGTGGTGTAAAGTTTGTAAAACAGAAGTAATGGCAGAAAGGGGGGGGTGCACTCCTTTTCCCTGGGAAATAAGTTTTATGCAGAGGCAGGCTGGCTTAAGGGGATGGCCACGTTTCTCGGAGGTGGATGCAAGTGGGTGAAATTGTCCCATTGTAACAAAAGGATTGCTGAATGTGGAAGATCGGCCGGCCGGGGTGTGACTTTGTGTTGAATCAGGTGTCAAGGGTTACCCCGCATGTCATCGGGATTGTATAGGAGATGCCAAAAGGCAAAAGGGGTCAAAGCTTCTAATCAAAAAGTCTATGGCCAAAATTAACCGCTGCTTGCTTCCAGATAATTAATTTAAAAATTGATGGGGAACGAAGTACCAAAATTACCTCATGATTCGCACATGTATCATGTTTTCAAAGTAAACTCTCTTCCCAACTTGTTCTTCAAAGCTGAGGGGCGGGTGGAGTTCTGAGACAGATGTCAACCAGAGTGGGCATTTAGGTGGCACTTAATTTTCTGAGGTGTGAGCTGAATCTGCAGGCTTGAGCACTATCATACATAAATATACAGATCTGGTATTTCTGATATTTTTCTTCAGAATAGGATTGTGTTCAGTGAGGCTCATGGAGCAGAGAAACCTGAAGCTTGTATCTATAGTAGAAGAAAAAATACCCCACTACAAAATCACCCTTACCTTGTCTGTATTTTGGTTGAGGGGAATCTTTTTGAATTAAAAATATAAATAAAACCCTGCGATCCTCGTAGTAATTGTGCTTTACTTTTCAGCGGAGGACACTACCTGCACACCTAACTATCTTTAATATTCCAGGGATTCTCCTTTATCTATTAACCAGGCTCTCCATCAGATATTTTAAAATTTGAATGTAACGGGAATGAATATTTCATAGATGTGTGTTAAGCTGTTATTAAACTATAATGTAAAGTAGGATTGTAGGAATATTTTTATATGTCAAAAAGTCAATTAAAATGATAAGCCTGTAATATCACTATTGTGGCGCTGTACAAAACTGCATTTCATATGCACGGGAGGTTCTCAACCACCTAGCATTTGGGTGGGAGGCAGGACTGTTACATATTCAGAGGCCTGTGTACTTCAATTACATTAGTAACACTTAGGTCCATTTTCGGCAGAGATTAAATGGAGAGCTATGGGGGATAAATCTTACCTGACTTGATTTTTATTTAGTATTACAAAAAAACCGGCATTAGGCATTCTTAAAGGTAGGTGCTTACCTAAATGCACTGCGGATTCATTTGGAAATAAATGTCAATCCCTAGGAGACTGAGATGCCTGTAATATAAAATCTCTAATGAGGATGCCACCCTTGACTTGAATAAAAGTGATGTGATGTCTGCTGGAGAAAAATAGCACACAAATCTGAAGAGGGGGAAGAAAGTTAAAGCTAATGTAGACCATAATAAAATAGTACTTAAAAAAATAGATTCCTATTCATACACTTTAAAAGGAAAAAAAAGGCTTTGTGCGAGGGAGTATTCTTGGTTTCTGCTTACATACTTAGGAAGAAATATTTAGAAGCAGTCAGTTGAATTAGGTTAGAATGACTTACAAAAAAGTTAAATGCATTCCCAAACTGTCTTTGACCACTGATTCTTTCCTGGGCTATGGCCATTGTCAAAAACGGGATGTTAAAAGATGATCTGGTTGACAGGTTTGACATAACTCAATTAATCAAGACTTCACGGAAGAAAGAAAAATAATTCTACCCATACGGCGGTCTTCTTATATTCACAGAATCGAAGTTCCTTATTTTTTTTCCTGGTGCCTAAGAGGAATGCAGGCCCCCTAAATAAGTCTTCTGTGTGGGACAAAAGACTGAAAAACTGTGGCATAAAAGCATTTCTTTGTTTAATTTTTAATTGTTGTCCCTCTCTTATTCAGAAAATGAAGTCACCTTTGTGGTGGTTTCATGAACCGCTGGGTAATCAAAATTATTATGCCGCCACCTGTTGTCTGTTAATTATTCTGAGAAGATACTCATAAATCATAACACCGGACAATAAATCAAACTGTCAGTTCGCAGGTCAAAGGTGACCCATGAAAAGTTATAGGTCACCCACAGGGTGTGAAAGAGCAGGGTTTTAGAGCATCACTCATTGTCAAGCACTGTTGGGAGAAGTGCCATCGGAACAAAAGGAGAACTGGAGTACAGAAGAATTCCACTCAGGGGCTGGGCTCTGGCTGCCAGCATCAGTAGAGCCAAACCTACGTTCCGCTTGGAATGACCCTCAAGGATCCCACCATGGCTTAGCTCAGACTTGCTGTCCCTTTGGAACCTTGTCACAAGGAGTGTCCCTTTTGGTAAAGTCTGAAGAGCTATGGGCTTCAAACATCATCTTCTCTTTCTCCCATGTCCTGAAGAATGCACTGGAGAAGTTGTTGTCTTGCTTCATTATTCACCAAGACAATCACAATATGTCAAACTGCCGTTGATTGGAGGATGCTTCGGAATGTCTTACTACCTAAATTAATTTGGTTTGGAATATGTTTTCCTTCTGGTGTGACAAGAACTTGAACTGCATTTAACATTTTCAACTCATTTATTTCTGGTCCCCTGTATTTAAAATAACATAATCGCTGGAAACCAGCGTGTGTTGATAGATATCCTTGATTTAAAACCTGGCTAGGGGTAAATTATGTCCGATGTGGTGGAAGCAACTTTAGGATGAGGCATAATAAAGACATAATGATAAGGCAGCTGGGACACAGAACTAATGTTCCAGTTGAGAGATGTACTGCCTGCTGTTTGAATTAAATTCTGTAAAATGGACAACATGCTTTCATTAAAAAATTCTTTCTAAATACTATGTTTTTTCCTTTGTGATAATTTATTATTTTCTGCTCAGGTAACTGTGGCTTTTCTCATGAGGAGTAGGAGTGCCATCAGAGTGTCAACTGGAGTCTGATTTTTTTTTTTGAAAGAATACACCACAGTTTCTGCTCAAATCATACATCTCAGAACTGACATGCAAAAAGATTATACTCCAAAACAGAATCTGTGCCACCTTCCTCCTTCAATCTTCTATCACCTCATTTCTAGTTGAGGCAAGTGAGTCTCAGAACATAAACAATTTGTTAGGTAACATTAGAGGTCAAAGCATGTTCACTGATGCAACCTTAACCATGGATGAAAATTTATATACATGGGACAAAATATATGTTCTTCTAGGTTGCTGAAATAAATTATGAGCAGTGACTTGCCCAGTTTCTTCTCTGAATAGAGTTGAGAACTTCCTTTCATTTGACACAAATGCATTGAGGACCTGCTACAAGTCAGGTGATGCATTCAGTACAGGTGACAGAGCCAGAAGAAGACAAGCCCCTCCTAAAGTATAGAGTCCAGCAGATGGCTCTGTCCAGCAGATCTCCTTGGTCTTTCCTTTGGGAAAAGTATAGGTTGATTGACTTTCCTTGGAAGGGGGCTGGCTACCCCTTGATACACATACTGTGGATGGAGCTCTCTGTGCCAGATGTGTGCAAATCGGGGACGAGGGGTATTTGGTCATCCTCCACACAAGGATAGCATATCCAATCATCAGAAAAAAGCAGCCGAGCTCTACTCCAGAAAGTTTGGGTTGTGGACCAGGAAGCCCCTGAGTCTCTTCAAAATTCATATAGTGAAGTCCTAATCCCTCATACCTCAGAATGTGATTTTGTTTGGAGATAAGGCCTTCACAGAGGTAATTAAGTTAAAACATGGCTGCTAGGGTGGGCCCTAATTCAACTTGACTGGTGTTTTAAGAAGAAATTTGGACACACAGAGAGATTCCAAATATGCACCTGCAGAAGTAGAGTAAAGACCATACAAGGAGACAGTGAGAAAATGGCCATTTGTAAGCCAAGAAGAGAGGCCTCAGGAGAAACCAACCCTGCTGATAACTTGGTCTTGGACTTCCCTTTCTGGGAGGAAATGTCTTGCTTTAACCCTTTTCTGTGGTAATTGTTATGGCAACTGAGCAAATCATGAGAACCCCCTCTTCCTGAGATGGGGAAATATCCCTCTGGATAGATATTCAGAGAAGTTCTGAGGGCGAGGGAGAGTGGTGTTCTATGAGAACCCAGGAATGCTGTATTCCTCAAGGGGAAACATGACAGAGGAGCCACTAGCACAGACAATAGCTAATGTGGAGAGACACTGGCAAGAAAACTGCAGGAGTTGGGAAAGGCCCACTTCATTCAGACTTCTGTTTGAAGGAGATAATTTCCCTGGTCATCCTCCCAAAGATCCTCCTATTACTCTCTATCTCCTTACCTTACTTTATTGTTCTTAATAATACTTATCACCAACCAGAATTAAATATGAGTTGTACAGGAATGTAATGCCCAAGAATGAGGACCTTGTCATTTTTTTCCCTGATGTAACCTGGTGCCTAGGAGAGGGTTTAAGGGCTGAAGGAAGACCTCCTGGTGTGGTATGAGCATTTAGTGAGCTCATGCACATAAAGTTCTTACAATGGTAGTTGGCACACAGCAGTGATCCAGAAATCTCAGCCATCATGGAGGAAGATGTCATCCAAAGGGTCTCCACCTGGGAGCTATTGGGTTTGTCAACAAACCTGTCCAGGAAACTTTAAATTTTTAGATTTGTCTATTGAATGGTCCCTTGAGTTTTTATTCCTTTTTTATTCAAATATGGCCAAAATATGTAAAGGTAAGGCAGTTAGTAGTTGTCAACAAAACATAAAAATACTGTTTCAGAATCTCTCTGCCCTTTTCACTTAGGTGCTGTGGGTCCAAGTACCATTGACCCAGGTTTCCATGAAAAACCATGCTGATGTGTATACCCTCATGTCTCTGATTGTGTAGCACAACTATGGTTGTGGCTTGGTTTTTCCTTACATAAATGCCACACCAGAACTTTACCAAGAGCACTTGGTATATATTCATTGAAAATTTCCACTGGGCCAAATATTGCATGAAAAGCAAAGTATATTCTATTATTATTATTATTTTCATTTTTGAATGAAGAAATTGGTGAGAGATTTTCTGAAATTATATTTTTTTAAGGATGAGAAAGTTTTCTAATGAGGAGTGGATAATAGGACAACTTGGTGTTTGGGTGTTCTTGGACAAGTCACGATGGCTTTGTGGCTCACCTTTGTTGTATGTTCAGTGAGGAGTCTGAACTGGATCGCAGACTGGCAAACAAGGAAACACATCCCATATATTGCCCATAATAAAGTTTCTGTTAATAAAGCTTTATTGGCTTATAGCCATGCCCATTCATTTATATGTCTGCTGTTACTTTTGTGCCAGAACAAATAGAGTTTAGGGATAGTGACAGAGACTACAAAGTCTAAAACAGTTATTATTTAGCCCTTTACATCAAAAGTTTGCAGAGATGTAGACAAATAAATACCAAAGTCTTCCATGGCATTTATTATATTGCTGTATGGTAGAAAGCTATGCTCTCAGAATTTAGTAAACAGTCATGTGCTAATTTTACTGGTCATACTTACAAATGCTACATTACAGTTTTTCAAAAGCTTTCACTAGTGACATGTTAGGTAGTTCAGATGATAGAACTATTTTCTCCAGTCAGCATTGTAATTCTAGATTGAATAGGAAAATGGCTAATATGCCTGATCATATTAGGATACAGCATTGTAGAGCATTGAGTTCCTCCTATTTAAAAAAAAAAAAAAAACTTTGGTATCTATTTGAAACCAAGTTGTGATCTTTAAAATGTTTTAAACAGTTTTTACTTGAGATGCACCAAAGCAGGAAACACTGAAAATTTGATCCATTTCAATGAAGTTTTTCTCAAAGATAATTTCACACTAAGAATACAATTTTGAAAACACAGTTTGAGGCCTTTTACTTTGTTATTTATACTTGCAACTTATTTGGTAACTGTTACATTCAAGCAACAATAATCCTTCATATGGAAAGCTTAATATTGCAGTAGTCACACAGACACAAATGCATGAAGACAATGGGCTTACATTGCCAAAGTTCTTAACTCCTGCTAATAGGTCCCAATTACTTTTCCTCCCTTTTGTGTTCTTCAGTGGGCTAAATGTTGCACACTACCCAGAGAATGGTACTTGAAGGACTCTGTGTATATTGAGGCACAACAGTGGCCTGGGAGGGGTCATTCACAAGTCATTTTTACTTTGGGTATAGGAGGATGCAATCAGCATGTCCTGGTAAAATAAGGAAACACCAGTTTCTTCTTTTTCATCTCTTCTTAGTTGTATTGGAATAGTCAAATTCTGTCTAACAAAACTCCATAGCCAATCTCTATAGGTCTACCAGTTTATCTGTAGGTTCCCAGTTAAAATGTTCTATGATTCTAGAATCACAAGAAAAGTGATACAAGAAATAATTTCTATTTGATTCAAATGAATCAAAGATTTACATGGTAAGATTTGGATAACTACTAGAAGTGGAATAAAATAACGTATATTTAATAAGCAAAGAGAGGTTAAGAAAGAGAATAATAATAATAAATGATTAATTCCCCCAAAAAAGAGAATAAAAGAAGCAGATCAAATAAAAAAGTAGTAAGTTGATAGCTATAAATCCAAATATAGCAGTACTTACATTAAATATAAATGGACTACATACTCCTGTCAGAAGGCACAAAAACCAAAGGCCACATAGATGCAACTTCTCAAGAAAAACATCCTAAATATAAGGACACAGAAAAGTTGAAATCAAAGGAATAGAAAAAAACTGCCATATGCACATTAATTGAAAATATAGTTATGCTACTACCAGACCAAGGATTCTAAGGCAGGAAGCTTACTAGAAACAAATCAGAAGTTTTTATAATGAAAACAGAGCCAAGAAAATATAATAATTTAGGGGTGCCTGGGTGGCTCAGTTGTGAAGTGTCTACCTTTCACTCAGGTCATGATCCCGAGGTCCTGAAATGGAGCGCTGTGTCAGGTTTTCCACTCAGTGGAGAGTCTGCTTCTCTCTCCCTCTCCCTATGCCCATCCTCCTGCTCATGTTCTCTTGCTCAAATAAACAAATAAAATCTTTAAGAAAGAAAATACAATAACGTAAAATATATGTACATACAATAATGTAGTTTCAAAATACATAGAGTAAAACTGACAATTATGAGAAATACACAAATCCATAGTAATAAAAGAATTTAACACACTTCAATATCTGCTAGAACAAGTGGGTAAAAAAAAGAGTAAAGCCAAAGAATATGTATAGTACAATTTCACAAATGCAGCCAATTTACATATTATGTGTTAATATAACATGTACAATGTCTATTATTTAGATAATAGGTCCAACGGGTGAACATTAAACCTAAAATGTTATCATTTTCAATCATACAGGCACATTCTATGACCTCATATTTCTCCTTTTGGTAATGCAAGCATACTTCTATTTATGTAGCAGATGTTTTGCCCTCTGGAAGGGTTCTTCCTTGACTATTACTTCCCTTGGTTGCATCCAAAGTGGGTGTTAGGAATATGTCCTTCTTGGGGACTGACAACCTTTATAAGTTGAGTTCTTGACTGTTGAATTCCTGAGGACTGAGTCTCAGACACTCTGCAGGTTCTTTTATCCCAGACCTGTTGGTTCTCAACCAGCACAACTTAGTAGCTCCCACTTATTTGATTACAGACAGGGTTCTCCCACTTGATTTGGAGTTAACTGATTTGCTTTCTTACTCTTACCCTCATCTCTATACTAATGTTATCAAAGGGAAGGCATGAGTTGTCTCATATAACATATAAGGGTATTACTGATGTACCATAAAATTGCTGACACGTGGATGATAAAAAGGTAGGCTAATTTTTGGTTGGTTTTATGATTATTTTTAAATTCTGTACTGACTGTACACTTTTATTGGCTAAACATAGGAATTACTGACCCCATCATAAAATTCCTTGGTTGCTACATCCCATTACCTCCCACTTCCACGTTATGTGGGGCTATCTCCTTATGGCAGTTAGGCTTCTGTGAGAAAGCCACATCATTAATCTGAGTTATTTTGGTCAATTGAGATATTTTGGCATTGTATAAATTTTTTTTTCTTTTTAATCTGCTTTTGTTCCTCAAAATCTTTTAAAATGTTATCTCTTACTGTTTGGTGTCTAGATATAAATGACTTCACAATATTGAAAATCTCTCAATTTATGGGATGTCTGTATTCTTATTACTGCTTCCAAACTTGCCAATTCTTTTCTAAACTCACCTCTTTCTTGTAACCTTGCCAAATGTAGCTACATACTGCTAACACCAGCAACTCAGGTATGCCTTTCAATCTCTTCCCCTTAGAGCAACAAGACCCTTAGGCGAGTGGCCTGCTTTCTAAGTATCCATAGGCTTACTGTGTATTTTGCTGCTGTCTAACATGAATCATCAGTTCACACTGGTTTCCTTACCACCCTTACTTTCCAGCATCTGACAAAATTCTCTTACCCTTTATTAGTCAGGCTAGGTTAGGCTTTTATGATGTAACAAACAATTTCAAGCTTTCAGAGGATTTTGACAGCTAGAGTCTGTCATTTTTGTGTGTGTGTATATGTGATCATGCCTGAGAAAAGAGTGGCTGCCACCTGAAACTTTTCTCCCGAATATTATTACTTTGAGGCTATAAAAAAGAATGCAAAGCTTTGATATCTGGATATGCTATAGCTGAAATTCAGGGTGTTTTTTTTTAAACCTCTGAATACCAACAGCATAAAGGCATAATGCAAAAGCCCCAAACTTTGGCCTTGATTGTAATTTTTTAAAAAATTATTCTATTGCCTTTTTTTTGTAAAAAGCACCTCAAGCTCATTTTAATGATTTAAGTAATATTTCAACGTACCAAAAAAGTTTAAAAAAGAAAAAATTACTCCAAAGCCCATCTTTTTAGAAATTCCTATAATTTGATGAATATTATTTCATATACATTTATATATCAATGCTCAAATATAATAATATATAGATGGAAATCATTATATAAAAATGAGTTCACACTACTTGTACAATATTATAATAAAATTCATTTTTTTCTTAAACAACAAAATAAGAAAAAAACTAGAGAAATTGCTGGATTTCATATGTATATATATATTTCATTTGTTTTCATTACTTTCTATATGATCTCTAAGGGAAGAAAAGAAACATATAGAGAAAAGAAAAACAGAAAAAAAAAGGAAACATAAATAAGTTGAAGCCATCCTTTGATAACATGTTTCTTTTTTTTTTTTTAGATTGTAGAGTATACATTTATTTTTTTTCTTTTTTTATTTATAAATTAATTTTTATTGGTGTTCAATTTACCAACATACAGAAAAACACCCACTGCTCATCCCGTCAAGTGTCCGCCTCAGTGCCCGTCACCCATTCCCCCCCACCCCCCTCCCTCCTCCCCTTCCACCATCCCTACTTCGTTTCCCAGAGTTAGGAGTCTTTATGTTCTGTCTCCCTTCCTGATATTTCCCACACATTTCTTTTCCCTTCCTTTATATTCCCTTTCACTATTATTTATATTCCCCAAATGAATGAGAACATACACTGTTTGTCCTTCTCCGATTGACTTATTTCACTCAGCATAATACCCTCCAGTTCCATCCACGTTGAAGCAAATGGTGGGTATTTGTCGTTTCTAATGACTGAGGAATATTCCATTGTATACATAGACCACATCTTCTTTATCCATTCATCTTTCGATGGACACTGAGGCTCCTTCCACAGTTTGGCTATTGTGGACATTGCTGCTAGAAACATCCGGGTGTAGGTGTCCCGGCGTTTCATTGCATCTGAATCTTTGGGGTAAATCCCCAACAGTGCAATTGCTGGGTCGTAGGGCAGGTCTATTTTTAACTCTTTGAGGAACCTCCACACAGTTTTCCAGAGTGGCTGCACCAGTTCACATTCCCACCAACAGTGTAAGAGGGTTCCCTTTTCTCCGCATCCTCTCCAACATTTGTGGTTTCCTGCCTTGTTAATTTTCCCCATTCTCACTGGTGTGAGGTGGTATCTCATTGTGGTTTTGATTTGTACTTCCCTGAAGGCAAGTGATACAGAGCATTTTCTCATGTGCATGTTGGCCATGTCCATGTCTTCCTCTGTGAGATTTCTTTTCATGTCTTGTGCCCATTTCATGATTGGATTGTTTGTTTCTTTGCTGTTGAGTTTAATAAGTTCTTTATAGATCTTGGAAACTAGCCCTTTATCTGATATGTCATTTGCAAATATCTTCTCCCATTCTGTAGGTTGTCTTTTAGTTTTGTTGACTGTATCCTTTGCTGTGCAAAAGCTTCTTATCTTGATGAAGTCCCAATAGTTCATTTTTGCTTTTGTTTCTTTTGCCTTCGTGGATGTATCTTGCAAGAAGTTACTGTGGCCAAGTTCAAAAAGGGTGTTGCCTGTGTTCTCCTCTAGGATTTTGATGGAATCTTGTCTCACATTTAGATCTTTCATCCAGTTTGAGTTTATCTTTGTGTCTGGTGCAAGAGAGTGGTCCAGTTTCATTCTTCTGCATGTGGATGTCCAATTTTCCCAACACCATTTATTAAAGAGACTGTCTTTCTTCCAATGGATAGTCTTTCCTCCTTTATCGAATATTAGTTGACCATACATTTCAGGGTCCACTCCTGCGTTCTCTATTCTGTTCCATTGATCTATGTGTCTGTTTTTGTGCCAGTACCACACTGTCTTGATGACCACAGCTTTGTAGTACAACCTGAAATCTGGCATTGTGATGCCCCCAGCTATGGTTTTCTTTTTTAAAATTCCCCTGGCTATTCGGGGTCTTTTCTGTTTCCACACAAATCTTAAAATAATTTGTTCTAACTCTCTGAAGAAAGTCCATGGTATTTTGATAGGGATTGCATTAAACGTGTAAATTGCCCTGGCTAACATTGACATTTTTACAATATTAATTCTGCCAATCCATGAGCATGGAATATTTTTCCATCTCTTTGTGTCTTCCTCAATTTCTTTCAGAAGTGTTCTATAGTTTTTAGGGTATAGATCCTTTACCTCTTTGCTTAGGTTTATTCCTAGGTATCTTATGATTTTGGGTGCAATTGTAAATGGGATTGAGTCCTTAATTCTCTTTCTTCAGTCTCATTGTTAGTGTATAGAAATGCCATTGATTTCTGGGCATTGATTTTGTATCCTGCCACGCTACCAAACTGCCGTATGAGTTCTAGCAATCTTGGGGTGGAGGCTTTTGGGTTTTCTATGTAGAGTATCATGTCATCGGCAGAGAGGGAGAGTTTAACTTCTTCTTTGCCAATTTGAATGCCTTTGATGTCTTTTTGTTGTCTGATTGCTGAGGCGAGGACTTCCAGTACTATGTTGAATACCAGTGGTGAGAGTGGACATCCCTATCTTGTTCCAGATCTTAGGGGAAAGGATCCCAGTGCTTCCCCATTGAGAATGATATTTGCTGTGGGCTTTTCGTAGATGGCTTTTAAGATGTCGAGGAAAGTTCCCTCTATCCCAACACTCTGAAGTGTTTTGATCAGGAATGGATGCTGTATTTTGTCAAATGCTTTCTCTGCATCTAATGAGAGGATCATATGGTTCTTGGTTTTTCTCTTGCTGATATGATGAATCACATTGATGGTTTTAAGAGTGTTGAACCAGCCTTGTGTCCCGGGGATAAATCCTACTTGGTCATGGTGAATAATTTTCTTAATGTGTTGTTGGATCCTATTGGCTAGTATCTTGTTGAGAATTTTTGCATCCATGTTCATCAGGGGTATTGGTCTGTAATTCTCCTTTTTGGTGGGGTCTTTGTCTGGTTTCAGAATTAGGGTGATGCTGGCCTCATAGAACGAATTTGGAAGTACTCCATCTCTTTCTATCTTTCCAAACAGCTTTAGTAGAATAGGTATGATTTCTTCTTTAAACGTTTGATAGAATTCCCCTAGGAAGCCATCTGGCCCTGGACTCTTGTGTCTTGGGAGGTTTTTGATGACTGCTTCAATTTCCTCCCTGGTTATTGGCTTGTTCAGGTTTTCTATTTCTTCCTGCTCCAGTTTTGGTAGTTTGTGGCTTCCCAGGAATGCGTCCATTTCTTCTAGATTTCCTAATTTATTGGTGTATATCTGTTCATAATATGTTTTTAAAATCGTTTGTATTTCCTTGGTGTTGGTAGTGATCTCTCCTTTCTCATTCATGATTTTATTAATTTGAGTCTTCTCTCTTCTTTTTAATAAGGTTGGCTAATGGTTTATCTATCTTATTAATTCTTTCAAAGAACCAACTCCTGGTTCTGTTGATCTGTTCCACAGTTCTTTTGGTCTCGATTTCATTTACTTCTGCTCGAATTTTAATTAACTGTCTTCTTCTGCTGGGGGTGGGGTCCATTTGCTGCTTTTTCTCTAGTTCCTTTATGTGTAAGGTGAGCTTTTGTATTTGAGTTCTTTCCAGTTTTTGAATGGATGCTCGTATTGCGATGTATTTCCCCCTCAGGACTGCTTTTGCTGCATCCCAAAGATTTTGAACGGTTGTATCTTCATTCTCATTAGTTTCCATGAATCTTTTTAATTCTTCCTTAATTTCCTGGTTGACCCTTTCATCTTTTAGCAGGATGGTCCTTAACCTCCACGTGTTTGTGGTCCTTCCAAACTTCTTGTTGTGATTAAGTTCTAATTTCAAGGCATTATGGTCTGAGAATATACAGGGGACTATCCCGATCTTTCGGTATCAGTTCAGACCCGATTTGTGACCCAGTATGTGGTCTATTCTGGAGAAAGTTCCATGTGCACTTGAGAAGAATGTGTATTCAGTTGAGTTTGGATGTAAAGTACTGTAGATATCTGTGAAATCCTTCTGGTCCAGTGTATCATTTAAAGCTCTCGTTTCTTTGGAGATGTTGTACTTAGAAGACCTATCGAGGGTAGAAAGAGCTAGATTGAAGTCACCAAGTATAAGTATATTATTATCAAAGTATTTCTTCAGTTTAGTTATTAATTGGTTTAAATATTTGGCAGCTCCCACATTCGGGGCATATATATTGAGGATTGTTAAGTCCTCTTGTTGGATAGGTCCTTTGAGTATGAGATAGTGTCCCTCTTCATCTCTCACTATAGTCTTCGGGGTAAATTTTAATTTATCTGATATGAGGATGGCTACCCCTGCTTTCTTTTGAGGACCATTTGAATGGTAAATGGTTCTCCAACCTTTTATTTTCAGGTTGTAGGTGTCCTTCTGTCTAAAATGGGTCTCTTGTAGACAGCAAATAGATGGGTCCTGCTTTTTAATCCAGTCTGAAACCCTGCGCCTTTTGATGGGGTCATTAAGCCCGTTCACGTTCAGAGTTACAATTGAGAGATATGAGTTTAGTGTCATCATGATATCTATTCAGTCCTTGTTTTTGTGGATTGTTCCACTGAACTTCTTCTTAAAGGGGAATTTTAAGAGTCCCCCTTAAAATTTCTTGCAGAGCTGGTTTGGAGGTCACATATTCTTTCAGTTCCTGCCTGTCTTGGAAGGTCTTTATTTCTCCTTCCATTTTGAATGAGAGCCTTGCTGGATAAAGTATTCTTGGTTGCATGTTCTTCTCATTTAGGACCCTGAATATATCCTGCCAGCCCTTTCTGGCCTGCCAGGTCTCTGTGGAGAGGTCTGCTGTTATCCTAATACTCCTCCCCATAAAAGTCAGGGACTTTTTTTCTCTTGCTGCTTTAAGGATCTTCTCCTTATCTTTGGAATTTGCAAGCTTTACTATTAAATGTCAAGGTGTTGAACGGTTTTTATTGATTTTAGGGGGGGGTCTCTCTATTTCCTGGATCTGAACGCCTGTTTCCCTTCCCAGATTCGGAAAGTTTTCAGCTAGGATTTGTTCAAATACATATTCTGGCCCTCTGTCCCTTTCGGCGCCCTCGGGAACCCCAATTAAACGTAGGTTTTTCTTCCTCAGGCTGTCATGTATTTCCCTTAATCTATCCTCATGGTCTTTTAATTGTCTGTCTCTTTTTTCCTCAGTTTCCCTCTTTGCCATCAACTTGTCTTCTATGTCACTCACTCGTTCTTCCACCTCGTTAAGCCTCGTCCTTAGGACTTCTAACTTGGATTGCATCTCATTTAATTGATTTTTAATTTCTGCCTGATTGGATCTAAATTCTGCAGTCATGAAGTCTCTTGAGTCCTTTATGTTTTTTTCTAGAGCCACCAGTAGCTGTATAATAGTGCTTCTGAATTGGCTTTCTGATATTGAATTGTAATCCAGATTTTGTAACTCTGTGGGAGAGAGGATTGTTTCTGATTCTTTCTTTTGAGGTGAGGTTTTCCTTCTAGTCATTTTGCTCAGTGCAGAGTGGCCAAAAACAAGTTGTATTGGGAAAAGGAGAAAAAGAGAGAGAAGGAAAAAAAAGAGAAAAAGAAAAAAGAAAGAAGAAAAAAAGGGAAAAAAGAGAAGAAAAAGAAAGAAAAAGAAAGAAAGGAGAAAAAAGGGGTGGGTTGGGGGAAGCAATCAGAAATCAAAAAGAAAGAAAGAAAAAAAAGCACAAAACTAAACAAAAACAAAATAACACGGGGGAGTATCTTCCGATTCTGTATACTTTAAGTCCCTTGACTTCCCCTGGAACTGGTCCGTGTCGCTGGTCTTCTGGGGGAGGGGCCTGCTGTGCTGAGTCTCAGGTGTTAGCACTTGGGGGAGCTGCTCTGCCCCTGCCTGGTGCAGGGCTCAGTGGGGGTTGTTCACCCCGTGAGGCCCCGGGAGGAAGCCACAGTGGCGGGGGCACCTCTGGGACCCTGGAGTCAGCTCCCGCAGTAGCTCCGGGGCTCTCCGTCTGCAGGGCCTGGGGGCTCCGGGGCGGGGCCGCTGATCTGCTCAGCTCCAGGCAGGAGCGTCCTTGCTGTCCTGGGCCCTCCCGGCCTCTGCCTGTCCCGGGGGAGGCCGGATCCTGGGCTGTGTCCCGGCGCCCTGTGCTCCGGGGCCTGCGCTGTTGGATTCGCGCTCCCGCCCCGCAGCCCCCTCCGCAGAGCCGCCGCCCGAGCCCCTCCGAGCTGCTCCGGGCCCCGCCGTGCGCGCTGCAGCCCTTAGGGAGCTCGGCGCACTCTCCCGGGGCGCAGGTGTCTGTTACTGTCCCAGGGAGCCCGAGGGCATCCCCGCCCTCCTGGGTCCTGCTCCACCTCCCTGCCGGCCCCTTTCCGCCCGGGATGGTTGGTGCAGCTCCTGCTCCTCCGGGACGGGGCTCTCCTGTCCTGGGGACACTCGCCCCGGCCTCAGCCCGGCTCCTCGCGGGCCCCTCCCCCTTGGAGGCCTTTTGTTTCTTTCTTTCTTTTTCCCCGTCTTCCTACCTGATAGAAGCGCGAACTCTTCTCACTGTAGCGTTCCAGCTGGTCTTTCTTTAAATCTCAGGCCGAATTCGTAGGTTTTCAGGATGATTTGAAGGTTATCTAGGTAATTTGGTGGGGACAGGTGATTTGGGGACCCTACTCTTCCGCCGTATTGCCCCTCCTCCTGATAACATGTTTCAATTTTAGATGAAGGAAATTGACTCCCTACTTTGAAAGAAAGAAAAAAATGTACCTTAATATATATTTTTAAATTTTTTCATCCTTCTCCCACTTTTACAAGTTCAAGAATTCTTCTATTTTCAAGATGTGCAATATTTAGATTCTGTGTGATAGCCATACTATTCACATAATTCTAAACATGATCACGAATTCACTTATGATCACGAATTTTATGTTGTGTTTAGCTGAGTTTTATCACCATGTAGATTTGGTCTGGGTGTTAGTGAAGTCTTTTAGGGGCTGCTTACTTGAGCTTTTACATAATTACACATGTCCTTATGCTCAGAGGACAATTTAGCCAAATATACTTTTTTAAAGGTAATTTTTCTTTTATCAGGGTTCTTTTAGGCATTGTTCACTATCTGGGCCTAAGAATGGCATCAGTCCCTTGATCACGACTATCAGTACTTTTTCATTTATTCCTTGGTTTTCAATGTCAAGTAATTTTTTTAGAAGAATTAATGGTATGATATTTCTGTAGCTTGTTCACCTGACTGATACTTTTACTTTTGGAAGACAATTATGTTTTATATTTGAAAGTCAAATTCATTCTTGGGTATAAAATTTGGAGGCCCAAATTTCCCTCTTTCAAGATTTTGTAGACATTGGGCCATTATTTGCTGGCATTGAATATATATGCTTATATACATATGTACACATATATACACATGTGTATGTAAATGTACATGCATATAAATTCAAATAAATGTATACATATGTTGGGTTATGTATGTGTATAAAATACATGGAACTATTCTGATCGTTTTTCTCCTTTTGTAAGTTACTTGCTTTCTTTGCCTGGGTGTTTGAATATTTCTTTCTTAATCATTCAGGTTCAATATTTAATCAGGCTCTGTCTCTGAGCTAGTAATTTTGTACCATTTTTTCCTTAGGTTTATTCTAATTTTTTCCTTAGGTTCATGGAAATCTTATTTCATGTCAGGAGTCACACCCTTAGAGGATTACAAAGGGCTAGTGCATAGCAGGAATACCTAAAGTGGGCATGGTTACTTCAAGAGCAATGATGGTGTCCATGGGGAACCAGATCATGGATGATTTGTATTAAAACATCTAGACATAATTTTTAAAAACACAGAAAGCACAGATCAAAACTTACATCTTCCCAGTTTGGGATTCTTGGCTTATGACTTTTTATAATTTTTATGTTCTATTTTATTAGTTTTCTTTTCCTAGGTTGGGGACCATAATCAACCTATGTTACACTGCATTTTTTCCCCATCTTCTTTAGGGATTGTCTTCTTTCTTTATATATTTTTAAATTTTATTTTTAATCATTATCATTTTTCTTTTGAGAGAGAGAGCGAAAGAGAGAGAGCATGTGTGTGAGCTGGATGGGGGGCAGAGGGAGAGGGAGAGAGAGAATCTCAAGCAGATTCCACACCAGTGAAGAGCACATCTGGGGCTCAGTCTTACAACCCTGAGATCATAACCTGGGCCAAAATAAAAAGTCAGATGCTTAACTGAGTGAGCCACCCAGATGTCCCCTTTCTTTGTATCCTTTTACCTTCTGCGTTAATTGCTTGTTTTCTCAAACATCCTGTTATGTCCTTCATTCACCATTGTCTGTTCTCCACCTTTCTTTCTAAAACGTATTTATTAATGGTGTGATTTTAGTCGTCAGTTACTCTTGGTTAATATACTATTTTTTATTAAGAGTTTTATATTATTTAAGATTTGAGCTCTAATTTGATTGAATTTTTATCATTGTCATCTTTTTATTGCATGAAGCAGTAATGGAGAATTGTTCATGCCAACATTTTTAATAGACCAAGTTCTTCACTTGTCTGTTAAGTATAATTTCTCTTTTCTTTTTTGAGGATAGAAAGCTTGCATATTTTCTACGGGATTTATTTTTATCATATCTTTGGATGACTCTCTGTCTGGATTTCTGCTTGCTCTGATATAGTGTGGATAAATTTTCCTTGACTCACACCTAACTTTCTCTGAGTCATGTTTATTTTCTCTGAGCTAATTTTTCCAGAGGCTAATGAAGATGGGCTCAGGAAAATGGAGAGGCTACCTCCTCCTAACTAAAGCAGAGTCCTGGCTTTATTTTTGGAAACAGGCTCTACACTCCCTCTGAATTTTCGTGGTCTTCCTGTGCCAGGAAAGGTGGACTAAGACCCAGGTATCTTTCCCAGGACAGTGTGGAGCCTTGCATCTATGGATTTATTAGAGTTGGTCTCAGCTGTTCACTTGCTCCAGTTGACTCATCCTTCCCAAGAAACTGTTTTCTCTTTGCAAGCAAATGGAATGGGTGGGGAAGGACATGCTCACAGTCCATAGTCTCTTTGATTTTAGCTTATGTCTAGAATTACAAAAGTCAAAAATACTATATTTTGTTAGTGCTTCCAAGAGACAGGTTGGAGGTAGTATGCCACACCCATCTTTCTCAAATTGCACTAGAATCTTCTGCTGCTTCTCATCACCTTTTGAGACTTTGATATCAATATATGCTCCTTTCCTGCTATGGTTGCTTTTGGTAATAATAATAATAATAATAATAATAATAATAATAATAATAAATTAAGATGGAAAAAAAGCAGTCATCCTTCTTAGTGTTGCTATCTGTTCTTGGAAATTCTATCTCTGCATTTACTCAATGGAAAGGAAATTGATCTTGTGGGAGGACATGTTTCAACATGTCTCAGGGTTGGAGACAATGGAAGCATTTATGATTACTGCAAAATAGTTCCTTGGTTACTAATTTGCAGATCCCACAGAAATGGATGGATAAAACTGAAGAATGGAGTATAGACTAGCCCAATAGTTCTGGGGTAATATATTGGCTTCTCTGGTCAAATTATCTGAATAAGATATACCCTGGGAAAAGACTCTGCACCTGAGAAATTATCATGATTTACAACGAATAGGCCTGAGATTGACACGCATTGGGGCCGGAATGCAGGTCTGGGACATCAGAAAGGAGAGCCTAGAATGATAAGACATGCACTTTGAAGGACTGGATACGATGGATACCTTATGAGGCCAAAATGTTCCAGGTTGTTCATCTCCCTCTGAAAGCACTAAAAAATGAATGAGCCTGGAGGACAAAACTATTAGGAAGATGATCGGTGCAAATGCTACCAGGTTGGGAGACGTTATATTGAAGCCCCAAATTGTAATGTGTCAGTGGGTCTGCAGATGTGCAGATGTTTAATAAGCCTGACTGTAGTGGGACGTTTTCCGACTGTCTTCTGATTTTCTAGTAAAATCATATGACTTTACTAGAAAATCAGATCAAATATATATATATATATATATATATATATATATATATATATATATACTTATATAATTTTTTTCCCTAGATGAAACCTAGGAATAGCGTCAAATCCTTACTGGCAGGAGCAAAGTATAAATGAACATGCATTATAATATCTTAATGATGTCATTTTCTATAATATATTTTTAGGAATCAAATCTTCTAACTTCAGGTTAGTAGCAGTGCATTTGAGTATTAGCTAGGTAGCTAGACACTTTGTCACCGCTTCCAATGGCTAATCATTTGGAATATACATTGTGTTGCTTCTGGTGATCTTTTTCAAAAGATGAAATTTGGACTCAACTTGGAAAAAGTTGTTAGTAAAATGTCATTTAATCTTGGTGGTGGGGCAATGAGGCAGAACGTTTTGCATGTTTGCAAAATAAGCTTCATTTTGATGCATTTGGCTTTACTGATTATATTAATTAACTTAACAGCAAGTGTGAAGATTATTTATGATGCATTAAAAATGATTGGTCCTTAATTGCTTCTCTGGTAGAACAAGGGACTTGAATTTCAGTGTAAGATTTGTAAAAAATTTAGCTTGTTGGTATGTAAATTCAAATTTTAGAAATGGTCCTTTGAAAACAAATGAAATCTCATGATGAGATATAATTATGCATAATATTTCCCTCAGAAAGCAGAATTTAAAGGTTTTATCTAAACCAGACCTTTTTTTTCTAGTTACCGCTTATATGACATCTCTATTTTGTTTCTTTAAAAAAGATAATCATGTATGTATTTTAAGGTATTCTTTTATTATTTAGTAAAAATATACCAAAGTATGTATTTTTATTATGTATAATATTTAAGACCTAAGCATCATGGGAAATAAAAAAGTCACATGTTATTGGTTTCTAAGATTTTTCTTTATTTAGAATAGCCTGTTAATTTTATTTCAAAACTTTTATATTTTCCTTGTGTTTTCAGTTTAAACTTGATTCTAATGTCTTTGCAGTTTTTTCTCTTTCTATACAAATTGAGGCCTGAAAACTGTTCTCTGAAACATGTTTTTTTTTGTTGTGTTTTGTTTTTCTGTTTGGGTATTTATGTGCCATGGGCAAGAGTGAATTTCAGGATCAAAGTTTAGGTGGATTCTTCAAGTTCATTAACCCCAATGGAACTTGCATTACTTGTTACCAATAGTCAATTTGTCACACAAGCAAATGTGCAAATATCCAGCAAGGAATAAGCAAAGAGTGTATAATATTAAGCACATGGCATGTAAAATGTAGCTGACTAGTAAAGACCAGATTAATAACTTAGAGTAGTCTTTTAAACAGCACATGTAATATGTTTTTTTTTTTTCTCTTCTAAAGATTTTCCTTCTCTTGGTAGGAGGCAGTTGTATAGTAGATCAAAAGTTAGTGGGAGCAGTGGAGTAATCTACATATCTTAACCAATATAGCTACTTCAGGCCATAATTATTATAGCTACGCAGAAGAGGTTCACACCTATGTTTTTTGGTCCTTAATGCATCTAAAATAGAGTCTGAGGCTGCATAGTATCTATGAATGCATGTGTAATGTCTGTTTGATAAGTGTCTTCTCACACCCTCAGGACTTTTATTGGCAATTTGCATTTCACAATGAGAGAAATCAGCTGGAGAGGGTTTATTGTTTTGTATAATAGAGAGGAGTGTGAAAATATTCCAGTTCTGCAGATGGCACTTCTCGTTAGCCTTGAACATATACATGTGCAAGGATTGTTTTATCTTAACTAATACAGCCACCAAAAAGGCTATTTTTAGAGGTGAATTCACAGTTTGGTTGGATTGCAATAATTAGTTGAATTTCTTTAAAGATAGACGAAGTACTTTTTTGAACCCTTGGCTGTAGAGTGACTTCATGATACTCAGAAGGACATTTTCCTTTGCATAGCTATCTTTTAAACAGTGGATTATAATATGTCTATAATGCAGTCAGCCTGATTTTTAAATAACTCAAAAGGCAAATCAAGGAGTGTAGAGCTGGTGCTGCTATGTATGATCTTCTCACTTGTGGCAATAATGTACAGATGAAAATATGTGTGTATGTGAGCCAAAAAAAGCGGGTAATAAAACAAAAACCTATAAAAAGAATCTCTGAAAGCAAACTACATGCACTTGAAAATGCATATCAACGGGTAACAAGTTCTTGTCAGAAAATGTCAAGATCTTCACAATTCAATAACTTAGCTTGAGTCATATATATCACTTCACCTTCAAGTCAAATATGGACTTCTAAGCTTGGTACAGAGATAAATGAAAAATGATTCCTATCGATTAGGAGTACTGCTACTCAATTTAAATAATTATCTATATTTATATTTTCATGGAGAAACAATAACACATCTCAGTAGTTCTCAAAATTTGGAGCTCCCTATCCCTTTCATTCTTAAAATGAGGCTTCTAGAGGACTTTTGTTTGTGAGGATTGTGTCTATTCCTATCTACTGCATTAGAAATGAAAACTCATTATTCTTTTAAAATGTTTATTAGATATTTTAAAAATAACTATCACAAACCCATTACATGCTAACATACGTAATACTTTTTAATGGGAAAATAAAAAAATAGCAAAAAGGGTAGCAGTGATTTTCATTTTTGCAAATCTTTTAAGTGTCCGGCTTAATAAAACACAACTGGATTTCATATCTGTTTTTTCCCTTTTTTTTTTTGCTATATATTTTATTAGAGTTCGATTTGCCAACATATAGCATAACACCCAGTGCTCATCCCATCAAGTGCCTGATCATATCTGTTTTTGAAATCAGTCTGTTGTGATGTTCTTTTCACTGAAGTATTCAAAGAACAGTTAGCTTTTATATTGACCTTTTAGTTGGAAAAAGAAGAGATGTTTTAACAGCCCTTTTAGATCATTGTAGGTATTCTTTGATATTACACCAAAACTCAACAAATGGCAGTTTGCCTTTTAAATCTATTAAAAGATTAATTGAAAGTAGATTATTAAATCATATTAGTAAACTCTGTTACATTAAACTTATTTGTTATATCTTGTACATTGTTTGGGTATTTTAACCATACATGATCTTATATCATCATGCATTGGCCATTTGCAAAATGTTACCTTGCTAAATTATGTAGGTATTTCAAATGTTGACATAATTTATCATACAAAAAAGAACACACCACATGATCATTAAGATTACTGTTGGATGGATTTCAGAAATGCCTTTATATTTTGGGAAGCAATTATACTTATAGAGGTGGATACAAATTTTCCACGACTCTTATATTTGCCTGAGAGCTCAATTTGTCTGTGTTAATACAAATGGTCAGTGGTTCTCTTGAAGGGATAAATTCACCCAATTCATTTCTGAGACATTTTCTGCCAAATAAGCTAAAACTAAATAGCTATATTTTATCTATCAGTATTTATTTTAATTAAAAATAATGTTCCATGAAAAAAAAGTGGCCAGTTAAGCTCACAACTCAAACACTAATGCTTTTCCTGGTGATACCCATGTAATATTCATAAGAAGTGATTCATGCACATTTCCATTTAATAAACAGAATATTTAAAAAGCAGCATAAAGACCTGCATTCAAGGGTCAAAATTTAATAAAATGTATCATTTTTACTGCCTTATCAACACTGTCCTAAATTAAATTGATGTTTCTTTTTCACCAGAGAGTGTATGGTGGTAAAACGTACAGTATAGTCCAGTCTAATGTTACTTGCCTTGATTCAAGTATTGGTATCAGTACTTTTATCTCTATGTTTTCTTGCACCACTGGTATAAATGTTAACACAGTGAATATAATAAATAGTTTCTTAATACTAATATGATAATAGTTTTAAACT
Organism: Vulpes vulpes; assembly: GCF_048418805.1. Lineage (NCBI taxonomy): Eukaryota > Metazoa > Chordata > Mammalia > Carnivora > Canidae > Vulpes > Vulpes vulpes. The sequence goes on along the minus strand of NC_132793.1, from coordinate 91,747,961 downwards.
CACAGACTATCTGAAGGTGTCTCTGGGGCTATCAGAAGCTCACAGACCACAGCTTGGAAATCACTGACATCTCCAACCACATACAATAAAATAATCTATTTGGGTCTATTGGAAGAACATCTTCCTACTTCAAGTGTTCTAAATTTTATCACCTAAGAATTTGAGTCTATGACTTTGACCTCAAGCACTTATTATGAGTGATTTACTAGGACAAGAAAGGACCTTCTAAAGGCAATTTAAAAATACCATTGAATACTTCCATAAATAATCCAAAAATCCAAACAATAACATGTTTTATTTGTTATTTTATGAATCAGGATTGAATCAGAAAGAGGAAACCACTCCAGGTATTTTAATTTAATGTAGTGAATTGATTTCATATAGGAAGTATTTGGAAGTTGAAAGAGAGAAAAGGATAATACTTTAGTATATCAGAAATGATAATTATAGAGCCAAAAGGACTTAGGAGGTGACCCAAGAAGAGGGTGCTCAAAACTCTGAAGGATTTATGACTCTCTGCTTCTGCTGAAAAAAAATCCTTTTTCCTCTTATCTTTTCATTCTCCTTCTAGAGCTTCCTGTTGTCAGAAAGTAAGAGGCAGTTAGTTTCAGGGAGGTCTGTAAAATGTCATATTCTCAGTCTGTGCTCTAATACCACAAAGTGGAATATAGTAGATTTGAAGCTGAGGTTAATTCTATGGTTAATTCTATGCTCGTAAGTCTACTACAGCTATATTTGTTGTTGTTTGACAAATGAGTTTCTTGCTCAGAAGCAATGGTAGGTGGGATGCTGTGATAGCTAATAAGGCATTCCTGGTCTGAAGGGTTGACCTTCACCCATAGAATTTGTAATCTTTGCTATTTGATGGGTGAGATAGTGCAATGGATGTTATTTGTTTAACATTCCCATGAGACAAAAATATCTCTGTGTCAATTTGTAGACTTTCATCTTCCTCCAAGACCTCCTTATTACAAATCTTTTCAAGTCTTTGTCCCTTTAGTTACATTGATGCCCATGAATCAATATAAGCCAATATTCTCAGCCATATTTCAGTACAGTTAAAATGGACCACCAAGGGATGCCTGGGTGGCTCAGTGGTTGAGCATCTGCCTTTGGCATGGGCATGATCCAGGAGTCCTGGGATCGAGTTCTGCATCAAGCTCCCTTCATGGAGCCTGCTTCTCCCTCTGCCTGTGTCTCTGCCTCTCTCTCTCTCTCTCTCTCTCTCTCTCTCTCTGTGTGTGTGTGTGTGTGTGTGTGTTTGTGTTTCTCATGAATAAATAAATAAAATCTTTTTAAAAAGATGGACCACTGGGATCCCTGGGTGGCGCAGCGGTTTGGCACCTGCCTTTGGCCCAGGGCGCAATCCTGGAGACCCGGGATCGAATCCCACGTCGGGCTCCCGGTGCATGAAGCCTGCTTCTCCCTCTGTCTGTGTCTCTGCCCCCCCCCTCTCTCTATCTCTGTGTGACTATCATAAAAATAAATAAATAAATAAATAAATAAATAAATAAATAAATAAGATGGACCACCAAATGCATTGTTTGAAATTATCTGCACTGTGAAGATTTTCCCTCACTACTACCTTTTAGGAACTTTTCTGTTTGTGCCTGTAATACAGTAGTGCCCTCATCCATGGTTTTGCTTTCCATGTTTTCAATTCCCTGTGGTCAGTCACTGTCCAGAGAAGATGATCTTCCTTTTGATATATCAGGTCATTTCACTTCATCTCATCAGGTGGGCACTTTATCATCTCATTTCAACACAAGAAGTAACTACAGTTGCATATTTTGAGGAGAGAGGGGGAAAGAGACACAGACCAGATTTGCATAACTTTTATTATGATATGTTATAATTTAAGTTCTATTTTACTATCAGTAAAATAATTATTGTTGACAATATTTTCCTGTGCCTAATTTAGAAATTAAACATTACTATCTGTATGTGCATATGGGAAAAGACAGTATATACAGGGCTCCATACTATCTGCAATTTTAGATATTCACTGGGAATCTTGGAAATTGGTACCTGTTGATGGTGGGTGGTGGTACTACAAATAATTGGAGTTGGTACCAATATATTGTGAAGGAACATTCATAATCAAGGTCAGAGTTTTTTTTTTCCTCCTCAGTAATGCTGAATGTCTACTGATGTCATAGGTATAGACTGAGCAAGAGGAGACAATGAAACAGGTGTAGGTGACCTATGAGTCTCAGATACTTAAACTTGATGTCAAGATCTGCTCAGAAATAATCGCTTCTATACCATTCTCTGCTGACAGTGGAGTAATTGTTTTGCACATCCAACTTCATGGCTTAATGGACCCCATAACATACAACTTTATGACAGAGAGCTTAGCTATAGTCACTGAGGTCTCATGATTGGGCTTTCAGATACTACCAGAATTCAGAAACAATATGTGGGACTTCTAAAAAAATGTTATCTTCCCAAGAAGGCATAATTTTTTTCTTTTCTATTTTAAAATAAACCTCCATTGTGATTTCTATACTGTGGTCAATAAGATGCTCCATACAACATGTCTGTTTGCCTCAAATACATAGATAACTGAAATCTCTTTTAAGTAACAAGGATGAAGTCACAGAGTGAACTGTGTTATAGAATAGGTGACAAAGTGCTTACCTTTTCCTTAAAAACAAGCCACTTTGTAGGTTACTTTAATCTTCGTAGACTACTGGCCATTTTAAAGGCTTTTCTCTAAGAACAGGTCACTTTAGAGTTTACTTAATCAATGTATTGTATTAGCACACTCACTGTGGTATATACCTTGCCTCTAAAATCCAAAAACACCTACCATGTAGCATGAAGAATAGCAACTATTTTTTCACTTAGAAGGACATTCCATCATACTTGAAATCACTGGATATCCAGAAACTTCATCAAGGTGGCAGGCTTGTGAATTTTCATTAGACATGTCTTTCTTATTCTCTGGCATATACATGTCTTAATAAGTTATTTAGAATACTTGTTTCTACTTGCTCATTAGGGTCAATCATCAATGTTGCCATCAGTAAAGAGGAGCAGTATGACATTTTGTGGAATGTTCTTACAGTCAAGACCTCTGGGAACAAGGTTCTGTCAGAGAGCACGGGACCTGATATATCCTTGAGACAAGACAGTGAAGGTATGCTGTTGTTCCTGACAGGTGAAAACAAACAGCTTCCAGTGGACCTCGCAAATCAGTATAGACAGGAAAAAAGGTGCTAGATAAATCGCTATGTGTCAGATGCTAGGAGACATGATGACTTGTTCCAGTAAATAATTCATATCTAGAACACCCTCTGTAATTCGGCTGCTTTATAAAGTTTATGAACATCTATAGTCATTCTCCAAGATCTATCATCTTTTGCACCAGCCCAATGGTCGAGTGAAGTAGAGATGTGGCAGGAATTTGCCTACATTTTTCAAATCTTTGGTAATAATACTGATTCCTGTAGTTCCCTCAGCAGTAAGATTTTGCCTTTACCATTCTGAGGAAGAAACGGATTCCAAGGATTTTCTGTTGGTTATTTTAACTGTAATAACCTTGCTGATTGGCTCTTGCCTCAGCTGGTAGATCATAGCACTGAGCTCTAGGTTTCTTTCTGTAAGTATATCCATGCATTAGAAAGCAGCCAAATCAACATACAATCCTGTGGTCATCATTACTTTTAGTTATAGCTGGGGCATAAGCTACTTAGTTCTTCAAGGCACCTGCTTTGAAAGGTACTTCATTCCAAGCAACCAAAGCTGATCATTTAATTATCTTGATGCTGCTGTGTAAAATGAGTTACCAGATTCTGTTTTGCATTGGCAGTTAGCTCAGGAATGTGCTCCCGGCCGAAGGCATGACCAAATCAATCCTGGAATACCTCCTCTGAGAGTCCCAAGTACTGGTTAGTCAGCATCTTGTCAGGAAATGAGAAAACATACCACATTAGTCCAACAAAGCTGATTTAAATTGGTACATAGGTGTTGGATAGTGAGAGACCAAAAAAAAAAAATAATAATAATAAAATAAAATTTTTAAAAAAAGGAAGAAGGAAAGGAAGGGGAGACAGAGGAAGAAAATAAAATGAAAACAAAATGACTGCCAATAATTATATTCTGGCAAGCAAACCTATATTTACCTACCTTATAACAATAATATGTTGATAAAGTAACATAGGTAAAGTGCTACATACAAGTAACATAGTAGTATCATTAAATTAATACACTTCTTTGAATTCTCATTATCAGCATATTCAATTTCTACCGAAGATAGAATCATGCTTTATTAGAGTTCATCCAGATTATTTGGTGTTCAGAAAATTATATTAACACTTTTTTTGATACGTAGTGTCTGGTCCATTGCCCTGGGGACTCACAGGGCCAGCCTCCCTTGCTGAGGGATCTGGGACAGAGAGCCTTACAGGAATCTCTGAGCTTTTCCATCTGACTCAAAAATATTCAGAACCTTTCAAATCACCTTTCTTGTGGTTGAAGGGGCAAGGCTTCCAGGACAGTGCCACCATCTTATTACTGCAACTCAAGTCTGTAGTGTTTTAAGGTTCACAAGACCTCTGGTCATTTACACTATCTACATTTCTGTACCCATAGTTCAGATGAGTGTTAATAGCTTCCTCTGAGAAGATCTAATTTTATCCACTACTGTAGAAGAAGGATGAAGAGGATCATGCTAAACATGAACTCTTCCTACTTAATAGGATATATTTACATAAATGTGCACCCATGTATAAAGGGGCGTGGATTAAAGAGTTATTTTTAATTCCCCAAACATCCTATTGAACAAGGAGTCTTTGTTTGTTTCTTTGTTTCTGTAATACTCTTCTGTGTGGAAATCACTATTTCCCCCTAACCCATGTGAATCTATTAATATTCATTAACTTGGTAAAAGGTTGTCACTTGCCTTTTTGCAATGCAGTGGGCAAGCCAGCAAGGTCCTCATCACCTAGAAGTTTCAATGAACTCATAGAGTTCTTATCAAGATGGTGGCTGACAGAGGTGTTCCTTGGAGACAGAGGTTCCTTGGTGTTCCTAAGATTATCTCACCTTTCTCTGGATTTTTGTCACTTTCACTACATTCCCAGTGCTGTTGAAGGGAAACTGCATCTACATTTGAAGGAACAGGTGGAAAGTGGTCCACACACTTTCAACGCAGTTGAAAACAACGCAGTTCCCATCCAGTTCTGTAAGTATTTCCTTGGTTCCCTTTTTCCATAACATGGAATAACTTTAAAAATTAATAAAGTATATTCAGAGACAGGAATGTAAAGTTAAAACACCTATTGAGCACATTTGGCCTGAAGTTCTAATTCATTAGATCCATTAGATTCTAGATTCATTAGATTCATTCCATCCAATGCTGATTTACCTCAGTGTCATGGACTAGAAGAATTGTTAATAGATAGTTTTTTTTTTTTTCACTTTAGTATTCCTTTTTGTTTTTTTTTATTTTAAAATTTTCTTTCTTTCTTTTTCTTTCTTTCTTTCTTTCTTTCTTTCTTTCTTTCTTTCTTTCTTTCTTTCTTTCTTTCTTCCTTCCTTCCTTCCTTCCTTCCTTCATTCCTTCCTCCTTTCTTCTTTCCTTCCTTTTCCTTTCTTCATCATTTTTCAATTAAGTAGGCTCCATATCCAATGTGGGGCTTGAACTCATGATCCTGAGATCAAGAATCACATGATCTACTGACCAAACCAGTCAGGCACCCCTAAAAATTTATTTCTTGAGTGTAGTGTTTTCTGAAAATATTTCCTGGCTGTTTAGTCTTTTCAAACTGCATTTCTCCTCCATTAGACTTTTCTTGTATGTCAACTCCTAGACTTTATGGCACAGAATTAGAGACACCAGTTAAAATAATACACTTTTGGTGCTTTGCTAGTTCAAATCATAGTATTGTGCCCACAACATATCACTATGGGCGGTGATGATAATTTTTTTCTCTTGTATGTTTTTAAAATATGTTATTAGATTTTCTAAGCATAGGCATGGATTCGCTGTTCTCTGTTAAGTATTATGGTTATTTCTGTGTTAAATTCAATATATTTCTGTTCTTAGATTTCTTTTTTGAATTGTGTATGTCCCATTTACATTTACAGTTTATAGAACTATATAGAGTTCAGCAAAATAAAGGTTTATATTTGTATTACTTTCAGGTATTCTTAGTTGAAAGCATGCATGGTTTTCTAAACTATTTATTTTCCTACCTCAGCTAGTTTCCTGTCTTGACCAAATACAGTACGTTATGTGGCCAGTCATCGAAATTGCATGACCTTTTCCTTTGGAAACTGTCTAACAAAATATGTACACATATATTTTGGGCAAGTTATTAAACCTGACAGTAAAAAAAAAGTTATTATTTCTAAACAAATACCTTAGCCCACTACCATCTATATGCCACTCCAAGACACACCTATTTGTAAGACTTTCTATTTTCTATGCTTCAAATTACTCTGAAATTATAGTCTACACAACTGATTATCAGATGGAAACACTGAAACAGAGATAAAATATCTTTCAAACTCTTTCAAACCTGATGAACCAAGAGTTTTTTTTTCCTCTGCTCTTAAATCTGTCATTTCTCTCAGATTAAACACCTAAATTGAGCCACCTGTGAAGAAAACAATGTGATTTATTTCCAGTAAAGGTAATTCCCATTCTGATAACCTCAACCTAAAGCAGAAGTCTCTTAAGGCACTTTCTTTGGCTACACAATTTCTGAATGACTCTATATTCAGAACAGCTCCTCACCTCTGAGCATTAGGGATCCGCAGTGAATGCTTAGGGTCCACTTGAATGTTGTGCTGTTAGTTGCTGTTAAATTTCAATTAGACAGACAATATTCTTTTCCACTAGACATTTTCTATCACTGGTGTCCTAGCTGCCTAATAGATAATTTCCACGCTCCATCCATTGTGTAGCACAGAGAAAAATATTGATGGATTGATAGAGTCAAGAATGGAGAAAGTTAAAAATATAAGTTCTTTAGGGTTCTCCACATAGAGGGTCACAGGAAGGGTGGTGGGCAGGGGGTTGGGGTGACTGGGTGACAGGCATGAAGGAGGTCACGTGATGTGATGAGCACTGGGTGTTCTACTACATGTTAGCAAGTTGAATTTAAGTAAAGAAAAAAAAAAGTATGTTCTCCAAACCATGAATGAAAGGGTTAAGATAGCTTTAAAAAACACCCTATTTGCAGACACTGGCAGGAAACATATCCAAATTCAGGCAGAGATTTGAGTAATGTAATTTCATAAATGATAAAATTATATATAAAAATGATTTAAGGATAATTTATTAAATCTCAGTTGTCAGTACATTTTTGATAACTAATTTTCAATCTAACCAAAGGACTATACTTGAATCACTAAATGATTTCTGTGTTTGCATAACTACCTGATTGTCATTTGGATTTGTTTTTTCAGATTATTAATGATATGCTACATTATTATTTTGCCGCCAGGACAGTATAGAAATATTTTTATTGAAATACTTACAGTATAGTTTTGTATAATAAATAATACACATGTGTGTGCATCTACATATGTACATGTAACTCATATAATGAGAATTATAATATCTTTATAGAAGGAGAAAGTTATAAAAGAAGGTTTGTGGCAAAGAACGTGCTTCACTGAAATAAGATTTATGACAATTTAGTCATGTATACTTGGGAGCGTGGACTTCGATCCCCTGATTTCAACCCCGTTATTACTAACTTTTCCCTTGGTATGTCAATATTAAAACAAAAATACTTTTTATCCTTAGATTTCAGGATACACAAAAGTGCCTAGTAGGTAATTTTTGCAAATACTGTCTTATAATCCTCAAAACAGTGCTGTTAGGTGGGTATTGATTATCTTCATTTCACAGTATTTAAGGAAATAACAAAACATTTCTAGAAGTTTCATCTACATAGATGTTCAGGTAAATATTGGAAACAATTCCAATGTCCAATAATATAAGAATGTTTAATAAATCATAAGCAATTGGATCACACTTAAGTGTTAATTGTGGTCACTTCTAAATAGTTTCTGATATTTCTAAGCCTTTTTTGTGTTTTCTAAATTTTTCCCATAATTATCCTTTATTGTCAAATAAAATTTGTAAAAATAGGATTTTTGTTGTCTTTCTTATAAAGAACTGCTGAGGTTCCAAAGATTTTATACTATATAGATACCTAGGGACAACTATGAGGGATAGGACAGGGACAGCACTCTGCGGTATTCTTAGATCCCTATGACAACATCAACCTATTCTGTGATGTTTTCTAGCTGGCACTTCATCAGCATATTGATTTTAAAGTTTTATCGACTCTTCTAAGACACTGCTAGGCAAGCTGTAAGCTCTTTCTGTAAGCCACCGGTCCCTCTGCTCTTCACTCCTCGGCTTTGATCGAGCTATTGAAAATTTCTTATGTGAATCCTGGTCCCATTGGTGAGATTTCTAGCCTCTGAAGAATTCAGAAGTCCAGCTATGTGCAGTTTCTTAAACTTTTGCAAAGCCTCATCACTTCTGTGAAAATATAAATTCTACTTTCTGACACTGAGTCTTACTCCTGACCCCAAACCTTGACTCATCGCCTTCTTGTCTGCAAAGCTTTCTCCCTTTATTCACAAGGCAGACGTTTCTTAGAGCTCCAAACACTCATCAGGCCCAGGGCTGACTGCTGAGGTTGCAAAGATGATGAAGCCAGTCTTCAAAGAACTCACAGTCTCATGGGAAAATGACTCAACACTGACATCACTAAAGCAGAATAAGTGCTATGGAAAGTAGAAGTGATTCATCTCTTCAAAGAAGTTGGATCAGGACCAACATGGGGTATGGAGAGGATTTGTAATTAGCCCGGCAGGTAGAATATGATTTTTGACCAGTGGAAAAGAAGGAGAAAAGCATTCCAGTCCCAGAAAACTATGTACAAAGTACAAGAGGTGAGGGAGTGTAGGGAATGCAAAAAGAAATGAACTCTATCTGATATCCCAGAGAACATGGAACCTTTGAGGGAGCAGAAAAGAGAGGTTAGCGTTCAAAGCTGGAGAGCTTTGAATGACTGCTCAGGATCATAGTTCTCCATCTCAGGGAAAATGGAGGGAGGGTTCTGGTAATTTAGAGCCTCACTTCAACAGGCAACATAAAGGTGTCCCCATACATGAAAAGATGCTCATCATCACTAAGTATTAGGGAAGTGAAAATCAAATATACAACAAGGTATCACCTCATGTTCAATAGGATGACCGCTGTAAAAAATAAAAACCACAAAAAACCGAGTGTTGATTAGGATGTGGAAAAATTGGAATCCTTGTACACTTTTGGTGGGAAAGTAAAATGATGCAGCCACTATGAAAAACAATATGGCACTTTAAAAAAAATAGAATTGCCAAATATACACTAGCAATTTCAGGGACAGGAGAGGGGCCACAGTGGTGAATATGCAGAGTGGATGAGAAGGGTATGAATACAATTGGAGAGGCAGACAAGAGCCAGGATGTAGAAGGGGTGGAAGGCCATTGTTAGGGATTCTAGATTTTACTTTAAGAACAATGGAAAAAGAAGATGTGGTCTATGTATACAATGGAATATTACTCAGTCATTAGAAATGATGAATACCTACCATTTGCTTCAACTGGATGGAACTGGAGGGTATTATGCTGAGTGAAGTAAGTCAGTTGGAGAAGGACAAACATTATATGGTCTCATTCATTTGGGGAATATAAAAAATAATGAAAGGGAATAAAGGGGAAAGGAGAGAAAATGAGTGGGAAATATCAGAGATGGTGACAGAACATGAGAGACCCCACACTCTGGGAAACAAACAAGGGATAGTGGAAGGGGAGGTGGGCAGGGAGTTGGGGGTGACTGGGTGATGGGCACTGAGGGGGGCACTTGATGGGATGAGCACTGGGTGATATGCTATATGTTGGCAAATTGAACCCCAATAAAAATAAGCACAATGGAAAACATTTACAAAAGGGAAGAGGGGGAGAGGACAAACTTCACTTTAAACTGGAAATTTGAACTTCAGCATTGCTGTCTCCACTTTCTGGCCCCCTGTGCCTAGTCACAATTCCTATTGTTTTGGCTCCCTAAATATCTCTCACAGTTGGGTATTTCCAGCAACTGTCATCTCTTGCCAGGGACAGTGTAATAGCCTTATCATGATAACCTTTTTGTTCACTCTTCACCCTGCAGTAAAATCTCATCGATGTTTAAAATTTGTCAATGGCTCCCCACTGCTGTTAGACTGAAGTGTGAATCCTAACCAGAGCCCCAAACTCTGCCTGCTGTGGTCCTTGCATGTCTTTTCAGTGTTGTCTGTCTTGTCTGTCTTTCTGTGAGTCAGCCACATTGACTTTATTTCTAACTTCTAAGGAGAAAGATTCCTTCTTGTATCAAGGCTTTTGTCCCTTGACTTCTTCCAACAGCTTTGTTCTGCTGTATATTTTTAAATCTCAGCCTGAACATCTCTTCCTCAGGAAAAATGTCTTGGGCCCTCCAGACAGAGCTAGACCTCTGTCCTATATACTCATAGCACCCAGCTTTTCTTCTTCATGGAATCCCCCTTGCCCCACTCTAAGTTTCCTGAGTGCAGAGACCATGTTCATCCTCACTGCCATATTCCCACAGCCTCCCACACGGCCTGGGATAGAGCAGGCATATGACAACTAATCACTCCATGTTTATGAATGAATGAATCACTCAGTGAATCTGTTGTTGAATTCCGAAGTACTCCTGATTGCTAGCTAGCACATGATGGCAGACGGTTTCATATTCTTTTTCATTTGACCACGTTTTTGGTTTATCAAAGGAAAAAATCCCTTGCATCTTAGCCCGTGGTATTAGGTATGAAGCTTGAATTTGGCAGTACCTTGAAGAATCAAATCACCTACTAGACTAGATGTAGATTTTGGTTAGGGTTTGTATCACAATGAATGGATCAGGACCAGTGCATTATCCTTTTTAAAACTGACTTGATGTTTGACTCTTGCTCTTTGACTCTGTTTTAAAACATCCCTGCCCTTCAGATTTTCATGTCCTATCTGACTATTGATTCTCCACCTTCCCTCTTTCCACATCTTAAGTTTAGGCATTCCTCCAGGGTTTCTTCTCAGATTTGTCTTTTCTCAGGTTTTAGAACACTAGCTCTAAATAGATGGGTGGTCCCCAAATCATTGTATCTCTACAGAGACTAGAAATGTTTCTGCTTAAATGTTCTGTGGGAAGCTTATCATATCCAGCAATTTCTTACATCTTACCATATCCCAAAATATAAAATGTAGTAACAACAACTTAGGAGTCATCTTTGACTCATCTTGTCCTTTGTTGCCTCTTTCCTCAACTTCTCTCCCATCTGTCTCTCCTTCTGCCATCTGATGTCCCCAAAAGAAAAGTCCTTTCCATACGTCTTTGAGGCTCCTGAGATACTATCCAAACAGATTTGCCCACCTCCTGTATCTCCTCTCCCTGAATGGTCTTTAAAAATGCCCACAATTTTAAGTTTGCAAAAGTGTGTCTCTAATTCTAGAGGGCTTGCACTGGAAATAGCAATGAGAGCAATGAGAATCATTGCTGGCATTATTGACTACTTACTAGTAGACACGATTCTGAGAGATTTATTTGATTTAAATAATCGAAACATCACCACAACTCCATGAAGTAGGTACTCTTACTATCCACAATTAAAAATGAGGAAACCAAGGCTCATCTAGCTTACCTGTCTAAGTCCATGTCCAAGGTCATGGAGACTTTAAGTGACAGAGTTTGGATTCAAGCCTAGGCATTCTGGTTCTAGCATAATGTTCTAACCATTAAGCAGCCTAACCCACTGTTCTGGGACATACCTAAGGGTGTTTGGAATTCCTTGGGGATCCACAGGCTAGGATGGTCAGATTGAGGAGAACCATTGTGATCTTTGTGATCCATTAGAGAGCCATTTGAGGATTCCATGACAGCCCACCAGAGCTAGACACCTGAGCTAGAGTGGCTCTCATAAATTACCTATTTATTTCATTCCATACTCCTTGATTCATTCATTTGATAAACATTTATTGAACATCTCTGTGCAAAGTAGCAAGAGGTAGCTGCTGGTGTACAAAATTCAGTAAGACCCAGTCACTGCTATCTACACTAACCAGTGCACCAAGCCAATAGGAGATGTGGTAGCCATTTCCATACACTTTGGGACCACACACAAAAAAAATTGCCCCCTTCCTTCTGAAGGTACTGGAAAGGCTCACAGAGGTAAATTGCCTTGCCAAGTCCTAGAAGTAGCAGAGGTCAAATCTCAGGTATTAGCACAAAATAATTGATTCACATGGCATTTAAATAATAAAATTAATTATCATAGCATTTTCATATTTCTATATAGATTTCTCCTCACTTCTGTCTATAATAGTATGACCTGCATGAACTCACAGGCTAGGCTGCCAAAGATGCAGGTCTAAGTTTTGCCTCATTCATATTTATTTAACACCTATTTGTTTCACTAGGTATACAAAAATACAAATGCCATGATCCCTAAATTCAAGATAGCCACAACTTAATGCCACTCTCTTTTAGAGGTAGCTCTTTGTGTCTCAGTTTATCCTTTGGAAAATTAGAATAGGAGGAACTGATCATGAGAATTTAAAGTGGAATAAATCAGCAGTATTCTTTCCTTAAAATTATTGGAATGCTCTGACCCCCTAACCTTCCAACTTTTTAAAAATCCGTTAGTTACTGCTTGGCTTCTCTTCTTTCCCAGCCCAGCTAAGACTCCATGATACCTGTCTAAATAACTCATTCACCACCCCATTTTATTTTTCAGCAACCCTGACCTTCAAACCAACTGCCAACCTTAGGTCAAGTTCTGCCCTCATTGTGCCTATAGCCAAGTGCCTAAGCTTTGTGACCAACCACTCAGCTATTCTCTCAACATTTCCCACCAATTATTATTTTTTAACGATTTTATTTATTTATGACAGACATAGAGAGAGAGAGGAGCAGAGACACAGGCAGAGGGAGAAGCAGGCTCCATGCAGGGAGCATGACATGGGACTCAATCCCAGGTCTCCAGGATCACACCCTGGGCTGAAGGTGGTACTAAACCGCTGGGCCACCGCGTCTGCCCTTCCCACCAATTCTTAAACTTATTTTGGATCAATTACTACCCCTTACCCATATTGATCAGCACAAACCTTTCCTAGTATCATTGAGTCATCAGGCTTCACAGAGGACAATCATACCTCCTATGTCAACCATCTTTGAACTCCTGTCCTGCCTACAAACACAACTATAGCCACATCCACCTCTGCCTCCTTTTGCTCTGTCTCAGAGGCAGCAATAGGGACCTGGTCTGTTTAATGCCCAACCTCTAACCTGTGCCTTTGACCTCAACGCTTTCTCTCTCTTCCAGGACTAAGTCTGTGAGAAGTCACTTCCTGGCTCCTTCTCTTTTTCCTAAGGACTCTCAAACCTCAGCCTCATTAAAAATGGGTACATTTCAAAAAAATCTCCCTGGACCCCTTTCTAGCTGCTGTCAAATGCTTTTCTCCCCTTCACAAATGAACTTCCTTCAAGCTGTCCACCACCTACCCTCTGTGTTCTGGCTTATCTTCTAATACTTAATGACCTCCTTCCTGTCAAAGCCAGCAAACCCACCTTAGTTGTCATCTGGCCAGAATTTTACTGCTCTGGACACTGTTAATCAGCTTCCTCCAGGGTGTGGCTCTTGGCTCCTTCTCACATGGGGCAATATTCCCACACATCTCAGGGCCTCAGAAACCTTCAGTACATGTCCAATTCCAGCCTAAGACTGGCCCTCCATCTGGAGACTGAAATATCCATCCACAAATTGGCTCAACCAACCTGATTGTCCACAGACATTTCACACTCCGTGCAGAAGAATTGAACTCACACTCTTTCCCTTAAGCCTCCTTTTCTTTATCTGGTCACAATCTTGGGAGTCTGAGCCAGCTGTTCTCATGCATATCCCTACACCCAGTCAATGACCAGTTTCTGCTGATCTCACTTTGCCGCTATGCCTTGAATTTACAATATATAAGGAATTTATTCCTTATCATTCGTCCCATGGACTGCTGCCAGAGGCTTTATGAGTCTCTGGTCTGCCCACCTCAAATTCATCCCACATTTATCCCTACCAGAGTGATGGTCTTCAATGCAAGCCTGACCACATCTTTTTATTTATAATCTGTCAATGGTTTCTCCCAGACTACAGGATAAAGGATAAATCCTATACATGGCACTCAGACTCAAAACTTCCTAAGAGGAAGGCCTTTCTGAATCTCCAGCTCTGTTTTCTGTCATTCGCTTTGGTTCATGCTGAATGCTTACAATCCCTGCACACTCCATGCTGCCTTCCAAACTGCATATGTCTGCCTCAGCTGTGCTTCCAGCTGGGGTGGCTCTCCTTCCACACGGATCTGCAGCCAGCTCCCAGTTCTCTCCCCAGGCCTACCAGGTGAAAACATCCTTACAATGGGTGTTTTTCTTCTTGCTGAGGCATACTCTCCACTAGAAAATCCCTGAGCTCTCTCTCCAACTTCTTACCCTCCATCTCCAGAATGTCTGGTTTCCTGTTCTCTGCCCTACAATGCCTTGTGCATTGCTTTATCTTTTTATGCACCACATGGCACTTCCTCTTTACCTCTCCCTCATTGGGTCTTTCTCCTTAGCTGAAATGTAGCCCCCTTAAGAGCAGCAACCGTTCTGTCCATCTCTGTACCCCTACCACCTAACAGCTGCTCAATAAATGTCAGGAGGGTATAATGTCCCCATAGTTTTCGACGACAATGAAATAAAAATGTTTACACAATGCATGCAGTCTCCTCAGCGAAGTGTCTCTGTGATCGAAGTCATTCATGGGGCTTTAAATTCCATCAACGTTCTTTATCCTCTGTACCATCACATATCAATTTGAATCTGCCTCATTTTGAGTGCTCAACAGCCACTAGTGTCTAGTGGCTACTATATTGGATCACACAGTTCCAAAGCTGTTTAGAATGCTTAGGACTGTTATCAAAACGATATGGAACAGTATATGGGAAATCCTAAACACAGGCACTAATATATAAAGAGGCACTAAACATTTGCTTACTTCTCTGTGTTTGTGACAGTAATATTAAAAAAAGTAATGTTCCCCTCTGACATTATGGAGGAGGAAGACATAATGGAGGAAGCCATTTAAAGAATTTTTAAACTGGGGGAAAAAGGAAATAAATGGTTAAAATGTTTATCTGCACAATATTTGTCATCTCTATGAATTGAATAATAATAAAAAAAAAAAAGAATAAAAAGCAAGGCAGATAACTACTATCCCTCCTAAATTCCTGGTGTTGGTGGAGAAGAAAAACTATTTGCAAATCGGAATGGCGTTCTGCACGCGGTAAGGCCTGCATGGCGGGGAGGACCCCGCGCTCAGACCTGATGTGTCTGGCTGCATGGACGTCTTCCAAGACCCATTCCTTTCATGTTAAAGGCATAAGGAATGGAAAAGCCTCAGAGTAAAATTTAAGCCACATAACAAATGTTTTCTTCCCACAAATCTTGTTTTCCTTGTAGTGAGGAAACAAGGGCTTTAGCTTGAACCACAAATTGTAACCCAAGGTGGGGAAAAATGTCCAGGAAGAAAAGTGGAAGATCTCAAATAGGTTGGAACAAAGAGGGGCTGGGGGTGGGGGGTGGGGGGGGTGGAGATTAATCTTATTAGGATCGTATATCATGAGGGTGTCAGGTGTGAAAGCAAACGAATGGCCTGTGTTTATCTGAGCTAAACCGTGTGGCTCACCCAAACAGTCACTTCCCAGAGCGTTTTTTTTGCCTGTAATAAATTGGCCAAGTCGTCGTAGGGCGTTGATAATAAAGTATGTTTAGGTGCAGTTAGAGATTTCTTGCCAGGTTTTCAATGCAACCACCCTCTCCCACTCTCTTTTTCTCTCCTCCCTCTCCCTCTCCTTTTTTATCACAGCTGATTCGCAAAGCCCTTTGGAAAGACGAAGTAGGTAGAAATCAAAATAAATGGATTCTATTAAAACCGGCAATGCATCAACTGCTTGATAAAGTGATTAATATACAGCTTAGGATGGTGATTGATTAAACTCTTTAATCAAAGTGCTAAACTGACTTAATATGGAGAGTTTCAACATGTTCCAAGTGTACATTTTCCCTGCCTAAGGTTCACCGTTGTTTATGTAACTTTTCTGAAGTGTATCCCTTAGGTCTAACCTTCAGAGATCTGGGGCTCTGGAATGTGGAAGGATTATAAAGCTTCACAAACTGCATTAGCTGCCGAAATGTGCTCATGAATTATAGGACTTTTCCAGCAGGCAACAAGTCATTTTTCAGAATTTTGGACTCTTTCCTCAAGCAGGTTCTTTGCATCACTTCATAACTCTTTAAACCTTAATGTGTAGAGCAAGACAGTGCAAGTTTTAAAAGACCCCATGTTCGCCTTTCATTCTCTCCTATAAGCACTGATTGCTTGATTGCATAAAAGCAAAATCCGGCTGGCAAGGGAGGAGGTCACATTCTCCCTTGAAGGTAGTGTTGTGTTCACTAGAAATGGGGGTACTTCACCCAGTGTGTCCAATTCTCAGTATCAAACTCATTTTTGACACAATTAATCATCTGCTTGCCAATTTAATAAGCCATCTTATTCCTGAAAGTTTGTGACATTGAAATAGACTCTTATCAAAACATGTTCCCCAAAGGCTAAATAAAAACATTTTCAGGGCTGAGCCTGGGGAGAAGGGGAGAGGAGGGAACCTTGTATCCATGGCAGAGCAGGGTGATTCATGTTGTATCTATGTGACGGAGACAATTCAAGGAATTTATTTCCTTCACAGTATAGTTCCCTATGTCATTTACTGTCCTGTGCACTATTCAGATAACAAAAACAAAAAATAACACTGCTCCAATTTGAAGATTGAATACATAGTGAAGGAGATTATACAAGGTGGAGAAAGTGTTTCTTTGAAGAAGATAGACAATTCTTGTGAAGCCTTGACTAAGGCCAAGAAAAGTAGGGACCAGTGGGAATCCCTCCAAGATAGCCTTGCTGGTGATTTGGCTTTGAAAGATGAATAGAATTCAGATGGAAAGTTAGGTGCCTTGTAGGGAAGCTCTTAAGAGGTGCAGCAAATATTCAGGGGTAGTTAAACATTTCTTAGGGCTCACTATGGAGCCCAGTTTGTCTGGAGTGCTGTGTTCACTTAAAGGAAAAGCAGGGCATGAGGTGGGAAGAGTAGGTGACGTTGTTTTATGAAGGTTCTTGAAATATCACTCTCTCTCCTCCTCCCCCATTTTCTGGTTAAGTGTCTAGCCCATCTCTATCACAATTCACCCTCTGTTCACCAAATTTTCTCTTCTTTCCCTATAGAGATCATACTCATCCTGATGCCAAGAAAGTCAACCTAAAGTCTCACCCAGTCTGCAACCTGCTCAAAGTCCAAGATATTCTTCTGATATGCAGCCCTCTCCATCCTATCTAGAAAGGACTCCCATGGTCTAGTGATGTATGAATTAAAAAAAAAAAATAATGTGACCGCTCCCTTCCCCCATACACCTATCATAAAATACAGAGCAGAGAAAGGATAGTAAGTAATCACTAGTCTACAGCACCCCTGAAATCCCACTGGACAGACATTATGAAAATCACCCTCCTACCCAGGGGCAAGGGGCTTCCTTGCCTAGGCCTGACCCTGTTGTCCGTGAGCATCTCCCTTATGTATTTGGTCTCTGTGGTCCCTGATCCGCTCTACAAGAATTTTCTCCTGGTCTGTCCTTCTAAGCTATATCTGAAATGGGTGTTAAGAAAATTGGCCTCCTTTAGGAGCAATACAGCTTTTTATTAGCCCACTTCTAGCCCAAGTGTTGTTTTAAACCTTTTTCAAATGACTCTAGTGTTCCTAGTCCAGACTTGTGGTTTCTTTGGCAAGACATTTCCTGCAGAAACTTAGTAGGTGCTGATGTATTCATTTGTCATCAGTTCTGTGCATCAGCAGCCACATTGGTTGCTGATGCTGGTTGTTGATGTTCCTTCTAGATTGTGTCTCATGTATATTTTCTTTCTTTGCACTATCTTTCACATGGCTTTCTTAATTTACTGTTGGCTACCCTGATTGGGAAGACCACACTCTTCATCAGACATGTCCTTTGGGGCTGAGACATTGTCACTTGGGAAATCCCACTGGGGCCCTGTCCCTGTAAGCCTTTCTTTTTAAAATATATATATTAAATATATATTAATATACTCATATATTAATATATAAGTATATACATTAAAATATATAAATATATTAATATATAAATATATTTAACACATATAATTATTTAAATATATTAATTTACATATTTAAATTTATTCGATACATATATACATGTTTATTTATTTATTTAAGTTTGATTTGCCAACATATATTATAACACCCTGTGCTCATCCTGTCAAGTGCCCCTCTCAGTGCCCACCACCCAGTCACCCCATCCCCTGCTCACCTCCCCTTCCACTACTCTTTGTTCATTTCCCAGAGTTAGGAGTCTCTCATGTTTTGTCACCCTCTCTAATTTTTCCCACTCATTTTCTCTCCTTTCCCCTATAATCCCTTTCACTATTTTTTATATTGCCCATATGAGTAAAACCATATAATGACTGTCCTTCTCCAATTGACTTACTTCACCCAGCATAATACCTTCCAGTTCCATCCACGTTGAAGGAGAGAGACAATAAAGATTCGAGGAGAATTCAATGAAATAGACACCAGAAGAACTGTAGAACAGATAAACAAAACCAGGAGTTGGTTCATTGAAAGAATTAATAAGATAGATAAACCATTAGCCAGCCTTATTAAAAACAAAAGAGAAAAGACTCAAATCAATAAAGTCATGAATGAAAGAGGAGAGATCACAGCCAATACCAAGGAAATACAAATGATTTGAAAAAAATGTTATGAGCAGTTATATGCCAATAAATTAGTCAATCTATAAGAAATGGATGCATTTATGGAAAACCACAAATTACCAAAATTGGAAGAGGAAGAGATAGAAAACCTGAACAGGCCAATAACCAGTGAGGAAATTGAAGCAGTCATCAAAAACCTCCCAGGACACAAAAGTCCAGGGCCAGATGGCTTCCCAGGGGAATTCTATCAAATGCTTAAAGAAGAAATAATACCTATTCTACTAAAGCTGTTCCAAAGGATAGAAAGGGACAGAATACTTCCAAACTCATTTTGTGAGGCCAGCATCACTCTAATTCCAAAACCAAAGACCCCACCAAAAAGGAGAATTATAGACCAATATCCCTGATGAACACAGATGCAAAAATTCTCAGCAAGATACTAGCCAATAGGATCCAACAGTACATTAAGAAGATTATTCACCATGACCAGGTGGGATTTATCCCCGGGATGCAAGGATGGTTAAATATCATTCTCAATGGAGAAACACTGAGAGCCTTTCCCCTAAGATCAGGAACAGGACAGGGATGTCCACTCTCACCACTGTTATTCATCATAGTACTAGAAGTCCTAGCCTCAGCAATTGGACAATGAAAACAAATAAAAGGCATTCAAATTGGCAAAGAAGAAGTCAAACTCTCCCTCTTCGCAGATGACATGATACTGTACATAGAAAACCCAAAAGGCTCCACCCCAAGATTGCTAGATCTCATACAGCAATTCGGCAGTGTGGCAGGATACAAAAACAATGCCCAGAAATCAGTGGCATTTCTATACACTAACAATGAGACTGAAGAAAGAGAAATTAAGGAATCAATCCCATTTACAATTGCACCCCAAAGCATAAGGAATCTAGGAATAAACCTAACCAAAGAGGTAAAGGATCTAAACCCTAAAAACTGCAGAACCCTTATGAAAGAAATTGAGGAAGACACAAAGAAATGGAAAAATATTCCATGCTCATGGATTAGAAGAATTAATATTGTGAAAATGTCTATGTTACCCAGGGCAATTTACACATTCAATGCAATCCCTATCAAAATACTATGGACCTTCTTCAGAGAGTTGGAACAAATCATCTTAAGATTTGTGTGGAACCTGTAAGCCTTTCTTGATCCCTGAATGTACTCTTGAGGGTCTAGAAACAATTGGCCTTTCTGACCCTACAAGTAACCTTATATGTGGATTCGATTTCTCTTCACTTGTGCCTACAAAGCAGTCAACACTTTCCAGAGTTGGCTTCCTCCATCAAATTCCTTACCAAGTGTAGCCATAAGGAACAACAAAGAACACTAACACTCTATTTTCCAGCTTCTTCCTTTAGTGCTATAAGCTCAGCAAACACCTGGTGTGCCTTCCAAGTTATAGCACCTAAGTTTCCACAAAATATTTGGCACCACCTAATATGGATTTCTAGCCATCTAGCCAATTATATCCCTTTCATCACCAACTTACTGCTAAACGAATGAAATAAAATTGATTTTTTTTAAAATTTGGCAGCTCTGGAGTTCAAACTACCATGTTCTGTACTAGTGTGGGCCATATCCCACTCCCCCCCCCCCAAATTGTTTTGAAGGCTTCATAGATAAATATATAGCAAATAAATGGTGCTTTCTCCTTTTAGAGTCCAATGTGTTGGTAGGTGGGGTGGGGCGGGGAAGCTTCCCCATGTGGTTATTGGGAAACCCAACTCTCCTTCCATCTTATGATTCTGCCATTGTTAACTCATGGCTTCCAAGAAACCCATGGGAGAGGAAAATTCCATCATGGAAGATTTCAGGTGAAATGACCTCAGGCCTGAAAGTGATGGACATCACTTCTGCTCTCTTGTCATTGGCCAGAACTCTGTCACATGGTCTCTACCTAAATCTAGGGGAGTCTGGGAAATACAGCTCTATCCTTTGCCAGGGAAGCAGAAATGAACTCTCTAGTCAGTCTTTGCCACACATAGGATTAACGAACTTCCTGCTTTCCCTTAAATTGAATATAGTTGACACCAAAAGTAAAAGTTCCATATTGTTTCCATTTTATAAGGTACCAAGTCATTTGCTTTTTTCCCCTTAAACTAAATTAACTCATTCATTGTTTCATTAACTCAGGGATTCACCAAGCTTTCCCCTATGACATTGTTGAACTAAGATTTTTAATTGTTGACCACTTCCCTAATTTTGCAGTCAGGTAGTTTCTTTTTTCTTTTCTTTCTTCTTCTTTTTTTTTTTTTTTTTCAATTTGAAATGCTGGTTTGTAGAGATGAAAATCTTTCCTTCTTATAGAGACTAAATATTCTCTCATTATTCACTCATTTATTCACTCATTTAACATATGTTTGTCAAGTCCTTAAATGTGCAAGGCTTTACGCTCAACGCATATATTCTTATTTCTATTATTAGATTTGAATTATTCAGTCTACAGATGTTTATTGAGCACTAAGCTGTGGTAGGGACTAGGGAAACAAAGGTAAATGTCACACTCCAGCCCTGAAATGGTCCCAGCGTAGGCAGATAGCTGGCAGGTAATCCAGAATTCTCATTGGCTTGTAAGAACTGTGACGGAGCCATAGATGAGGGGCATAGCCTAGGAAGGGTGTGGAGGCATCCACAAGTTGGAAGCTGGTGATAAGCAAGTGGAGTCTTAATAGGTATGTAAGTGTTCACTGAGGAAAGAAAGAGAGGAAAGGAATTTCAGGCAAAGGGATCTACATGTGAGGGCACTGGGGTGAAGCACCAATGGGCTAGGCAGGAGAAGGTGAGTGGGGCAATGAGAGTCTTCCAAAAGACTGTCAAAATACGAGGCTGCCAGTGGGCATGAAAGCTGAATAGTGAAGAACCACAGATGTCCATTTAAGGCACTCAGACTTGAGTCTGAAGGTAAGAGGCCTTTGTAACATTTTAAATATGCAAGTAGTAAGGTCAGAATTATAAACAATTTTGCTTTGGAAATGATATTAATAAGGATAACAAAGTGGCAGACACTTACCAAGAGCTTACCTACAGTATTAGGCACTATTATAGCTGGAGAATAGTGATTCTCTAGTATTTGTTTTATAGTTGTAAGACTGAAGCTTAAAGAGATTTCATAATTTAGCCAAGTTCACATAGCTCATTACTACCTCATAGGAGGTAGTAATAGTAATGATGCACATAAGAAGAACAGCAAATAATTATAACAGCTCCCAATTATGGGGATATCTATATCTATATTTATATCAATATCTATTAGCATGTGTGTGTGTGTGCTTGTGTGTATTTGTGTGTGTCTCTCTTTGAGAAAAATGATGGCAGGGAGTTAGTTCCCCTTCCCTAAAAATCTCACAACCCCTGGGTGCACAGAAGGGATTCCAACCCCAGCCTGTGTCCTTGTAAAGCTGTCACATACATCCACCTCCTCTCCGACTCCAACCCTATAGTGCTGGAAAAATATGCGAGGGACTAAAGTTGAAGAGAACCTTCTTCCATTGTGTCTGGGTGACAAACCACCCACTAGCCTGAGCTCTAGCCATTTAGCTTCTCTGGGCCTTGCTCTGTTCCTCTGTAAGTCAGAGTCATTAAGCCAAATACATTGCAAGGTCCTTCAAATTGTATACTATTCCATGTTGCCCCGGTGGGAGCTCCAGCTTACAAGAGGAAAAGCTGGTGCTCAGCATGTGCACATGGCTAGGGAGGAAAAGCAAAGCCCCTTCAGAAACACCAGACACCCTCCTGCCCTCATTTCTTACCCTCCTGCCCTTGGCAGCCTTAGGCTGTGATGGTCAGAGCCAGGAGCTGAAGACAAGACTGCCTCCTCCTCTCCTTTCTATGTCTTCTCTTTTCCATCACTTTCACAATACAGGTGGTGAAGGATTAGTGCCTCTGAAGTCTCTTGTCACCCAGGCCTGGGGTCTGCACAGCTGGGTCACTCATTTTTCAACAATAAAATATCTTCCAACTGGCTCGCCGCTGGTGTGACACAGTTTCAGGGTCCTCCAAGCGGCAGTTCCAGAAATATTAATTATGGCTGAACAAGGCTGCTGAGCAGCCCGATTCCAGGCTCCCTGGGTGAGGGATCTGTGGCCCAGCTGTGAAAGCCATTTCCAGGCGACTATCAATTGTAAGGGAATGCCCATCCAGCTGAATTGCAGTAGATCCAAAAACGCTAATTAAGCACGGGACACCGCTGTAAACAGCATCTTGTAGCCTCCCTGGGAACTGACAGCAGAAGGCTCCAGGAACTGGAATCGTGCTTCTGTTGCAGTGGTGTGGTTTTCATTTCATATTTGGCTTTCAGGGTACAGAAAATATTTCTGATGCTTGTCTCCCTTCCTTCTTCCTTCCTTTTCGACCTCTTGCATTTTCCCCCTCCCTTCCTCCCTCTCTCCTGCCTTTCTCTCCATTTCTTTCATTTTGTTTCCAGCCATTTGGGAAAGATGGTGCTCTGACAGCATTCCGAGAATGTCTGAAGTTCTTTCAGATTTCCTGAGAAGAATTGGAGCTATACTGGGGCTTCTGTCAAAATCTATCAGAGGCAGTATTCTGCAGATCCGGGTTCAAATTCATGTTCTGAGATTGGTCACTCCTGAATCAAGTGTCATTTTTGAAAGTAAGACCCATCATGCTGGCTTAAGCAGAGGGAATTTGGTTGTAAAGTTTCCCTCAACAATCTTTGGGTAGATTATAATTCCATTTTGACTGGAATGTGGGGCCCTGGGCCCCTCCCTTCTCTCCTACAAGGCTGCAGCACCCTTTGGACCAGTGTTCCCCAGTTCTCCATTCTCTTGCTTCTCTTTATGGACCGGCTCTTCTATTCCTCCTGACAGTGGTCTGCATGGAGCTTTGGCTGGCTATGTCTATTTTCTCCGCTCGAGAACCTCTTCTGTCCAGTCTGGCTTATTGTTAAGAGCACAGGCTCTAGAGGCAACCTGCCTGTGTTTGTCTTACTTCTGTCACTTAGCAGCTGTGTAACCTTGAGCAAGTAAGTTCCTTAACTTGGATAGCACTCACTTTCCTTACTTGTAAAAAGGAGATGGTCATAGTACCTAATTCCTAGGTTCAAATGAGATAATTTATAGGGATCCCTGGGTGGCGCAGCGGTTTGGCGCCTGCCTTTGGCCCAGGGCGCGATCCTGGAGACCCGGAATCGAATCCCACATCAGGCTCCCGGTGCATGGAGCCTGCTTCTCCCTCCGCCTGTGTCTCTGCCTCTCTCTCTCTCTCTCTCTGTGACTATCATAAATAAATAAATTAATTAATTAATTAAAAAAAAAAGAATTATAAATTATAAATTTTATTCAACTCACGTAGTCTCTGTCTCTTAGCGTCAACTCTTTCTTTTTTTTTAATAAATTTATTTTTTATTGGTGTTCAATTTACCAACATACAGAATAACACCCAGTGCTCATCCCGTCAAGTGCCCCCCTCAGTGCCCGTTACCCATTCACCCCCACCCTCCACCCCTTCCACCACCCCTAGTTCGTTTCCCAGAGTTAGGAGTCTTTATGTTCTGTCTCCCTTTCTGATATTTTAAAGATTTAATTTATTTATTTTAGAGAGAGAAAGAGAGCGAGTTAGTGCACAAGTGGGGGGAGGGGGAAGGGAGAGGGAGAGAGAATCCCAAGAAGACTCTCCGCTGAGTGTGGGGCCTAATGTGGGGCTTAATTCCACAGCCCTGAGGTCATGACCTGAACAGAAATTAAGAGTCCAATGCCCAACCGAAGGAGCCACCCAGGTGCCCCTCTTAGCTTCAAGTCTTGAGGAACAAATGTGATTGGTCCAACGTGGCCTGGGGATTAGCTCCTCCTGGGTCAGCTGGGCAAAAGGACCCTATGGGAAAGCAGGGAAGTTTATTCTCTGAGAAAGGGTATATTCTTTGAGAAGAATATAGGAGTTGAGGCAAGGATTGACAATTGATATCAACATGCAGTTTTATTTGTTTTCTACATTTTTTTATTTCATTATCCCTTGACTAGCTTGCTTAATTCTTTTATTCACTTTTTCACTCAATTTATTCTGAAGAAGAACAGGAACATAAAGGATCCCCAAAAAGGTGAGGAAACCAGGACTATATTTAACTATTAGCCACCGGTATAGCTGCACTAGTTGTTAAAATGCTGTGCTGTATTTCATTTTTTGGGTCATTACACATACTTCCTGAGTAAAGGATTTCTCTAGCTTCTACCATCCTGGTATTCCATCAAGATTACCAGGACCCCCCATGATCTGAAACTAAAGGAATAAGATATTTTCCCAAAGCTATCCACCAGCTATATCCTCAACTATATCCACCAACTATATCCTCTGCTGTAGCTCTCATTTTCCTTCCTTTCATCCTCTCTCCATCCAATGGATCTTCTTTGTACTCTCTCCATTGGTGGTTGGAAAACCATTGGATAAAAAGAGAGGAAGAAGTCCATAAAGAGTTTCCAATGACCGGAACTGGAGTGTTGTATTGGCACAGGGTAAATAGCCTATGAAGTAGTGATGCCCGATTTTAGGCTCTTGAGCCATCACTTCTGATTTGTGCAAGAGTCTATTTCCCTGTCTCACTAGAAACAGTGAATATCATGGACCTTTAACATTTCTGGCCATCTGGTAGGCAGAGAAATGGTATTTCACTATTTCACATTGTAATTCTTGATTACTAATGAGGTTGGCATTTTTTGAAAATGTATATCATAAGCCATCTTTTTATGCATATTTTCTGTTAATATCCGATGCCCATTTTCCTGTGGAGTTCCCCCAAAGAGTTTATGAAGGCAGGAAGAGACACTGCAACATTTAATTTGTAGGGTGGAGGAGGATGGACTTTGGAAAAAACTATGGAAGGAAAAGGGAGAAAACTGAAGGAAAATTGTGTTAGGACACTTCTAAAGTAATTCAGGGGGAAAAACAAACTTTTTTTATCCTTTTGTTGGAGAATTGAGATTACCTATAACAATGTAAATATAGAATCTGGGAAACTTAAACCAATAGAAGTCAACCTGTCCCATAAGAAGACCAGAGTTATTTCAGCGGCTAAATAATATCAAGACTAGTATAGCTGTAGTGATATTGGCCTTCTTCTCCTGCTTTTTGACTCATGAAAACAAGTTTGTTGCTGCAAATCCAGCCATCACATCTTCATTCTAGCAGAAGAAAGGAAGAAAAGAAGCCTATAGATAGAATGCAAGGACTTTCTAGGATTCAAAATATGATGTCCTCTGAGTACACCTAATTAAAAGTTTGCTAGAGAGAGAAAGTATTGGTTGAGTGAGTGTAGGATACATAGTGAAGAGAAATGGGCACCTCTAAGACAAAGGTTTTCAGCATAGGTAAGTGGGTGCATTTGGTTATGTCAGGAAATGTAAGTGGAGAAATAGCTTGATGCACTTCCACATGCGAGGGAACCGGACATATGAAATCTGAATTTGGAGGAGAGGGTGAGATTCAAAGAATAAATAAAATGGAAGTCATTAGGTTTGAGACCAGAGAGTAGGGTGAAGAGAAATGGCAGGGGATCAAGGACAACATATGAAGAAAGTTTTGGAAACTTATTTTATATCTCTTAAGTTTCTTGAATTAAATTATCAGAATTGGACACCAGATTTCAAAATGTAAGGCTACATTTTTTTCAGCATTGTATCACTTTTTACAGCTTATTAATTTGCAAATAATAGACTCAGGCACTTTTGCACTGAGGATAAAACTTTCAGAGCTTATGAAGCAGCTCTTAGATCAATAGAAGACTGCACTCTCTAGAACTAGTTTTTCTCTCTCACCAGCTCTTCCCTGGTAACTATTCTGATTATGCATTTAAATAAAAGGATAATAAAAAAGAATTCCCTGACACATTTAACTGCCTTGAGGGATAAGAATATGCAGCAGTAAGTGATATGTAAAGTGTCTGTTCCTGTGTGGCCGCACATGTGAAGGTATATGCGGTCGCCCTCTGCCAAGCCTTTGTACTGGGCTTCAAAGTCATAATGCTGGAGCTCAAAGGCCTGGGGGAGTGGTGGCATCTTCCTCCTTTTTACTGAAACTCGAGTGTGAAAGTACTTTGATAGTTGAGTTGGTGTTTAAAAATGTTGGTTCTGGTAATGCACTCTTCTGAATGGATTTTCCGTTTCATAATCGCTTATTCAGAATGGAAATGGAAAACTCTATTTACATGAATATTAAAATGGGAAATTTACTTTTGCTGAATTCTGAATGCTGTGGAGGAAGTGTTGAAATTGTCAGCTATGGTGGACTTTAATAATATAAATTGCTTACAGGTATGAGTGTCTACTTTTGTGCTAAGCACGTCATATGAATTACCTCCTGCAGCCCCCCCCCCCCAGAAGTCCTCCATAGCAGATATTCTTATAATGCCCATTTCACATGTGAGAAAACCTCCTCATAGATACACTAACGGTTGTGGTAAGTGTGCTAAAACAGTAATAAATAACAATCTACTTTGATTTGATAGGTAGGTGTTGACATAGAACTTCCAAAGGTAATAACAAAAGAAATGAGACTTCACTGACAGGATGGATAAATGGCAACTTGACACAGACACCAAGACCCATCAGCTAGGTAGCAATGCCTAAGTTGCATTTCTGTAATCTAATTGGGCCATGGTTGGTTCCAGTTATCTATGAGGAAGCACTATTAAAAAGATTTTGGGTTGAGGGTTGGAAGTGGAAAGTCATTGTAAATTCAGAAAAGTTTTTTTTTTTTTACATACTTTCTAACATTTCCAGTTTTATGATGGAGTTCCAATGGGAACAAGTAATAATTATTTAAAACTAACACAGTTCCATGTATATATAACATAGTTCAAAAACTGTTGCATAGAGCTTGTGGAACTTCCTTGGCAAATCTACAGTAATTATATCTTAAGGCATATTTGTAAACTCTAGTAATTACCTATACAAAGACAAGTAAAAGATACATGAGCTATATTATGATAGAAAAACAGGTGTGCCATTGAAATAAGGAAACTATCTGGAAAGTGCTTTAACATCCTTGGAGGAATTCTCTACATAGAGATTCTGCTTCAATATTTTAGGCCTCATGTTTTGTGTAATTTTTCTAAACAAGAATTTCCAGAATGGATTTACAGTTTTTCTTTCCCCTAGGGTGAGTTGGAGGAGATTACAGTCTAAAGTGGAAGGTGGCACATGAAAAAGAAAAAAAAGAAAAAGACAAAATCTTCATTTTTTTTCTCTTTAATTTTGACTCAAAAAAGGCTAAATCTGGAATAGCTGTGAATAACTGATTGGACTTACATCTATATATCCTAGGAATTTGAGCCCCCTTTTTGGGCTAATAGAAACCTCTCAAAAAGCAGGGACTTCAGGTTCACTGAGGTCCTAATATTTCTGGTCCAACATTTCTGTCAGCCATCTTTTATTGAGACCTTATTATGTGCTGTCTTTTGCAAGACACTGGAGATGGAATGAAGGAGAGGAAAAACATGTGAGGAGCTGGAGGTGGATAAATGAGGCTAAAAGGGGCACCTGGGTGGCTCAGTTGGCTAAGCATCTTCAGGTCGTGATCTCAGGGTCAGGAGATCAAGCTCTGCATTAGGCTCTGTGCTCAGAGGGGAGTCTGCTTGGAATTCTCTCTCTCTCTCTCTCTCCCTCTCCTCTGCCCCTTTCCCCACTCATAATCTCTCTCTTAAATATATATATATATAATATATATTTATATATATATTATATATATTATATTTATATAAAATATATATATTTATATATATAAGATATATATATATAATTTTTAATGGGGCTAATTATATATATATATATATATATATATATATATATATATATATATATATATATTAATGGGGCTAAATTAGGACCAACAAGAAAGGTATCATACAGTCTACCTGAAGACATGTTGGCATGCAGATTTCCCAGACTGCTCTGTAGCCTTGTTCTAAAGTATCCTGGATGAAATTCTCCTGTTTGCTTTCCCTGTAAGCTTCCTTTCTTCTTCAGAGCTCTTTGGCTACACATTTCAAGTGCTGGCTAACCAGGTTTCTAATCATGTCAGCAAACTCCCTTAAATGTTGTTTAAAATGAAGAGGTCCAGACTAATGGAAAGAATGAGTGAAAGCTCATTGAAGCTAATGCTTTCAGTTCTAGCATTCTTCTTACTGGTGTTCAATAATCATCCACAAGTCACAAAGCCAAAATTCACTGAGGATTTGTATTTAAACTACCTCACACACATCTTTCCTATCCTTGGGGAAAATGATACAGGACTCCTCAATGGAATATGTGGGGGAGGGGATTGGATTCAGAAATTGCCAAGAGATAGAAATTGCCAATGTGAATGATCATCATCAACTCTGGATAGAGTAGCTACTTATGTTCCAAGCCCCATGCTGAGCATTGGAAACATTCTCATGACCGAAATGGACTTGGCTGTTCCCTCATGAAGTTAGTACATGTCTTTCATAATTTCTTCACTGGTTTGGGTTTGCTTGAGGAAAACTCAATTTCCCTTTTCTCCTCACAACACTTATAATACTTCCCAAGACCATATGGCCTACCTTCCAGATCCCATGAGGGGAAACGTGTTTTCTATAGCTTTTTGACAACTAGGCATCATTAAGGATACTTCTATAAGATCTATTATTTACCATAAGTAGGTTGAAACTTATCTGCCCAAAGCTTTGGGCAGATTAAAAAAAAGACAAAAGGAAGAAAAGACAAATGTCAATCTTGTGACATCTTGGTTTCATCTGGAGTTGAAGTCTTTGTGGGTTGGACTATCCTACTTGAAGCAAGGTAGATCCTGTATGCCACCAACATTATTGCTCTGTGTTCTGTTAGTTCACTAACTTACAATACAGAGGAATTAAAGGTAAGAATATAGATCTAGATTTTACTTCTAATACTCACTAGCTATGTCCTCAGATAAGCTATTTGGGGACTTAATTTTCCTCCTCTGCAAAATAAGAGGTTTGAATTAGGTGGATTAACTCTTGGCATCGTGGATATCTTTTGGAATCTATTGAAAGACTGTAGACCCACTTCCCAGGAAAATGCATGAGGTAAATCCACACATACACACATACACACACACACACACACACACACACACACACACACATGATTTTGCACATAATTGCAGGAACTTGTGGAGTTCTAAACCCATTCATAGAAAACCTGATTAGAAGTTCTTTAACATCCAGTATTGTCTGGGATATTCATGACTTTGGCATACAAAATCACTTTCACATTTTTTTCCAGACTTCAAATTGATTCTCAAATGATGAGAATGTGGTTCTCTAGGTGATAGGAAAAATGATTTAATGTAATTAGAAATACTCTCTACCAGAGGAAACCTGCAATATTTTGATTAATAAAATGATTTTGATAAAATGATCAATGATTTTTAATAAAAGTCATTAAAGTAAATTGTATTGTCTGACCAAAAGGCAGCATTTTGAGACAGGTGTTGTGTTGACGATGTTCATACGTTCTAATTAATAAGCTCTGTTGTCATAGATCAAAAAAGAGAACAACTGCACAAAAGGTTTAAAGAGGAATAGAGGGAGTTGTGCTTGGGATGGAGAAGGAGTGAATGATTCTCAGAAGAAATGAGAAGGAGAGAGGCTGAACAAGGCACATGCAATGTATTGGATAATATTAAAACAGAATTTTCAAAAGTGTGTTCAATGAAACACTAGACTCTGAGACAGTAAGAAAAACAAAGCGCTCCATGCTAAAGTAACTTTGGGAAATGATGCAAATGTAGAACACATTTCAGATTAGCAAATTGAAGACTCTGAGAAGCCATTGAAGGAGAAAAATCTACTAATATTGTTCAAATCCTATTTTCCAAATTTATCCAACAATGGAATACATTTTTTTTACTCCTTGAATCAGCTATTGAGACAAGTCTTTCTCAACATACTTTCAGAAACACATTTTGAGATGTCTTAGGGAAGGGAAAATTAAGAATTAATTTCTACAACAACAAAATGATGAATTGAGAAATCATCCATTTGGGAAACAGACCAAACAAAACTACATGGTGTGTGTGGGAAAGTTGACAACATTTTCCTGCTAGAGTAGAGGGAATTAAGAGTGGGGTGAAGTAACATAAAGAGTTATTCATTTTCAATACTAGGTGGTTCTCCTATGCAAAAGGCATAGCAAGACTTAAATATAAGGTACATTGCATATGAAATGACAGAGCACTTTTGTAATTATAAGGTGTCTCTGCAGCTGATGACCTTGAAATGTGAAGATGTTTCTCAGGCTTTTAAGCGTTTCTGTGGCCCAAAAGACTGAAAAAAGGCACTAAGTCCTACCCACTGTGAAAGCAATGGTGATGACGCCCCTTGGGAAATCTGATATATCACCAGTGGTAGAGTGTGATCTATCAGGTTTTGAAAGATGGAAGACAGCACTGTGTTTTGAACTTGGCCAGCAACTGTGAGGGCGGGCTCTCTGTTCATTCAAGGCATCAAAGAAAGTTTGTGCTGCCCGAGTAGGAGAGTTTGTTGGTGAGTTTCAGCTCTGTGTTTCTGATGGCAATTATATGAAGGCTGCCAACACAGGTATTAAAAACTTGATATAATACTAATACTGTTGATAGGTAACATTTCTTGAGCTCTTAATATGTGTGGGACATTGTTGTGTATGTTGATTATCTCATTTTATCTTTATTATTTTTATGGATCAGGTTCTATTATCTCCATTATATAGAGGAGAATACTGAAGCTTAAGGAGTAGAAATGATTGCTCAAAACCAACTGTTGAGAGAGCCACAACTGTTGAGAGAGCCTACTCTTCTAACCCTTGCTTTGGAGTAGACTGAGGAATTCTAAGGATGGTGACTGTGAGTTTAGTTCAGTGACCCTAGAGACCTTTGATTACAGTGGGATGCCACTCTAACCTCAGTGTATGGCATGCACTTTATGTCCTTGAAAAAAAGCAAATGCTAACTAGGTTGCTATGAGACCAACTCATAGGTGAAGAAATTGGTTATAGGGATGAGGCTGAAGACATGCTGCTTCTAGAGATTTTGCATAGAATTTGGAGATGCGCTATATCAGTGAGGAAAGTAGATCCAAGGAAACATCCGGCTAATAGATTAGGTACTTTCAGAACATTGATACATTGATATGTTAAGTGTTTCAGAGAAAATGAAGAAGCCTGTCTCATTCTCTACTGAGAAAGGAACATCAGAGTCAAGTTTGTGTTAGTCCTCACTGTGGATTTTTGGAGGTGGTGGAACTGGAGATAAATAAGACCTTTACAATCTCACTAAGTGATTGGACCCATGGTGTAGGTGGGAGCTAGCAGACTTTTGATTCATGAGCTATCTTCTGTGCTGGAGTCTGGAATTGACATGATGGGTTTTAGCTTTCTCTTCTTCTCCGACACTAGACCAGACCATACCACAGAAGTAGACTGCAGGATGTGTTTGACAATTTAGACACAAACATGCAATTCATCTAACTTAACTAGGGATGCTACATGGGATGAAGGGATGCTGTGTTGAATCCTTGACTTGGGTTTTTTACAAGGCCTCAGATAAACATGTTTATTGCATAACCCTAAGGGCACCTTTTATGACCTATTCACTGTACAAGGTGGCTCTGGTACTAACATGGTCATAACACCATTCTGGAATGAAATAGGATAAAGGAAAGATGAGCCATTTCCTTCTTCTTCTCATGGTTCTTATCTGGCCACAGAAAGGACTGGGGAGCAGTTGCCAAGTAATTTTCAAAATTCTGTAACATCTCAAATGATTTCAATAGCCTCCTTTGAGTGAGGTGAGGGGGAGAACCAATGTTTAATTGCTTACTGTCCTTCTGTATTTTTGATTATATGGCGTAATGGGATGAGTCAAAAATTCAGCCTCATTAGCACGGCATGTGGTTAGATGATTATATTTTACAAATGTTCCCACCGGAAACCAGAATGTTGGAAAAAAAGAGCCTACCTCGCCCAGAGTACTTTGATATTAATTATATTTTGGATAAAATGTATATGTGCAGGAAAGAAACCATCAGAAAATTAGAGAGCTCCAGTCTGGGTTGATAAAGTTTGATGTGGTATATACTTCATCTGAGAAGCTGTTGCTCAGACAGAAATCAGAACTCTTTGAGAAACCTTGAAAAGACAACTCGATTTGAGTCTGCTCCAGTCTCTTTTCCCAGACTGATACATGTGGCCTCCTACATTTAAAATGAAAAGTACTCAGACCATCCTAATCACATTGTCAGTCAGCCAGTCATCTGCTGAAAGGGGTTCCTTCACCTTTAAGAATGCATGTACAATAGTGATATGTAAGCAGCTCAAAGACTCAATACCCCTTTTTTCTGCAAAGCAAGGCTGGGTTAGGAAAAAATCAATATGTTGGAAGTAAAGGTCAGACTAGGAAAAGTGACATGAAACAGAACTAAGGAAACAATATCCTTCATGAAGCCTGTTTGAAGTTTCCTTTACCCTTGTGCTAGCTTCAGTGCAAATATATTTTATCCTAGAACAGAAGGCTGTATTCTTGAGGAAAAGTCATATTTTAAATATTTATCTATTTGACAGCATCTTTATTGCATATTATCTTTGTCCTATTGACTAATACTCAAAAAGAATAGAGTACACTTGAAAGTGCACATTGCATGTGAATTGGAATTGCCAGATTTTTTTTTTTTCCTTGTAGGCAATGGGATTCGAACACACATGTGCATTTGCCTACCGTTTTGAACAGTTCTCAATGTACTTTTTCAAGTGGGCCAGATGTACTACTATAGTCCTTAAAAGGGTCAAGACCATCTCCTTATTTCCCCACTCTCTGTACTTATTGCTTGGGTATAGCTTTAAAGTAGCCCATGAACCCTTTTCACTCTTGCAACACATTTACCCACAATTAACAATCAAGCCGTCTTCCCTTCATTCAGGCATCCATTCTCCCTGGCCTCATTTTCCCTGCCTCTCTCTTGATCCACCATTGTGCCGAGAGCTGTTTGTGCCATCTCGATCTGCCCCCCTCACCAGCCGCACAAGGATTGTGGGGGGGAAGAAAGCGTCTAGCATTCAGATGCTGAATAGCAAAT
The DNA here is from genome assembly GCF_048418805.1 of Vulpes vulpes. Lineage (NCBI taxonomy): Eukaryota > Metazoa > Chordata > Mammalia > Carnivora > Canidae > Vulpes > Vulpes vulpes. Next base: position 91,713,998 of record NC_132793.1, on the reverse strand, counting down.
TGCTCTTGAGTGTCCTTGCTTCCCCCGGCTCCCCCCCCCCTTCCTCGGGAAGGACAAGGGGGGTGCTGAAAGCAACCATACATTTTGTTCAGTGCTCTTGAAAACAAGCGTTTCACACCTGAAGCCTTTCACAGCAGCCCAGAAGCACCCCTTCAAACCACTTAATTGCCAATTGCTTCAGAGCTCCTTGTAAAAGTCCATTATGTCAGCCAGCTCCATGGCGGAGACAAAGTATGCGAAATGAAAGAGTCCTCCTTCTTCCAGGGCCCATGCGGCATTAAATATCCCCAGATCACTGGTTTTCTTGTTGTTAACAGGCCATGATTGGCTCCCATTGGAGGTATGCACAGAAACCTCCTAGCATTATTTGAAAATGAAAGATGCAATTTTCCTTGTGTTCTTTTTTCAAAGTAAGATAAAAATAAAGAGGTACCAGACATACCCAAGAAAAAGATCTTCACATATGCATTTTGTAGTGCTGGTTGTCGAACCCCGGGGGCCGGGCGGCAGGGGGGGGGCGCCTGGGATAGGACGGGAAACACCTAGAATGGGTGCCTATCAAAATTGAGTAGCCCTTTGGTTTTGGTTGTGGTTTTTCATTAGGCTGAAAAAATTAGAGTGTGTGCAGATTCTCAAAGTTAAGAGGCTCTATCCTTGAGGTCCAAAGAAACTCACAATAAGATATTCCACAAGAAAAGAATGCTCACCTTGAATACAATGGCGCTGAATGCTTATTCACTGGAGAGCTTTTTCCAAGTTGCAGCTGCGGAAATTGATTTTCCAATGACTTGGTTCTTTTGGAGGCCTCCCTGCAGCCCCTACCCCAAGTCTTTGCTACAATTAGCAATCGATTTGATGAAGAACCACACCTGGTAAGCATCTGAGAAATGAATGAAATGTTCATGGAGAAATGCGTTGCTTGCTGTCAATATTTGTCACTCCAAGGAGTGGGGGGAGTGAAACTGTCCACATGAGGGAGACAGATTAATAAAATATGACGCAATCAGAGATCCAAAGAGCCTAATGGTGGATGCAGGGCAGCAAGTCATCAAGATAATTAAAGGTGTGTTCTTTTTAGTACCTGGACTCCCATTGTTCTGCTGGCACTTTGAAAACCAAGGGCTTGATTCTGGAGGAGTGTGAGTAACATGTAAGCATGTCTTCTGGTGTCTAGGTTGCAGTGTGTGTGTGTGCCTGTGTGTGTGTGTGTGTGTGTGTGTGTGTGTGTGTTTAAATGCAACTGTGTTCCTCTGCTTCCAAAAGGGGGCCACTTAATCTGTTACTTTTGATCTGAGGTTCCTTGCAGAGTTTAGCTCTTTCCTCCCTGAAAAGAACAAAGTGGAGAGTGAAGTTAAGAGGAAGAGGAAATGTGACTTTATTCTATTAAGACATGTAAAAATGTGTTTCTATTTTGAGCCAAACCATTACTCTGTGTTGATGGACAATCTGTCTTTCTCATCATGAGCAAACTTCCTTTGAATAAATGAACTTCATTCTACCGAATGAGCCTTCCCTGGGTAGGACAATTCTTCTGTTGTCTTTATTAGTCCCTATGTCTGCATTGGGATTGTCCTGAGACTCGTACCTGCCACCTCTTGTCAAAGTATTGGTCCAAGCTTGGTTTTGGACTTCTGTGGCAAAATCACCAGGATATCCCCCTTGCTGTCCTGATAAGTCTTTAATTGTGCTGCTCACGGCCCGCAATATCCAGTAACTGTGCCATGCTTCAGACTTGCAAGGGTGTAGAACCCAGGGCAATGAAAGATACATTTTTGAAGTGGGGGATGCACCCTAGTTGTCCATCCTTATCCAAGGAATTTTAAAAATTAATTTTAAATTATTTAATTAACTTAAAGGATTCTATTCATCTCAGATGTACAATATAGTGATTTAACAATTCTATACATTGCATAGACATTTTTCCAAAGAAGACATACAAATGGCCAACAGATACATGAAAGGATGGTCAAATTACTAGTCACCAGGGAAATGCATATCAAAACCACAATGAGATATCACCCTACACTTGTCGGAATGGCTATAATCAAAAAGACAAGAAATAACAAGCGTTGGCAAGGACGTGGAGAAAAAGGAACCCTTGTGCACTGTTAGTGGGAATGCAAACTGGTGCAGCCACTATGGAAAACAGTATGGCGGGTCCTCAAAATATTAAAAATAGAAATATCATATGATCCAGGAATTCCACTTCTATGTATTTACCTAAGGGAAATGAAAAGATGAATTCAAAAAGATACACTCACCCCTATGTTTACTGTAGCATTATTTACAAGAGCCAAGATATGGAAGCATATTCAAGTGTCTTTAAGCAGCAAGGCTCATCCCAGAGCCCCTAGACCTCATTTTCCAAGAAATATTCCCCTACTATCATGTCTTATATCATATCATATATATGACCTATAAACAGTAAGAATGATTTTCACACAAGGTATTTCTTTAATTTTCTTTCTTTCTGCTCTTCCTTTTGGCTTCCTTTTTTGTTTTTGTTTTTGCTTGCTCATTTGGCTCACTTCTTTTCTCTGTAACTCACCAGGTTGTCCTGCAAAAAAGTTTCCAGCAAATGAATTTATTCTGTAACCATCTATCCAGCCTTCTTATGGTGTAGGATGTATGTATGATGCACTTCATTAGAACTTGTGATGACTTTAATACCAATATCAACTTCTTATGCAGCAAACTCGTGAAAGAGAGGAAAGCAACATTGGCAATTTCTTACTCACCTGCTTCCCCCTCCCCGACCAAAGCGGGGGGAGGAACATGGGAACGTGGATAAGATACATCTTAGCACAGAAAGCCTCAGGACAGTACCTAAGTGTAGCAAGGTCAGCAGACCATGACCAAAGTTCCAAATCTGGGCTTGTTTTTTTTTTTTTTTAATATAAATAAGACACTCCAGGAATATAGCCATGCCCCTAAGTGTATATATATTGTCTCTGGCTACATTCACTTAGGAGTTGAGCAGTGTCAACAGAGACAGTCTGGCCCTCAAATCCTAAAATACGCACAATCTGGCCTTTTTACAGAAAATGTTTGCTAACCCTAACAATAAAGAAAAAGAACTGCTGAGACCTCCTGTAATACATTTCACACAGGAGGACATGAAACATTTGCTGAAGACTTAATCAGATACACTTTTGTTGGGAGGCTGATCTTTATGGGCCAGGAGGAAAACACTGAGATAAACCACATAATCATGGAGCATGTTTAATTAAATTTTATTTAATTAAGGATTGTTTGCATGTCTGTCTCTCTTGGTAGATTGTGATCCGTGAAGACAAGCACACCATCTTATTTGTAACCTGTGGCCACATCTATCAAACACTTGCCATTCAATATGTGTCTGTCATGTGGGCATTTTTTGAATGAATGTTCTTTGTGAAGAAAAATCATCTCCTAAAGCCTCTAAGTCTTTAGGCCCAGCTCTTTGGAAATGCAGGTCATGAAGCAGTGAGACAATTCACTGGTAGTTATTTTTGAGGTGTGCCCATTAGATCACTCTACTCTGGATGTTGCAGAGGGATTTTGATTTCTGAGTGAACAATTGCATGCTTTTGAAATGCATTTTCTTCTTCCTGTTGTCTTCATTTTATTCCACTTACTCCAACTTTCTGGCATTTTTGGAAAGAAGTTGACGATTCCTCTTAAGGAACTGGTTTTGTATAATTGCTTTCACAACAAAAACACCTTTTATTATTCTGCAAACAATCTATTTCCCATGATAGAGCTCTGCTTCCTCTTAGTCAACATATTCAATAAGACAGCTGCTTTTTCTGCGATCCCTTGGCACAGGTATGCCAAACTCCTTTGCCACTTACCTGGTAACATTTGTTGAGACAAATAGTGGCATATTTAATCAAGTCTTGCCAATGCGTCCTGGTGCCAGATTTGTAATCTTGCATTATTTGGGGCTACTCTGGCCATTTCCAAAAGGAGAGAATAAAGAAGTTTTCTTTTTCTTGCAAGAACAACTGTTTATTGGCAGAAAGAGGGTGGTTGAATTAACTCCCCTTGGCAGAATAGAGTTCACACCTCTAGGAAATTCTAAACCAAAGATGTTTTCATCTGTCTAACATTGTTTGATCTTCTTTCTGCAGCCCAGAGAAACTTGTTCACAGATGTCTAGATTACAACATACTTTCACATACAATGTTGGTTTTGATCAATGCTTGAAGTTTGGCTATTGGAAAGAAGAGGACCTAGTAACACGGGTGTTATCTAATTTCATATTCACGTATGTGTGTTATTTAATTAATGACTGCCCTGCTAGGAAACTGCTATTGTCCAAAATTTATAGTAGGGAACCTGGAGCACAATGAGATCAATCATGTTGTTTTTTTTTTTTTTTCAATCATGTTTACATAGCTAGAAAAAATAGAATCTGTAAGAAGGATTGATTATATATTCTATCTACTTTGCATTTAATACAATCTGGGTTGGTTTTGAGCTTCAACATTGGTCATTACTTGTACTCCAAATATTGATGTCATATACTCTCCACTCTGTTCTTTGGTCACTTCATTATGATAATAGTAGCAACAACAATGATGATAATAATAAGTGGTTAATATCCATTAACCACTCACTATGCACTGGCAAGTTATATGGATTAGTTTATTTATTTCACTCAGTACTGTATGAGTATATGATATTATTATACATCCTACAGGAGAGGAAAACTGAGGTTCAGGAATGTCAAATGGCTTCTTACAGTTTTGCAGCAGACCAACATCAGAGAAAACATATAAACATAAACTATTGGTGGTCTGATACTGAACCTCGATCCTTCATTGGTATACCCATCATATACTCTACATAGGATCCCTGAATGAGCTCATCCACACCCTGGCTTTAGCTCTCCCTAAAATGTACTGATGACATGCCATGCATGTCATTGCCTACAATGCTCTGTTTAGGATGATCATATTATCTATACACATGAGTAGACATCTCTACTTATGCTCAGTTTTGAAGTTGTCATCTTCGTCCCAAACATCCTTCTTTATTTTATTAAAATGACATCTTCCATTTAACTGCTCGAGTGTGAAGCCCAGATATAATTCCAGCTCCAGCTCTCCTGCTTTCTCTGAGATTTGTCTAAAGATGATTCTGTCTACATTCCCTGCTGTTGAAATGTGTTCAGTGGTTCCCATTAACTCAAGATCTTCTATACCGAACACACAAGGCCCTTCATGATCTGCATCCTCTTCACTGAACTAATGATCTTCCTGTGTCTCCCCCATCCTAGACAGTAGGCCTCTCAGAGACAGCAGCCATGCATTGTTGGGCGTCCACACTGGTGCCTGGCACACACAGTTGATGCTCAATAAGTGATTGTTGAATAAATAAGTATGCTTTTAGTCAAAAGATTCAATCAAGAATGGTTATAACTTTGTACTTAAAGTCTATGGTACGGAAATAAATATTCAACTAATTTTGTTTTCCTGGGCCAGATAGAAAATTTTTGTAGGCCTATTATTTCCCCCCTTTTCCCTCCCTCCATCCTCCTCTCTTTCTTTTCTTTTCTTTTCTTCTTTTCTTTTCTCTTTTCTTTTTTTCTTTTCTCCTTCCTTCCTTCCCTCCCTCCTTCCTTCCTTCCTTCCTTCCTTCCTTCCATCTAACAGTTTGTATTTATTGTGTACTCCTGGCTGGCTAGTGGAATATGAAAAGTAGGGACATAGAAGACATAATGAGATAATATACATGGAAATCTTTTGAAAAGTATAAAATGCCATAGAAATGTCAACATTGGTATTGATGATGATGATGCAATCCTAGCCTATTGGTTGCAGGCCCATTATTTTTCAAAATTGTTTGCCACCTAGCAATTAAGCCATTAATGCAAATCTTCATGTCCCTGTTTACTCTCCACTGACCTGTTCTCAAACTCAAGTAAGTGATCACTTACAGAACATGAAGTTAAATTCATTTTAAGGCATATGCCTGATTTTCAAGGAAAATATCTTTTTATTGTTTAAATCAAAACCAAGTTGTTTTTGTTGTTGTTTGTTAAAGCAAATGCACATTATCCCTGTTTTGCAGATATGAAGGTTGCTTATTCACAAGCAGGATTTGGCAGTAAGTGTGGAGAATGGCTTTGGCAGAAATAGCTGAATGGACTTAAACTTGAGTACTGGCTGCTCCTCACATAGAAATTCCCAAAGCTGTTCTTAACAGGCCTCACAAATCTAACAGTAAAATGATTTGCTGATGAGTAACATCTGCCCTGGGGCCTAGTGAAGATTCCATAGAAAGTTCTATTTCCACCCTGCAACCTTATATGGATTTCCCCTACTAATCTTTATCATGGGGAAAACCTTTAAAACATTCCCTCCTAGTTTCATCATGGGTTTTTTATATACCTTCTCTCCTTAGCAGAACCAATTATATTGTCATTAGAACAGAGAAGTGATTGAATATGATTGAGTTAACTCCTACCTTATTATTTCTGTAGGACCTGAAACTTTGGGTCTTTTTAGAAGTGAACATAGAAAATGCCAAAAAGAGGACCTGTACTCATTATAAGACTAAATATTTGCAAACATTAAAGAAATATGAATTCAGTATGTTTGATAATTTTAGAATTTTTCTGATTTGTATAAGAAAGGGATTTTTTTAGTATAGTTGACCTGCAGTATTATATTCATTTCAGGTGTATCATGTAGTGATTTGACAATCTAATGCATCACACAATGCTTGACACAATAAATGACATCACCACCTGTCACTATGCAAAGTTATCACAATATTATTGACTATATTCCCATGCTGTACTTTTCAGCCCTGTGACTTATTTATTGTATAATTTTGGGATGAAAGAAACTCAGCTCACTACACTCAGCAGTATATCCAGTCCAACCCAAGACCACACATATTGGCATTAAAGAAGATGAATGAAAATCAACCAATATGAAAACCATCCAGTGCTAGACAGAAAAAAAGGCCAAGTCCTTAATGAGCATTCAATTCAAACATCAAATTAAAATTTAGGATCCATGTTTTCTTACTAAAATGGAAGATTTAGATTTCATAGTATATGAAGAATGAGGACCTATTAATGAAGAAAGAGAAATTATGCAGTTAGGAGCTTGAGTTATATTTCTAACACCTACTGAAGAAGGCCCATGTTATACTACATCTTGCAGAAAGGAGTGCTTCTCTGGTGATGCATATTCTACACCCCCGCTCTCTTGGTAGGAAAAATCTAATTTTAATGTGTGCTTTGGCATGTGGTGTTTATGGGAAAAGTTGTGTGTGTGGGTGTGCACTTAACTACTCAGGAGGGATCTAAAGTATGATTCAAATTTCAGAAGGTTTTCCTACTTCTGAATATCAAGAAACCAAAACAGGCAAGTAGATGAATCTACTTACAAGCCAAGAAAAGCAACAAGGCATTTTCATATCACAAAAGTAGGGTAAATTTTTGCCATGAATTATTTAAGAAATACTTTCCATCCCCTGAACAGATGATCTAGTTCCTGTCCTAAATTAGCAGTTTCCTTTTAAAGACTAGATGAAGGGTATTTTGATTCAAGACAAATGAAAACCAATCAGTAAGTTTTCAATCTGACAGTTCTTCCATCTTTAACGTTAGAGAATGGTATAATATTTAATAAGTTAATATTGTCCAGGTATTATATCATACCTAGTCAACATTAAAAAAGGTAGGTTTTATAATTCAATCTTGATTTTCTAAAAATACCCCAAAATACATAAAAATATAAATTTTCATAACCATTTTATAATCATTTGCTATTTACACAGTCCTGGTTTCTGTTAAATTGTGGAAAATTCAAGATCACCGTCTGCTAATGAATCAGAGTCCAAAATCACTGCAGGGACAGCATCCTTTGGAGGCCAATTTCATGATCCTTCCTGGCCTCTGAATGTTGACCTGTTGCCCTGAGATGAATGAGTTGACAAGAGAAAGAGAAGGAAGAAAGAATCTAGTCCTGTACAGAGTCATGGCCTCAATTCTTGGTTTTGCTAGTTGGCGTAGTGAGTGAGAATTTCTTCTACGCCTTGATGTTTGTAATAGAAATCCCTGGGGTAGAATATAGACATGCAAAAGCTCAGATACCCTTGATGAGAGCTGCTTCATAAGTTTTGGCACCCACTGGTACTTTTTTCCCAATCCAGGGAAATGGATAATTATCTTGGTTCATGGTGGGTGGTATCTCACTGCCAAATTGTTCTCTTGAGAGCACAACAGCCTCAGGTTTTGCAGCTAATGGTCTGAAATTTTTGGACTAATTGATTTAGATTTGTAATACTTCTTTGTTTCATGTAAAAACTCTTGGTCTTAACACTGAAGGACCATTGTAGCCTTACAGCTTTAAATTTTTGGTCTAATTGAATTAGATTTGTAATACTTCTTTGTTTAATGTGGAAACTTGTTATTATTGTTAAAAGAACATTGTAGCCTTGCAGCATCTCCCAGGGAAACTTATCTTTTTGTTCTGCAAAGCTTCCCAAAAGATAGTAAGCTTCAGGAAGGTAGGAAGCAATCCCACTTTCCTAGCTTTTTATTCTTTCTCCATGATTGAGCATAGTTATCTGCTGTAGAAAATTTCAATAAAGCTTTGCTGAACTGAATCCACATCCTTGCTTCTGGTGGCGATTAGACATGAGAAGATGCCCATATGAGTGGAAAGAAAAGTAGAAATAATAGTCTGGCAACCATTGTTCAGATTCTATCTTTGCTGCTTATTGTGATCTTGAGTAAATCACTTTATCTTCAGCTTCATCTTTTTTTTTCTTTTTAGCCTATAAAATGAGAGTATCAGAAGATACTAACACTAGATATAGAGTTATCATGGCAATCAAGGAGGAAAATATATGTGTGAAAAAATATGTCCTAAATATAGGACATACTGTACAGTAGAAATCCAAAGTATAATTAGAATTATATATTATAGTGGCACAATATTGAATTTCAGCGTTCCAGCTGATTCTCTGGTGAGGATCTGAAATCCTGAGTCGGGCACCACCCTGACCCCCATGCTGCCCCAGAACTTATTTGTTTCATCAATGCTTAACCTGCTCTCCAAGATTTCTTCCAGATTTAAATATCTTATTTCCAGCCCCCGTTCCCTGATTTGTATAAATGAGAGATCATGTACTATCCATTGAATTATATATTTGTATGTTATTAAATAGTTTAATTTATACAAAAAAACCCCCAAAGGATTTGCATAGTAAATAAACAAATGAAACTGACGTGTAACTGGAATTCTAGGCATTTTTGTTTTATTCCGGTGAGTATTCTGCTTCCTGTTTTCATCCTGCAGAGATTCTCATCTATGAGGGTAAAACTCCATAAGGCCCAGGTAATAAGGCCATCAGGAGATGTGGCAGTGCTATGGCAATGGGGATCAACTTCAGTAAAGAAGATTCTTAAGGAAATAATTTTTATGGTTGTTCCATTGTCCAGCTGGGAGAGATCTGCCTACCTTTCAACACTCAGCTCAAGTGATCCATTCTCTAAGAAGTTTTTCTAACCCTCCCTTCAATAGGCAGTTGAGGTGCCCATTGCTGACTTTGTGTGCCCATCATGTGCGATGCAGAGATGTCTCTCATACCTCACCCAGTGATTCAGTGAACCACTTGGCTTCCATTCTTAGTTTGCTTTATCAGATTTGTCCTTTAGGACAAGACTGCATCAGTGCATAGCATTTGGTAGACTTATTGAAGCTAACTGGTTACATGAATGAAGGAAACAAAAACAAAATGAGGAATCCACAGTAAGAAGGGTGAGCAAAGGATTAGCTCAACTCAGCTAATTGTGCTAAGTTAGCTGAAGAGAGCTGTAAAAGCAGGTTTTGGAGTTGGTATAGAAAAAAATATGCATTGTATGACCTCACGATAGCTGGGTTGTGGATAAGTAGTGGTGGGAAGGTCAAAACGGCTAAGGTGGCCTAGTCAATACCAAGCTGGTTTCCAATGCTGATTTGAAATTTTGACTTGAGAAGTTTCATAGGACAAGATGATTTATGCTGTTTAATATACATTCCTATCCTGGGTAATAACAGCAGGCACAAGTGTGATGTGGGACATTATGAATCTAGCAGGGCCACAATGTTGCCTTCAGAGACTGGCTCACCCTGCTGGTTAAGCAGCAGAGCTGTGGGTTGGGATGATCTTGTTTGGGCCCTGATGATCATCTCTAGCTGGGTGGCTTAAGACGCTCTCTTTACTTAAACATCCTCAGATTTGTTTTTCTAATTTTAAAATGGAATTGACAATAAAGGGAAGTCCCTCAAAGAGCTCTGAAGTTTGAATAAAATGATCCATTTAAAGCACATAGATATTGCCTGGGCATAGTGGAGAACAACAAATGCTTAATTTTTGTGCATTGGAAACATTGAAAACTTTGCAAGAACAAGATGAAGTCATTATACCTTGAGCCCTTGGACACCCGCTCATGGGAACTTGAATCATGAAAAGTTGTCTTTCTTTCTCTATTTATTCAAAATATTTATTGAACATTGCAAAGCACTGGGCTAGTGTCTATGAGAGACACAAATCCATTAGGTATATGAAGCCATCCCTAAGTTTCAGTGTCTTGCAAATGAATAAAGATAAGACACATACATAAAACAGTGAAACTTAAAAAAGAAAAAGAAAAGAAAAGAAAACAAACCTGCATATAATAAACTGAGAAGCAGAAAAAAAAGTCTCTGATAGAAGAGATCAGAGAACCAGGTTTCTGGGCTTGGGTTAGTCTTGTTAATTTTCTGGCCTTTGGCTTTCTCACCTGGAATGTGAGAATGTTGGTTTCTCAGATCTCAAGAGTGCTGCTGGGCCTGAGAATTCCAAGCCCAAGAGGGTTATTGCTGCCATTTGGACCAATGCTGGAGGTTGACTCTTCAGGAACTTGGGGAATGATTTATATGGAGTGAGTATATTTTGGCCTGGTTCTAAAGGATGAGTAGGATTTGTCTGAGCAGAGAAGGAAGGAGGATAGTCTTAGAAAATGTAGGAGCAAAAATCCAGAGGTAGACAGTGACAGGACTTTTTTGGATTTGTCTATGAAACTGGACTCAGAGGGTGGGTTTAGTAAAGTAATTCAGTCTCAGATTTAAGTAAGTTTTCATTTTATTTTATTTTATTTTATTTTATTTTATTTTATTTTATTTTATTTTATTGAGAGGGGGAGGAGCAGAAGGAGAGAGATGAGTAGACTCCTTCCTGAGCAGGGAGTCTGACTTGGGTCTCCAGCCCAGGACCCTGAAATCATGACCTGAGCCAAAGGCAGACACTTAACTGACTGGCCACTCGGTTGCCCCATTAAATTTAAGTTAAGCTTTTTTGAGAATGTTTCCTTAACAAGCACCAGCATAGGTCTTTCACATATGTTACCTAATTTAACCTGCCAGCAATATGGTGTGATACGGGTATCATTTGCCCTCTTGTGCAGATGCTATGTGGGTACACTTACAGATGACCACAGAGCCACATGGATAATGCAAAATATTTAAATTCATTGTCTGGAGCAAAAGGTACATCTGGGTTCACATATGGCCCATAAAGCACTCTTGTCAGCTTTTGGTATGTGAAAATTGAAATTCAGAGAGTTTAAGTAACTCACCCAGTGAAACACAGTGGCTATATCATAAGCCTAGATTCAAATTTGAATATCCTGAATCTAAGTCCGGTGGTTTTTTTCACTACATGATCTTCTTACCAGAAACATTGGAAAGGAACCCTGAAATGATAGGTAGTACTCATATTGTAAATGGCCTTAAACATCTGTCCAAGGATTCAGATGGTGTTTAGTGATCAGCTGAAGACTCTCAGCAGGCAATAAAAGAATCAAAGGGGTACTTTGTGTCTGTGAGAGATGTAGGGTCACGGGGAAGAGATTACAGTTTAAGGGTAGTGTTCTAAGGATTGAAGTAGGGAGGTAGAATGGAAATGGGATGTGAAAAATGGATGACTGGATATTGACAGAGCTGAGGAGAGAAATCAATCAAAGGTAATGTGTTCTTGTGCTAGTGAGGTCTTTCCCCATCCTCCCTGGCCTACTGGAAGGAACTGACATATACAGAAAGTAGTTGAAACTATGAGTGATTCAAGAAAAAAAAAAACTGAAGTCTCATGATGGAATCTATGTTCATGTAACACAATTCACCTGATCACAAACCGGTTCCAGAATGTTCCATTGTCTGCATCAATAATCCAAGCAGAGATGTGCTGATTCAGAAATGTATCAGCTATTAAGATGGAGTGAGCCTTCAAATTTTAATATCAAAAACCAAAAAACCAGTCCAAATACAGAGAACATTTTGGTTTGGTAAGTGAACATAACTTTGTGCGAAGGACTTAGCTAGATTAGTCTGAAGGAGAAACTATTTTTTTGTGTGTGATCTCATCAGTTTCTCTGTTTTAATGGGCTCTTTGCAATTGCTTATCTGCCAATACCCTGATTATACAGTTGCCCTTATAACCACAAATGGATACTTTTTTTTCTTCCTGCAGTGGAACTTCACAAATGCAGCTTCGAATTTGAAACTGGAAGATCTGATGGAAAGACAAGTACTAAATGCTCAAGGTACATCTGATGTGGCTAATTGGGAGCATTATATATCTTAGTAACGAAATGAGAAAATGGTAAACTTCAGTAAATTACTACTAATTAAAAATTTTTTTAGTATAGTTAGCATACAATGTTACATTAGTTTCAGGTGAACGTGCTCACCACAGTGTAAATTACCATTAATTTAAAAAAATCTATTGAATATAGAGGTAAACCAATTACTATTAATTTAAAAAATCTAGTGAAACGCTTGGCTGGGTCAGTGGTTGAGCCTCTGCCTCCTGCCTAGGGCGTGATCCCGGAGTCGTGGCGTCGAGTGCCACATTGGACTCCCTGCATGGAGTCTGCTTCTCCCTCTGCCTGTGTCTCCGGCTCTCTCTCTCTCTCTCTCTCTCTCTCTCTCTCTCTGTCGCTCATTAGTAAATAAATAAAATCTTAAAAAAAAAAAAGTGGGTGGCTCAGCGGTTGAGTGCCTGCCTTCAGCCCAGGGCATGATCCTGGAGTCTCGGGATCAGGTCCCACATCGGGCTCCCTGAATGGAGCCTGCTTCTCTCTCTGCCTGTGTCTCTGCCTTTCTCTCTGTGTCTCTCATGAACAAATAAATAAAATCTTTTAAAAATCTTTTGAATATAGAGGTAAATTGAGTTATATAATGTTACCAACCCTTTCTATTACCACCAACAGTGTCAATTCGAACCCAATGTTGGGCAAAATTGAAAAAAATTGAAATGACCAGTGTAGCTTTTAGCTCAATTTGAAAAATATTTATCTCAATGTCCATCTTATTAAAACAGAAAACCTCTAAAAGCATGTTGGAAAGAAGATGATTGCTTTCTTACCTAATGGGATCCTTAATTGGGAACGGTTCATATATGATAAAATTAGAATATAGCAAAGCAAAACTAAAGGTAATGTAATATAAAATGTAAATGTATCTACCCTCTTACATTATTCAAAAGTAATCTGAGCTGGAATCCTGTTCAATGTGTCATAGATCTGTCCTACCCTCAATTCTAAAAAGTACAGAAGACAACATGTGGAAAAATATGATAAAGTGGGAAAGTATACCTGGTATTAAATAGGCTATGGATCGCTGTACATCAGTTTGCTACATGCTAACAAAAATAATGTTTACTAGTTTTTCTTAAGAGAATATTCTAAGGTTAAAAATTGGTATTCTTTTCCAATATGAACCCTTAATCTGAATATTTGTGATATTTTTAAATTGAATATTTTCTTTCCTTTTTTTTTTTTAAGCTACTGCATGAAGCCCTTTGACTCAAAGCACCAGTGATCGAAGACAAGGTCCTGCCATCCAAAAGGATTGTGTACATAGGGGAGATTGAAATTGGTGTGTAATGTTATTGCTTTTTTCGGTTCATAACTGTAAAGCCACGTGCTAATCGAGCAAGCCTGTGTGCACACATGAGCTCCCTGTCTGGGTGGTAGTTCAATTGGTCCCAGATCCCCTGGCTTTCTAGGTGGGTAACAGCCTGTGAGTCAGTCTTTTGTGTTCTATACCTTGATTTGGTAATGGTGTGAGAAAAAGGTGCAAGTCGTAGTAATATTTTTATAGCCAGAATTAAGTCGGACAAGATTTTCGCATGAAAGTTTCTCTACTGACTTACTTTGATATACCGTACTTCTTTTTCTAAGGAGTGCCCACAATCTTTCCAAGTCTTATACAATTAATCTCATTAGTATTTTTTTCCTCCATGAAGTAACGCAAATACAGTATTACATGGACCCCACACCACTGTTATCAAAGTAGAAACACAAACTTTGGATGTGATTTCAATATGATGCCTGTGGGAATAAGCTCCCACAGTGGATGAATTAGTACCATCTCTTACTTACTTTTTTCTTTTTTTTTTTTTTTTTAGCCTGGGATCCTGGATGGGGTGGGCCATTTTCTTCATGCATTGCTCCTGTTCACAATTTTCCCACTTTCTTTAAAATTGCCGAAGCTTGGCTCTTGCTATTTGGGGTTGCTCGACCCTTCTGGTCTGCAAATGACTCCCGAGGGTGGAGGAGAGCTTCCTAAAGTTCTGAAGGAGAAAATTTAATCAGCAAAGTAATCATTTCTGTTGTGATGGAAAAAAAGGAGGCCAGTGTGAATGACAAAGCAGCTGTGGACCACCAAAAAAGTCAACTGGAATTGCAAGGAGGTGGACCTAAAAAAAAAAAAAATTGATCCAAAGGCATAGCTTTAAAGGGAAAATGAATCAGAAAAGAGCTCTGAAGTGCTAGAATGCAATGCCTAATAACTTTAAATAGTCCATTGGGTCTTCCGGAATTTTTTTTGTTCTTCTTCAAGAATAATCTGCTTACATCGTTAAGACCTCAGCTAAGCTCAGTAACACAAATTACCAGATGTTGTATCCCAGAGTTTTTCCATCAAAAGACCAACCACCAAGCTTGTTGAAAGAGAGAGGTCATTGTCCCTCCCTGGCTATAAAACTATTTTTGCAACTCCTAACAAATGAAATGAGAATACCTTTCAGCTGTCGAAGGAAACTATCTCCCGTTCCTTCGAAGTCTCCCTGCTTCGCTTTGTTATTTTCTAATAATGCACTCATGTGTAAGCTAATAATGTGAACAGAGGGAAAATGAAGAGACTTAAAAAAAAAAAGGAAAAAAGCAGAATGAATTAGGGCAATTGAGGTCGCTCTGTTTCATTTTTTGCTGGAAGGATTTTAGCCCTAGTTTTTACCTTATCGCTTATTACACAATTTACGATAAAATGAGATGTGATTCCATTCTTATTGTTGTGCTATAGCCTATTGAACATGCATATATAGAATTCATTTCAGATTTAAACACTATCTTAATTATAAGCTGAATAAAATGGACAACCTATCGGGTTCTCTAAATTGCATTCGAACAAATAGTTTCATTTTTTATCACATTTCTACCGATGACATATTGGGTATAATAATGTTCAGGGAATATTCTGTTTTTATGCAGTGCCTTAATTGGGACAAAGTATTTCCCATGTGACAACTAATAGTTTGTTTCTGACTTACAAGTTTGAGAACTTGAACCATATGTCATGCCTCGCAATGTTTTTCACGGTGTTCTGCCTCAATAAAATTACCAAGAAATCTTCCTGTTTTAAAATCACCTACAAATGATAGAAATATTGCATGATGAAAACAGTAATTATATCACATGTGAGTTTCTATTTTTTTTAAGAAATAATGTCATTGTTGCTTGTATTTAGGATTCATGTATAGAAACTTCCAACAAAATCCATGCACCAAATTGGAAATATTGCAAGAAATATTCTAATGGGGTTTTAAAATGAAAAAATACATTTAATAAGATATGAAATACAATTTTTAAAGAAAGCATGTATGTGTATGAACCTAAAAAGTTTAGTCTTATTTTTATACTTACTTGCTACAAACTCTGAAAATTTCTGTAAAGAAGAGTTATATATGTGATTAAACTTATAGTTTAGCTATTTGGTATAGTCCTTCCAAGTATAAGCTGAATTAGCCTAATAATATAGGTCTTACTTGTCAAATTATGATACTGTGTATTCTATAAAAACACTGATTTATATTCATAGGATATTTTACAACACAGAATAATCACGTTTAGAAAAACTATTAGAAATTGTAGGCAACGTAGGATTTGGTAATTGAATGTAGATGTTAATGTGTAGCTTTTGTTGAAGAATTTCTAATATAAAATGACTTAAATGTAATTTTAAGTATCAAATAATAAACTATTTCAGGAGCAACAAGGGAAAGCAAAATAATTAGCACTTAGATATTAATTGTTTATTAATGTGTTAAATTTTCCAAACTGCCCCATTTACTTCTAGGTAGTTTTATATAGGACTCAGAGAAAATTTAATATGCATATAAATAAACACCTACCCACATACTTTAGATTTTTGTCTTCTTTATAAACTTCCAAGCAGCATTTATTTAAAAAAAAAAAAAAAAACTGGCGGACTAGTCATTTAGAATAGAGCCTGGTATTTTCTGAACTTTGCACCCAGACCACAAAATAAAACAGTTGTCCCCAAAGACCTGAGAGTCACCCTGTCCCCCAATGTCGTCTTGCAGATACTTTTTTTTTGAACAGTCCAAATGAAAGTCGATTCATTTCTCTCTTTCACTTTGACTTTAAGCTAGGGAGTGGGGGTGTCCAACACACACATGCGCGTGCGCACACACATACACACACAAATACAATTTTTAGTCATTTTTTTTTCAATTTAAATGATTTGCTATCACAGTTAGTCCATCTTTTATCTCCAAAATAGTTTCAACCCTGTTAATGTGTGCATGTACTTTTTCTTATCAGCCTCTCAGCAGCATTTGTGATTCATAGCAGCCATCAAAGTGATAATAAACTCATTCACAATACTAACAAACACGGGGCTCCCAGTTATTTACGAGGCAAATTCACGGCAAGGCTGGGCTTCGGAACAGGGGAGAATCAAGATGGTGTTGATTGATAAATTGACAGGTTAATTTACAAGTGGATAATAGGAGTTAGACCCAGAGGGAAAGAGGGAAGGTCTGGATTCTAGCTTGGTTGCACTGCCATCTGTCTTATGCTCAGAAATCTGCAGGGCTGCTGGCTGTCAGGATCAAATACATCCGCCTTCTTCCTAACTTAAAGACAAAGAGCTCCATTTACTGCTGTTTGATGGGCTTGTTGCCTTGGTTCTTCACACAATTGACCTCAATGTGTCAAAAACAGTGCCCCGTCCCAGTGTGTCTTAAAGTACCACTTAGAGCATGATTTAGAATGTTATTCTGTCAGCTTTGCAAAATAAACAATGAACAAAATTGTTTTCAAGACAATATTTCACAAATATTAATTGTTGTTTGATTGTTGATGGTTGAAATGTATTCTTTCAAGGTTCGGGGGCCCCTGATATGTCCTTGTTTGAAGGTGCGCATCTAACCCCCCCAATACCCACCTTTTCTTTTTTATCTTTGGTCTTGGATGGTAGCTGGTCTAGCTGTTTACAACGTGCGCTAAAACAAATCGTGTGAATCTCATATCAACCTCCCCTATCCTTCTTGTTCTTCCAGAGTTTTGTTTTTGTACATTTTGAACGTATTTGAGAATTTAAAAAACGAGTTCACAAAGTACTTCGGAAGATGGAGTATTAGTACAGTTGTTTATTTTTCTCTTTCAAGGGAACATTTTATCTTATAAGTCAGCCATTTATGTTATTAGTTTTGGAGGAGAAAAATCTTCAACAGTCAATTTTGTTTTCCTCCTCTAGGTCTGGTATAACAGGAACATTGCATGGTAAGTCGTCAGGATAGTGCCCCTTTATTGGGCTAATGCCACTGTTAGATAGGAAATCCGTAACTATTGCCACTTGAGAAAGAGCCTAGTCTTTGGTCTTTTAAAATCAGCTGGTTGGAGACTGTTAGAAGCACTGGCTGTGGCCCGTGCCTCCCAGACAGCAGGCTTTTGGGTCTCACTTGCCAGCGCCTATAATCAAGAGGGCTGAAATTCTCCGCTCTTGACCTGAACTCTTCCTCCCCATATCGGCACGTTGTAAGCAAACACCCTTCTAGGATCTGAAAGTTCATTTAATGCTTAGCTAATGTTAAAACTTGGTAGATTTGAACAAATACTGGGTAGTTCAACATGTTTTGAAAGGAAATTCAAAAAGGCACAAAAGAGCATGTCTGCTCAGCTTCTGTAATTCATTACAGAATGCCAACACTAATATTTTTTAAACAAATTGTCTCCTATTCATCAAGGTATTAAAATGAACTATTAAAACTGTGCCTTTAAGTTGAATAACACAAGAAAGCCTATGGAAAATATCTGATCAGGAATGAATGTCAGAAAAATAAAAACAAATAACTTTGCATGCATGGAATTTTATGGTGTCACAAGGTTAAAAATGTCTCCTTAAAGGGTAAATATCCTTTGAAAAGAAAATGCATTTATGTGTGAATAGGAGGTTGAATGGCTCTCTCTGCTTTGTTTAAAAGTAGACAATCATCTTTGTAATTTTTTGACAAGTTGTATATTTTTTTAAAAGACATAAAATATCATGATAAGTTTAATTTCAGATTGCTAATTTTTCTCGATGTGGTGACTGTTTTATCAAAAGGATATCTTTTAGTCAGATAAGGATTTAAGTAGTTTTTAAACTTCATAATATACTCAGTAAACCTGAATTGTTTCTTTAGACCGAAGCAAGGTGTTTTCTTTTCTGAGGACTAGTAAATATCACATTACATAATGTCTTTCTATTTAGAGACTTAATGACAAGAGAAATCTTATGTAAAATAGAGGAATAATTGATAGCCGGCTTACAGAAACATGTGATTTTATACCATATTTCTAGAGGGAATCTACTGGGAGATAATTGTGTTCAAAATTCAGTCTAATGTTAGTTTCACCCTATTTCTAAATTCCAGAGGTAAAATTATCGGAGTTACGCAGACACAGTCTCCGGTGTGTTACACTTTTATAACTTCAAATATATAAGTTTACTTCCTAGAGATTTATTTTAGTTAATATTTTTAAAAGCCCATGCGATCCCACTAGGCTGTGGCCAGGCTCATTTTAATCAGAAGCACGTTGATATAAAAGAGAATAAAAACCCAATGCAAAATGGACAGGCACCGCTTATTTTATGTGTCTGCAATTTTGAATTCTTTTTAATAAGACACATTCCCTTCTGTGGAAGCTGAGGAGAGATTTTCTGCCTTTTTCTCTCTGCAGGCACTAAAAGAAATTCTGAAGTAAAAAACAAAACAAAACAAAACAAAAACAAAAAACACAAAGATATCAGATCTAATATCCCACCCAATTTCTGAGTTAAGCCAGTGACAGGTATGTTTCCAAGCAAGACTATTTAGACACATTGATTTTTGTTGTCACTTTCTTCTTATTTCATATGTCACATCAAGGCTTGGAAATTAGATGAATGTAAGAAGGGTCCGCTGATCATTGTTCCTCAGGAGGAATTTTCAAAGTCAGCTAGCTGTGCCTGATAAAAGTGGCCCTGTACAGAGCTCCACTCTGCCTACAGGGAAGTTTAGGCAAACTCCATTTTACCACTTCACTCGTATTACTGAGATTCCTGGTTGTCAAGTAGGCATCTATGTAACTGAAGTCTGGTAAATCTCAAAAGTAAAATGTTAAGGGAAAAAAAAGAGCTTAAATCATCTTTATCCCTCTTACTTCAAAGTCCTTTGAAATGAACGAGGAACTCCAATTCTGGTAAACAAATTTTATGAAGTAAGTCATGCAGGTAATTCTTTCTTCAATTGTATGCTTCCAGGATAACATGTTGACATCCAATCTTTGTGTTTTGAAGAGTTTGTAATAATAAATAGAAATCAATGCTGGAGACTGAAGGGTGCATCAATTATGTTTCTTTTATTTCCCAGATTCTTTCTATGTTGTGTCTATCTGTCCCTGCGATTTTTTTTTCGCATTTTAAAGCATACCGTTGTTTAATTGGCAACACAGATTCTGAGTGCTGATTGAGCCTAAATTATATTTGACAGAAATAAAAAAGGTTGCTTTATTTTATGTGAAATATGAAGTCTTATCTTGAGTTTGAATAGGGAGATTATTTTCTTTGGTATACCATACTTAAAAAGAAATTTCAGATATGAAAAATTAAAAATAAATAAATTTTAAAAAGTCCTGTAACAGATCATTTGACTCAGGAGAAAGAGAAAAATAAGTGACCAAAATAGTTGAAATATAACAAGGGCAATGGGCAAATATAAAAAAGTTTAAAAATTGAAATATTAGGAAAAAGAGGGACTTTATTTTATTCCACTAGAAATATGTTCCTTCCCTCTATCCTTTATCCACTATAGAAGGGGGAATTCAAAACAGACTGGTGAAGTTGCAGAAGGAAGCTGGTTTGGAAGTGTAAGGGTGCTTAGTTCTCAAGCAGACGGGATTCATGGCTCCTGGACAGACCATGCAGATTTCATGGCCAGAGTCTCAGTTCTGAAACGTTGCATAGAGATTTGGGGAGGAGGAAAGGATCATGGATACCATCCTAATATAACGGAGAGATCACCTTTTCAGAACATTTACAGTTCCTTTCCCACCTGTGGTCAATGTAGAGTCTTCAGGAAATTTTATTTGAGCCCATGGGGAGAGAGCACTGGCTAAACTGTAATTTCCTATGATTTGAAATATGGCATTTGTAGGCCTCCCGTGTGGGATCACCCAGCAAAAAAACAAAACAAAAAAACAAAACAAAACAAAAAACCCCCAAAACAGGCTTTATCTTTTAAACGTGGCTGAATACCCAGTAATTTTTAACATAGATTCCCCTTAATACATTCTCCTTTAAAAAAACTATGTCCACGTAATTGTGTGGACATTTTTGGACAGTGGCATGTTGGACTATGTTATTTTTTATTAACACGATATTTTTAGCCTAAATGAAATGTTTCTCCTAGTCATGTTATTTCAAATAATGAATTAAATTAATTAATAGAAAAGAATGTTAATATATTAATATAAATGAGCATTTATGAAAACTAAGATTGAGGTCAAAATGCTAAATCAGAGAACAAGTAAAAAAAAAATGTGGAATTTCCCAGAGTAAAAATCATATACATTTAAAGTTTTAAACCTGGGTGATGCTATGGTTCTACCTTCGCCACAACTTTTACAGGGTAGGAAGCTAAAACCCAGAAAGATAAAATGAGGTCCCAAGTTCTCATGGGTAGTTTATGTCAAATCAGCGGCCAGGATCCAAGTGTGTGGATTCCCAGACTGGGTTGGTTCCCACAACAGCATGCTGGAGACAGTTCCAGTGGCTGTGCAATTATAGGGGCTACAGTGAGTAAAGAAAGCTTGCCATCGAGCCTCGGTTTTTACCATCTCTAAAATGGTGACAAGTGCTCTGTCCTCTATTTCTGAACATTAATAAAAGGCTTTAAAATTTTAACTGAACATTGAATTAATGGAGAGGAAATTAGAGAAGAACAAATGTGATATCATTTATGACAAATGTTGATTCTTTCATTCATTTGTAGAAAATACAAGGTGGGAATGCAGGTTGACCATGGCGATGAGCATCCTAGAATATACCTTTGCAAAGTTATGGGGGAGTTATGGCCCACTATCTCTTCTATGAATACACACACACACAAGCATGTGGATTCTTAGAGAAATCCTTCTGCCATGTAACTATTTTGAATTTCATTGAATGGGAGCAGAGTTTGGGGCATAAGGGTCAATCTCCCCTTGGGAAGAAATTAAAGTCTATATTTCCCTTCTCAACTCCTGAATTGTAGTGACCCAAAACTGTCCTTGATGAATTCTCAAGATATTTGAACCTGTCCAGAGAATCAGTGCGTGTGTGGTGTGCATTCATGTGCGTGCACGTGCATGTATGTGCAAGCAAATGTTTGTGCATTTTGGGAGAGGAGGGTGGCTAGTGTGGTTATCTGGCACTTGAGAAAGGAGCCAGCAAGGAGGTGACACACAATGGGAGGAAATGTAAGGTATTTTGACATAGCTTTTTAAAATAACATTGACCCTTGAACAACAACGGGTTGAACTCCCTGGGTTCTCCTGTATGCAGGCTTTTTCAATAAATACAGGACAATATAATAATGTATTTTCTTTTATGATTTTCTTAATATAATTTTCTCTAGCTTGCTTTATTTTAAGAATACAGCATAAAAACACATATAACATACAAAATATGTGTTAATCAGCTGTTCATGTTATCTGTAAGACTTCTGGTCAACAATAGGTTACTAACAGTTAAGTCTCTGGGGAGTCCAAAGTTATAAATGAATTTTCAACTGTGCAGGGGGTTCGTGTGCCTAACCCCCACCATGTTCAAGGTTAACTATCCTTAAATTGGTGTAGGGTCAATCTTAGATAGGAATCAGGGTCAAAATACCTGAGAGATTGGGATTGAGTTCAAGTTACGTATATTCCCAAGAGCAATTGAAAGACGGAAACTTCTGTTCATCTTTGAGCTGCTTTGGCAGGCTAGGTGAACCCATGGTTCAAAAAACAAATGGATTTCACTAAAATGTCATTCATTTGCAGTCAAATTTACATATTCATATTACTTCGGTGTTTCTCCATAGCTCTGCTTGGTGATGATGGTGATGATGATGACGAAGATGATAGCATTTATACAGTGTTTGTTATGTTCTGAGCACTTTATCATTTGTATTAGACAGGCTTCTTTAAAGAAACAGAACCAGTAGGAGATAAAAAGAGATTTATTATGAGGAATTGGCTCATGTGATTATGGACACTGAGAAGTCCCACAATTTACTGACTACAAACTGAAGACCCAGCTGGTGGTGTAATTCAGTACAAGTCCAAAGGGTCAGAGAAGATGAGATGAGATGTCCCAGCACAAACATGCAGCAGGAAGCAAAAAGGGCAAATCCCTCCTTCTACCTTTTGTTCTATTCAAGCCCTCATTGGATTTGATGGTGCCCACCCACACTGGGGAGGGCAATCTACTTTACGGAGTCCACCGATTCAAATGCTAATCTCATCTGAAAACACTCTCTAAGACATACCCTAAAATAATGTTTAATCTGGGCACCCCATGGCCAGTCAAGTTGACACATAAAATTAACCATCACAGATTTCATCCTCTCCACCACTTGTGATAGATTCTATTACTATTGCTATTTCATAGAGGAGGGCATAAAAATTAGAGACATTGGATAAGTTTACCCAGTATCCCCTAATGAGTAAATGATGGTGGTGGGATTCAAACCCAGGGAGTCTGATCTAAAGACAAATGCTTAATCACTACACAGAGATTCTCTTTTTTGTCAGAAAAACAGAGATAAATTTTTATTGTGGATGATTAGCAAAGAGAACTATGTATTCAGTGAATTGTCAGGAAAATTGTTGAATTGGCATGAGGTCAATTCAAATAGATAATGTTCCAGAATTGTTCACCTGATATCCTCTTCCCTCCCTATGTCCTACACTCATTGAAAGATTTTATTCACATTTTCACACTGTCTTACATCCCTTCCCCCACCCACTCCATGATAGTCAGGGCAAGATATAGTTCATGTTTCTTCCAATTGGTACATTTCTTTTTTTTTTTAAGATTTTATTTTTTTATTCATGAAAGACACACAGAGAGAAAGGCAGAGACGTAGGCAGAGGAAGAAGCAGGCTCCAGGCAGGGAGCCCGATGTGGGACTTGATCCTGAGACCGTGGATCACGCCCTGAGCCAGGGGCAGGTGCTCAACCGCTGAGCCACCCAGGTGCCCCTGAATTGGTATGTTTCTTGACATGAGTTTTCTGACACATCTCATTTATTTATTTGATGTGGCTGTTAGGAAACTCTGCAGTAAGTTTTATGCCACTTCTCATATATTTTTTAGACAACTCAATAAATGATAATGTGTGTTTTGGGGGATTTTAATGTCTATGTGGGTCATTTTGTTTTTCTATTTCTAGTCCTATGTGGAAGGAAGATAGGATTGAAGGAATATTTGAATATATGAACTTCAGGTATCCAGAAAAATCTTCCAAGAAGTAAGCTGGGAAACTATTTTTAATCCACTTCTTTTTGAAGATAGCTAGCTAGTGAATCTATAAAGTATACATGCCACATTATGTTTTCTAATTATAATAATACATGTCCATGATAGAAAATCTCACCACACAGGGAGAACCACCACTAGTGTGGATATCCTATTGTGAATCTGCAGTTAACAAATGTCAGTAACTATATTATTGTGTGTGTGTATATTTGTGTGTGTGTACAACTGACATTTTGGCAGATTTGGGTTCATTCTATGGTACTGTTTCATAACTTGTTTTTCCCATGTAACAATATATTTTGAGTATTTCCCCACATCATTATGTATTCTCCCAATTATTTTCAAACAATCTCACAACAGGATTCACTTCATTGCTGATCTCCTATAAGTAAGAGTTCATCTTGTGCATTTAAATGTTTATTTACGTGTAGCACCATAATCCATGCAATCTTGCATAAATCCAGCTATGTAATTATGTTCA
Source organism: Vulpes vulpes (assembly GCF_048418805.1). NCBI lineage: Eukaryota > Metazoa > Chordata > Mammalia > Carnivora > Canidae > Vulpes > Vulpes vulpes. Next base: position 91,689,441 of record NC_132793.1, on the reverse strand, counting down.
TGGACTATTATTGAGGGGATTATTTCTCTTTTGCAGCAAATTTAAGCATATCTTGAATATGGAAAATTCATTCTTATAACAAAATTATATCAATAATTTCAGACTCAGTTTACAAAACTCTTTTTCCTTACCTGAAGTTATTTGACACCTTTGGCCATGGAGCCACCTGAGACAAGAGCTACGATTTCTCCTAGGTTTTCATGGGACTCCAAAAGAAATTGAATCTCAGGGACACCTAGATGGTTCAGTGGTTGAGCATGTGCCTTCAGCTCAGAGTGTGATCCCAGGGTCTTGGGATCGAGTTCCGAATCGGACTTCCCACAGGGAGCCTGCTTCTCCCTCTGCCTATGTCTCTGCCTCTCTCTGTGTGTCTCTTATGAATAAATAAATAAATAAATAAATAAATAAATAAATAAATAAATAAATAAAATCTTTTTTGAAAAGAAACCGAATCTCAGAGATGAGGAGAAACTGTTTTTTCTGAACTGTAGTCTAACCCCACGTCCCCTTGCCCTTCCCTGCCCCCTGCTGCCAGTTCTGAAGGCACACACTTCAATGTTCTCACTTCTCAGACTTCAGAGAACAGGTGCTACATCCATAGCAGTGGTAACTTATCCAGTCTTTCCTCCCAATCAAGTCATACAATCATCTTAGGAGCCCACTGTTATGTCCCTGGGCAGGAGGACCTTTATTTACTTTACTACCCATTACCTTTAGCACTCTATTCTCTCTTTAGATCTTCTTATCCTTTCTAGAAAGTTGATTTCTATTCCCATTGACCTTTCCAATGGTCTCTTAGCCCACACAGATTTCCTATACCACTCCTCCCTATATTAAATTCTTGTTCTACACTCTCCTTAGCTTTCAATAATCCTTTATTAGGAAGTATTTATGTTAGTGAAAAGATGTTCAACATCATTCATCATCAGGGAACTACAAATCAAAACCATAATGAGATACTATCTAACACCTGTAAGAATGACTGAAATTAATAATTCAGGAAATAATAGGTGTTGGAGAGGATGCAGAGAAAGAGGAATGCTCTGACACTTTTGCTGGGAATGCAAACTGGTGCAACCATTCCAGAAAGCAGTATGGAGTTTCCTCAAAAAGTTAAAAATAGAGCTATCCTATGACCCAGCAGTTGCACTTCTAGGTATTTACCCAAAAGAGACAAAAATACTGATTTGAAGGGGTACATGCACCCTGATATTTAAAGCAGCCATATCAACAATAGCCAAATTATGGCAAGAGCCCAAATGTCCATCTACTGATGAATATATATATATATATATATATATATATATATTACTCAGCTATCAAAAAGAATGAAATCTAACCATTTGCAACAATGTGAATGGAGCTATTATATATTATGCTAAGCAAAATAAGTCAGTCAGAGAAGGACAAATACCACATGATTTCACTCATATGTGGAGTTTAAGAAACAAAACTGATGAACATAAGGAGAGAGGGAAAAAGAGAGGATGTAAGCCATAAGAGACTCTTAACTATAGAGAACAAATTGAGGATTGCTGGAGGGGAGGCAAGTGAGGGGATGGGCTAAATGGGTGATGGGCATTAAGGAGGGCACTCATTGGGTGTTATATGTAAGTGATGAATCACTAAATTCTACTCCCCAAATCAATATTACTCTGTATGTTAACTAATTAGAATTTAAATAAAAACTTAAAACAAACAAAAAGGAAGTATTTGTGTTGGGAAGATAGATTGGCAGAGTTACCTCAACATCAGCCAGTTGAAGAAGAATCAAAGTTGAAGCCAGTGCGCTACTGAAATTTCACTAACAATTGAGATGTACTATTAAAAGAAGGTGATTAGTTCACAATATTTCCAAACACGTCTATTATCTTAGACTATTTACATCAGCCTGATATGACCAATGATTTTCTAAGAAGCTCAAAGTTGGTATTATGGCATTTTTGAAAGCACTGGACATAATGAGAAATATGTGGGGAAATCCATTCTAAGTTGTAAGGGAATCTTGATATTGGGAAGAAGGACATGGCCTCATAAAAATTTAAATTAAAAATTGGAATACGCAATGATTGTGATTCTAAGGAAAACATATCCTGTTGAGTATGTTTAACACTTACTTCACAGCTGGAGTCTTTAAAAAGCTTCACCATCTTACGTCATTTATTCCTTGGTCTCTTCCATTTTGGGTCAAGATCTGTCAATACCCAACAGAACTATTTGGGTAGTTCTGATGCCTGGTGCTCACACTCATGGTCCTGTTTTTCACAGATCTTTCTGATTAATTGACTTTTTTCTCAAAGAGACAGACTGTGTTTCATCTTCCATAATCATGTCTACAAGAACATGCCCACTTGTGCCTATATCCTGGGACCATAGGGATTTTGTCCTTGAGAATCATCTAACTCAGGGTAACACATTTTTTTTTTTTTTAGTGCTGGAATCCGGTTTTCAAATAGAATCTGACACTGAACCTCAAAATAAATGCTGATAAAAGAAGGTCAGTGAGGGATTTTTCAACCTACACTTATTCAGGCTCCCCCTTGACCCATCCCTTTCTTTTTGGCAACACCGGAGGGACAGGAATAGAACCATATGTACAGTTCTGTTGATAATAGTATGAGAATGACTGAAATCTCATAATCTCCTAATTTTTCTTGGGAAACTGAGGGTTCAAGAGATGAAGCCACAGAGCCAGGGTAAAATGACAAATATTAGATAAAGCTGAGTCTAGAAGTCAGATCTCCTGACACTGTCAATTATGCCTTTTAGTATGGGCAAAAAAAAAAAAAAAAAAAGGATTAAATAGGGAAAATAGAAAACCTGGCTGCAGGATGCAACTTTGAGAAGAGTTCACATTTTTAAAAATTATTTATTTATTTATTTATTTATTTATTTATTTATTTATTTATAGAAAGAAAGAGTGAGAAAGCACTAGCAGGGGGAGGGACAGAGGGAGAGAGAGAAGCAGGCTCCCTGCTAAACAGGGAGCTGGATGTGGGGCTCTATCCCAGGACCTCAGGATCATGACTTGAGTAAAGGCAGATGCTTAACTGACTGAGCCACCCAGGCACCCCAAGAGTTTATATTTTTGAGTTCATTTAGACATAGGAATGTTTGGAGCTGAGGGTTTTAGTTATGGGTCCACATTTTTTAATTTGTCTATTTTCTTTATACTCCTTGAATGTACCAGTGAATCATATTAGTGGTACTTGAGTTCCATAGGCAGATGGCTCTGTTGGATAGTCAATACTACTAGTGTTCATTTAGGACTCTACCACTGATAACATTGTGGTGATAGATACTAACTTGATAAAGATATGGAACACATGGATTAGATTTTTTTAAGCGTTCTGAAAATGAAAATAGCACCAAATCTAAGAATGTTGCCAGATGTAGTAAACTATACAGTATCTCTTCTTTGAACCCCTCTCTTCGTGGCAGAGGGAACCAAACAGAAGAGCAGCCTTCTTCTGAAATACTGAGACGAGCATTAACAACTGGAGGCAGAGTAGGGCTGATAAACAGCAGCTTGTTAGAACTAACTGTTATTTTTATTTGGGTAAAACTGTGAAGTTAATGAAGATTTATGGAGTTTCTCATTATGGTCCATTGTATCTTGCAAGGTGGATGGTTAATCATAGTATGTAGCAGAATGAGGGTGGCAGGCCATCTTTTGCTCCTGGTTGTCTGATTATTACGTAGGAGATAGAAATTGGTGGCCTGTTTTTTTTGATAGTTCTATTCAAAGCTCATTGTAAGTTACTTCTGTTTTATGTGGGCAGGCAAAATCATGTCAGAGGGAGACACATGATAGAAATATTACATGATGGAATATTGCATATCAGCAAAGTCCTAAGTTGCAGGGGACAACTGGTTGCAGAGGCCATAGGTCTGGCTATAGTTTGTGGTTTCTCTTGACCTGAAGTAGAAGAGGGAGGACTTAGCAACTATTTTTTTTTTTTTGTGGCAGAAAATCATCTCTGATTGGTTGTGGGGTAGAGGAGTTTAGCAGATACATATAATCTCAAATGAGAAATCTTTTTTTTTAATTAAAGATTTTATTTATTTATTCATGAGAGACACACAGAGAGAGTCAGAGACATAAGCAGAGGGAGAAGCAGGCTGCCTTTGGGGAGCCAGATCTGGGACTCGATCCCAGGACCCCGAGATCATGACCTGAGCCAAAGGCAGAGGCTCAAGCCACCCCGGTGCCCCTCAAATGAGAAATCTTAACCTGTGTTTCATGGGGTTGTGTGTGCCTGATGGATCTGTTAAAACTCCACCCACCCTTATGCCAAGGGAATGCCTCTTCCAGTCAAGAAGCAAAAGTAAAAATTAAAACAAAGTCCTAGCAAGTTTAGAGGTAGTGTGGGAAATATCTCTTCTTTTCTTTTTTCAAAATTTTATTTATGAGAGAGAGAGAGAGAGAGAGAGAGAGAGAGAGAGAGAGGCAGATACATGGGCAGAGGGAGAAGCAGGCAGGGAGCCCCATGCGGGACTTGATCCCAGACGCCCAACCGACTGAGCCACTCAGGAACCTTGAAGTGTCTTTTCTTAAAAAAATTTTTCTTAAAAATTGATGTTTAAAAGCAAGAAGCTTGGTTTCTTCCTGCCTCATCTTTATGTCCCAAGAAAAGCTGGAAGACCAATCTTACTAGTGCAAGTGTGTAATATTCAGCAATGAGTGGAGCAAACCCTCCAATGTGTTGATGACCATGTGGTGTTCGTTGTGGAACCATAAATATGACATATATGAGGTTTGGCAGATATCTTAAATGGCATTGATCTTGGCATCATGGAGACCTGGGTCCAGGTCCTCTTAGGACCCCTGCAGGCTCTGTGGCCTTAGGTAGGTTACTCAGTTTTTCTCTGCTTCAATTTATTTAGCTATAAACAAGGGTAATTGTACCAAGTTCATAGAGCTGGCATGGCAAGAACAAGACATAATGAAATAAATACACATGAAGCTTTCAGGAATAATAGTTATGGTTACCATATCGCTTATCCCCGAAATCACCTTTCTTGTGATGGCTTTTGCCTATAGCCCCATTTCTAAGTTTCTATATTGGAGATCACTTTGTAACTTTAGACAAGTATTTGGAGATGATCTTTTTCTTCAGAAAAACTCTATGAAGAATAACCTAGAGTACTTAGATGTGGTGCAAATCCTTTCTTGTATCTGCTTTGATGATTTGCAACTTTTGTGCCAAACAGAATTTTAAAAAGGAAAAAGCCAGATCACACTGTGGACTCTCTCAACAGTTGGGAGCCTAAGAGAGTTATATAGCTTCCTGAGACATTTCTAGACAGCACTAATCTGTAAAATCAATAGCTTCCAGGATCCAGCCCCTAAATTAGAATCCTCAGTTGTAAATTAGGAAAATATAAAAAGGAATAATCTCTTAGCCTGTTAGGTTATTTATGTGGAATCAAGTTTTCCCTTCCCTAGTTACGTCATTTCTAAGTATGGCACACTACTTGATTTCCACGTAGCCTGAGTTTTTAGAAAATTACAGACATGTATTTTTTTTCAGACATGTATTTTTAATGTGCATTCCACATCAAATTTATCAGCAAGTTAGTTCCATCAAGACTTTCCTCAACATACATCCCAAATCTACCCACTTCTCACCAGCAGCATGGACAATATCCCTCCAGACTAGAAGTGTCTTCCACTTTGGCTTCATATTTTCACTCTTCCTTTCCTACAGTGTTACTTCCCTCTGAGAAGTGGAGATCTTTTAAATGGAAATTAGATATTTTTCACTTGCAGACAAAAACTTCAAATGATTTTTCATTGCTTTTTAATGAGATCTAAACCCCTTATTGCATCTAGAGCTTCGCATGATCTTCCTTTATACTACCTTCCTTTCCAGTTCTTCCCCACCATTGACCATCAAACTCTTGGGTTTCTCTAGCATCACTAACCTCTTTTTGGCTTTAGAAGTTTGTTTTGTACCCCTCTCTCTACACATCATACCACAGAGACTGATTTCTGGAATATTCTATCAAAAATAAACATCCCACTACTCTCTTTTGGGTTCTTATCACATCTGCAATTATATTAAAATAGTACAAACTTTAATAATTCATTAACCATTGAAGAAACTAAGTTGGTAATTGAAAGCCTCTAGGTTCAGATTGATGTATAGGTAATTTCCCCCGGCTATATTGAGATGTAATTGACATGAAATTGCATAAGTTTAAGATGTACATTGATAATTTGGTAAACGTATGTATTGTGAAATGTTTATCACAATAAGGTTAATCAACACATCCTTCACCTCATATAATTACCATTTTGTTGTTTCTGCTGGTATGGTAAGAACATTAAAGCTCTACTCTCATAGCAACTTTCATATATACGATTACAATATTGTTGATATAGTTACCATAATGTGCATTAAAACCCAGGAACTTATTTGTTTTCTGACTGAAAGTTTGTACCTTTTGACTAATTTCTCCTCATTTTCCTGACAACTCAGCCCATGGAAAATACCACTCTCTTCTCTGTTTCAATAGGTTTGATTTTAGATTCCACATGTAAATGAGATAATATGACATTTATCTTTGTCTATCTGACTTACTGACTTACTATCTGACTTACTAAAAATGCCTTCATGGTTGTCCCACTATTGCTGCAAATAGCAGAATTGTCTTTCTTTTTCATGGCTTAGTGTTCCGTTCCAGTTATGTTATATATCCCACATTTATGTATATATGTATATCTACATCTATTCTCTATCTATCTATCAGCTATCTATCTATCATCTATCATCTACAGATTTTCCTTGCTGTCTGAAAGTAGAGCATTCCTATAAAATCTTTAGTAAGCCAAAATTATATAAGCACCCCCAGCTTTCAGAAAGTTTGCATTATACCACTTCACTTTAATGAAGACCCACATTACTGCCTATTTCTGCTAACTGAAAAAAAAATGTGAAGAGGATTTTTGATTTTATAAGAAAAGCTGCTATCATAGTAATATGAGTCATTAACAAAAGGTGGCATAATGAGAACTTTCAGAAAGCTGGGGATACTTGTATTCCACATATTCATCTATTCTCGATACTGATTTCACCTCCTTTGGATACACACCCAATAGTGGATTTGCTGGATCTATAGAAGTGCCATTTTCAAATTTTTAAAAAATTTTCAATAGTGTCTGTATCACTTTACATTCCCACAAATAGTGCATGAGAGTTCCCTTTTCTCCACAGCCTCCCCAACATTTGTTACATCTTGTCTTTTTGATGATAACCCTTCTAGCAGTTGTGAGGAGCTCTCATTGTGGTTTTGATTTGCATTTCCCTGATGATTAGTGATGTTGAGCACCTTTCCATATACCTGATGGTTATTTGTATATCTTTTTTTTTTGGAAATAAAATGTTTATTTAGGTCCTCTGTCCATTCTTCAATCTTATTATTATTAATCAATTAACTAATTAATTATTTCTATTGCATTGTATGAGTTCCTTACATTGTTTGGATTTTAACCCCTTATCAGATACATAATTTGAAAATATTTTCTCCTATTCTGTAGCTGTTTTTTTTTTCCACTTTGTTGATTGTTTTCTTGCTTTGCAGAAGAAGCTTTTAAGTTGAATGCAGTCCCACTTGTTGATGTCTGCTTTTGTTATTTATACCTTTGGTGTCATATATAAAAAAGCATTCCCCGTGCCAATGTCAGGGAGCTTTTCCCCTATGTTTTCTTCTAGGAGTTCCATGATTTCAGATCTTAGTTTTAAGTCCCTTAGTTTTAAGACTCATTTTGAGTTAGCTTTTGCAAGTGATGTAGGTTAGGTCAGTTTTATTCTTTGGATTTTCCCAGCACTATTAATTGAAGAGACCATTCTTTTCCTGTTAGTATTCTTAGCTCTCTTGTCAAATATTAGCTCTTGGTTTTGTTTCATTGGTCTATGTGTCTGTTTTAGTCCTGTACCACACTATTTTGAGAAGTACAGCTGTATAATATAGCTTGAAATTAGGAAGTGTGATACCTCTAGCTTTGTTCTTTTCTCTGGACTGCTTTGGGTATTCGGGATCTTTTGAGGTTCTGTGGAATTTTTAAGATATTTTTTCCATCTCTATGAAACATTCCATTAGAATATTGATAGAGATTTCATTGAATCTACAGATGGCTTTGGGAACCATGGATATTTTAACGATATTAACTCTTCCAATCCATGAATACAAGATATCCTTCCATTTACCTGTGCTTCAATTTCTTTCCTCAATGTCTTAGAGAGTTTTGGTGGATAGATCTTTTACTTTCTTGGTTAAGTTTATTCCTAAGTACTTTATTGTTTTTGAAGCTAATATAAATGGAATTGTTTTCTTTGTTTAGTGATGATGAATTGCCTCAATTTTTGTTTCTTTGGGGAAAGTCTTTAACCTACCTTCACTTATGGAGGACAACTTTGCCAGATAAAGTATTCTTGGTTGGCAGTCTTTTCTCTTAACACTTTGAGTATATCATGTATTTTCTCTTGGTCTACAAGGTTTCTGCTGAGAAATCTGCTGACAGCCTTATGAGGATTTGCTTGGAATAGGGACACTTTAAAAAAAATTGCTGCATTTAAAATATTATTATAATGTGTCTGAAGAAGATTGTTTTTGATTAAAATTTTGGAGTAACCTGTTAGCTCCATATACTTGGATGCCCAAATCTCTCTACACATTCGGAAAGTTCTTAGCCATTTTTTCTTTAAGTAAGCTTTCTATGACTCTTTCCCCTCTTCTCTTTTTGGGACTTCTGTGATATATAGATTGTTTTTTGTAACGTGTCTCATAAGTATTGTAGGATTCCTTCATTCCTTCTCATTCTTTTTTCTTTTGCTGTTCTCCCTGGATAATGTCAAATTATCTGTCTTTGAGCTTATTCTTTCTTCTGCTTGCTCCAGCCAGCTTTGGGAGGTCCCTACTGAATTCTTCTGTTTAGTCATTGTATTCTTCAGCTGCAAAATCCATTTGGTTCTTTTGTATGTCTTCTCTCTCTTGTTGAACTTCTTATTTTTTTGTATTGTTCTCCTTATTTTGCTAAATTGTTTTATGTGTTCTTTTGTAACTCTCTGAGACTTATTTAAAATTCTCTGTTGAGCAATTCCTGTATCTCCATTTCTTTTAGATCTGTTTCTGAAGGTTTTCTGTGTTCTTTTGGTGGAATCATGCTATGTTTCCCTGCTTCTTCATCATCTCTATAGCCATGTATAAGTGCATTTGAAGAAGTTGTCATCTCTTCCAGACTTTATGGATTGACTACAGTAAGGGAAAATCTTCACCTGCAGGTAGGGGCATGCTAAAGTATGCAGTGACCTCAGGTCTATCTGTGCAAGTGCTGAGAGGGGATGTGCATTAGCTCTAGATCCAGGGGGGTGTGATGACTCACTGGCTCACGCCACAGAGGTACGTGACACTGACAACTTCATGGCCCTTGGGGAGCACTGTGGGGATCTGTAGAAACTGCAAAGGCTATTGGGGTCCTCAGTACTTCCAGGTCCAGTGGCTAGGGACCAGGGCAGGCAGTTGTGGAGGCTGGAATCAGTGGTATACACACACTGTGACTGTGGGCATCAGCTGCAAGTGTTTGCATAGTGGCAGGGGCCAGCTGCAAATCATGGTGTTGGGGGCCAGAATAGGCTCAAAGTCCTGAAGCTGACTGCAGACACACCCCAACTCTGGGGGCCCTGACAGTTGGTGTTGGTGATCACTGTTTCTTGCCATGGTCACATAGCAGTGGAGACTGGTATTGGGAGTCAAGTTGAGGGCATGTAGGTGTACAGCCAGAGGGCCTAGCTGCTGATCCCAGTGGTGGAAATCAACAACAGTAAATAGGGCATTTCCTTGCATGAGCAGTGGTGTGAGTCCTGGCTGTCTGCATACCCTTCTATGACTCCTGAGGGTACAGTTTCCTCTCAGATGAGTGCATTTCAATGGAAACCAGTTTTGACTGGCAGGCTTGGGGTATGCTACTGGATAGCTGGGAGAGGCTAGTTGCAAGGGAGCCCAGTGGTACTGACCAGTGACAGGAGATACGGTCAAAATCAGGCCTATCAACAGCTGTGAGAGCCTTGGCATCTTGTAGTTGCAAAGCTGCCTGGACTGGCTGCTCATGCAGGTCACGAGTTCCTTCAGGGTCAGGGGATGAGTTGGGGGCAGAGGAAGGAAGGAAGGAAGGACTCAGGCAGCTGGTATCAGGGAAAGCAAATACCTGTGGGACAAAAACCAGTGAAATCTACACGCTGTGCATAGCAGCTGTGCTGGCCATTGGTTTTTTCAGTGGTGAAAACTTCTGGGGGTGGTCATCTGCAGGACATGGGTCACTGGAAACTGTTGTCACTCCTACCGCACCCTGAAACTGGTAGCCCTGATTCCTCCCTTGTTTCTAGCCACCTCTGTGTGGTTCCACCCAGTGATTTTTGGTGGAACTAAAAGTGAGACCTTTGTGCTGTGCTGCCAAAGATGACAGAAGCTGGTTGTTCATCCCTTTCAAGTTTTTTCTACTACTATGTTGCCAAAGTTTTTAAAGTGGACTTCATAACTTGCCCAGAGCTGTTTTTTTGTTTGTTTGTTTGTTTGTTTGTGGGTCAAGGCCTAATTGTTGATCTTAGTGGGAGGACTGAGTCTGGGCTTTCCTACTTCACTATGTTGGTAATATCTCCCTTACAGGTAACATTTTATTGTATCACCCAAACATAATTTTTAGCCTACCAAACCACTAAAAGAATAAAGTGGAGAAGTTACAATAATTATGAAGTTAACATACACAAAAATTGCTAAGTAGTGCATAAGAGAAAAATATCACAAACCAATTTCATATGAGCATAAATAGTAAATATTCTAAATAAATACTAGCCAATGGAATTTATCCATGTATGTATCCATGTATGTAATGACAAAATGCATCTATCTATTTATCCATGTATGTATCCATGTATGTAATGACAAAATGCATCTATCTATTACCTGTCAATCTATCAAACTACCTATCAAAACATCATAAGGATATTTGGGTAATTTAGAGTTTAAACTAGTATAAGAAAAACCCCCCAAAATATGGGGTTTAAATATGGAGATTTGAATCTTATAAGACAGTCAAAGTAAGAGTGGTGTTTTCAGGCAGGTGGGTAAAATCCATCCATCATTTAAGGAACTGGTTTTCCCCCTTCTTGTTCAACTATCCCATAAGCCAGTGGTTCTCAAACTATGGTCTATGGACTATCATAGACTAGCATCTACGTCCTCTAGGAACTTGTCAGAAATATAAAATCTCAGGCCCCACCCCAGATGTACTGAATTGCATGTATTGGTGGGCCAGAATTCACTCAAAAATTTTTTCCTCATGATTCTGCCACCCGGTAAAGTTTAAGAATTCATGCTGTAGGGCAGGTGGAAGCCAACAATCTTCTTTTGTCAAAGGCCAAATAGTAAATATTTCAGTCTTTGTGTGGTAGATGTTCTTTGTCACAGCTACCTAACACTGCTGTTGTAGAATGAAAATAGACATAGACAATGCATAAGCAAAGGGAAACTATTGTATTCCAATAAAACTTTATTCATAAAAATAGTTGGAGGGCCAAATTTGGCCCTCACCACAGTTTACTGAGTCTGCCCTTGGGCATTGCCCTCAGCTACTCTGTCAAAAGTGGGATTTGTTCCTGCTTGTTGAAAAAGGAAGGAACTTCAAGAAAATGCCTTGGCTTTAAATTGATTTGCATGTTACCTATATCACTCATGCTTCTCTTTTGTTGACCTAAATTTAGTTACATAGACATATCTAGTGCAACCGAAACCGATGAACGAATTATCTAATGTGAAAGCATGTATTGGCTTATATTCTATTACTATAGAAGAATGGAAAATAGGATTTCTTGTAAAAGTAGCCAGATTTGTCCTGATAGACCAGTAGTTGCTCTCCAGCCAGGAGTTCAATGATGGTTTAACATTAGAAAGTCTATGAATATACCTTCCATAGGACAGGATACATGACAAATCTCCAAGACACCCCATCCACACTGGGGTTTCTGAGGATGGAGTTTATGGGGATGATGACATTTTATTTATTTTTTTATTTTTTTTATTTTTTATTTATTTATTTTTTTGGATGATGACATTTTAAATTTGAGTGGGGTATGGTTTGCATAGCCAAACATGGCAGCCCTGATCTTGCATTAACAGACTGAATGCAAAATTCCATGGGATCAAATCAATAAATGAAGAAAAGGCATGTAATAGAGTTCAACACTTCTTCATGTTAAAAAACTGACAGTAAGTTTCAGAGAGACAGTAATTTCCTTAACCTGATAAAGGATACAGTTCAGAAATCTACAGAAAACATTAGACTTGGTCATAGAAATTTCAAAGCACTATCATTAAATTCAGTAATAAGAAAAGACTGTTCATTATCAATATGTCTGTCAAAACTAGAAATTAGATGCTTTAACCAATGATAAGAGAAAGAATGATATAAAAATCAAGAAGAGATAAAACTACATTACTTCTAGATGTAAATTGACTACACAGAAAAACCAACAGACTCTACAGATTGTTAGAGCAAGTATAAAATTTCACCGTTCATTAGATAGAATATAATCATAAACAGTAAATTCCTATTCACCAGATATAACTTCCTATATAGAGCAATACAAAAATATCCATTGGTATTTTTCTTGTCTGCATTCACCTCTTTCAGGACCTAAAATGGCTCCTTCCTTTAGGAGGATGAGGTGGGCAATAAAGAAAATTATAGAGAAGCATGCCTGGGTACAATCATGAGAAAATTTTCCTTAACTTTTTCACTAAGATTTGATTGCAGAAAATCTTACTCTGCATGGACAGTAAGGACAATTCACTAGTAATTCCACTGAATAATTCCCCTCCCCAGAAACCATCTTGAACAAACACACCACCATATTTCATTAACAAGACTATTGGGGTAAATGCAAATATACATTGCTACAGGGACAGATAATATCTTACAAGCAAGGCATTGCTCATCTTTCATTCTGTTCCACTATTGTATAGCTCTATGATCTGTCTCTAATATAAATTTTTTCCCCAGGAAAATACTTTAGTACCTTAAACTGTCCAAAATCCATTTGATGTCTAGACATTCTTTTTCAATCATCAAATAACGAGTCTCTGGGGAAAGACTTTTCCTACTGATGTGTTCAATGGGTTGTTCGTGACTGGCTGGTTTCTATCCTGGTAATGCACTCCATCTCACCTGCTCTTTAAAAGACTTCTCAAAGTCATATCTAATTAACACTGGTTCTAGATATAAAAAGGTATTGTTATGACTTCTTATACTCAATGTGGGCAATTTCTTTAGATCTTTGCAATCTATAAAATACTTTGTAAAAATGACAGAGGCTAATATCTAAGATAAGCACATTACTTAAATCCTATAAGTGTCCCTTTGTCTTATGTTCTTGTTGTTTTTGTTGGTTTGGTGTTTTGCACCAGTACTTGCAGTCCGGACTCTGTAACCACTCTCCCCTGTTCAAAAATTATAGATAACAAAGAGCAGAGCAGTGGTTGCTGGAGCGGAGGAGGGCTGGGGAGGGGTGGGAAAAATGGTAAAAGGTGTCAGAAAGTAAACTTCCATTTATAAAATCAAGAGACTATGAAGTATAATGCACAGCATGGTGACTATAATCAATAACATTGTAGCACATACTTGAAAGTTGCCAAGAGAATAAATTTTAAAAGTTCTCAGCAGAAGAAAAAAAAGTATTTGTAACTTTGGATGTGATAGTTGGCAACTAGGCTTATTGTGGTGATCGCCTTACAGCATATACAATATCAAATCATTATGTTGTACACCCCAAACGAATATAATGTTACATGTCAATTATACACCGATAAAAAAAATCAAATGCTCATTACAACGTAAATTTTCATCACAAGGAGCATATTTTTAACTCCCTCAGAATCCAATATTAAGGAACCAGATGATATCAGTTTAATATCTTCCTCAGAGTTCTTGTTGAAATGTTGTCTTTATGTTTCTGAAAATGTCATTACAGTTCTAAAGAAAACTCTGTGGATGTTTGAATTTGAATAGGTTTCTGAGCAAAACTTGGTGAAATGAAATGAGAAAAAACAATTTAAAAGCTTCCTATGAGGAACTCCTTATCCAATCGATCGCATGAATAAACCTGGATTCCTTAAGTATCTTATTAACTATTCCTCATTAACCAGATCTTCAAATCTGTCATTCACATGGCTGCCCTAGTTATCTTTCTAAAACCTAAGTAAGTTGACCTTTCTCCCGTTCATCACAGTCTTCAGGGGCAGCCTAAAGAATAAGGCTGAAATGCTTTAAAATGACATTTGAGACCTTCTGCAGTCTTGTCCCAAGCTCTCGTGGCCTCGTCTCCCACCAAATTTTATCTAACCACTTACACTCTTAGGGCGTGCACACTTATAACTCTGTGCCTATCCTCACAGTGTTCTTAAAATCCCCATATGCAAATGCCACTGATTTATAGTCTTCTGAGTGCTGGGGTCACAGTCAGCTCTTTCTTATTCTGCTTCCACTGTTGAGATGTGTGATCTCTTTGGAGGCAAATTTTATGTTACTTCTGTTTTAGTTACTGGCTTGCAGTTTCCTCTTTACAAAGCAAATGCTGTGAAAGATATTAATATCTTACTCGGTTTTAGATTCTCCTGGTAGCTGGGACAGTCCCATTCCCAGGGATGTTTGTTGAATGGTTCAGAAATGAGACCCTTTACCCAGCTGGAGGGCTGGTTAAAATCAACATCATTTTTTAAAAAGTGACATTTTATTTTCATGTTTATGCTTTCGTCCTCTGTGTGGAAGAATTTGGTATAATGAACTGTCCAATTATCAGGAAATTTATTGGATTTGACCAAAACTGGGCTGGCATTGACACAGTGACCGAAGCAAAGAAATGGGTCTAACAGATGGGAATGGGTGTAAAACAAATGTGTTAAACACAATGTTTAATTGTGGTCTCTTTTTCAATGGGTATGAGAAGGTGAAAGTGTCTTTCAATTTTTAAGAAACTGAGGAGCTAACTGGTTATTCTTAGGTTCTCCTCAAAAAGACTAATTCCTATAATCTATCTTTTCACCTTTTCTTTTAAAGACCCAATTGCAACATTGCCACCAGTTATGGTGATAAAAGTTATGGGTGACTTTTTCACAGCTTCTTTCCCACCAGTGGAAATGGAGTGAGCCCACTCCATTAAACAGAAGGTAGGTAGTTAGTCTGCTGCTCAGCTTAGAGAGCCATAAGAATCCTCCACTAAGATGATCCCCACTGATCTGATGGAGATTCACACCTGATTATCAGAGGAAAATGCTGTTCACCTGCCATTACAACCTGGAATCATCAGGTTCCCCAGCGCTATGAACACGAGAAAACACAATGCTCACCAATGAATGGAGAGAACATGGTGACTGGCCATGTTCTCTGGTTCTAGATCAGCTAAGTCTGTCTCTGGTTCCCATACCCATCCACCAAAGCAAACAAACAAAAACACCAACATATCTGTAATTAGGCCAGCTTTCTCCTTTCATCTGCAGAGAAAGTCAATGTAAGCAGGTACTTTTTTTCATTCTTTTTAGCAGGTAGACATTTCATTGAATGGAAGGACTTGTTAAGGTGAGATTATGAATTCACAGGTGCTTAGTATATATATATCTAGGTTCAGAATCTGGTCCACAAGCCATGTAAATCCAACTTTTAAGAGAAGAGTGCAAACTCTTTATCAAAATGATGATATACTTTATGCTCCCACAGGCAGGGTGTAACAGCTACCATTTTTTGGCATCCTTGCAAAAATTTGGAACTTTCAGATTTTTAATCTTATGCCAAAAAAGCGAAGTGCTATTTCAATATGTTTTGTTATGACCTTAATTTTCTTTTCTGATTATAGATGAAGCAGAGTGAGATATATCTGTTCATATTTTTTGCCCCTTGCTTTTGAGATTTTCAGATATATCTCTATCTATATATAACCATATACAGTATACTATGTAATTAAAATAGATGTAATATGTATAATACATGTAATAAATTTTTCAACATGTATTAAATAAATATATTAATATATTGAATATACTTATTTATATTTTAAAATTACACATTATACTGTATAGGATGTTATTCATTTCAGATTTGTTCATAGTTTTTAGTATCTTATCACCTGGTAATATTTCCTATGTTTTAGGTATGATGGAAAATACTGTTCATTTTCAACATTTTGAAACACATTTAATATGTTAATTAGATTATGATTCTATTACATCTTTTATCTTCTTACTGATTTTTTTTTTAATCTATTTAAACTATCATTTATTGAGGGTGGTATTATACTTCAGTGAATTTTCCAATTCTCCTTATGATTCAGTCATTCCCCTCCTCATATCCTGAAGTTATATTGCTGGGTGCTTATGTTATATTCTCTTGTTGAAAATATTATTATATTAGTATTCTTCTTATTTCTCTCTTAATCTCTAGTCATCCCTTCCTTTTAAGATTCAGTTTTCTGGGGTGCCTGGGTAGTTCTGTTGGTTAAGCATCTGACTTTTTTTTTTTTTTAAGATTTTACTTATTTATTCATGAGAGACACAGAGAGAGAGACAGAGACACAGACAGAGGGAGAAGCAGGGTCCTCACAGGGAGCCTGATGCAGGAATCGATCCCAGAACTGGGATCACGCCTGAACCAAAGGCAGCCACTCAACTGCTGAGCCTCTCAGGCATCCCAAGTATCTGACTTTTGATTTCGGCTCAGGTCATAATCTCAGGGTTGTGAGATTGAGCCACATGTCATGCTCCATGCTGAATTTGGGAGACTCTCTCTCTCCCTCTGCCCTTCCCCCTAGAAAAATTAAATGAGATGAAGTTCAATTTTCTGATTTTAATATATTCCTATCAGCTGAATTTTTGGCTTTCATTTGCCTGGTATATTTCTCTTAGCCCGTTACTTTTATTCTATCATTGTCCTTCTTATTTTTATTTTTAAATCTAGACGGGTAATATATAATTTTTAAAACAAAAGTCCATCAATTTACATTTATTATGATTATTGATTACGTGGATTTATTTTGTGCCTTGTATTTATCTTACCTTTTCAGTGTTCTACTTTCCCCTCTTTTACTTATGCTTTTCTAAATGAATGTATAATCTTTTATCTCCCCTTCCAGTGGTTTAGATAATATAAATCCCCCCCCCCTTTTTGTCTTTATGGTCCTCCTTTAATTTATAACCTGTAGATGTCATTAACAAAGGCCAAGTAATATTATCAGCCTCCTCAACAAATGCCTCAGAATATTTTAAATTCAGTAACCCTCTCTCTTTACTTACAATAGCCATTCATAACTTTTATTCTTTTAATATACACATTAGCAATTATTATCATTATTAGCTAAATACCAATTTTAAATTCACACACATTAATATAAATATAATTATATGTAATATATATTTATAATATATAATATTATATACAATATATAATATAATATATTCACACACATGCTATGCTATTCCCTTTTATATCTCTGAATGTCCTTTCGGGTTTACTTTGCTTCATGGGAATTATATCTTTGGTCGTAAACACTTCCAGTTTTTTTTGTCTTTTTGGAAGATTATTTCACTAGATTGAATAATTCCAAATTACCTTTATTTACTCTCTGACCTCTAAAATGTCATTCTACATTCTTCAGGCTTTTATTTTTATGTCGGAAAATTGCCAGCAAAAATATCACTTTTAAAAGTAATCTATTATATATATTTTTTCTCTCTCTGACAGATATTAAATTCAATCCTTTTTCTGAGGGCTTCTGTAGTTTTACTACAGCGTATCTGGGTATGAAATTTTATCTTGCTTGGGATTCTCTGAGATTCAAAATCTGAGAATTCATGTGTTAAGTTACTGTGGAGAACCCTCACACATCATGTCTTCAAATATTGCCTTCTCATTTGCTGTATTTTCTCCTTCGAGAAATATAAGTAGACATGCGTTTGTTTGCTTAGACTCTAACCACCATATCTCTTTAACATCACTTTTATATTTTATGTCTCTTTGGAAAGTAATCCTGATAATTTCTTTAGATCTATATTTCAGTCTTTATTCTCTCCTTTATTGTATCTAACCAATATGTAAGCCAATCATTGATTTTCTAAATTCATTAATTACAACTTGTCGGTTCTGGAAATATTCTTTTTTTTCTGCTTGGTCCTGCTTTGATAGTCATTGGCTCCAAAATTCGTGTCTTGTTACTTTTATTCTTGTTTTTAAAATGTGTTGAATTTGATAATTCCAATAATTGAAGTTATTAGAGATCTCATTTGAGATCTCATCTCA
Organism: Vulpes vulpes; assembly: GCF_048418805.1. Classification (NCBI taxonomy): domain Eukaryota; kingdom Metazoa; phylum Chordata; class Mammalia; order Carnivora; family Canidae; genus Vulpes; species Vulpes vulpes. The sequence continues at coordinate 91,671,101 of NC_132793.1, read as the reverse complement.
TTTTCTTAGTCGTTTCTGCTGACTCCCACTAACCATGTCTTATTTTCTTTTTGTACATTGGGATTTTATCACAAGTTTGAGCTTTGTTGAAGCCACTATGAGTTTTTTGATCCTTACTCTAAGGATGCATTCCTCTGGGGAAGATGCATATTTATTTCTGCCATATCTGCAAGGGAACTAGAGATCTGGTTCATTTTACATTATAGTTCTTTGTAATTTCTAAAGCCATGAAAAAAATTGTAAACCTAGTCTCCAATCCTATAAGAAGGTTATTGGTCATGTTGCTGATGTTGCTGTTTTTTATAAGAAATCTTCCAGCCAGAGGCAAGACACATTGTTTGTTGATGCTTCTAAATGGTTGTGTTCTCTGATTTAGTCTTTTCTGTAGGTCTCACTCCTACCTGGAGTTCCACCTTTATGTAGAATATTTCCATCTATAATTTCAGGATATTTTTGCAGTTACCCCATAACAGGTGCTCCAGGACTTTTGTATATCCTCAGGAAAAGAAGCTGCTTAATTCTTAGCTTTTCTCCTTGGTTTATGTTTCTTTTGCACTCATGACCTCAGATTTTCCTTACTTTCTTTTAGGTAAATCCAATCATTTTTAAACTTAAAATATTTTATTAAACCTGTAACGGAGTTTTTAAGTGGGGAATGATTTGCATCAATATCTCTACTGATGTCATTCCTTCTCAAAATGGAAATCTGAGCCCAATGTAGGGCTCAATCTCACAACTCTGAGATTATGACCTGAGCAGAAATCAAGAGTCAGGTGCTTAACTTAGTGAGCCACCCAGGTACCCCAGGGAGTCTTGTCATCTTAACCATATTATGTCTTTCAATCTCTGATATATTTCTCTTATTTAGGTCTTTTTTCATTTCTTTCAGAAATGTTTGGAATTTTCCAGGGTACAAGTCTTTCACGCCCTTGGTTAAATTTATACCCAAGTATTTTTTTTATCCCAGGTATTTCATTCTCTTGATGCTATTGTAAATGGTTTTTTAAAAATCCCCCTCAGATTGTCCATTGACACTATATTGAAACACTACTGGCTGTTGTGTGTTTTTCTTGCACCCTGAGACTTAGCTCAATTCACTTATTAGTTCTAGTAGCTTTCTTATGTATTCTTTGAGATTTTCTATATATAACATTATGTCATCTGCAAATAAAAGCAGTTTTATTTTCCTTGAATTTGGGCATCTTTTATTTCTTTATCTCATCTGGTTATTCAGGCTATAACTTACAGCATGTTGTTGAATAAAAATGGTGAAAACATACATTCTTGTCTTGATCTAGATTTTAGGTGGAAATGTTTCAATGTGTCACCATAAAATATAATGTTAGGAGTCAGTTTTTCACCAAAACCTTTCATAAGATTGATCAAATTTTTCCCTATTTCTAAGTTTTTCCGTTTTTTTTAAAATAATGGAAGTGGTTTTCAAATGCTTTTCCTGCATCAATTGGAGACAAATGTGTGATTTCCCCTCTTCTTCCTATTAATGTGATTATTACATTGAATAACCTTTATATATTACCATTGCATCCCTGGAATAAATCCCTCCTTGGTCATGGTGTGTAATGTTTCTAATGTGTTGTTGAGTTCATTTTTCTGGTATTTATTTCATTAAGGATTTTTGCACGTGTATTGCAAAAGATATTGGTATGTAGCTTCTTTTCTTGTGATTTTTTTATTTGGCTTTATTATCTGAGTAATATTGACCTCATAGGATGAATTATGGAATATTCCCTTCTCTTGTATTTTTTGGAAGAGTTTGGAAAATATTTATACAAATTACTTAAAATGTCTTTGGTAGAAATCACCAGTGAAAACATATGGTCTTGGACTTTTCTTTGTTGGGTGTTTTGATTTTGGTTCAATGTCTTCACTTGCTGTAAATCTATTCAGGTTCTCATTTTTTTAATATTGAAAAAAGTTAACAGTTTATTATAATTTGTTTTATTTAACAACCTAGGAAGTTCACAATCATCAGCAGTTCCCGTGCAATTTCAGGTGCAATTGGTAATTCAGTTTTGATAGATTGTATGTAGGAATTTGGAAATTTTATGTAGGTTATGTATAAAGTTTTGGTGTATATTTGTCTATAGTACTTCCTTATAATATATTTTTTATTTCTATAAGGTTAGTGATGTCTCCACTTTCTTCCTGATTTTAATAATTTAGTCAATTTAGCTAAAGGTGTGTCAACTTGTTGATCTTTCAAAGAACCAACTTTTGGTTTCATTGATTCTATTACTTTTCTACTCTCTACTTCATTTTTCTCCATTCTAATCTTTGTTATTTCCTTACTTCAACTTGATTTGTATTAATTTATTATCATTTTTCTCATTTCTTAAAGTGTAAGATTATTGGTATGATAACTTATTTTCCGTATTGTGTTTACAGCTGTAAATTTCCTTCTTAATACTGCCTTCCATGCAGTCCATAAGTTTTGCTATGTTGTCCTTTCCTTTTTATTCATCTTAAAATATTTTCAAATTTTCTTTGTGTTTTCTTTTTGACTCATTACCTTTTAAGAGTATGTTATTTAACCTTCACAAATTTGTGAATTTCCTTTTTTAGTTTTCTTTTTGTTATTGATTTTTTTTTAATTTTTTTTATGTTTTTTTATTTATTTATGATAGTCACACAGAGAGAGAGAGAGGCAGAGACACAGGCAGAGGGAGAAGCAGGCTCCATGCACCGGGAGCCCGACGTGGGATTCGATCCCGGGTCTCCAGGATCGCGCCCTGGGCCAAAGGCAGGCGCCAAACCGCTGCGCCACCCAGGGATCCCTGTTATTGATTTTTAACTTTATTCCATTGTGGTTGGAGAAGATATTTTGTATTATTTTGATCATTTAAAATTTATTAAGGCTTATTTTGTGGCCTAAATATGGCCTATCTTGGAGATCACTCCATGAACACTTAAGAAAAAAGTATATACTGCTAGTATTGGGTGTAGCATCCTGTATATGTCTGTTAGGTCTAATTGGTTATAGGATTGTTCAAACCTTCTATTTTCCTTTTTCCCCCCAAACTTTCTATTTTCTTGTTGATTTTCTATGTGGTTTTTCTGCCCATTATCAAACTGGTAAATAAAATCTTCAGCTATTATTGTCTATTTCTTCCTTTAATTATAAGAAATAATGAAAAGGATTATAAGGGAAAGGAGGGGAACTGAGTGGGAAAAATTAGAGAAGGAGACAAATCATGAGAGACTCCTAACTCTGGGAAACAAAAAAAGGGTTGCAAGAAGCAGAGGTGGGCGGATGGTTGTGGTAACTGGATGACAGGGTTGAGCACGGGGTGTTATCCTATATGTTGGCAATTTGAACTTGAATAAAAACAAAAAAATAATTGTAACTTTTTTGTTCATATATTTAGGACTTTATTGTTGTGTGCATATAGGCTTATAATTGTTATATATTCTTGATAGATTGATCATTTTATGTGATGTCCTTCTCTTTCTCTTGTAATGGTGTTTATCTTGAATTTTTTTTCCCTATCTTTATAGCTACTCAGGTTCTCTTTCCTTTATTTGCATGTAAAACCTTTTTTTGCCCTTTTGCTGTTCACCTGCCTTTTTCTCTTCATAGTTTTGGATCTAAAGTGAGTTTCTTATAGATAACACATAGTTAGATTATGTTTCAAAAATTGATTCTGCTAATCTCTTCCTTTTAATTAAATAGTTTTGTCCATTTCCATTTAATAAACAAATAAGGAAGAACTTACTTCTATCATTTTAGAATTTGTCTCTGTAATGATAAGACATTATTCCCATGATTTCATTTAGTTCTTTGTTTATGATTTCTTTTAGCTCTTTGCATATATTGTCAATTATTGAATTGAAGTTTTGTTCAGTAAATCCAATGACAGAGCTTCCTTAGAGATTGTTTCTTTTTTTAAAAAAAGATTTTATTTATTTATTCATGAGAGACAGAGAGAGAGAGAGGGGCAGAGACACAGGCAGAGGGAGAAACAGGCTCCATGCAGGGAGCCTGACATGGGACTCTAACCTGGGACTGGGACTCCAGGATCACGCCCCAGGCCGAAGGCAGGTGCTAAACCGCTGAGCCACCGGGGGATCCTGAGACTGTTTCTATTAGTTGTTATTTCCCTGCTGTGCATGCACCATGATTTCTTCTTTCTTTCCATGCCTCCTCATTTTTTGTTCTTGTTGAAAATTAGATATTTGGAAAATTATAACATGGCAACTCTGGAAATTAGAGTCTCTCCTTCTCCCAAGGTTTGTTGTTACTGTTTATTGTAGTTGTTATTTGTTTAGTGATTTTTTGAACTAATTTTGTGAAGTCTATTTTTCTTGTGCCACTGATATCTCTGTCTAGTGGTCAGCTAGTAATTTGACAGAAATTTCCTTAAATATCTGGAACTGAAAAATCCTGCAAATAAAACTAAACATACAAAAGCTCTTTTTAGATAAGGTGTGTGTGTGTGTGTGTGTGTGTGTGTGTGTGTGTGTGTGTGTTGAAGCATCCTTCAATGCTCAGCCAGGCAGTTTACCACTGTGCCTTAACCTTCACTTCCTGATCATGCAAATTCCAAAGTTTAGCCAGAGATGAGAGTTTAGAACCTTCTTAGGACTTTTCAGAACATGCACACAGCCTGGAACATACACAAAATCATTTGTATTCCTAGGAATATGTAAAAGCTTTTCAAAGTCCTTATTCTACAAAGCATTTCATTACCTAGTCTTTCTTCCCAATCCTTTTGGTTTGTCCACTGTTTGCCCAACTGTTCTCCCGTGTTCCAGGTGATAGTGTTTAATGTATCTGCCTACAGTTTTTCCTCAACAAATGATCCATTGATAATTGCCCTAGGCCTGAGAGAGTTCTGAGTTAGGCATAATGAAGTCAAGCCCTTTGACCTAGTTCTTCAGGGAGCCACCAGATAGGTCAAAACAACCATAATTCTTTGAGAATAAGGTCAATACTGCTTTCTCACATCCTAGGAACCTCTATCGAGAAATTGTGTATTATTGTCTTCAAGGCTGACACTGAGGTGCTTACTGGGGGATGGTACTGAGGTAAATTAAAATGTCAGAAACTTTAAGAACAAGACTTGGTTGACTTTTTCTTTCTTCTTCCTTCCTTCCTTTCTTTTGTTCTTTCTTCTTCTTGATTAAATGTTTCCTTGATTGTTGTTGTAAGCTTTTGACTGGATTTCAAAGTTTCCTTCCCCTCTCAATGGATTCTGACAGTTGTTACCAGGTTATTTGTTGCCTTTGTGAAGGTACAGACTTTTGCAGTTCTCTACTTCACTGTTCTTTGCTGATATTTCAAAGAATGTTTTATTATTTTTTGGCTGTTTTAAAAAATTAAAGTGGAAATGAGTGGAAGAATCCTTTCTGGGTTATTTTGTTAATAAAAAAAGCCTGCACCAGACATTTGACAAGATTCATTTGCATGGAGTGAATAAATTAGGCAAGGACTGCTCCTGACAGCAAAAGGAATCTGACTTAGAAGCAGGCTTAGAAGAACTCCAAACTCTCTTTATCTTCAACTAGAAAGACAGACATTAAGTATATTATTTTTATTAACCAATCAAGTATAATTATTCTAATAAAGAAAAATAATGTTTTTACATTTGTTGTACTTTGAATGGCTTATGAATTTATCTGTTTAACTCAGTGTGTTTGATGACAATCTTATACCAAAGAAATTGCAATGTGTTCTAATAATTATTTTCCTAGAGTGCACTACAATTTCATCATGTGCTTATGCAGTATTAAGTCAATAGTAAATGTAGAAGAACCATTAGATTTTTATGTTTCAGGCATTTATTTTTCTTTAGGATACATTTAAGTTATACATTATTTATTGTAAATGGATATTTGGGGAGCTAAATTCTAATTAATAAAAATGTTGCAGATTTTTTCTCCATTAGTTGATTAGCATTAATAGAAGCATATTTGAATGATATAAATTTAATGGTTTAATTTCATTAATGTGGTTAAAATAACAAATACATCAATTCAAAGAACAAAAGGAATTTGCTTCCAATAGTGGACATTACTTCACTGGTGGAAGGAACACTAAGTATTTGAACCCATTTGTTCTTTTGATTGATAAATCCACCATACCAGAATAAGTAAAATAGAAGGCCTCAACTCCACAGAGTTTTACACTGCTAGATTCTGTTTCTGTCCATTCTCTGGAAGATAAAGTTAAGTAAAGCATGTGAGGTCTTGTTTTGTTAGATTGAATGCTCTGATGAGGGTTTTGTATCTTTTTTTTTTTTTAATTTTTATTTATTTATGATAGTCACACAGAGAGAGAGAGAGACAGAGGCACAGGCAGAGGGAGAAGCAGGCTCCATGCACCGGGAGCCCGACGTGGGATTCGATCCCGGGTCTCCAGGATCGCGCCCTGGGCCAAAGGCAGGCGCCAAACCGCTGCGCCACCCAGGGATCCCGAGGGCTTTGTATCTTAATGGAAGCATGGTAGGCAGACTTCCAAAGATGTTCTTCAAGATTCCCATGCCATGATTATTTAACCAAACATTAATCTAGATACTACCGTGAAGAATGCCCAGATGAAATTAAGGTTACAAATCAGCTGATTATAAAGCATAGAGATTATTCTAGATTATAGATTACCTCAATGTAATCATAGGAATCCATAAAAATAGGAGAAGTCAGGAAAACTAGAGGGATGAGGTATTAAAAGAGAGGCAGAGACATGTTGAGGTAGAAGGAGAAGTCAGAGAGATCCTATGCATGAGAAGGACTCAACTTTTCATTATTGGCTTAAATGATGGCAGAAGAGGACCATAAACTAGAGGTGGCCTCTAAGAAAGTGAGAAGGAGCCGTATCACTGGCAAACATGAAAATGGGAACCTAAGTCCTATGATCAAATGGACCTGATTTCTGCCAACAGCCTGAATAAACTGGATCTGAAAGCAGATCCATCCTTAAAATCTCCAGAAAGGAATGAAGACCTACTGACATCTTGATACCATTTTGTGAAATCCAGAGCAGAGAACCAGCTCAGACATGCTGTGCCTAGATTTCTTACCTATAATAGAACTGTGATATTTTAAACTGCTGACCTTGTGATCTTTTATTATGACAAAAAAATAGAAAACCAATACAAAAAAAAAAAAAAACTAATGTAAAACAGACATCATTTAGAAAATATCCATGGCAGGGCACCTGGGTGGCTCAGTTGGTTAAGTGTCTGACTCTTTATTTTGGCTCAGGTCACGATCTCCGAACGGTGAGATTGAACCCCATGTCAGGCTCTGGGTTCAGTGTGGAATCCCTTTCCCTCTCTCTCTGCCTCTCCCCTGCTCTCTTTCTCTTTCTCTCTAAAATAAATACATAAATCTTTTTTTTTAAAGAAAATATTTATGCCAAGAGCCAATGGTGTTGAAACTGGTAATGGCATCAGAATCCCAGGTGCAGATACTTTATTGATCTCATCTTATATTTCAAAAAGGTGGAAGCAGCCAAAGTCTACGCTTAATGATTGACTTAAATTACAATATCTTTTTTTTTAAGATTTTATTTATTTATTCATGAGAGACACAGAGAGAAGCAGAGACATAAAGGGAGAAGCAAGTTCCTTGCAGGGAGCCCGATGTGGGACTCCATCCTGGACCGGGATCACACCCTGAGCCAAAGGCCGAGTTTCAACAGCTGAGCCACCCAGGCATCCCTTAAATTACAGTATCTACTGCATTAGAAGTTTCTCTGTATCTTTCATGTCAAAGTTAGAAAATTTGATTGAAAAATATTAGAACCCTAATAATTAAATTGAGGATATATGAGAAGATACAGAGATATTAAGCTTCTCTTCAGGGCCAGAAGAACCTCCACTGAATAGTAATATCAGTTAAATGCAAAGCTTCACCAGATTTTAGATCAATAGGACAGTCACTGAGAAAACATAGAATTTAAAGAAGCATATATAGAGAAATTCAGAGATCTTGTCATTCCCTTGGAAGCTAGAATATCCTTCTTTCCTTGTTGATGAGACTGTTTTACTATTCCATGAAAGTGTCTTAAGTACCACTCTTGCTGAAACTATTTTCTTTAAAAGCAGATCATTCTTTTTAGCCTCCTATTCTGAGCATTCCTAAACCTGCTTTCCTCCTCAAATGTCAAAAACACTATATTCCAGAATACTTCTGGAAAAAATTACAAAATCAAACCTTCATTAAAATGCTTTCATACTAAAAAATGTACTAATGAATTACTGATTCATGTTGCCCAAAATCGGGGAAATGTGTATAGGGATGGATCTGAGCTTGTTTTTAAAATGAGAGATCATTACTTTTGATTTGATCAAATTAATACGATTCCAATATGTTAGATTCCCTGGAAATGATTTTAATTGTTATCTTGACTGGATGCCTAAAATCTGAAATCTGAAACTCGAAGGTGATGAAAAACCAGAAAAGCCTTGTCATAAAACATAGAGGATGCCCCTAAGACATTGAGATTAGAAGATTGTCGTGCATCAGTCATGGGCTATTCCAGATCATTTCTTAACTGTATTCCCCGAGAAATGCCAAAAACACCCTCTTCCTGAGACTTTGAGAAAAATATGGTGTCACAAGAGCACTAACATCTATGAAATGTGCTTGTTAGTGATTTGTTTAGTATTCAAGATGCTTTTGAGAGACTTGAAATAGGTTTCTGGTTTTGCTGGGCAGGAGGATTGCAGAGGAGAAGAAGCCAGGTGGTTGCCTTTAATCCCAGGATAAAAAAGCCAGCATGGTAAACAGACTTTTCAAGGGTCTTTGACCATGGTTAATGATTATGAGATCCTCTAGGACAAAGTAGATTCAGAGTTGGTAGAAGTTTTCCAAATTTCTAAATGCAACAATAGGTTGTATATGTTGGGAGAAGATACAGCTTCATGTCTGGTAAGCTTAGGCTAATTGTGAGAAATCATGATATGTATTTGCCATCTTAAACCTAATCCCAACACCTGAATAGATTCCAAGACTCAGTTGTCCTTATTTATATATCTATTTATTCGTTAAGCAGATATTTGGCTTAAGGGACCTCAAAGTCATTCTGTTTCCCTTTCCTAGTTACATAGTATATATTTGAAATTGTATTCGAAATACAGCATACACAAAACACACACACACTGGGAAAATCCTCACAAGCTTTTGTGACCCGTAAATAAAGGTTATTATGGTATCATTGTGTCCCTTGGGATTTTTTTTTCTCTAAATGAAATAGTAAATTAAAAGTAATATCCCATCCCTAAGGGAATATTTTTCTCCAGAAAGAGATTAGTGCTGCCATCAAAGACTTGAGACACACAGGAAAGATGATTTTTTTAAGGTTTATTTATTTATTTTAGAAAGAAAGAGCAGGGGAGGAGCAAAGAGAGGGAGAGAGAAGCCTCAAACAGACTCCTGCTGAGTGTGGAGTCCTACAGGAGTTGGATCCCAGGATCCTGAGATCATGACCTGAGTTGAAATCAAGAGTTGGTTGCTTAACAGACTGCACCACCCAGGCGTCCCAGGAGTGGGGATTCTCAAAGTGACTCTACTTATCTTTCCAATTGTGGAGGTGCAGGAAATGAGGAGCCTCACAGAATGAGCATGAATTATCTTAAGTGGAACAGATTTAGCTCCAACTGTAGCTGCTCTTCTAGATGTGATTTCTCTGCTGGAGGAACTGGTGCATGTGGCCTGCATGTAGATTTGGGAATGCTTTTCTTCTCTTTTAGTAAATAGAAAATACTAGCAGAAGTTTGCTTGAACAAACAAGAACAGTAACATGCCCTCTCCTGTCTCATAGTTTCAACCATGTTCAAATTAGTTTCCAGGATCCTTGACTGCCTCATCACTTCCCAGGATATTTTGTAGCTTGCTCTTCTACGTGGCTAATACTACATTGATGACAGGAGGCAAGAAAGGATTAGCAGGCATTTAACTGCCTTTCGCAGGACATCCACAGGCCATTGGTTTAGAGGTAGATCCCACAGAAAAGTGCAAAGTCCTACTGCCTCAGTGATTTTCTTGTGATCTACTGATTTGGCAATTTGTTTGTTCATGTGATCAGGAGACTGGAGGGGCAAGTTTGAAAAACTGTAAGAAAGAGATTTACAGAGGAGGAATGTATCTTCCCGGAAACGACAGATTGTGAAGTTATTTGGGGATGTTTACCAAAGCATCACACCCACTTCAGAGGAGCATCTGAATAATCAGTACTGGTTTTCTTGAAGAATCTTTCCTTTGTGCAAGCTACATATTTCAAGTGGCCATGAAACAAAGTTAAAGGCTCTGGGTGGCTTGAAAACATGGACTTCCTCTTGACCAAGATCATTTAGGTTACTCTCACTAAAGGATGTCCAATTTACCATCCACGTAAGTAACATTAACACAAGGCATATATTATATCTTAGGAAGACCAACCAGATGTTTTGTAACAAGATAATAACTTTGAAACCTTTCTAAGATAGGTTGCCACTTTTCCTCACTGGAAGACATATTTAATATGGATTTAGATTGGTTGTCTTTGTCCATCAAGCTTCAGCAAGGGGTAATATAAAGCGACTTATTTATTGCTCTAACATTGTTATGGATTTCTGCATAACATCACTTCTAAGAGGGAGGGGATCTTGAAAGAAAACATGAAAAACAAAGAATTGCTATATTTTGATTCATTAGCCTTACCATATTTGCCATAACCCAGAAATATCTGTCATTATAAGACCTTTGAATGGTCAACTGAAGTCTCCATTATAGTTCTGCTTTAAACAATTTTTACTTCTTATTTCCATAAGTTTTGGGTCTGCTGGCTTAGAGATACTAGTCTACCAAGGAAGAATACTTCCACCAGGACATACAACAATGTTCCTATTTGACTGGAAGCTAATAATGCCACCTGGTCATTTTCAGCAGAACTCTCAGAAAAATGGAAACAATAGACATTTCAGCATTGGTTGGTGTGATTGATCCTGACTGTAAAGGAAAATAAGATTACTACTTCATAATGGAGAAGGAAGATTATGGGTGAAACTCAAGTGGCCTCTCAAGGCACCTTTTTATCTTACCACTTATAATAGTAAAATTCAATGAAAAAAAACCAAAAAAACAAAAAAAACAAAAACCATATGCTGAAAAGACTGTGAAAGGCCTGTCTCCAACAACAATAAAAGTTTTGGTAATCTGTTAGGTTAAAAATAGCAATAACCTCCCTGGTCAGCTGGGGTGCTAGTTTGTAGGCAGATGCAGAAAAGGCAATGAGGGAGAGAAGTCATAAATAGCAGCTCTGTTTCATGCACAGTTGTCCAAATGAGAGTAATTACCCCCACGAACCTATTTTGTTGCATAACACACCTCAATTTCTGATTTATTTTCTTCCTCCTTCAGCACTGATTTGGAGTATGCTACTTACCATTGGCTTCAGCAATACCGACTTTCAACCCGCATTGATGGTGTCTGCATGTGAGGAATGAGCATCACCTAGGAATCCTGGATTTTGAACATTTTCAAATTAATTGGTAAGACATTGAGTTGTCTCCCTTTGTGGAAAGAGTGAGCATGTTTATTGTGGCATGGCTGTCTGATGTGCTATCCATTTTCTGTTTCCCTCCTGGAAGTGTGAGAGAGGAAGAAAGATTTACAGAGGTAGCAAGTAGTGGTCCCTTCCTGTACTCTTGCCTTCTTAGCATCTGCATGCCTTTTGTAGTGTAGGCAAGTTCCCCACGGTGTCAGTTTTGGTGGGATTCCATTTCAAAAATGAGAAGGACCATGTTTTCTCTTTTCATAGTAGCTGGGATGATATTTTTTTTTAAGATTTATTTTTTATTTGAGAGAGAGAGTGTGTGAGGAAGAGCAGAGAGAAGGGGGAGACAATCCTCCAGCAGACTCCCCATTGAGCACAGAACCCAATGTGGGGCTTAATCCCAGGACCCTGAGATCATGACCTGAGCCAAAATCAAGAACCAGCTGCTTAAGTGACTGAGCCACCCAGATGTCCCTGGAATGAGATTTTTGTCCTAGGGACTCTGTGTTGAAAGAGTGATGCTGAGATATGAGAGTGTTTTAGAAATAATTTAATTTGGCTTTATAGCTGTTGATACTCATGGTGGGGTGTTGCAGTTCCAGAAGCTGACTGCCAGAGGGGGCAAGGACAGTGGAGCCAGGTTATATTCATATTCAGAGCCTTCCTGTGCCTTGTCCTTGTGCCTGTTTCTCACTGCCAGCAGCCCCTACATGACACCAAGACCTGAAGCTCTCTGATGTCTTTTGTGGCTGAGTTAATAGAATTGGTTTATGTGCCCTCTGACTCCAGCTAATACAAAACTACTATTTTGTTAATATTTGCATATTTTTATTTATTTATTTATGTATTTATTTTTAAAGATTTTATTTTTAAGTAATTTCTACACCCAGTGTGAGGCTCAAACTTACAACCCGAGCATGCCCCACTGACTGAGCCAGCCATGCCTGCTGCTTGTATAGTCTTGTAATATGTGTGTGTTTGTATGTCTGTGTAGTTACATATATGTAGAGCTATATATATATAGATTTATATGTACATATTCTACATAACAAAATATCAACTTATTGCTAAGTCATCATAATATTTTTTCATTTTTCTTTCTATTCTTTAACCTGGCATTCACTATTGATATTCATGAGAAGATAATGGCAAGATATTTTTCCTGTGACAGTATTCTTTCCCTGAATGAGGAGCTACTGTTTATTTCACTTAAACAAGTATAAAATTCATTTTAATTCTACCTTTTACAATTAGATTCCTGATATTGATCACAAAGCACCTCTTTGCACGTGACACTGTGTTAAGTACGATGTAGACTGAATGGACAGCCATGGGGACCTCCTTCCCAAGGGAGCCTGCAGCCCAAGAGAACCAGTGTGATTATAAATAAACATGAACATCCATAGACCAGGACAGACATGGGGGAAATTAATATTTTTATCTATTTATTTGATATGGAGTACAATGGCATCAGGAGGAAGATTTGGGAGAGAAATAATATTTTTATATGAGAAAGAAACATGAAAAATTTGAGGGCTTTTTTTTCACCAGTAGTCAGTGTAAGTATTCAACTTGGTGGTAAACTTTACAGATTCAAAATGAGTTCTTCCTCTATTCATTAAGATAGCATCACGAATGCTTGGCATAGACAGCATATGTCTGTGCAGGACAATGTGCTATGTCTGACTGCTAATAAGTCCCTCATGAAGTTGAGTCTTCTGTCTTTATGACATTTGAGCTCTTGGCATACTAATTTTATCTGACACAATACAGTCAGATCCTCCGGATGTGTCTTCGTATTGATCAGTTTCATATAAATAGTTGGTCTTTGTTCCTTTTAAGACGTGATCCTAGAAATAGCTGTTGGACGAATAACAAAAAAACAGCATTCATTCTCACATTGTTTAACAGATAGAGTTTGGGTTGATATTAGAAAATGTTTAGCTGTTGAATGTATTGTCCCAGCAATTTAAGACTTCAAAAGGAAGTTGAATATTATCAGTAAAGCTTTGTGTAAAACTTGACAAAAGTGAGAAATAATTAATATTATCCCTGTTAAATGCCAATTAGACAATTACCTGATCTTTGTAAAAAAAAAAAAAATCTAAAAGAAATGTGGGCACTGTTCGTTGCCCACGGATGTTAACTCCTTCATAGTTGCCTTTTTTCCCCGTAAGTCATCTACTTCAAGAGAAACTGGGCCCTTCTGCAAAGCAAGTAAGAAAATGCTGATTAGTATGTTAGCAATGGTGATACAATGACCCTTTTGTCAGCAATTCATTCAGAAATGAGCTTGTGACACAGCTGTAGCCAGTGGGACATAGTAGAGATTTTAAGAAACTTTCTCTTGCCATTAAAATGGGAAGAAGCTTTTCTCCTCTACTACCTTTGGAAGTATCTTTGTGAGAATACAGTGCTTGGAACTGTTGCAGACATATTAAAGCTAACAAAAATAAGCCACGAGGGCAAAGGCCAGTGTGTCAAGATTTGCAGAACAGGAAGACAAAAAGAACCTGGTTCATGGATTACATCATTAAGCCAGTGAATTATCGCTCAAACTGCCCTACCCTTGGGCTTATTATTATGTGACATTTGAAAGTCATCATTATGTAAACCACTTTCTGTTAGGTTTTCTGTACTTGCCACTAAAGCATCCTGATTTAATAAATACCTTTATTATCAAAAGAAGACTAAAATTGCTATTCAAGTATATGTAAGTTAGAGTGACACAGTTATAGGGATAGCATTGATTAGATTCTATTAGGAAAGCAAATCCTCTACAAACTTGAGTATTTTATTATTGGTGTGTTGTTACACCACTCCTGAGAATCACAGAGAACATGCTGGAGTGGATAAGGGAAATTGCACATTGCAGTGTAGTCTGCCATGGATGGAGATGGCTTGGATATTGTCATTATTATTATCATCATCATTAATATAAGCTCCAGTGAGAATCACTGGTGCTCCCTGGACCTCAGTTTTCTTATCAGCAAGGTGAAGTGATTATATAATTTAGTTTCTTAAAAAATCCCTTCTAGTTCTACATTTTTATCTCGTTGGTTTATTTTAAAATCAGATGGTGTTTCTTGTAAGAAGTAATTTATAAAAGTTCCTAAAACCCAGGGAAGATTTTTTTCCACTAATTTCTTTTTCTTTCTCTGAGATGAAAAGTTATGTACTTTTACAGAAGCATGGAACCAGGTACTGATAATAAAACACTAAGACAGCAGATATGTGATCCAAGACTTCATTAATCAATGGAAGAGAATCATTTAAACCTAACTACCAATATGAACATTCACTGGAATCTAGAGAGTCTAAGAATACATGCCCAGAGAGATTAACTTGAAACTGGGCTTCAGGAATACATAGGACTTACCCATTTGAGGGGCTTGGGGATTTAGAGAGGGGAAAGCATGGGTGAATGTACAGTGTAAAGTGACAGCTGAATACATTCGAGAAACAGAAGGGATTCCAATGGAGTTGGGACCATGGGGAGACATGTGTAAGATGAAACTGGATGGGAAGGCAGGGACTGGTCATAGAACACTTAAAAATCATGTAACTTCATCACAAAGACAATGGTTATTGGGATATAAAAGACAAAATTGGAGGGATCCGTGCTTTCATTTTTCCAGACATACCTGCTTTTCTCTCTACTCCAAACATGATTCAACTACTCTCTGGGCATACTCTATCTTTGTGAAATCTGCATTGTCAAGACCTGCATTTCCAGGGCTAGGTGACATTACATATGAGGTTCACTATTTTGGCAGAAGAAATCAAAGTTAAATAAAGAGTAGTCTAGATAAATATTTTCTAAGCAACTGAGTGCCCATCAACTGCTTTTAGTGTGGTAATGATGAGACTACCAGATGGAATAAGCAAAGTTGATTGGATGAGGGAGCAGTATACTGATATATAGGCTTTTAACACACTTGAAGACTGTTAATAAGTTTAAATAACTACTCACACTCATACTAAGCAGTCATTGCCTGTTTTAGGAATTGGAATCAGTGCAATCAATAAGAACATTCAAATTGCAGCTTTCATATACTAATGTTGACTCATTATTTTCCCAGATGAGACCTCATTGGATTTGAATATAGATCCATCTAATAACACAATGCATCGACTTTTATATGGATAAAACATAATTTCTTATATTTTATAGCATTCAGAAATCAAGTCTCAATAAGACTCTAATGTTATTTTCTTACTAAGAGATATTTCCTATACATAATTTATTTTTATTTTAGGGATTATTATTATTTTCTTTTTTATTATTTTTATCTTAAGATTTTCTTTAGGAATTCTGGATATTTGGTATTTATATTCTTAGTATAAAGCATCTATGATTCCAGCCTTGGAATTCACTTTTCATTTGATGAGTGAATCATTGACTGTGATATATTTCCCTCAATAAGTGTAAGCATGTGTTGTTTTTATAATAAAATTATTTCTTTATTGGGGTTCAATTTACCAACATACAGAATAACACCCAGTGCTCATCCTGTCAAGTGCCCGTCACCCATTCACCCCCACCCCCCACCCTCCTCCCCTTCCACCACCCCTAGTTCATTTCCCAGAGTTAGGAGTCTTTATGTTCTGTCTCCCTTTCTGATATTTCCCACACATTTCTTCTCCCTTCTCTTATATTCCTTTTCACTATTATTTATATTCCCCAAATGAACGAGAACATACAATGTTTGTCCTTCTCCGATTGACTTACTTCACTCAGCATAATACCCTCCAGTTCCATCCACGTTGAAACAAATGGTGGGTATTTGTCATTTCTAACAGCTGAGTAATATTCCATTGTATACATAAACCACATATTCTTTATCCATTCATCTTTCGATGGACACCGAGGCTCCTTCCACAGTTTGGCCATTGTGGACATTGCTGCTAGAAACATCGAGGTGCAGGTGTCCTGGCGTTTCATTGCATCTGTATCTTTGGGGCAAATCCCCAACAGTGCAATTGCTGGGTCATAGGGCAGGTCTATTTTTAACTCTTTGAGGAACCTCCACACAGTTTTCCAGAGTGGCTGCACCACTTCACTTCCCACCAACAGTGCAGGAGGGTTCCCGTTTCTCCAACATCCTCTCCAGCATTTGTGGTTTCCTGCCTTGTTAATTTTCCCCATTCTCACTGGTGTGAGGTGGTATCTCATTGTGGTTTTGATTTGTATTTCCCTGATGGCAAGTGATGCAGAGCATTTTCTCATGTGCATGTTGGCCATGTCTATGTCTTCCTCTGTGAGATTTCTCTTTGTCTTTTCCCCATTTCATGATTGGATTGTTTGTTTCTTTGGTGTTGAGTTTAATAAGTTCTTTATAGATCTTGGAAACTAGCCCTTTATCTGATACGTCATTTGCAAATATCTTCTCCCATTCTGTAGGTTGTCTTTTAATTTTGTTGACTGTATCCTTTGCTGTGCAAAAGCTTCTTATCTTGATGAAGTCCCAATAGTTCATTTTTGCTTTTGTTTCTTTTGCCTTCGTGGATGTATCTTGCAAGAAGTTACTGTGTCCAAGTTCAAAAAGGGTGTTGCCTGTGTTCTCCTCTAGGATTTTGATGGAATCTTGTCTCACATTTAGATCTTTCATCCATTTTGAGTTTATCTTTGTGTCTGGTGCAAGAGAGTGGTCCAGTTTCATTCTTCTGCATGTGGATGTCCAATTTTCCCAGCACCATTTATTGAAGAGACTGTCTTTCTTCCAGTGGATAGTCTTTCATCCTTTATCGAATATTAGTTGACCATAAAGTTCAGGGTCCACTTCTGGATTCTCTATTCTGTTCCATTGATCTATGTGTCTGTTTTTGTGCCAGTACCACACTGTCTTGATGACCACAGCTTTGTAGTACAACCTGAAATCTGGCATTGTGATGCCCCCAGCTATGGTTTTCTTTTTTAAAATTCCCCTGGCTCTTCGGGGTCTTTTCTGATTCCACACAAATCTTAAAATAATTTGTTCTAACTCTCTGAAGAAAGTCCATGGTATTTTGATAGGGATTGCATTAAACATGTAAATTGCCCTGGGTAACATTGACATTTTCACAATATTAATTCTGCCAATCCATGAGCATGGAATATTTTTCCATCTCTTTGTGTCACCCTCAATTTCTTTCAGAAGTGTTCTGTAGTTTTTAGGGTATAGATCCTTTACCTCTTTGGTTAGGTTTATTCCTAGGTATCTTATGCTTTTGGGTGCAATTGTAAATGGGATTGAGGCCTTAATTTCTCTTTCTTCAGTCTCATTGTTAGTGTATAGAAATGCCATTGATTTCTGGGCATTGATTTTGTATCCTGCCACGCTACCAAATTGCTGTATGAGTTCTAGCAATCTTGGGGTGGAGGCTTTTGGGTTTTCTATGTAGAGTATCATGTCATCGGCGAAGAGGGAGAGTTTGACTTCTTCTTTGCCAATTTGAATGCCTTTAATGTCTTTTTGTTGTCTGATTGCTGAGGCGAGGACTTCCAGTATTATGCTGAATAGCAGTGGTGACAGTGGACATCCCTGTCTTGTTCCTGATCTTAGGGGAAAGGCTCCCAGTGCTTCCCCATTGAGAATGATATTTGCTGTGGGCTTTTCGTAGATGGCTTTTAAGATGTTGAGGAATGTTCCCTCTATCCCTACACTCTGAAGAGTTTTGATCAAGAATGGAGGCTGTATTTTGTCAAATGCTTTCTCTGCATCTAATGAGAGGATCATATGGTTCTTGGTTTTTCTCTTGCTGATATGGTGGATCACACTGATTGTTTTACGAGTGTTGAACCAGCCTTGTGTCCCGGGGATAAATCCTACTTGGTTATGGTGAATAATTTTCTTAATGTACTGTAGGATCCTATTGGCTAGTATCTTGTTGAGAATTTTTGCATCCATGTTCATCAGGGATATTGGTCTGTAATTCTCCTTTTTGGTGGGGTCTTTGTCTGGTTTTGAAATTAAGGTGATGCTGGCGTCATAGAACGAATTTGGAAGTACTCCATCTCTTTCTATCTTTCCAAACTGCTTTAGTAGAATAGGTATGGTTTCTTCTTTAAATGTTTGATAGAATTCCCCTGGGAAGCCATCTGGCCCTGGACTTTTGTGTCTTGGGAGGTTTTTATGACTGCTTCAATTTCCTCCCCGGTTATTGGCCTGTTCAGGTTTTCTATTTCTTCCTGTTCCAGTTTTGGTAGTTTGTGGCTTTCCAGGAATGCGTGCATTTCTTCTAGATTTCCTAATTTATTGGTGTATAGCTGTTCATAATATGTTTTTAAAATCGTTTGTATTTCCTTGGTGTTGGTAGTGATCTCTCCTTTCTCATTCATGATTTTATTAATTTGAGTCTTCCCTCTCTTCTTTTTAATAAGGTTGGCTAATGGTTTATCTATCTTATTAATTCTTTCAAAGAACCAACTCCTGGTTTTGTTGATCTGTTCCATATTTCTTCTGGTCTCGATTTCGTTGAGTTCTGCTCGAATCTTAATTAACTCTCTTCTTCTGCTGGGTGTAGGATCTATCTGCTCTTTTCTCTCTAGTTCCTTTATGTGTAAGGTGAGCTTTTGTATTTGAGTTCTTTCCAGTTTTTGAATGGATGCTTGTATTGCGATGTATTTCCCCCTTAGGACTCCTTTGCTGTATCCCAAAGATTTTGAATGGTTGTATCTTCATCCTCATTAGATTCCATGAATATTTTTAATTCTTCCTTAATTTCCTGGTTGACCCTTTCATCTTTTAGCAGGATGGTCCTTAACCTCCACGTGTTTGAAATCCTTCCAAACTTCTTGTTGTGATTTAGTTCTAATTTCAAGGCATTATGGTCTGAGAATATGCAGGGGATGATTCCAATCCTTTGGTATTGGTTCAGACCCGATTTGTGACCCAGTATGTGGTCTATTCTGGAGAAAGTTCCATGCGCACTTGAGAAGAATGTGTATTCAGTTGAGTTTGGATGTAAAGTTCTGTAGATATCCGTGAAATCCATCTGGTCCAGTGTTTCATTTAAAGCTCTTGTTTCTTTGGAGATGTTGTGCTTAGAAGACCTATCGAGGGTAGAAAGAGCTAGATTGAAGTCACCAAGTATAAGTGTATTATTATCTAGGTATTTCTTCACTTTGGTTATTAATTGATTTAAATATTTGGCAGCTCCCACATTCAGGGCATATATATTGAGGATTGTTAAGTCCTCTTGTTGGATAGATCCTTTAAGTATGATATAGTGTCCCTCTTCATCTCTCACTACAGTCTTCGGGGTAAATTTTAGTTTATCTGATATGAGGATGGCTACCCCTGCTTTCTTTTGAGGACCATTTGAATGGTAAATGGTTCTCCAACCTTTTATTTTCAGGCAGTAGGTGTCCTTCTGTCTAAAATGAGTCTCTTGTAGACAGCAAATAGATGGGTCCAGCTTTTTTATCCAGTCTGATACCCTGCGCCTTTTGATGGGGTCATTAAGCCCGTTCACGTTCAGAGTTACAATTGAGAGTTATGAGTTTAGTGTCACCATGATATCTATTCAGTCCTTGTTTTTATGGATTGTTCCACTGAACTTCTTCTTAAAGGGGAATTTTAAGAGTCCCCCTTAAAATTTCTTGCAGAGCTGGTTTGAAGGTCACATATTCTTTCAGTTCCTGCCTGTCTTGGAAGCTCTTTATCTCTCCTTCCATTTTGAATGAGAGCCTTGCTGGATAAATTATTCTTGGTTGCATGTTCTTCTCATTTAGGACCCTGACTATATCCTGCCAGCCCTTTCTGGCCTGCCAGGTCTCTGTGGAGAGGTCTGCTGTTACCCTAATACTCCTCCCCATAAATGTCAGGGATTTCTTGTCTCTTGCTGCTTTAAGGATCTTCTCTTTATCTTTGGAATTTGCAAGCTTAACTATTAAATGTCGAGGTGTTGAACGGTTTTTTATTGATTTTAGGGGGGGATCTCTCTATTTCCTGGATCTGAATGCCTGTTTCCCTTCCCAGATTAGGAAAGTTTTCAGCTAGGATTTGTTCAAATACATATTCTGGCCCTCTGTCCCTTTCGGCGCCCTTGGGAACCCCAATTAAACGTAGGTTTTTCTTCCTCAGGCTTTGTTTATTTCCCTTAATCTGTCTTCATGGCCTTTAATTGTTTGTCTCTTTTTTCCTCAGTTTCCCTCTTTGCCATCAACTTGTCTTCTATGTCTCTCACTCGTTCTTCCACCTCGTTAACCCTCATCATTAGGATTTCTAGTTTGGATTGCATCTCATTCAATTGATTTTTAATTTCTGCCTGATTGGATCTAACTTCTGCAGTCATGAAGTCTCTTGAGTCCTTTATGGTTTTTTCTAGAGCCACCAGTAGCTGTATAATAGTGCTTCTGAATTGGCTTTCTGACATTGAATTGTAGTCCAGATTTTGTAACTCTGTGGGAGAGAGGACTGTTTCTGATTCTTTCTTTTGAGGTGAGGTTTTCCTTCTAGTCATTTTGCTCAGTGCAGAGTGGCCAAAAACAAGTTGTATTGGGAAAAGGAGAAAAAGAGAGGAGAGAAAGAAGGAAAGAAAAGAGAAAAAGAAAAAAGGAAGAAAAAAAGAAAAAAAGAGAAGAAAAAGAAAAAGAAAGAAAGGGGAAAAAAGGGTGGGGGAAGCAAACAGAAATCAAAAAGCAAAAAAAAAAAAACAAAAAAACAAAACAAAACACGTGGGAGTACCTTCTGATTCTGTATACTTTAAGTCCCTTGACTTCTCCTGAAACTTGTTTGTCTGTCTAGCTGGTCTTCTGGGGGAGGGGCCTGCTGTGCTGATTTTCAGGTGTTAGCACTTGGGGGAGCTGCTCTGCCCCCTGCCTGGTGCAGGGCTCAGGGTGGGTTGTTTACCCCGTGAGGCCCCAGGAGGAACAACCGCAGTGGCCGGGCCAGCTCTGGAGCCCTGGAGTCAGCTCCCGCAGTAACTCCGGGGCTCTCCGTCTGCAGGGCCTGGAGGCTCTGGGGCGGGGCCACTGATCTGCTTAGCTCGGGGCAGGAGGGTCCTTGCTGTCCTGGGCCCTCCCAGCCTCTGCCTGTCCCGGGGGAGGCCAGATCCTGGGCTGTGTCCCCAGCGCCCTGTGCTCCGGGGCCTGCGCTGTTGGATTCACGCTCCCGGTGGCACAGCCCCTTCCGCGGAGCTGCCGCCCGAGCCCCTCCGAGCTGCTCTGGGCCCCGCCGTGCGCGCTGTAGCCCTCAGGGAGCTCAGCGCACTCTCCCAGGGGCGCAGGTGTCTGTTAGTGTCCCAGGGAGCCCGAAGGCATCCCCGCCCTCCTGGGTCCTGCTCTAACTCCCTGCGGGCGCCTTTCCACCTGGGAAGGTTGGTGCAGCTCCTGCTTCTCCGGGACGGGGCTCTCCTGTCCTGGGGACACTCGCCCCGGCCTTAGCCTGGCTCCTCGCGGGGCCCCTCCCCCTTGGAGGCCTTTTGTTTCTTTATTTCTTTTTTCCCCCTCTTCCTACCTTGATAGAAGCCCGAACTCTTCTCACTGTAGCGTTTCAGCTGTTCTCTCTTTAAATCTCAGGCTGAATTTGTAGATTTTTCAGGATGATTTGAAGGTTATCTAGGTAATTTGGTGGGGACAGGTGATTTGGGGACCCCACTCTTCCACCATCTTGCCCCTCCTCCGTAAGCATGTGTTTTGATAAATATTGGTTCTGTGGCATGTACTCTGATAGCTGTATATTTTACACCAGGGTGTCCATGTTTTACAAGGAAAAAAATGAGGAACATGACAATCTTTCACGTTGTAAAAACTGATATAAGTAATACTTATGGCATTCCCAAATACAGTGTAATTTTTTTTTCTCTACTAATCATGACATATTTGGATCCATTTTAAAAATCAGCAGCATAGATTAGAAAATTGGGGGATCCGTGGGTGGCGCAGCGGTTTGGCGTCTGCCTTTGGCCCAGGGCGCGATCCTGGAGACCCGGGATCGAATCCCACATCGGGCTCCCGGTGCATGGAGCCTGCTTCTCCCTCTGCCTGTGTCTCTGCCTCTCTCTCTCTCTCTCTGTGACTATCATAAATAAATAAAAAATTTAAAAAAAAAATTGGGATGTGGTGGAGCATTACCTTGGTGCAGTCCAAACCTGATACCAAATATAACTAGAAGAGATGAACAAAATACAAAACAACAACAAAAAAAATCTGTTGAAGCATTGGAGAGCTACCAAAGGAGGCAGCACTTGGATGCCAGGATGTAGTCAAAGATGGGAATGCATAACAGTGATCCTGACATTCTGTGTTGCTTTTCCACTTAAGTCATTTGGCAATTAATAAGTGACATAGGTCCAAGGGACTACAAAGTGAAATGGCAAGTGGCAGGAAGAAATGAGGACCCTGAGCTGAGATTTGGCAGTTGCATAGGATAAGGGAGAGAGAATCTTGGAGTTCCATGCTACCCAGGCAGCCAGGACTTGAGAGACCAAGATGCCAGAAAGAATTATCTATGTTTAGGTGAGCTTTTTATTCTCCTCCATATTTTCTATTAGGCAATTGCTGATTCTAAACTAAGAAAATAAGTCAAATAAGAAGTAGCCGTTAATAGTCCAGGAATTCAAACAGAGATTAAGGAAGTCTCATTAAATTGAGAAGATAAAAATTGGAAGTTAGAAATCTTCAGGAGAGGAGACCATGATGAGTACGTTAGAGTCCCAATTAGGAACATCAGTTAGGGCTATAACTTGGGAGGAAGAGCTTCATTGTCTAATAGAGTAGCCACAAGCTACTGTGCAGCTATTGGGCATGTAAAATGTCCCAGTCCAAATGCAGATATACTCTAAGTATAAAAATACACACCAGATATTTGAAGCCTTATTACAAAAATTAATGTTAACTATCTCATTAATAAGTTAAAGTTATTGTTAAATAAAGTAACAATAAAATTACCTCCTGCTTTTACTTTCTACTTTTTAAATGTGCTATTAGATAAGTTGAAATGATAAAGTGGCTCATGTTACATTTCTATTGAGTAGCATTTTGAAAAAATGATTCAGAAATAGACCAGCTTTCAAAAAGACTAAAGGTGAGGTTTCAGCTTGATTACTGCCAGGCAGATTTAAGATGATCTTCACCTTTGCTAACTGCCTATAAGAAAACAAAAGAAAATATTCTCTGGAGAGTGGTGACTATGGCCAAAGCCTTAGAAAACTATTGTATATATTTAATCAACAAGTATCAGGCCTAGTAGAAGGTAAGACTAAATAATATAAAGCAACAGAAAAAGAAAAAAATAATAATAAAAATAGACTCAAAGGGGATTCAGATACTGATGTTATCAGACATAAACTCTAAAATAAATTCAATTAATATGTTTAAGAAAATAGATGCCAAGATGAATAATTTCATCCAGTAACTTACAGTGAAAAAAACCAAAGAGAAGGCCTAGCATAGAAGAGTAAATTAACCAAATTTGAGGGGAAAAAATGGGCTTAATAGTATCTTAGACACAGAGAAGAATAAGAACAGTTAACTGAAAGACAATTTACTAGAAGAGATCCATACTAAAGCAGACAGAAAAAGTACAAAAATACATAAAAGAACCACAAGCATATTTGTAATGCAGTGAAAAGTCAGAATATTCACACAATTTAAATACCTTAAGGGGAGGAGAGAAAGAATATCTAGAAGTGATATTTGAAGTGGTATTAAGCAAGAATTTTCTAGTAATGATGAAAAGCACGAAGTCCCCCAATTTTAAGATTTATAAACATAGATCAGGATAAATACAAAGAAAATTGCATATAAGAATATCAAAGGTAAAATACTAACAATCAAAAACTTGGAGAAAAATCTCAAAAGCTGCTGAAGCACAGTGACATAGTACTTCAGAATATAAGTAGTAAGGCTAACAGTTGACTTCACAACAGAAATTATGCAAAAGACAAGAAAATGGAATGACATATTTAAAGTGTTTAAAATAACTCCTAACCTAGAATTCCATCCACTAAAAATAGTCTTCAAAGATGAAGGTGACATATATCTTGGCTCACACACTCACCAGAGAAAACTTATTTCCAGCAGCACATATTGAAAAAAAAGGGGGGGGAACAACTTAGGAAAAAAAATTGATTAAGACAAGAAGATGAAGTAAAAAATGAAGAGCAATAAAATAGATATTAATAGTACAAATATGTACATATTACAGTATACTTTCAATAAATCATAATGATGATAATAATAATGTATGCTTTGAAGGATCTTGAACTCTCCAGGAAATGATGAACATTAATTTATTTTAGACACTAAAATCAAGGACTTACATGGTTATCTCTATCGTAAAAAATTAAAGAAAGGGAGAAGAATTGTAACAAAGGAATAGAGTTGAAAAATGGAATGATAAGAATGTTTGCTTCATCCAAATAAAAACAGAAAGAAAAAAAGTAAGTTGACAAATAGAAAAAAAAATAAGATGACAAATTTAAACTCAAATATATAAGTAGTAACAAACTACATCAAATATAAGCAGATTAGATGCTCTAATGAAAAGACTGGATAAATCTGAAAAAATGGATGATTTTCTGGCAAAGATTATCAGATTACATAAAACAAGTAGAAAATTATACATACATATAGATAGATATGAAAAATATAGATGATGTATATCTTTCTTTATATGTCATATATGTATAAGATATATAAGTATATATCTTATAAGTATATAAGTAACTAAACACAAGAATGCAAATGTCCAATTTTAATGATAGACAATGTGGACCTTAAGGCAAGAATGTTTCATAATGATGAAAGGTTCAATCTAACAGGATAATAAAAAAATTCTAAATTTATATGCACCAAAATTACAGCATTAAAAGAGAAAGAGAGAGAGAGAGAGAAAGAGATTGGTAAGAGAAAAAGGAGAAATAATTTGCAATTAGTGTGTGATTTTGGGGGTGCCTGTGTGGCTCAGTGGTTGAGCGTCTGCCTTTGGTTCGGGTTGTGATCCCGGGGTCCTGGGATTGAGTCCTGCATCGGGATACCTGCAGGGAGCCTACTTCTCCCTCTGCCTATGTCTCTGCCTCTCTCTGTATCTCTCACAAACAAATAAATAATATCTTTTAAAAAAAGAAAAAATAGAGTGTGATTTTAACCACCCTGTTCAGCAACTAAAAGAAGAAATAGACAAAAAATTAGTAAGAGTATAGATGATTTCAATCACATGATTATTAAACTTGACCTTATTTACATACATAGAAATCTGTACTCGATAACTTAAGACCATATGCTGAGCCATATGGTCTTGGCAAATTTCTAAAGATTGAAATCACAGAAAGTATATTCTATAACCACAGTGTAATTACAGTAGCAATCAATAGAAACAGAAAACAGAAAAGCTCTGGTACTTGAAATTTATCAATACGTTTCTGAAGAACTCAGGATGAGTATTAGAATATATTTTCTGCTGAATGAT
The DNA here is from genome assembly GCF_048418805.1 of Vulpes vulpes. Classification (NCBI taxonomy): domain Eukaryota; kingdom Metazoa; phylum Chordata; class Mammalia; order Carnivora; family Canidae; genus Vulpes; species Vulpes vulpes. The sequence goes on along the minus strand of NC_132793.1, from coordinate 91,645,208 downwards.
CATGAAAATGCAACTTTTCAAGTTACATGGGATGCATGTGTGTAGGGGGAAATGACAGTCTTGAAAGCATTTATTAGAAAGGAAGAGAGGCTGCAAAATCACTGACCTACATGGCCTCTGAAGAAGTTGGTAACAGAAGTGCAAATCGAACTTTCAAGAAAGTAAGATGAAGAAAGCAGTGAGTCATGGCAGAATTATACTCACAAAATTTAAAAATGCACTACAGAGAAAATAGGAAAGTTAAAAGCTCACCTTTCAAAGGACTGCTACAATAAAAATTAAGGACAAACAAATTACTAAGATCGGGGATGTGGAAGGAGGAGGGAGAAACCATACCAGTAAGATAATAGGATATTATAAACAACTTTATGCCAATGATTCTGAAGAGTTATATTAAATGGACAAATTCCTAGTTAAATATAGCTTTTCAAATTTCCTACAAGAACTACAAGCAATGCTTATTTCTATATTTATAAAACACTTCAAATATATTATTAAAAGCTATTCTCCAAAGAAAGCTCTAGAACTGATGGCTTCACTGTTTATTTTTTCAAACATTTAAGGAAGAAATAATGTTCTACAAAGACACCTCCAAAGAATAGAAAAACAAGAAAAGGATTGATTTTCATTTTAGAAAACTAGCAGAGCCCTGATACCAAAACAATAGAAGGGAGAAACAATTAATGGTAGTCATGATCTATTCATGCAATGGAATACTATACAGCAGTTAAAATAAATTAACTACAATAGAAAATACTATCAGGGAACCCTGGGTGCTACAGCGGTTTAGCGCCTGCCTTTGGCCCAGGGCGCGATCCTGGAGACCCAGGATCAAATCCCACATCGGGCTCCCGGTGCATGGAGCCTGCTTCTCCCTCTGCCTATGTCTCTGCCTCTCTCTCTCTCTCTCTCTCTCTCTCTGTGTGACCATCATAAATAAATAAAAATTAAAAAAATTTAAAAAAAGAAAATACTATCAGCATTATATTGAATTAATGGGATCCAGACAAATTAGAATATGTACTTTATATTATTCAAAAGAGTACACTGAATACACTCCATTTGTATAAAATTTTAAAATAAGCAGAATGACTCTGGGGCTAGTCAGTAAGATATTGGTTATTTTTAGTTGGGAGTGAGGGTAAGTAACTGGGAAGGGACATGAGGGGAATCCCTGGTGTATTAATGAAACTTTGTTGTTTGATTTGGCTGCTGGTTGCATGGATGCTCTCCCTTTGTGAAAAGTCATCAAGCTGCTCCCTTAGGATCTGTGTATTTTTATGTAGATTGAACATCAATGAAAATGTTTACTTAAAAATGTACACAACAACAAATTACAAAGCTGAAAGATACTTTTCTAGGCCATGGGTAAGAAAAAAGAAAGAGAAGAAAGAAAGAAAGAAAGAAAGAAAGAAAGAAAGAAAGAAAGAAAGAAAGAAGAAAGAAAGAAAAAGAAAGAAGGAAAGAAAGAAAGAAAGAAAGAAAGAAGAAAAGAAAGAAAGAAAGAAAGAAAGAAAGAAAGAAAGAAAGAAAGAAGGAAAGAAAGAAAGAAAGAAAGAAAGAAAGAAAGAAAGAAAGAAAGAGAACTTCGATCAACCATGTTAGAAGAAGGACAAATTAACCTTTTATCATCTCTATAGAAAATTGTTTGACAGAAGTATTGACACATGAAAAGCCAATCAAAGATGTGCAACAACAACAACAAAATACAGGAAAACAATATTAGAGTAGTGTGTCAATTTCCTCATTGATATAAGTATTATGTTAACTAGAAAAATTCAGCATTGGGATCCCTGGGTGGCTCAGCAGTTTGGCACCTGCCTTTGGCCCAGGGCATGATCCTGGGGCCCTGGGGTCGAGTCCCACATCGGGCTCCCTGTGGGAAGCCTGCTTCTCCCTCTGCCTGTGTCTCTGCCTTTCTCTCTCTGTCTCCCATGAATAAATAAATAAATCACCTTTAAAAAAGAAAAGAAAAAAAGAGAAAAATTCAGCATGTATCATTTAGAATGCTTTTCCTATACATAACAGAAAACCACCTTCCATTAGTTGAAACATAAAGGAAAAATGAGAGCTCGCCTAAGAGGAGGTTCATAGTGAAATATACTTAGGGTTGTCTAGAGCTATATTCTTCCCGTCTTTCTGCTTTGCTCTACCCCTGTGTTTAATTTCACTGTGCATCTAGATACTGTGGTGGTTTGCAATGGTAGTTAGCAGACTTCATGATTTTTTGGTACATGTCCAGCGATGGTTGAGAGATGAACCAGCTTCTTCTAAAGAGCAGGAAAGAATGTGTCCCCAACATCCAGCATCTCATTAGCCAGAATTGGATCAAATGTTCAATCTTTAAGTAATCTGGAAATGAAATAAAAATATCCTCAGAGCCATCAAACCCAGCCTTGAAAGTGGAACTCCGCTTCTCTAAGGCAAAAGGCTATATAAAGGTGGGCTGGGGATTTGACTAAAGCTGAAGAGGTGTTAAGTAGTAGAATAGGATAATGAGCAGTGAGCACCTCAAGCAGTCATCAGGGTCCTCTAGGAAATATGGAGGCAACATCCATCAACAATCTCATTCATAGTAACCCGCCTCATATTTATGTTTTATTCACTAAGATAATTCTTACCTATTGAGAATAGTGCTTTGAATTATTGTCTTCAATTAAGCATCTTTGACAAAGAATTGTTTAAAATCTAGATGTACCTTTGGGTATGGGCTTTAAAGCCTACATAGCATACTTGAATTCTTGTATTAAATCTTTATATGGAATATATTCACTTTTCAAATCATGCACTAGCTTCAGTCATGTTTACATGTGCATTTCATCCTGGCCCTTAGTTTCCATTGTATATATAGACCACATCTTCTTTATCCATTCATCTGTCAATGGACATTGAGTCTCCTTCCACAGTTTGGCTATTGTGGACATTGCTGCTATGAGCATTGAGGGTACAGGTGTCCTGGTGCTTCACTGCATCTGTATCTTTGAGGTAAATACCCAGTAGTGCAATTGCTGGGTCGTAGGGTAGCTCTATTGTTAACTCTTTGAGGAACCTCCACACAGTTTTCCAGAGTGGCTATACCGGTTCATATTCCCACCAACAGTGCAAGAGGGTTCCCCTTTCTCCACGTCCTCTCCAACATTTGTTGTTTCCTGTTTCGTTAATTTTCTCCATTCTCACTGATGTGAGGTGGGATCTCATTGTGGTTTTGATGGAAAGTGATTCGGAGCATTTTCTCACGTGCTTGTTGGCCATGTGTATGTCTTCTTTGGTGAAATTTCAGTTCATGTCTTTTTCTTGGGTTGTTTGATTGTTTTTTTCTTGGGAGTTAAGTTTCATAAGTTCTTTATAAATCTTTAATACTAGCCCTTTATCTGATATGTCAGGTTTCTGAATACCTTTCCATTGCATTGAGTACTTAGCACAAGTCGTGCCTTCACACAACCATACATTTTCTTGGAATAGTTGAGGGCAACATTCAGAGAGGAGACTTGGAATAAAGTCACCTGGAAGAAAAGGCAATGCCTGTAGATAAAGGAATGTTTGCATATGGAGTGAACTCTCGTGATAAAATCAGAATCCTGGCATTTTGCATCAACAGGAGTTAGTATTCCCAAAATGGGCATCTAGGACTTTTGAGCAGGTTCTTAGCCATAGAGCAAATATCAACGCAATTCCTTAACATTATCAGTGCAGGAAACCTTACTCTGGACCTCAGCTAACAGATGTAGATATTTGTTAACCATGCTGTAATTCAGTCAGCAGTGGTACAAAGTATCTGACTTCATTTCTTATTTGCAACAGATAGGAAAAATCCTCCAAACTCCCTGACTTTCCTTTCCTACAGCTTGTTATCCTGTTACCTGCTTGTCACAGACTGTTGTTATGCTACCAAGGTTCACTTATCATAGATAAGTGTATGTACACACACACGAAATTAGAGATATCAAAAGGAAATTAAGAAAACAATTCTTTCAATTCAAAATATCAATGTTTATAAAATAATTTACATTGTTCACAATGAACTTCCATGGGCAGACCAGGTGGCTCAGCGGTTTAGTGCCGCCTTTGGCCCAGGGCGTGAGCCTGGAGATCCGGGATCCAGTCCCACGTCAGGCTCCCTGCATGGATCCTGCTTATTCCTCTGCCTGTGTCTCTGCCTCTCTCTCTCTCTCTGTGTGTCTCTTATAACTAAATGAATAAATAAAATCTTTACAAAAAGAAATGAACTTCCTTATCCATCTGAAATAAAATTTTATTTGTAAAACTTTATTTACACGTAAAATCAGTGTTCATTGAAATAATGCTCCACATCCCCCTCCCAAAAAAATCAAATTTTCACAGCAAGAGGAAAGTAAACATACTCATTATATTCTAGAAACTATTATCATTCAAACCCTCACTGTCTGAATATTGTAAAAAAAAATTATCTTTTTAAGAAACTGTTTCAACACATCTTGTGCTATCTGGGGATATGATATTGAGTCACTTAGGAAGTTACAATGAGATCTCTAAATTTCTGCACATCCCCAAATGGAAAAGACTGTATGTAAACTCATCACAAAATGGTGATGAGTAAGACTGGATCTGCTCATACAAAGTGTAGAACTGAAGCCTAGAATTGGGTAACAAAGATAACATCTTTGTTGCCTCCCTGAGCTATGGTGGAGATAGCACATATTCCAGAGCTGGGTAAATCCAGTGCAGATCTAGGTTGCAATTTATTAGCCAGGTGTCTTTGGAAAAGCCACCTTGCCTCTGTTGGCCCCCACTTACCTCTTTCCATAAGGGAGACCATTTGTCCATTGAACATGCCCTGGGATCAGAACCACCCACAAGTTTCATTGCTACCATCAATGAAGGGATGACTTGGGCAGCCCTGGTGGCCCAGTGGTTTAGTGCTGCCTTCAGCCCAGGGTGTGATCCTAGAGACCAGGGATCAAGTCCCACGTCAGGCTCCCTGCATGGAGCCTGCTTCTCCCTCTGCCTCTCTCTCTCTCTCTCATGAATAAATAAGTAAAAATCTTTAAAAACAAATTAAGGGATGACTTGAGTCCAGCTCCTTTACTTTCTCAACAGTTTGCTCATCCACAAAATGGGGGAAATGTATTACTTGTAGAGTTTCTGAGAAGATGAAATGACATATAAGTGGTTCTCAGTGCAGTGGAACCTAGAGGCATTTGATGACACCAAGCGGCCTCTATCCTGTGCCAGGAACTAGCAATGCGGAGATGAATAAACAACAGCAGAGCCTCTGACAGCAAAGAACTCTCCCAAATCGAGCTGTTGTAGAGATTAAATAAGACAGTGTCTGTAAAGGTATGTAGCACATGTGAACGCTCAATGCATGCTATTTTTTTTTTCTTCTCTTTCCTATTTATTTGATGAAAGTTGAATCCTGATGCTCAAAGGCTCCATTTAGGGATGCTTAATGCATAAGAGTCCTAAGTAATTTTCACAACTTAACATTTTACAATCTTTTTGTTTGTTTGTTTGTTTTGTTGTTTTTGTTTTGTTTTTCTGCTGCAGGATACGTGGGTATCAGTCGTTTTCAGGGCACCTCCTGCGGCCCCTGCAGTGTTATTCCATCCACATTCCAGGGTGCTCTCCACAGCCTTACGTGGGTGTACCGGCAGCATTTTATCAGTGCAGGGAGGTTGAGTGACCTGCCTAAGGGTCCGCGCAGACACTGACCCTCCATCCTGCACCTGCACCTGCTCCTTAGGAGCAGCGCAGCGCACCGAGCACTCCGTCCTCCTTCTGGTTGCGGGTCACAGCAACCGCAGGTGCCTCGGGACATCGTCGGGTCACATTTCAGGGGGCGGGGCAGCTGCGGCGCTGGTCCCCCAGGCAGCCTGATCTGGAAATGAAGCTGCTGCAGGGTGGTGCCTGCATGGCTGAGAGGAGAAAGAGCGGGGGCCGCTCGCCCGGGCTCCCCCTGCCCTCGCGCTGCTGCGGGCCGTGGCAGTAGCCGGAGCGGAGTCGCGGCGGCGGCGGCGTCAGGGAAGCCGCGGCCTTGGCAGGAGGAGCCCTGGCGTCGATCCTAACGCCTGCAGCAGCAAAGAGAATCAGATCCTCCTCCGGGGAAAGTGGTCTAAAGGGGTTAAGGATCCGAGGACGGCGACAATAGGGACGGGTTGAAAACCCAGAGCGCAGTGGAAGGGTAGCCAGAAGCCGGGAGGTGGCTGGGGAATAATAAAATAAGAGGAAAGCTAAACCAGTGACCCTTGTCGGCAGTGAAAAGCAGCAGATTAGAAAATGTTTCATGCTAATTTCCATGGAGATTTCTTTAATTTATCGAAGATTGCTTCCCGGCTCGCCCGGCGCGCGCCGGCCGTGTCCTCCGCGGTGGCTGCGCCCGGGCTGCAGGCCCCGCGCGGGTGCCTCGGCGCCGCCGACCGCTGTCCCCGCGCGCCCCGCTCCGCGCCTTCGGATGCTTGTCACATGATGGCTTCATCGGGCCCCTCGCCTCCTGATCCTTTCAAGCTCTTTCTCCTGCCTGGCATATCAAAGGAGATTTGTGGGTCACCGAGCCGGGACGCGGCGTATAAAGTCATCAGCCTCCCCGGCACCACCTCGATCATTTGTCACATTGTTCTTGCAACGGGGGCCGAGGCTGGCTGGGGCTCTTTAATAACTGGATTAGTAGTTAAGCGAAAAATGTTGGCTTTGAAAGATACGGGAAAAAAAAATATGTATACAGGTAGGGACAGAGTTCTCTTATTAGATGAACACTGCGTGCAATGTACAGAATTGTTGAATTACACTGTGCTGTACCCCTGGAACTGATAGGACACTGGCTGTTGACTGTTCTGGAATTAAAACTTAAAAACTGAAACTCCTGAAGCCACTCTTGGGCACAGTGTTAACCAGAATTTAAATCGAAATTTAAAAATAAATTAAAAAATGTAAAAACTTAATAAAAATACAAGCAGAGACAGTCTAATGTGAAATCACACTCTCCCAAATGACATTTATTAGCAGCATAAGATAAAAGAACACATCAGATGATTTAAGGCTTTTTTTTTTTTTTTACCGAATCCTTACAAATCATTATTATTATTTGAATTCAATGAGCAATTTAAATACTAAACCCTCAGCTGATTTGGCCACAAAATTACAGGCTGCGCTATTTTTTGTTTTTGTATGTGTATGTGTGCACAAGCCTTAAAAAAAGCTATTTCAAGTTAACCAAATAATTCAGATTCAGAGGCTTTTACCATAATAAATACATTTTAAGTGGAAGTGTTATACAAGGTATATGCATGTGGATAGACCAGTAGTTATGTATTTACAGTATAACATGTAATCTCCAAAATAAGCCCCAGAGATAGGCTCACTATTTTAATGGGTTTCCAGGCTAATTGCTCGTTTGCAGAATTATGTGGGACTGATACAATTGCTTCTTCCTACCTCTTCACTCATTTTTCCTCCTGCTTCATCCAGCTCTCTTAAGGCAGGCAATGAGCACAATTCCCACAGAAGCTACAACGAAAGCCGGAGGCACTGGCTTCAGTAGAAATTTTGTTGGAGTAACACGGTTCTGCCAAGTCATTTTTGATCAAAGACTTTTCCATGGCTCCAGCTGCTCATACAGTGTGCAGTCCTTCTACTGTGTTTCTCCCTTACCTAAATGTGTATCTTCAAGCCTGCATTTCCAAAGGGTCAGTGCCACATTGCCTTTCTTTTTGCAGTGCTGATTATTATTAATATACTTTAGTTAGTCATATCTTGAAAGGTCAGGACAAGATTCTTTGGCATTAATTATCTGTTGTAAAATTCCGCCTATAAAAATTGAAGTGTCTCCTTAAAATCTTGTCTCATGATAGTACATAAATTCCCAACTGGAGAGGTGCGTTTGGGGAAACACAAAGTAGGCTTTGCATTAAAACTCAAAAGAAGTTCTTTTGCAATAAATGTAACTAAATACAGCAAAGAAATAGTGCATCTTATACAATGTATTATATAAGATACATGTATATCATACAGGATATATGGAGAAATAGAACTTCTTTCTGTGTCTCACATATTAAATTCATCGGTACTATAATTTAGCTAAAGAAAAGTTCTTGAGACCCCTTTCGAGAACTTTGCTGTGTAGTCAATAGAAATAATTCACAGCTGAGATGTCAGTTATGTGACATTCATGTCACCCATGCCAGTGACAGAGGTTGGCAAGGAATTCTATTCTCGTCCATCTGGGTCTCAATAGTATCTCCAGCCCACCAACCAGAAGTGCAGGGCCTACCCATCAAATGAATTCTATTTGCCATTCCTGATCCAGGTTAACAAGCATATGTTGTGATTGGAACTACTAAAATTATCTCTTAATACCAGTTCTTAAATACTTACAAGATGAAATTTTTATTCCATGGCCCCTATGACAAGAAGATTGATTTTTTTAAAGAAAAGATTGATTGATTGATTGATTGATTGATTGATTGATTTTAGAGAGAGAGAGAGTGAGTGAGTGGGGAGAGGGTAGAGGGAGGGTCAGTGGGAGACAGAAGAGAGACAATGTGAAGCAGACTCTCAGCTAAGCACAGGGTCCAAATCAGGGCTTGATCTCAGGATCTGGAGGCAAAATCAAGTGTCAGGGGCTTAACCCGCTGAGCCACCCAGGAGCCCCAGCAAAAAGATTGAATTTATGTGTGCGCCAACCCCAAGTGATTTTGGACAGATGTATGACTCCACTTTGCTGTTCTACTTTCAGAATATTCAAAGCCTCATTTGTGGAATGTAGAGACCCTTTAGGTCAGTCCTAGCATCTGGAAGCATTGCTTACCCTGAAAACTGGATTTGGATTTCAAAAATGAGAAAAGGCATTACCATTTCTAATCAGCTGCCACAGTCAATCCCTGCCTACAGTTGTTAATGACATGGTTACAAATGTCCAGAGTGAAGAATGTGGTCCATAACCAATTATAATATTTTTAAGAGTACCCTAATAAAAATCCTTCATTTTAGCCAACAAAATGCAGATAGGCTATTAAGGAATCTTTTTTCTTTTCTTTTCTTTTCTTTTCTTTTCTTTTCTTTTCTTTTCTTTTCTTTTCTTTTCTTTTCTTTCTTCTTTCTTTCTTTCTTTCTTTCTTTCTTTCTTTCTTTCTTTCTTTCTTTCTTCATGCCTACACTTTGTTTCTCAGATACTGATAGGGAGGCATGGGGTCTACAGTAGACATATGAATCCGAAAATGGAGCATATACTTGGAGTTACAGAATTTGGGATTTGATAACCCTTAATCATAACTGTGGTTATGGGTCACAGCTATAAAATGAAGCCTTAGCTGGTATGGTGGGGGGTGGGGAGTACCAACCTATTTGTTTCACTTTGTTCTCATTAAGCTCCTGTATTTAATATACAACTTGGTCTCTCATATTCATCTCTTTTTGTCACCCCCTCAAAATTTCAGATTACTTTTGCGTTTAATTCCTGGCTTAATGACTGTGTGTTCCCACAGGATCAAATACCATCATCCAGAGTTAAACTTAGGAGGGATGGTAAGTGTTATATCATTAATTTCATAAATATGCAATAGTAAAATTAAGTGTTACCCAGTGCTGTCTGTGTTCGGCAAATTCCTTCGTGTATGCCAGAATATATTAACTGACCATGTGCCTGGGATATTAGATATTCACACTCTGTAAGAAGATTTTCCAAAAGTGATTTCACCTCTTTTGTTTAAGGGTTGTATGGATTGTCAAGATAGGAAATGAGAAAGGAGGATTTTATATCACATCTTAGTGCCCAAACCAGATATGTCACCACTTTCCACTGCGGGTGGAAATGTTCTTAGTGGACTCAGAATCTTATGACACACTTTTATTCTTACATTAATACTGATGAGAGCTGAGGTATAAGCCAGGAACTATTTATTAGTGTCTTAATGCAGATGATATAACCCAAATAATCTCAATATTCAAACACAATTTTAGAAGCTTTAGCCCTGCTTGCCTTATTGAATAATCCTTTTTTTTTTTTTTTTTATCTATTTTGGTAATCTGCAGAGTTTCTACTGGTTGATGTTGATGATGACATGTCCAGTCTTCCTTGCTTATGTTTTTTGGAGTATAAATAAATAAATAATAAATAAATAAATAAATAAATGACTAGCCTGGCCTAAGACATAGGAGATACTAGGAGCAAACAATAGGGAGGAGACATTGCTGTAATAAAGGCTTTTAAAATTTTCAGTACAGTATGTGTGTTCACCCCTTCTCCTTACTACCTACACTTGCTCGCTCTACCTCTTCAGCCATCAAAAACAAAACAAAACACCAAAAATAACAACAAACAATAAGCTTTTGAATATTGAGTGAGAATAATACCCCAAAACCCAGAAATGGCACATGGACCTCACTTGCTTTCAGAACCTGAGAATAAATGGGTACTGAGAAGAGAGCTCTGAGAATAAAATAAACCCTGCCCAAAGTCTTACTCAAGTGATTTCTCAGCCTGGGCACTCCTGACATTTGTGCTGGATAATTCTTGTTGCAGGGCTGTCCCATGCACAGCAGAATATTTAGCAACATCTCTGCCATCTAACCCACCCCCACTACTCCTATTGAGACAACCAAAAATATCTCCAGAAATTGCCAAATGTCCTCTGGGGAGGAAAACAGCCTTAGGTTGAGAAGCACTGCTTTAGGATCTTTTACTTTTATACTCCACTCAGAATATTGCTCATCTCTTCCCCTCTTCTCCATCCTTCCCACTTAACATCTTTTCTAGCTTCCTGTTTCTCATCTTTCAGGTCTTAGCTGAGAAGGCAGCTCCTCTGGGAAGTCCTCCTTGACTTGGAAGGATTCAGGTGTCCCCAGATTTAGCATACATCCGTTTTTATGACCTTCCACCTACGCCCTATGGAGTTCTGGTTCTTTTGAGGACAGGAGCTGAGTCTGGCTCCCATGCACTTTTTGCTTCTCACACTTGTGCCCAACATAGTAGAAAAGGCACCCACGAGTGGATGGTGGAGGCTGGACCAGTAAAGGTGGAGGACTGAATTACAGATGTGCTTTGCATATACTAACCCCCTCCTTTTTGACCTGACAAATGCCAAAACAATCTCTCTTTTCTTAGTAAATCTGGGGCCCTTTGGGGGCCACTTTCCACAAGTGATTCCCCAGCAGCATAATGAAGACTGTTATTTTGAAGGTGACTGCCTGCTTTATTTGGCTGTTAACTTCCTGAAGAACTCATTTAGGAATTTGGGCTGATAAAAATGTCAGCTCTGCCTTGTGCCTTTCATTTCAATATGGCATATTTCCCTGGTTCCCAAACCTTGGGGAAAATTCTCCCCTAGAGAGCAGGAGGAAGCGGAAGCAGACCCCTCCTGGTGCCAATGTTTCCTGCCCTGTTCTCCAGGCAGTCTGCTTGCAGAGAAAGAACACTTGGCAGGCAGCAAGGCCTTTCTGTGGGCGTGCGCAGGAGATTTTCAACCACAATGGCAAGCTCGCACCTTGTGTCTGGCTCCTCTCCTACTTCATTAAGATTTTTCTATTCTGTTCCCTTTCTCATTCTTCTTGGGAAGTGGGCCATTTCAAAAGAAGTGCAATGACTCTAATTTTGTGCTTTCAAAAAGCACAGAAGCAAAATTTGGATACATGTGGATGCGTGGACTTCACATATCAGTAGCGTGGACTCACAAACACTTGGAAGAGAATGCTGTCTGAGCAAGATGCTCTCTCCTCACTAGCCCTGGGGCCTCTCCCTCTTCTTGGCCATGTAAATGTCTCAGCAGGGGATGTAGTAGCTTTAAAAAGACTGTAAAGACACACTGGAAGTGAGAAGTTTAGGGTAAATAAGGCATAAAATAGAGAGAAAAAGATTTACTGTCTTGCTTCAGTGCCTCCCCCCACTTTGTCTGCTTACCAAAAAAAAGTCAAATGACATCTTCAGAGGAGGAACGTAAGCTGAGACAGAATCTGCTCAGTACTGGTCTTGAGTGAGTGTGATAGTTCAGTCTTCTCGGGCCCAGTCTCCCTCCATTTGACAAAAATACAATGAAATGTAAGCTAATGAACCATTTCCAAATTGCAGGCAATCCAGAAGTCCCTATGTTAAGTAGCATAACTAATTAAGTAAGTAACAAAAGACCTCATCTACCCTTGAAATACAATGCAGGTTTGTGAATTGATATGTTTCTCTTAATCATTGTTAATGTCATTTATTGAGCATATATTATGTGCTAAACCTCTGAGCTAAGATGGTTGTAAGCATAGCCTCATTGTATCAACTTAGTCACCTATGATTATCCCCCACCCACAGGAACAGCAGGATGAAATAGAGTGGCATTTTGCAAGAACCAGACAAACGGAGTTCAACTTGATTGTTCAATTTTTTTCCAATTAAACTTTAAATTCTGAGATAATTGTAGATACACATGTGGTTATATGGAATAAAAGTTAGACATTTGTGATCTTGTATACCCTTTGCATGGTCCCCCCCACCCCATCCCATGGTAACATCTTGAAAAAATTGAGCATGATATCATAACCAGGGAATTCATATCAATACAATCCACTAATCTTATCCAGATTTTCCAGCTTTATGTGTTTTTATTTCCACCCCCCTCTGTCTGCTCTCTCACACTGAGGACTGCAGCCTTGGAGCTTACTCAGGTTTGGGTTCAAACCCACACTGCCAAGTGTGGTCTCCAGGATCTTGAGCAATTACTTAGAAGCCACAGGTCTTAGTTTCTTCATCTCTAAAATCTAGCGTGTATGTTTGTGTGTTTTAAGCATTAGTTCTTTGCCATTTTATCATATTGGTAGGTTCATGTATCAACATCAGAGTCATGATACAGAATGCTTTCATACCCACAGAGATCTCTGTGTTACCACTTTCCTGCTTCTAACCCCTCCTTAAACCCTTGCGACCACTAACCTGTTCTCCATCTCTATAACTCTGTTGTTTTAAGAGTGTTATGTAAATGGGACGACATGCTATATAACCTTTTCAGATTGGCTTTGTTCACTCAGCCTCATTCCCATAGGATACATCCAGTTGTTGAGTGTATTTATTATCTCTTCCTTTTCATTGTTGAGTAGTATTCCATGCTGTGGATGGACCACAGTTTGTTCAATCATTCACCCATGGAAGGACCCTGGGGGTGTTTCCAGTTTTTGGCTACAATAAATTAAACTGCTATGAACACTTACATACAGGTTTAACATCAACATGTGTTTTTATTTCTCTGGGATAAATACCAGGATTACGATTGCTGAACCATGTGATAATTGCATGTGTAGTTCTATAAGAAAATGCCAAATGCTTTCCAGAGTGGCTCTACAAGTTTACAGTTTTACCAGCAATGTATAAATGATCTGGTTTTTCCACATCCTCACCAGCTTTGGGTGTTGCCACTATTTTTAATTTTAGTCATTCTGATAGGCCTGTAGTGATATCTCATTGTGGTTTTAACTTGAATATTCCCAATGGCAATTGATATTGAACACGGTTTCATGTTGTCTACTTTGGCATGTAATTTTCAATTTTAAAAATGTTACCTTCTCCCTCTGTTAACTGGGATTTTTAAATAGATAACTATGTATATGAGTCAAGATGTAAAGGAATCTATAATCTGTTATTTGGCAGATAGCACTCTGAATTAGAAAAATAGATTGCAGTCAAATGGCATTCATAGGAACCAGTACCACATGGTCTTTACTGATCTTTTGCCATGTACAAAGCTGTAATGTAAGCATTGGGAAAAGTATAAATATATAGGGATCCCTGGGTGGCGCAGCGGTTTGGCGCCTGCCTTTGGCCCGGGCGCGATCCTGGAGACCCGGAATCGAATCCCACGTTGGGCTCCCGGTGCATGGAGCCCGCTTCTCCCTCTGCCTATGTCTCTGCTTCTCTCTCTCTCACTGTGTGCCTATCATAAATAAATAAAATTAAAAAAAAAAATATATATATATACACACACATATATATTTACTCAAATTATATATATACACACACACACATATATACACACACACACACACACAAACACTTTGGACTCTGTAGATTATATTATATATATATTATATATAATAAAGGTAGTTATATTATATATATAATAAGGTGTATATATATATACCTTTGACTATATTGTACATACAGTAAAATATTGTATATTAGCTTATATACCATAATTAATATTAAATAAATATATGATATGATATTTATAATGTCTAGTATTAATATTATTAAATACAATATACTATATTAGTTAATATATATTGTAAAATATATACCATGCATTATATATTAGTTATATATACTATTAGAAACATAGTTATAAAAACTCAAGAATATTTAGATAAAGAGAAAATTCCTGGTCTATCTTAGCTTTATGTTTAGCTTTAATTTTAATAAAAAGCTGCTTCAAAAGGCTTGTCATCCTATACAGATATGGGGTGTAATTTAAAGGTTGTTTTTTTTTTTTTTTTTTTTTTTTTCTTTATGGGGACAGTTCACTGTGGAACTCCAGCCCTTTCACTGTGTCTGGGTGGCTGGAGATGCTGGAGGTTTAGTCAGTCAATAGATTCCAGCAAGCAGTGTGTCTCTGACACAGAGGTTGTCCTAATCTGGCAGATCCCCCCACTATTTTCCTTTATTTCAAAACTGTGCTATGTTCTTGATGTTTTGGGCAATCTTCTAATTACCATCTAGAGAGCTAGGTCAATACTCTGTTGAAATCATGAGCTAAAAATAGCACCTACTTTAGTATAAGGCAAGTCACGGCATGACCTAGAGCTGGTTATTCAACACCTCTGAGCCCATTTTTCTCAACGGAGACTCAGGAATGACATTATGGATTTCATAGCATCGCTGCAAGGAGTAAATGGGATGATGATGTGCGGTATTAGACACAGGCTTCGCTTACGGTAATCACCCCCTTCCTAATAAGGTCCCAGTTTCTACTTTTTCTTACCTCTTGCTCCTAGCTTTACTTACTGTGAGCCCTGGTTCTCCACCCACAACAGTATGAGCTACACCTGTGCAAGATAACCCTACAAATTCACTCAAGCTCATTGGGAGTAAGGAGATACGTCCCTGGTGGCCTTCACACACCAGTCAACCTTTTCCTCAAATACTTTGAAATTATTGCACAAGTTGGAGGGCATAAAACCATTATTTTGGAAGATTGATCTATCTATCCCAAACCTCTTGTTATTTTGCTTGAAACAGTAAAAAAAAAAAAAATTAAAAACCAGCTATCTCTCTGATACATGCTACAAGATGGATTAACCCCGAAGACATTATGCTTGATGAAGTAAGCCAGACATGGAAGAACAGACACTGTATGATTCAATTCATATAAAGTCCTTAATAATAAAATTTGTAGAGTCAGAAAGTAAAATTATGGTGGCCAGGGGCTGGTGGGAAGAGGAAATAAAGAATTAGTGTTTAATGGGTATAGAGTTTCGGTTTTGTAAGATGGGAAAGATTCTGGAGATGAGATGTTGATCGTCAATGTGAATGTAGTTAATGACACTGAACTGTCATTTTTTTTTAAAGATCTTACTTATTTATTCATTAGAGACACAGAGAGAGAGGCAGAGACACATGCAGGGGGAGAAGCAGGGCTCCTTGCGGGGAGCCTGATGTGGGACTCAATCCCAGGACTCCAGATCATGACCTGAACCAAAGGCAGTTGCTCAACCACTGAGTACCTAGGTTCCCCATGAACTGTACAATTAAAAATGATTAAAATGGTAAATTTTATGTTAGGTATATTTTACTGCAGCTTTAAAAAAATTCCAGTATAACTAACATACAGTGTTATAACTCTATACATTACTCATCTCTCATCACAATAAATGTACTCTTAATCCCCTTTACTTATTCCACCCATCCCCACACCCCACTCCTCTGTGGCAACTACCAGTTTGTTCTCTATATTTAAGAGTCTGTTTTTTGTATGTCTCTTTTTTTCTTTGTTGTGTTTCTTAAATTCCACATTAGTGAAATCATATGGCATTTGTCTTTTGTGGACTGACTTATTTCATTTAACATTATATTATCTAGATCTATCTGTGTTGTTGCAAATGGCAAGATTTCATTCTTTCCTTATGGCTGAGTAATATTCCAGTGTGTATGTGTGTATACATGTATATGTATGTACACTATCTTCTTTATTATTAATCAATAGACAGATGCTCAGACTGCTTCCATAGTTTGGCTATTGTAAATAATACTGCAGTAAACATAGGGGCACATGTATCTTTTTTGAACTAGTCGTTTGTTTTCTTTGGGTAAATACTCAGATGTTATTGATCATATCTATCTTTACCACAACTGGTTTTTTTTAAAGATTTTATTTATTTATTTGAGAGAAAGAGAGAGTACAAGTGGGCAGAGGGATAGAGGTACCAAAAGACTTCCTGCTGCTGAGCATGGAACCCAAAGCAGAACTCCATCCCAGGACCCTGAGATCGTGACCTGAGCTGAAGTCAGATGCTTAACGGACTGAGCCACCCAGGTACCCTAGATAAAAATTAGGGCCACCCAGGTACCCTAATTTTTATCGCAAATTTTAAAAAATAATTAATTTTTTTTAAATGGCTATCCCTGCTTGAATACCTGCAGTGGCCAAACCTCACTTCTTCACTAGAAAATCCAATTTAATTTTGGGTAGCACTAATTGCCATAAAATGTTCCTTGTGTTGGCCTGAAATTTGTTTCTTCTGCACATATAGCAGTGGCCTTCAGTGTTTTCCCTTTGAGATATGTAGAGCATCTTTCACACAGCAGTGTTTAAATATCCAACAGTGGGTATCCCATTTTCCCTAAGCCTCTTGTTCTAAATAAACAATCCCTTTTTTTCTTTTGCAGTGGCTCTTCCTAGAACAGATGTTTCTGACCTTGCCTTTTCATCAATCTTTGTTTATGTTTTATTTGACTTATATTCCTATTAAAACATTCTGCTTGGAACTGAACACCATTCACTTGAAATGAATGTATAATAACCTTCATGTTTCTGGGCACTGTGCTTCTATTAATGCACCCTAATATGATATTCTACTTTTAAACTGTCATGGTAGAGTTTTGTCTAAGTTACAACGGCATATGGCCACTGACAATATCCTCCTCTCATTATATGCCTACTCCTATATCCAGAGTCTATTTAATGATTCTCAGTTCATTTGTCTACTTCTCCAGTGGTGGTATAAAGCTTTCTTTTTGGGCCAGATGCTGGAAATGCCTTATTCATTCTTGATATCAGAAGCTCATGGTATTCTGTGAGGTGGAAGAGGTAATGGGCAGCATGAAGCTGATGGTTACAGGAGGTAGCAGCAAGATGCAGGCATAGAGTGTGGACTAGATACAAGGATAATTTGGAGAGGCATGTGATGGGTTATGACAGAAGGAGGCTTAGGATAGGCTTCCCTGAAGGGAGTTTAGATAATTTTCTTGTCTTATTTGCTTGATCCTTCAGAGGCTGACCCTTGTCTACTTGGAACCTGCTTCTTTTCCTCCTCCCTCTTGAATATATGGATCTCACCTACTCTGAGTGATCATGTGATTAGCTAGTGGTGGCAAATTATTGCCCATACTGAAACTCAGTACACACCCATTTTTGCATAATGTAACTTCTGGTGCCACTTCTTTGTCTGGCCCTTCTGTCACCTTTGACTATTACTGGCCATTAGTCTTCAAGGAGAACAAAAAAAAAATGTTGTTTTCATTTGGAGACCCTCAGGTACCCAGTAGGTGATCAGAACATGCCTGTAGGATGAATGACTAGTGGCTGAATGAACAATCTGTATGCTAATTCAAGGTAATCTACGGAGTAATGAATTCCTTAATTTTGTTGCCTTGATCTTATCCTTAAGGAGCTACTAGGTGAAGTAATGATTGTGACCCTTCACAAAAAAAATAACTAAAAATGGATTGCAGACCTAAATGTAAAATGTAAAACAATAAAACTATGTGAAGATAACACAGGAGAAAACATAGGTGACCTTGGATATGGCCATGACTTTTTAGATAGGACACCAAAGGCATGATCCATGAAAAGAATACTTCATAGGCTGAACCTCCTTAAAATTAAAACAAATAAAACCAAACACACAAGGACTTCTGCTCTTCCAAAGATAATGTCAAGAGAATGAACATACAATCACACACTGGGAGAAAGTATTTGCAAAAGGCACATCTGATAAAGAACTGTTATTCAAAATGTACAAAGAATTCTCAAAACTCAACAATGAAATAATAAACAATCTGATGATCTTAACAGACACCTTACCAAAGAAGTTACACAGATGGCAAAAGTAAGCAGAGGAAAAAAATTCTCCATGTATATATAGATCTATCTATCTATCTATCATCTATCTATCACCATACATCATCAGGAAAATTCAAATTAAAACAGCAATGACATACTACTAACACACCTATTAAAATGGAAAAAAGCCTGGAACACTGACAACATCCAATGGTGGCAATGATGTGAGACAACAGGAATGCTCATTCTTTGCTGGTGGGGTGCAAAATGGCACAGTCACTTTGGAAGACAGTTTCACAGTTTCTTACAAAACCAAACTTATCCTTACCACATGATCT
Source organism: Vulpes vulpes (assembly GCF_048418805.1). Taxonomy (NCBI): domain Eukaryota; kingdom Metazoa; phylum Chordata; class Mammalia; order Carnivora; family Canidae; genus Vulpes; species Vulpes vulpes. Next base: position 91,626,649 of record NC_132793.1, on the reverse strand, counting down.
GGCAATCACACTCCTTCATATTCACCAAGGAAGTTGAAAACTTATGTCTAGACAAAAACCTGCACACAGATGTTTATAATAGCTTCATTTATATTTACCAAAACCTAGAAGTAACCAAAATAACCTTATAGTAGTTAGATGGATAAACGGTGGCACATCCAGACAATGGAATGATACATTGTACTGAAAAAGAAATGAGTTGGGATGCCTAGGTGTCTCAGTGGTTGAGCATCTGCCTTCAGCTCAGGTCACGACCTGAGGATCTCAGGGTCTTGGGATGGAGTTCCACATCAGGCTCCCTGTGGGGAGCCTGCTTCTCCCTCTGCCTATGTCTCTGCCTCTCTCTCTTTGATTTCATGAATAAATAAATAAAATCTTAAAAAAATAGAAAGAAATAAGCTACCAATCCATGAAAAAATAACATAGAGGAAACATAAATGCATATTATTAAGTGAAAGAAGCCTATCTGAAAAGGCTACATACTATGTGATTCCAATATATCACATGAAAAAAGTTAAAACTATGGAGACAGTAAAAAGATCAGTGTTTGCTAAGGGTTAAGGAAGTGGGAAGGAAAAATATGCATAGCATAGAGGATTTTTAGGGCAGTGAAAATACTCTGTATGATACCATAATGATGAATACATATCATTATCAAAACCCATAGAATGTATAACACTAACAGTGAACCCTATATAAACTGTGGACTCTGGGAGATAATAATGTGTCAGTGTGGGTCTATCAGTTGTAACAAATGTATTGCTCTGGTGGGGAATGCTGATGATGGAGTGGGAGCTATTCATATGTGGGCGCAGGGAGGTATATGGGAAATCTCTGTAGCTTTCTGCCAATGTTTCTGTGAGCCTAGAACTACTATTTAAAAAGTCTGTAAAAAATTACAATTGTGGGTTTCTAGAGTTTGGGAACAATTATTGAATTTGAATTTGAATTTGAATTTTAACCAGAAACCCAAATATTCATGGTGCTTATATTCTATTAAACAGATAATAAGCCAATACTTAACACCTGTTGGTGTCAGGGGGTGCAAAACAAAAAAGTGGGTTGGCAGTGGGGTGGGGTCAAGGGAGGATGATGAGGAAGCTAACGGTGTCAGCACTTCCTGTAATTGGTCAAGAAGGTCCTCAGAGAATGACAAGTGAGGAAAGACCTCAGTGAAATCTCTGGCCATGTGGCAGAACAATTTAGAAAGAGCAATGTATAGATTTGCAAAATTTCTTTTAGCTTTTGCTTTTTTTTAATCATACAAAATTTTATAGAATAAGCAGCATTTTGCTTACCTTAGAGCAAATGGATGCTCTAAAATGAAGCAAAAGAGACATAGTGCAGGAAACTGTGTCCTCACTATTCAGTATAAGGCATCGTGGAATTGCCAAGTGATTCTTTACCTTCTCTGTATTTTTCAAACTTTTAAAATATTCTTTTGCTTTTATAATGAACAAGAATTATAATTTTTTAAACAAAGTACTCTATGTAAAATGAAATTTTTCTTAACAGAAAATGTTGATCTCTACTGGCTTAGATTTGAGGGGATCACTAAACACATGGTACACTTTATCACAGAGTCAGCATGCTGGCATGAAGGTGTCCTATTCAGTCTGAGGAAAAGCCCAGGTTGACAGTAGGGCCTG